>NC_053192.1:1250000-1875000 GCF_905163445.1 Pararge aegeria | reverse complement strand
GGCAACAGCTAGTTTGTTATAAAATGATATAAAATTACCCTTAAATGTATTACTAATTTTATGCAGCCTATTAAACTGCACTACAAGTTTATTTTTTGCAATTTTTTTTAGTTTTATCTCGCATGATACCTAGCGCGTGCCTAAAAATAAAATTTAACTAGAATGGAAAAGAGTTAAGAACTTAAGAGTTTCTTGCCGGCTATTTCTCGTTAGAGTTACAACAAACATAAAGACATGACATCTTGAAAGTGTTTATATTAGGCTTACCTACTTGAAATAACAGAATGTTATACTCGAATTCCGAATTTGATCACAAAGGCGCTTGGCGCCTTATTCAAATCCCGGAAGATGAAATTTGTTTTCCGAAATGCCATTGCGCCCCGTGAAATCTGCGGATCACTCCCGGTCTCAAAATCCCATAGCTACACCCCTGTGTTTACGTACCTATGATAATATGTACTTCCAGTTAAATGTAAGTACCTATCATCATGATGATCATCATTTAACTGGAAGTACATATTACCATAGGTACGTAAACACTCAACATATGATCCTAAAGGTAGCACCCCGTGGGTCCGTACTAAGGGTGTACGTGTAGGTACTATAGAGTACATGATACTGATTTGGTCCGCAGGCAAATGAAATCGTCTGGTGCAAGTGGCAGGTCGTCGAACTGCTGAGCAATGGTTGGGCAAAGTGACCGGTCAAGGTTACCCGTCTACACGTGCCATTGCGAAAGTGGGTTCTTCGGTACCGCGTGTTGCGTTACGCTGGAATTGGGTTGTTTTTCATTTACATATATTCAATATCAATTCCGATACATTTTATCGCAGACAGGCTATTGTTTCATCGTTTTTCAATGAAAGCTTTAAAAATAGACTTGTTACGGCAGACTGACCAGTCTAAATCATAGATAATAACTGCTGTCTAAAAATCGCAGTCTGGAGAATAATGATGAGAGTGATTTTTACGATGCGCGCGCACACCGACACCTGAATTCTACATCGTAAAGTTAGTTCTAGGTGGCATGAAAACTATGTTCAAGTTGTATATTCTAGTATATTTTTATATTTAGAACACGTGTTTATAACAGTACAAACAGTGTGAATAAATAAATATTATTACGTTAATATAACCTTTTTTTATTTAAATAAAATCTTTTTGATTAATTTTAATATTTTTCGTTAATCGCTACAGCATTATAGTTATTTTTTTTTCATACGCCAAAGAAGTATAACTTCTAACGCGTGTACATAAGTACACACACTCTTTTTTTCATTTATTTCATTGTAATAATTGACCGATAAAACAGATGGCCCACCTGATTGTCCATAAAAATATAATAAAATTTAAAAAGAAAATGGACTGTAACAATATTAATATTAGGAGCAAAAATAAACTCGTTGTGCAGTTTACTAGGCTACACAAAATTGCTAATTCATTCAATGGCAATTGTATATTGTTTTATAACAAATTACCAAATGAAATCTTTGAGATGTCTCTCAATAAGTTCAAAGTTTATATAAAACGTAAGCTTACAGAAAAATCCTATTATAATTTTAAGGATAACTTAAACGATAAAAAAGCTTGGGTGTGAATTGCTCTAGCTTCATGACTTAATATAAACAAACTGTGAGATGGTGATAATAAAGAAAAAAAATTACCCGGCTAAGTTTTTTGTGGGCTCTTCATAGACCAGGGCGCGTTTGGAACCCTCGTAGCTTTAGTTTTAAGTTGGCGTACGCAGTTATCACCATCCCCTTACAATTATGTAAACATATATGTATGAACGCTTCATAAGTGCCTGTGATAGGCCTACATGAATAAAGAAATTTTGGTTTGAGTTTGAATACTGCACCGTACGAGCTCTGCCACAAAAAGCCCGACTACTACTTAACTTACCTCTGCTGAGGCCTTATTAATTTTATTGCGAAATTTTTGCTGACCATCAATGCGTAATTAATTCATAATAATTTTATTTGATAGAAGCAGGCGTTACTTTGCGGAAATCCATCATAGTTTTTATTTATGGTTAACTTTACAATTATTCATTATAAAGTCAACATCTCCAGAGGATGCTCCGGTTTCGGAGCGAAACGTGCGTAGAGGGTACATTGCCGAAGATCTTTTTGGTGTGCAGTATAAGGATTGAAGAAATTATAAATTACACCATATAGATTCTATTGCTTTTCGCGAGTATAGCAAATTATGCTTATTTTTATAACATAATAATATACTCTACAAAGTTGAAGGAAATATTGATGATGGTGTTTAATTTGCATGAGTAGCATATTATCCTCATCTTAGAAAAGAAGGAAAAGACATACACACAGACAGACAGAATTCATACATAAGTAGGTTTGTGTTAGAAGACCTAAACAGCTTAATTGCTTATGTGATCGGTTTTATTGCAAAAGTAGCTTATTTATTTTATTGTACATATTGTATGTTTTAGCAACAAAATATTATTTGCACGTCATATTTGTTCTATATAATTTATGTGTGCGTGCATGCTCGAATAGAGTGCTATGCTGTTATATTTTTTTCAAAATAAGTAATCCTACTAATATTATAAATGCCAATGTAAGTTTGTTTGTTACGCTTTCACGCAAAAACTACTTAACCGATCCACATGAAACTTTGTACACATATTCTTGGAAGTGTTAGAAGTAATATAGGATACTTTTTATCCCAACATTAAGCTCGGTTCCTTTGGGAGAGGGGATGAAAGTGTTTGACGATTTTACACCGTAACTCCGACAAATTATAACCGATTTAAATAATTATTTTTGCACTAAAGAGGTACAATATGTGTTTAATTTTGCCCAAACTTTGTGTACATCTGATGAATGTGGTTGGCGATAGACGACAGAACTCATCAGCGGACAGCAGCAAACCCCTCATTTATGGCTTAGCGATACTGACTACTTTAAAAACAAAATCAAACGCAGAAGAAGTCGCGGGCAACAGCTAGTATTAAATAATGTAGAAATTGTAAGCATTCCAAAAAAAAGTAGTTTCTGCATTCATTTTATCTACCTTATGTCCCACGATATGCATCTCGAATTTTCGGGATCGTTAATTAAACTCGACCCAACCCTATCCCTTCCCTCTCCCGCTCCCTAAAAAGCTTTAAATTTAAATATTGGAGCCGAAGTATTTAAGTGACCTACAAACATCAGAAGTAGGATAACATTTCCACTGGCATATGAGTAACAAAACAAACAAACTAATTAGTGTGGCCAGTACGCAACACAGCAACCACTTGCGCAATCGCACAGCACGTCAACCGTCTAAGGTTAACCTTGACCGGTCAGTTTGCTCAACAATTGCTCAGCAGTTCATCGCCCGCCAGTTGCCTCGATGGCCGGCCAGACAGTATTAATTCACTGATCCATAGATCAATCGCTTGTAAATCGTTCTAGTTTTTATGGTAACTATTCTATATTCTATATTCTATACAAATAAATAAAGAGTATCTGCGTGATTTCGAATTAACTGTGTCCTTTATTGAACCATAGCAAAAACAGATACAAAAGATTATGCCTATGAAGGATTTCAGGTTAGTAGATTTTGTAAGAGGTTCCTCCCAGTTTTATCCACTCCCCGAGTATGGGCTTTTGGGTGTAAATGATGTATATCAAACGGGTGTAAACTTTACCTTTTCCCTGTTGCCGTGTTTTGTCCGGTGTACAAGTAAATTGTATCCCTTGCAAGTGAATATCCCGGGAATAATTATTGTCTCCTGCGTATGCTAAGCCCTGTGAATAGAGGACCTCGACTTAGGGTAAAGTTGTGTAATTGGATTTTTTGGACTAGGGGTTAGTGCGTGCGTGCACCCTCGGGACATCATCTTACATACACTCACATCCGAGAGACATGAGAAATCGGGGCCCTCGCCTTTGCCGGTGAGGTTCTATGGGCGCGTTCCCCATTTCTTGAAATGAATACGAAGATTTGAATGTTCGTAATTCCAAGTAAGCTCTGGTCTGCCAATCAATTCAATAATCTATTCTGACAGCCACCCGTTCCTCTTCAAATGTAGCACATAGTTTGTCACCGGAGATGTTGAATTTTACGATGAGTATACAATTACCCCAATGAGTATACAAATACTTCAAATGAGTATACAAATACTTCAAATGAGTATACAAATACTCTAAATGAGTATACAAATACTCCAATGAGTATACAAATACTTAAATAATATACTTTTAATAAAAAATAGGCGGGGTTTGGCACAAGCACCACACCAGCCTCATTACAAACTCTATGGATCATTTCTTGAATGATAACAGGAAATAAAATACAGTTTTGCAATACCTTAGTTGCATGACTTCCGAGTGAAAAACTAGCATGAATGACTTAGCCTAGGTCACGCACGCCTACGTAAGAGTTTACTTGAGCAATTGATTCAATTGACTATTATCTACGTGTGCAGGTGACTCGTCATCACCAGCCTAATTAATGTCTCAATAGTATTATTCCTATACCACTTCCTTTTTTTTACAAAATCGAACTAGAATAATGGGCTCCCAAATAGGCGCTTGTTGGTACCTGGGGTTCTGTCGACTTCGGAGACGCAGTTGCAAGCACTGTTGTCTACTCAGTGGATGATCCCAGGTTTGATCGGGATAGTGGTAATAAAAATACGTAATCATTTCTTGTCACAAAAATTTAACCTGCTTTAGTTTAAAGCACATACCGCAAGGTTGTTTGAGACTGAGATTATATCGATAGTGTTCGATTTTTGTAAATATTTTTAAATAGATATTATATAAATGTCATTATAGTTATACGAGTTTGTATTGCAGTATAATAGGAACTAAACTGTAGGTTGTTTCATTATTTATAAGCATACACTACATGTAGCATTTATTACGACCGCTGAAAATTTGAGTGGCTGGCGTTACGTGATCTGCATACAATAAATCGCGCTTTACAGTCCGCCTCGGTCTGGCAACAAGCGGAATACGTTAATAATACTTCGTGAGCATATCCAAGTTATGTTTAGTAAAAATTTTTTTTTTTTAATTACATTACTTAGTCTTGACTGCAATGCCACCTAGTGTTAAGTGATAACTGATTATGCAGTTTAAGATGCTAGGGGTATCACTTTCATATCGGTTTCTACTAGGCATCAAAACGAAACTAATCTAGTTACTCAACCTAACTGCAAAGACAAAAGACTTTCCGCTATTTATCTAGTAGTCCAGTTTATGTAGTATATATGTATATGCAAAAGAGCGGGAAAGAAACTCAGCAGATTGCTCTTTTTCAACATCATTTTACAGTTTAATTTTTCTTCCCTTATTATCTCTCTATTAATCTTGTGAGAGATGAGAGCGTAGCGGCCTGCTTGCTTGGAAGCAGGCCGCTCCGCTTGCATCTCTCCCTTGTATTTCCCTTTTTGTTACTAAACCCGAGACCACACTTACGAGATCACAGCGCTAGCCTGTACTAGGAAGGTTGACTTATGCAAAGCCATGTAACACCGACAAACTTCCAAGCAAACCTATTTCACATTTTTTTTTTATGTTTATAGACGAGCGCGTGACTGCAATCACACCTAATAGTAAGCGATGATGCAGCCTAAGGTGGAGCGCACTTGCCTAGAAGATGCCTATTCACTCTTCACTCACATTAGGCTAGATTTTGTCATTATTATAACTGCCGCGGTCTCTTGAGCTAAAAGTAAATTAGTACGTAATGTAACATTTATAGGCATGTTGTTTACGATGCGACTGACCGACTGACTGCGATTGCATTACCACGCCACCGATTTTGGATTAGTAAACAATGTATCAATTTTTAATCAGGCTCAATTGTGATAGCGATCTTGCCCTAAATGTTTAAAGTATGTCAGTTACTAGGGTTACGAAACCATCCCTTATGTGTGAGTAAAGTCAAAATTTTATTTGTGTTTTCCGGTAATAACCGTTTTAGTGCAGACGAAGTTGCAGGGGTCAGCTAGTTTTTCTTTAAATCTAATAGCCACTGCTTATACAGCAAATCTGCTTTTATGTGTTCTTTTGGTTAAAGAAAAAAGGTATCTTCGACTGGTCAAAACTATGCATAATCTGGTGTTGTAATTCACTTAGCTAGAAAAAGCAATTGAATTTTGTCGAAATGTACAACGTTCAAAGTGACATTTTCTAAAAACTGACCTAACCTAACTAACAACTTGAAGCCACTAATTTCGCCGGCGAACGAGACCGAGATTCCGGCAACATATGGTAGCATCCTGCGCGCATACAAGCCCTCACACGTTGGATTCGGTTCAATGGTTCTGTAGAAAATCTATCAAAAGTAATAATATATATAATATAATTACCTCATGTTTTACCCATTCAAATTTTAGGTTAGTTAATAACGCATCCTTTTTAATGATGCCTTATTTTAATAAGGATCTTGTTCTAAATGTAACCATTTTCATTATTTAAGTAGACTTGTCGTCATGTCCCACAGCTGGGCCCAGGCCTTCTCTTTTACAAGAGAGGCCACGCTGCTCCAATGCCCCTTTTTTATACACTTTTATTGTACACAACATAAGCATATAGAAAAATTTAACGAAAAGCATACAATTCGGCGCCCTATCGCTACATAGCGAACTCTTCCAGGCAACCGATGGCAACACAGCTCAAGAAATTGCACGTTGGCAGGCTTCAAAGTAAATTATCACATCTAAGATATAATAAAATGCTATCCCAGGCAGGACACCTTCCTGCCATACAGCTAAATACCTAGCTCCGAGCTAGCATTGGGATTTTTTGTAAGAAAAACTAAATACTAGACCTAAAAAATGGACCCGAGTGGCGTGCACTTCATACATACGTACATACATACTTAATTTTTATGTAACTGGTTGCGAAGGAGGCCTTACCCGACCTCAACCCACGAATAACCATCAAATTACTTCCACTAAACCGGGTTAAACTAAGGACAGTTGTAGGTGTGGGAATGTGTTTGTTTAACAGGGCACTGCCTATTAAACAAACACATTTCCATCCTAGGAATAACTGATAGTCTATGTAAAGATATCCTATCCCCGGGGAGGAAAAAGACTCCTGCCCATACGGGGAGTTCAGTGAAAGCTATTTTTCTAACAAACTATTTGAAATTGAAACAAATAAAATACTTTGCCTATCTACTGCAGTAATTACGGAGATAGCAAGCAAAACAATGCAGTCTTATCAGAGACGACACGGATGTTAACGAAATTATATCTAGCGTAAATGATAGTTGTTTACTGTCATTAATTTAATTATTATGCTAACAATCTGGTCAATGACATTAAAGGATATTGTTTTAATGGAGGAAGGAAGTGGCATTTGTGTTAGAATCTCTAATCAAATATCATTGTGTTAATATCATTGTGTTAATAGTAAATGTATCTAGAAAACATATGTGTATTTCGAGACAATTCCACGAAAATTGTTTTTATAAAAAAGGCTTAATCGAAGATGGGACAAACTCCATAATACGCGTCCAAATAATATCAATTTTTGCAGAAATAAAATCATTTTTATTTTTTAAATTGGAAATTATATTTAAAAAAATATTACAGCCGTGGGAACGGGTTCGATTCCCACGACTGGAAAATGTTTGTGTGATGAACATGAATGTTTTTCAGTGCCTGGGTGTTAATATGTATTCGTAAGTATTTATGTAAATTTTTCATAAAAATAGTCATCAGTCATCTTAGTACTCATAACACAAGCTACGCTTACTTTGGGGCTAGATGGCAATGTGTGTATTGTCGTAGTATATTTATTTATATTATTATTTATTATTTATATAGATAAATCCAATATTTTAGCGATTATTTCTTAGTGTCATCATACCTATTTGTTATTTTGACTTCTATTTGCTTTTAATTTTGCGTGTACATTTATTTCTATGCAGGCGGATTGTATGAAACCAATCTTTAAGTTAAGTAAGTGAGTAAAATGAAAGTATGCAGTCCGATATCCCTACTAATATTATAAATGTGAATGTACGTTTGTTTGTTACGCTTTCATGCAAAAACTACTAAACCGATCATCACGAAACTTTGTACACATAGTCCTGTGAAGTAGGATGCTTTTTATCCCGAAATTAAGCTCAGTTCTCTTGGGAGAGGGGACGAAAGTGTTTGACGATTTTATACCAGGCTTAGCTATCCTAAATACCTCTTAAAGTGCGGCCGCATTTATGAGGCATATGTCTTTCGAAAAACAAAAACAAAAGCGGACGAAGTCGCGGGCAACAGCTAGTATGTAATAAAAGCTTAAACGATGTTCGTGAGCGGCGAGGCGGCGCAAAAACTAAACATGTGCGCAACTGTGCAAGCGGGGCACCGGGTTACCGCGTCCCTAGCCTAGCTGAGGCGAGGTCTAGACGTGTAACGAGTTAACACTGACACACACGCGCCGGCCCCGCCGGCTTGCGCAACAAAGACTGTGCCGTTTGCCAAAGAACCTTGTCATCATCAACATCACCTTTAATGGGTAAATGGGAGTTAAGAATGGAGCAATTTGGGAAATTTCATTTTTTGATTTTCCTCTGGTCTGGTCTGGTGGGAGGCTTCCGCCGTGGCTGGTTACCACCCCACCGAAAACGATTCAGTAAGATGTCGCGTGGAAACGGATTAGGGGTAAAAGTTTAATATAACTGCCATAACAGGTATGTTAGACCGTTACCATCTTAGACTGAATAATCACTTACCAGCTGGTGAGTGCCCATAATTACACCGGGAACCATGCCCTGGACTGGAACACAGCAATGCTGTCAGCAGAAATTAGCATCGCGGTAGTAATAACCCCGACGAGCTCCTTCACAAAAAGATCCAACTACTACTAATTTAAGGCTGCTAACTTCACCAGCAATAGAGTTATACAAATGTGGAATGCCTTGCCTGAAGATGTAGTGACTGTGCAGTATAACTGAATCAGTTTAAGAATAGACTGGACAAGAATCAAAAAGACAAAGAGCATAAGAAATGATATAGACGCATCAGCGAAAGCTGCTTAGTCTATTATATAATAATAATACTACTCAAATCTTACTCTTTTCACTGACACAGCAAAAAAAGGAAAAAGAAATGAAAATTTATTTCGGTATAAAAAATACCGATGAGAACAGTTATGTGATTCAGAATGATCTTCAAAGTTACATAAATATAAAAAAGATGCAAAGAGATGCGGAGTTACCCAACTTTACGGTACGCCTCCCGCGAGGCGGACCGGAACGTGTGCGGCCGCCATTACGCGCCCGTCGGCACACATACCTGGACAAACAGACTGACAATAAACGTAGCAGTATTTAGCGGAATCTGTGATGGGAACGCGTCCCACGACGTCGCGTCGCCTCTGCCGCTGTTTACTCGCGAGCCTGCGTCTTGTCCCAGATACAAGACGCTGCCTTCCTCACCTTGTTACTTGGTAAATTATAAGTTCAGCGGTTAGGACTTCGGCTTCACTTTCGGGGGGCCGGGTTCGAATCCCAGCACGCACCTCGAACTTTTCTAGTCATGTGAAATATCATTATCATAACGGTGAAGAAAAACATTTTGAGGAATCCTGCATTCCTGAAGGTTCTACATAATTTTCTCAAAGGTGTGGAGTCCATAAATCTACACTGGGCTAGCGCGGTGGAATAAGACTTAAACCTCCTTCTCATTGTGGGAGAAAACCCGTGCCCTGTAGTGGGTCGGTAATGAGTCTATATGGTGCTGATTCCACTGGCTTTGACATTAATGTTTTTAATTTTATTTAGTTTTTTATTATTCTACAAGTTAGCCTTCGAATGCAATCTCACCTTCTGGTAAGTTATGGTGCAGTCTAAGATGGTAACGGGCTAACTTGTTCGGGTTATGGAAGTCATATTAAACCCAAACCCCTAATCCGTTTCTACGCGATATCGCACCGGAATGATATTGACTTTACAATGAATAGAATAGAATAGAAAAACTTTATTGCAACACAACACAATAGGAAAAACTAATAGGTGCAAAGGCGGCCTTATCACTAAAAGTGATCTTTTAAAGGCAACCTGAGCGTACAAAGCCGATAAAAAAGTGGAAAGTGGATGGTGCATAAAGTATGTTACAAAAAAAAAAATTCAATCTTCTGCTTTTCGCGAAGTATAGCAAAATAGGCTTAATTTTCATGATAAACCAGCGAGGAAGTTCATTTCGATTGTTCATTCATAATTTGACAGCGACAGTTGTACAATATACACCGTCAGTAATTCTAAGAATTTAAGGCATTCTAGTGCGATATGTAGGTACAGATGGCTGGCGGCTAAATAGCAAATAGAAATCTCTCGGCGAGGTGATGTAACTCGGCATCAGGTTACCCAGCTTATAAGGAGCCCATTAACACCGTTTTCGAATAAAGAGGCGAAGGTATGCGTTTCTAACTAATTATGTGTATAACTGTCGAGCATTAGTGGAATACGGAAGCAATAAGGAATACATTGTAGGCAACGGGACCGCATGGTTACCGGCCGCGCATTTTAGGACTTGCCACTTTTCTTTTGGAACGATTGTGGCGCCTTTTTTACTAAGCGATACGAGATGTTTAAACCTCTCCATCCAATCTATACTTATAATAAAACTGTAACTGGAAGATTTCTGTACATTTAATGTATTTAGAAAATTTTGATCCGGGGATGCTTTATAATCGATACTGAGTCCAAAACTGATTTTTATTTAATTTTTGTCAGTCTTTCTGTCTGTCCGTCTGGGCAACAAGTGAAAACTACTGAACGGATTTAAATAAAATTTGGTATAGTGGTATTCCGGGTCAACATATAGGATACTTTTTATCCCGATAAACAAATAATAAGCTTAATCCGGGAAACTGGATGAAAAATTTATTAATTTTACTTCATAGCTCCGATAAATTTGAAAGATTTTAATAATTCTTTTTTTTATTTGAAAGTGTATACTAACAAGCATGTATTGTCTAATTTTAAAGAAGATCTGATAAATATTGTCGGAGATAAAGGACATAACTCTTCACAGATACTAGCAAGTCGCCCAGGCATATGGTACAACGATCGAATGCATGCGTATGGTACGCATGCATTCGATCGTTTCGATCCTCGATTCCTACTGATATTATAAATGCGAAAGTTTGTGAGGATGGATGTAAGTATGGATGGATGGTTTAAGTGTATATTTTACTATGGTTTTCTGTAAATTGGCTGAAAAATAACGTTGTATTGGCTGAAATATAATGTTTTCTAAAGATGTCATACCGAATTAAAACTCTTAAGTCTCTTAAACTCTTAACCGCCGTACGCCGCGAAAATCATTGATGATACATTAAAATAATGTTAGAGTAATTCATGAGTCATGTTTAGAGTAATCATGAGTCTTGATGTTACATCTTATTTTTGCAGATATTAAAGGTTTTATTGAGATAAATTGTAAATTACACATTATTTTTTTATTTACCGCGGAAACATTCGCCGGGTGTCATGGCCGCACTCGTTCAAGCAAAGCAAGCAAATTAGAGCTTCAGTAAATCCTTGTTCCATATCTAAATATTATTGATTTTGGTATTGATAACAAATAATTTAGCAACTGCAACTGCCTTTTTGAAATCACAAAATACTCGATATACACAGAAATTTTTGAAGTTCAAGCGGTATAAAATTACTGTTAGATCACTAGACTTGCAGTTTTATTTATTAAAAATAATGTAAATCCGTTTTTCATAATACATAAATCATATATCTAAGATAAATACATATTTTAGAGATTCTTTGTAACTGACATCAATCGTATTGTTTCTAAGCTAGCTGACGATCTCAGCACTCAATAGGAATGTGTAGCTCTTACGGGCGTTATCGGGTCGTTATCGGCACACCAGTAAAGTGTGTTGTTATTGTAACGAACGGCCGCATTTCTGCATAGGTCTCGCGCTAAATTCCCCAGACTTTGATACCGACTGATCGAACTATATAGGACATCAAAATTAAAAAAAATCAAAATTCATTTATTTCAAGTAGGCCTTAATTAATAAGCAATTTTGAAACGTCAAGTCAGTCTGTTTGTAGTGACTCCACCACCGGTTCGGAAGGCAGATTCCACTGAGAAGAGCCGGCAAAGAGTTATACCGACTAAAAGCATTTAAATTTTTCTTTTAAGAATATTCTAGATTAAACCGCTGCGTCAAACCTGCGTCCATAGTGGCGTTTACGGTTTACCCAGCGTATGATCAATAATATAGTATAAAGGACTACGTAAACGATAAAAAAGCTTGGGTGTAAATTATTGCTCTAACCAGGTTGCTCTTCTAATAATTTAAAATGACATTGTGAGATGGTGATAACAAAAAAAGAAAAACACCCGGCTAAGTTTGTTGTGGGCTTCTTCTTAGACCAGGACGCGTTTGGAACCCTCGTAGCTTTAGTTTTAAGTTTACGAATGTGGTTATCGCCATCATCTCACTACCGTGTAATTCTTATGTACGCATCAAAAGTGCCACCTATGGGCCTACTTGAATAAAGATATATTTTTTGACTTTGAATACACATTTTTGAGACAGAGCTCGTCCGGGGAAGCACTACTGCCATGCTCATTTCTGCCAGCAAGCAATATTTCTTCGTTCCGCGAGGTTAACGGTACAATTACATTTTAATTAGGCACATGAGGCTTAGCACCTACGCTACGCCATACGCCATTTTATTAATGAACACAGGGCAGAAATTTGTAGCACGTGTTCGCATGCCCCGCGAAGTGCTGTTGTGTTCATTGGCGATTGTTTTTCACTTACCATCAAGTGGACCATGTGCTCGGTCCGTCTATTAATATAAAAAACTTCACGACATTTGATGTGTTTTAAAATAAGTTTTATTTGCAAGTTTTTTTTTTAAAGATGCATGTTTTATAGTTAGTACCAGCCAGGTGTTAAGAACTTGTGGTAGGCAATTCAACAAAATGCCCGCCCACCCGTGATTGAGCAGCGTTATGGGCCAATGTTCTACAACCCTCTAACGAAAGAGGAGGCCTGTATCCAACACATATCAACGTTTAATTGCTGTTGTATTGCTTGGTTACATTGACAACAAAAATAAGCGTTTGAAATAAACGTTTAAGTATTCACCTACGAGGTATTACCTATGAAAAGTGAAGCCGATTTAGCTAAACAAAAATTACATTAGCATTATATGTATTATTGGTATTGTGTGCGGTTATTAAGAGAATAGGTAACTACCTCCGGTAAAAAAAAAGAAGGTAGCAGCAAAATCAAGGCCAAAAAAACATTCTACTGAAAAAACGTTGAAATCCTACCTACCTAGGTACGTAAGAGCATTACGAGCTTATAATAATTTGCGGTACAAAAAAATAACGCAGAATAAGTAATTCGCAAATTAACGTGATTTAATACAAAATATAATTTAATTAATCAACAATGTGGCTGAAATAACTTTTTTTATAATATCATGTAAATTTAATTTTAAATTACTTTATAAATTATATATTTTAAAGTTATTATTATAAATTTGTAAGGTTAAAGATAAAAGATAATAATTGTAATTATCGTATGCATGATGGAGGTAGACTGATTTAATAAGAAGAACCGAATTGGGATAAATTTTAATTAAGCAAATTTTTTCGAATTTTAACTCGTCCTAACAAAAAACATCCAAAACACACCCATATTATAGTAAAGAACTGCGTATGGAAAGCGCGCGTCGAATCAAAATCATTATTAATCACTCAAAATTGCCACACATGCAGTATTGCAACCGTGCGAAGTCGGGGCGGCTCACTAGTTAATAATAAACGTTGTAAAGCCGCTAAAATACGCAATATTTCGTCTTCTTCTTTCTAATTTCAAATCTGAGAACAGATAAATAAAACATTTTATTGGTACCTAACTATAATAACCAGAAACAACGTATTTAGTTAGTGAAGCGTTTATAAATCCATATACAATACACATGTGAAGTCGCAGGCGGATTAGTAAGTAATTAATGTAACTTTTATCGGCAGTGTAATAAAAAAAACAGCAAATCATTAATTTATGGAAAAATATGTCTAAAAGCGGTTATCCTTACAAAATGTAGGAAATAACACACTACACGTAACAAAGCCCAAAGCTAATATATAATTAATACTAGCTGTTGCCCGCGACTTCGTCTGCGTTTGTTTTTGTTTTTTGATGTGGCATTAAATTTAGTTGTAGATCTAAAAAAAATTTAAAGTATTCAGTATCGCTAACCCTAAAATAAGGGGTTTGCTGCTGTGCGCTGAGGAGTTCTGTCCTCTATCTCCAACCATAGTTTGGGCAAAATTAAACACATATTATAACCTCTATAGTACAAAAAAAAAAATTTAATCGGTTATAATTTGTCGGAGTTATGGTGTTAAATCGTCGAACGCTCATCCCCTCTCCCAAAGGAACCGAACTTTATTTCGGGATAAAAAGTATCATATATTACTTCTAACACTTTCAAGAATATGTGTACAAAGTTTCATGAGGATCGGTTAAGTAGTTTTTGCGTGAAAGCGTAACAAACAAACTTACATTGACATTTTAATATTAGTAATTAATATTAATTGCTAGATTGTATTCATATTATATAAGGTACATATACACATAGCTGTCGTGAAGTCGTATTGATGATTATTTAAAAAAATGGGTACATTTTAACTTCGATATCGCTTATCGCTTGCACAAGCAAACAACGCTTTTTTGTCACGCGATAAAAATACTCGCGCGATGGAAAAACATATACCGTAGCGTGCTAAACAAGAACGCACGATGCGATTTCGTCGCGCGATTGATATTTTTGACAGCGGAGTGCGCTGTGGTATTTTTTGTAGAAACATTCAGCCACACGTACCTCTGGGGCAACCCTACCTTGAAATTTTGGACCTACCAATGCATAAGTTTAAAGAATGTGTTAAAACACATTTATTACAGCGAGGTTATCATACAATTGATGAATTTCTTAATGATAAGGTTACTTGGAAGCATCCGGCTCCGCTTTCATCTCACACAAGATAGAAAAATTAATGTTAAAATCAAAAATGTAAATTTTTGATGTTGGAAAAGAGCAACTGCTGAGTTTCTTGCCGGCTTCTTTCTCGGTAGAATCTGCATTCCGAACCGGTGGTAGAGTCACTACAAACAGACAGACTTGACGTTTAAAAAGTGCTTATATTAGGCCTACTTGAAAGAAATGAATTTAGATTTTTTTTTAATTTTGGGGTGGGTATAGCATAATAGCGCTTCGGACCAAGATATCTGACTTAAAACACAGAATCACTGTCGCATTGTTTGTTTGTGCGAATGACGACTATTTTACCATCATCTTCATTATTAAACCATTGGCCACTCCAGGGCACGGGTCTCCTCCCAGAATGAAAAGGGTTTAGACCGCTACGACGCTAGCCAAGTAGATGGATCGGTAGAGTTCACACACTTTTTTGAACACACGTTATGTAGAACTCTCAGGCATCAGGTTTCCTCACGATGCTTTCCTTCACCGTTACCGCAAGTGATATATTAATTGCTTAAATTAGGATTTTCCCATCACACGAGTATATTGATCGCGCGACGAAATCACAGCGTTTGTTTTAGCGAGCGACATGCAATGTTTTACCATTGCAAGAGTATTTTCATTGCGCGACCAAATCGCAACGTCAGATCTTGCAACCTACGATATACCTCCTAAGTTTTACATACGTACGCGATCATTCTTTTTTTTTACTACACGTTTGCCTTCGACTGCAAGCTGGTGATGGCACAGTTTAGGATGGTGACGTGCTAACCTATTACAGGTATGGGATACCCCTAGTCTGTTTCTACCAGACATGGTTCTGGAACGCTAAATCAGCTATGTAAAAAGTTAATTTGAATTGAACTAAAAATAGCTTTCATTATTTAAATTTCCCATCATCACGTCATAAATCGTTTATATTGATGGTCCGCAAACCGGGCTGGTCGCGGCGGCAGAGGTCGCGTTTACGTAATTGCGCGAAAGTGAAACCTCGCTGAGCGCGCGCCGCGTCAGTAGGGGAAGTGTTACGCTTTCTTCTAACACGTTTGCGCTTAAAGCTGTGCGCAAACTTGGACGAAATGCATTGATCGCCAATGACTTTTATCGATATCGGTATTATATCGTAATTCTTCCAGAGATGGCAGCACTGACGTGAGATGTAAATGGCGAGATGACATGTTATCGATGTTTTTTTTAATTGTGACCGGTTAGGGTAGCGACCTTCGAAGCTCTGTCAGAAATGTGAGCCTACTTGGGCAAGAAGCAAGTAGATCGTCGACCAATTCATGTGAGGGCGTATTTTCACATGTGTTTGTATAATTTATCTTAACTCACACGATAAATGCGGAAGTGTCTTTGTTTGTCATTCCTTCACTAAGCAACCAAATCAAGTTTATTTTTAATAGTAACATAGGCTACATTTTATGCCAGTAAAACAAACGGTGCCCACGTGATTTGTATAGAACCTATAAAAACGTTGACAAAGATAAATAACGTGTAATTAAATATTTGATAGAAGCAGGCGTTACTTTGTCGGAAATCCATGATATATTATAAAAATTAAGCTTAATTGGCTCAAATTAAGCTTAATTTATTCATAATTAGTAATTAATTACATCAAATAACATGGTCGCTAACTATGGACCTCATAGAAGGCTCAGAGTCACTCAGCGGGCAATGGAGAGAGCTATGTTCGGAGTATCTCTACGTGATCAAATCAGAAATGAGGAGATCCGTAGAAGAACTAGAATTACCGACATAGCTCAGCGAGTCGCGAAGCTGAAGTGGCAATGGGCGGGGCACATAGCTCGGAGAACCGATGGACGTTGGGGTCTTAAGGTGCGGTTAACGCAGCGTAGGTCGGCCCCCAACGAGGTGGACAGATGACATCAGGCGAGTCGCCGTGAGCCACTGGAGGGAAGCGGCCCAGGACCGTGTATTGTGGAACTCCCTACAAAAGACCTATGTCCAGCAGTGGACGTCAATTGGTTGAGATGATGATGATGATGATACATCAAATAAATTTAGTTTGTTAGTAGCATAGCTCTCTCCATCGTTTGCTGAGTGACTCTGAGCCTTCTTGAGGCCCATAGTTAGCGGCCATGTCTCAGTTCCGTAAGTCATCACTGGCAACACGCACTATTCGAAGACTTTAGCCTTCAGGCACTGAGGGATTTTCATAATTATACTTACTATAATAATATTACTTCGGACAATATACACATCGATTGTTTCGTGTAAAAACAAATGAATATGTTCCTCAACAAAAAGGAATCTTGACACGAGACTTTGATGATTCGCCACCCGTGCTTGAAACCCCTTGATCGATTGGTGAAATTCACCTTGAAAAGCGAAAGGGACCGTAACACTTACACCAATACGAGCAACCAGTTTCGCTGCGCGGGGAAAGTGATCCGCTGGCATTCAGCGTCGGAACTTGGACGTTAGAACTGCCACTCGTCAGGTTAGAGTGAACCTGCTGCGCTCTCTCTGGTGACATTCACTTTAAAAAGCGAAAGGACAAACTTATGCAATAGTGATTCGGATGCTAGCGTTTTAGTGATAAATAGATTACACACTGATTAAAATATTAATAATGGGCTTACTTGACCACAACAACTATTACAGCAACATATAAGCAACTAGCAGAACCCTCGCGACTTCGTCCGCATATAAGTCAATCTTAAAAGATAAGACATAATATGAGGACTTTTCTGAACTTTTAAAGGTAAACAACTGTGTCTTTAATGATTTTATCGAAACTTTACCCCTTTACGCAGCGCACGCAGCGTAAGCGTAATGGGAAAAAACTCGATTAAACATTCGAGGAACAGTCTTCATTGGTACTATTAGTTAGTCTTAGCGTGATGATATATAGCCTACCGCTTTCCTCGATAAATGGGCTATACAACACTAAAATAAAATTTCCAAATCGGACTCTTAGTTCCTGACTATTAGTCACATAGCGTTCAAGTAAACAAACAAACAAACTCTTCGGCTTTATATATTACTGTAAGATTATATTAACTAAGAGTTAAATTAAACCAACGAGTTAATTTTTCCTTCTAATATCCATATAATTAATTTCGTTTATCCATAAAATAAAATTTTCAAATATGTACTGACTGTGCACCGTCATTATTTAAACTTCTTTAAATTTATCCTTTGATGACTATTCAACCGATCGTCTTGAAATTTATCATTCATGTCAGCTGCTTGACTCACTAACTTTTCAAACAGTTGCTAAACGCTGGCCACCTGTTATCCCTATACAAAATAACCGATGAGTTGACAACTGTCAACACCAAACTATGCGTATTGTATGAAGACGACGAGTTGGCATCTTGTTATAAAAGTTAGTGAATCCGGGCTACAGGTCTAAAGAAATGGACACAAGTACCTTTTATGCGAAATAAAGTCAAAGTCAAAAAAATATTTATTAAAGTAGGCCCATAGGTGGCACTTACATGAGAATTACACGATAGTGAGATGATGGCGATAACCATATCCGTAAACTTAAAACTAATTCTACGAGGGTTCCACACGCGTCCTCGTCTAAGAAGAAGCCCACAACAAACTTAGCCGGGTGTTTTTAATAAAAATAATTGATGTACTGTTACATAGGGATAGTAAAATAGCTTTAACAAAAATAACAACAAAAGCCTTCGATACAGGAGATCTAAGTAGTTCGCAGTTAATGCATTATTAACGCAAGAATTAATTATAAGTTAAAATGACACGAATGACGCGATTTGCGACCGTTCATAAGTTCGGCAACTAAAACAATATCTTCGCATTATTAGTAAGTACCTAACACAAGCGCAACATTAGAAGTTTGGTAATTGTTCGAGAGTTTGAAGGTTGTAGAAAGACGTCATTGTAACTTTCAATGTGTTTTCAGTGACCTTTGTTTTAGATTGCTGTTCGGCAGAATAAAACGCGGAAGCAAAAGTTGTGAATGTTGTTAGTTTTATTTATAATGATCGGTAAAAAAGAAGTCTTTGGGGACTGCCGATAGAAGTGAAAACTAAATCCATGTACATATACACAGTATACATACGCCTTTTGTTTACATACAAAAAGTACATATAATATATATATATATATATATATATATATAAAGCTTTAGTTCGTTTAAATTATGTTTTGATTGAATACCTTTAACACTGTGTATCTTAATTATTTATAGATATATGTATGTTTTTATTTTTTAGTTTATATAAAAATATGTTTCTTTTATTTTATTATTATTATTATAGTTGTGGGATTATTTAGTTAGTTAGTTACTAAGATTCATTTTATTGCTGTATTTTTCATTTTTGTTATAAGTTTAACTTAGTTTATTATTAAATTTAAATATTAAAATGTGGTCAGTGGATGGCTACGCATTTCCGTGGTACGAGTACCAGGTGACTGGTACAGGATGCCAACTATAAATCAGCGCTGTATTCTCCCACAGCATGGCTAGCATAGGCAGAAGATAAAAATTATATCCACTTACAAGGGATATAATTAACGTGTCCACCAGCTAAATCACGGTAACGTGGAATTGAATAAGTTTACCCCCGTTTATTATTACACATATATTATGCGCATTTTATTTCCACTTGTACGCCAGTGCTCTGAGAGTTGATACAGCTGTGGGAGATACTAAAATTTATATTCCCTTGGGATATAATTGTCTCTTGCCCATTCTAGCCGTGCTGGCGCGTGCAGCCCAATGCTGAGCTGGCAACTTTTTCTAGGTTATGCCACACATAACATACGTGGTGTCGAGGATGTTGTAATGTTTGGCGCAATGTAAAAATATTGTTTCTTTCTTTCGCTTTCTTTCTTTCGCTTTCTTTCTTTCTATATACGCATAATACATATAGCTCAAAGAAAGCTTTCCGTGACGATGACGCGAATTCCGTGATTTTTATTCATCTCTCATTTGTATAAATTTTTTGACGACCGATTGGCGCAGTTTGCAGCGACCCTGCATTCTGAGCCCAAGGCCGTGGGTTCGATTCCCACTACTGGAAAATGTTTGTGTGATGAACATGAATGTTTTTCAGTGCCCAGACACTGTTTATATGTATATTCTAAGTATTTAAGTATATTATTCATAAAAATATTCATCAGTCATCTAAGTACCATTAACACAAGCTACGCTTACTTTGGGGCTAGATGGCGATGTGTGTATTGTCGTATTATATATAAAATAAAAAAATTGTAGGGATTATAAAACCTAACGAGATGCACAAACTACATCAAGCGCATCAATTGAAACGCTCATAACTTGGAAAAGTTAGAGGTACGTGCTGGGATTCGAACTCTGCCCCCGAAGGTAGAAATCGAGCTCCTACTCACTGCGCTATCACCGCTTCTCACATATATAATATCAAATAAGTTGCAGGTACTATGTAGGATGCTCAACGAACTGAATTGGTCCTTGGAACTCCCTACATAAAGTCTACGTCCAAAAGTGGGCGTCAACTCGTACTTTCCTCCTAACAGATGATTTTGTTTACGAGCGGGTGAGTCACTCGGAACGAGCTCTACTCTCGGGCAGCAATAAATTTTCTAGTGTGTGTACACAGTGCACACTCCCAACGAATAAAAGCATACTTAACACGCACGACTAGGAACTCCGGCCAGCGTACTCTTAAGAGAAGTGTTTGTTTGTAAGCTAGTTTGCGAGTTACTAAAGTAAAACTCGACTCTCAGAAAGCGGTAAATTACCTAGTTTGCATATATAGATAAACATACAAGTCAACTATTAATGAAAAAAAATTTTTTTTCACGTTTACGCACGACTAGGATCTCCGGCCAGCGTACTCGTAAGAGAAGTGTTTGTTTGCAAGCTTGTTTGCACGGCTAGGAGCTCCGGCCAGCGTACTCTTAAGAGAATTGTTTGTGTTCAAGCTTGACTGTAAGTCACTCGTTACGTTAGTTACTTAAAACTCCCGACACTCAGAAAGCGACGTTGTCTAGTGTACATATAAAGATATACATACAAGTCAACAATAAATGAATCAAACATTTTTCACGCTTACGCACTACTAGGAGCCCCGGCCAGCGTACTCTTAAGAGAAGTGTTTGTTTTTCAAGCGTGAGTCACCCGGTACAGACTCGGCACTCGGGCAGCGGTAAATTGTCTACAATTTTAATAAAGTGATTGTGCTATTACGGGCTTTTGTAGTTAACTTTGATGTGCTTTGAACATCGACCTACATAATGTTTTTTGAGTTGCTGGAGAAAAATCTTAAGAGTTTAGACCCTCCAAGATGCTTCTAAGGGTCGAACGATTATCATTCTGTCTTTTTTAATAAAAATATCTTTTGTTTATCAAGAAAATGTATAAATTTCAGTAGGACAATAATTAGGTCAAGGAAAAAGCAATTAAAAAGACTTACTAAATAAGATGTGTTTTATAGGTATATTATGTTGGTGTGTGCGTGTGCGTGTTTTGTGTGCACTTAGAGCAATCTTTTACAATAGCTGCTGAATGCGTGTTGGTTCCTTTTCGTTTAACTACGGCCAATTGGACTTAATTCCATATTTCGTGATATCTGATAACCGATAAAAAGAAATAACCAGAACGGCGACGGGCTGTGGGCGGTACGCATTGAGATGTACCGTAACGATCCGACGGTCGCCGGTCGCTCCGTTACTCGAGATGACTAACGACGGCCGAGATGAGTGTCCGTGCAGCACAGCTTCGGGTACCGTTAACAAAATGGTTAAAACAAACCCTTTCTGAGGACCTCCCTTGCGTAGAGGTGAGCGCTATGTTTTTAAGTTACGAGGTCCCGGCAGGGGGGATTTGGGAATTCATTATTTTCGAATTTCCTCTCGTCTGATCGAAGACTTTGGATTTACCACCTTACCGACAAAGACATGCCGAAAAGCGATTCCGAGTACGTTCGTCAAATTTATTTTTTCTTCAAATAGGCACATAGATGGCACTTTTGATGCGTGGATTACATAGAAAAATGTGTACATAGTAGTGGTAGTGATGGCGATAGTTACATTCGTAAACTTAAAACTTAAAAACTACGAGGGTTCCAAACGCGCCCTAACGACAATTTGGACAAAAAAAACGACATATTGGACGTTGGCGCAACTAGTATTATTCTTCTTCTTCTTAGTCGTGCACTCTTGGCAGAGTGGTCGTGGCTGCTGAGATGAATTTCATGGCGCTAGGCATAATTCGATTGCACGGCTTTCCGCGCGAGTCTCCTCCACTTTTGGCGGTTGGTAGCGTGTCGAAAACCTTCTACCACAGTTGTCTGGGTCAGCGATTTCACCGTATCTATCCAACGAGTAGGTGACCGCCCTCTTGCCCTTTTTCCTTCAACCTGTCCTTGCACCACCAATCGTTCAATCGACCCCTCATTCCTTGAGATGTGGCCAAAAAACTTGAATATGCGTAACTGCACCGTAGACGAAAATCGTTCCTTGATATTCAGTTCTTTTAAAATGGAACTGTTGGTGCGGAATGCAGTCCAAGGGATCTTTAAAGGGCGTCTCCAGCACCACATCTCCGGGGCATCGATTTTTCGGCGGTCTTGTAGTCTAAGTGACCAGGTCTCCGCTCCATATAAAAATATTGAATTATTAAGTATTATTATAATTCAATAATATATTTGCGTGCCTGCGCTCCGTGAAACATTGTACCTACGAGCATTCGTGAATTATAGAGTAATATTTCTTGCAAATATTAATAATTCTATAATCAGATTCACGTGTCGTATATAGCTTGAAAAATAAAAAAGGTACTTTATAAAATTAAAAATATCCTATTTACCGTCGTAATTAACATTGAATTAATACATTCTGTAATGTATTTAAAAAAAGGTACTAAAACTGAAATTTTGAAGAGTTTTTTTTAATCCAACTTAATTGAAAGATAAAAACATTAATAGACATTCATAAATATTTCGCTTAACTTTAGCTTAGCTATACGCTCGTGGCGTTATATGTTGGATAACTTATATATTACGTTATAATCTGTAATGTTATTGCGTTCCCATCCTTAAGTGAATGATGTTGTCTGAAAGAATATTATTTACTTTTGTATGCGGCAGAAATAAACTGGTATAAGTTGATATTAGAATGCCATCCTTGTGGGTATGAATTTTATTTTTGCCGCAGGGCCAAATCTATATATTTTTTTTCTCTATAACATAAAAACTGATTTATTTTTTCATTTTCTTGCATTGTTAAGGTTTTTAGCTACGGTTAGAATTCTAAACCTTCAGCTCATTGGGCACTTGGCTTGATTCAATAACAAATTTTGACCCGAACCGACCCAACTAAAGTAAGTTATTAAAAGTAAAAAACGGCCGAGTGCGAGTCTGTCTTAGTTATAGAGAATGAGTGAATACACTGAGATCGCTATGTAGCGATAAGGCCACCAAATTGTATCTTCATTCATTCATGAAATTCATCCTTCCAGGAAACCAAAGGCGTAAAACACAGCACAAGAAGAGAGGCAGATGGTGCATTTAAATAAACATGTATATTAGCATATTTACCTATATACATGAATACTATAGGGATTTAGGTATGGAATTTTAAAACATGATAAAATAATAATTGTAGTTTTGTAAAACAAAAATACATCCGCGTTTAAAACAATAATATTGCTATTGTAGCAGTGTCGCGATTTACGCGCGTGTACATATATGACGCAGTATCGAGGTTTATTACTCATACGAACTGTGCTTAAGCAGCACCGAACATATAGTTTGCGTTATTGTTCCACGGAGAACTTCCTATTTGAAGATACGTGACTCGAGTTATATCATACATAATATATGCATAATAAATATCTCAAAGCCACAGGCACCCACGTCCTTCAGACCGGATCACATCATTGCAACAATGCTGATTAGCGGCCGAAATAAGCATGGCACCACCATGCGTACTTCCCCGGACGAACTCTGTCACAAAAAGCTATATTACTTAAACTTACTTGCTCTAGAGATTGCTACTAAGCGATAAGGCCGCCTTTTTTGTACTACTTTTCTGCGTTTTTTTTTTATTCTTCTGCTTTATTTTTTGTGTGCAGATAAAGAGTATAAATAAATAAAGAATAAAATACTCGCTGGTCGAATGCATAAGTAATGACATACATAAGAATGACTAAAAATGTCGTTGCTTGTTAAAAATTAAATACATATTTTTTAGGGCAAATCTGTTGAGAAAAAACTGCGTCTTCAAAAACATAAAAGCGGCATACATTTTCGAGAGTAGGTTAAAAGTCTTTCTGTTAGAAAACCTACATTCTTCAGTTAGCGGTGCAAGGAAAAATAACCTTAAGCTTGCATAAAACTTTCAAAATTCAGTTGCAATGACTTTTGAATTTTAATCGTATATCTTTAAACGAGCAATTCTTGTATATATATAATTGGAATCTCGGAATCGGCTCCAACGATTTTCATGAAATTTAGTGTACAGGGGGTTTCGGGGGCGATAAATCGATCTAGCTAGGATTCATTTTTAGAAAATGTCATTTTATTTGTGTTTTCCGGTAATAACCTGTGTTTTCCTGTAATGTATTTAAAAAAAGGTACTAAAACTGAAATTTTGAAGAGTTTTTTTTAATCCAACTTAATTGAAACATAAAAACATTAATAGACATTCATAAATATTTCGCTTAACTTTAGCTTAGCTAGCCCGTGGCGTTATATGATGGATTACTTATATATTACGTTATAATCTGTAATGTTATTGCCTTCCCATCCTAAGGTGAATGATGTTGTCTGAAAGAATATTATTTACTTTTGTATGCGGCAGAAAACTTGAATTTTGAATTTTGAATGCCATCCTTGTGGATATGAATTTTATTTTTGCCGCAGGGCCAAATCTATATAGTTAATTTCGAAGATATACACAACATAAATACTGATTTATTTTTTCATTTTCTTGCATTGTTAAGGTTTTTAGCTACGGCTAGAAACTGACATAAAGAAGCCACCAGTGGCGTGCATAGAGGCTATGCACAGGGTATGCAGATGATATAAAATTAAGTAAAATCTCCAACACGAGTTATAAATACTTAAGGGAAGTCTTTTTATAACTTTTACAATGCCTATCCTTAAGTTTTTTATAACTCGTACTGCAGGTTTTCTTTATTTTATATCACCTGCATACCCTGTGCATACCCTCTATGCACGCCACTGGAAGCCACCATCCTCCCAATAGCCTTGATCGCTTTTGTCCCATAGTCTTGGCAAGCCGGCAACTTCAAGATTTATTTTTATTTTTTATTTATTTGGGACAGAAAACAATTACATATTACAACAATAGCTCTTAAATAAAACAAAAAGAAAAAAATTGGGTTATTATGTAATCCACAACACTATCCACATATGACATAACATTGTAAGGAGCAGTAGGGCGATACGATGTAAATACAAGTAACACTTGCTACGACAGATAATATTAATTGTAGGTACCTAAAGTACCTAATATAAAATAAAAATTAGCTGTCATAGATAGCTATTAGCATTAACTTAAAGCAAAAAAAAAAAAAACTCAAGTGCTACTAAAAAAGATACAAAACAAAAAAAAACAACAAAGGAATAGAAAAACGAATTGATTGATTCATATAAAGAGAAAGGAAAGAATGAGAACACACATTTAACTTAGAAGACTAAATGACTAATCAGAGAAAATAATATTAATAAATATTGATTAAGTTCTCGGAAATAATACGAATATTTCAATTAGCTTGAAGAGCTTTTTTAATAGTTCTTAACTAAGTTAACATTACATACACCTGATTTACTAGACAAACAGTATACACCGGTAACACCTACCACTGAATAACTTACCAGAGGATATAAAACCCTACCACTATGAGTATAGACGCGGTTATGGTGTGCCAGATAATGCGCCATAATTACGAGCCAGCAGACCACTGGCTGTTCGCCTTCACCTAAAAATGCTAATCGCTACTAGCGGTACTGAGACGCGCGCAAATCTAACGGTAAAGGACTGACCGATATGGTACTTTAAACTTGATGGAAGATCACTGCAAAAGACTGACTGGCTACGTATTTTTCATTTCAGTGTCTGTGAACTTCTTTTGGATGCTCGGAATCGCAGTCGTTATCGATTATTGAAAAACTATCGTCAGCATAAAGTGGACCAAATCCAAAATGCTTTAATGCTCAAGTTCGTCTGCACTATTCAATCAGCATTCCTAGCGGAGAATTCGTAAAATAAAAAATTGTAGTACAGAATAAAGGACTTTAAACTAAGAATCTTTAAGGTATTTTCTGCTACAAAGTCAGTGTTTTCATCCTCGAAAAGGACTCTACGGATGCAAATTCTATACAAATGGTTAATGAATAATATGAGAAAGAAATTTGAAGGTCGCTGTAAAACCTTCCAATACTAATAGATAATAACATTAAAAATAGGTAATCCTTAATGTTATCACAAAAGACTACATGTAACAGATCCATAATCATACCGTCAGATAAAATCTAATGAAACGCTAACAAAAAGGTTATTGTTGTCAAGTATTGTTATAATGATAAGTTATCCTAACATCTTGTTCCAGGCGGATGAGGCTGTGACGTCAAAGAGGCTGTCTATCTAATAATACCTACTGAATAGATTATTTTACCAAAGATTTTGAGAAAACTAGCCTAAAATACAGATGAGGCAAGTATATTTTTATTTATTTTTTTATACATTTGACACTGTATACTCTTACACTATATTATTTTATATATTACTTGATATGCCCTGCGGCTTCGCCCGCGTAAATTTCGGGACGCAGCGTAGTGCTACATAGTCTACACCTATAGTCATACACGAGATTATTGACAAACATTTTTTACATTTCGTAAAAAATATTTATATATTTTTTAATAAAAAGTATCATATTACATATGATACCTCTAAGAATACGTGTAGAAAGTTTCATGATGATCGGTTAAGTACTTTTCGCGCGAAAGCTTAAAAAACAAACTTACATTCACATTTATAATATTAGGATGTCAATTGTTTTTTATTTAGGAAAATATCCTAGAACGTAAGTCCGTCATATCTATTGGCTTTATTTATACACGCATGTGGTGGTGGAGAATGGCTAGTTTTATTTGTATTGGTTGCTGTTCTTATGTTTATGTTATGTCATGATCACTTATTCACGTAGAGCTATCACAGGCACTTATGAAACGTTCATACATTCATGTTCCCATCATATGTTTTTTCAAGGCCTGCGGGTGGCGAATTTAAGGGGAAGTTTGCAACCCGACTATTGACAGGCTTGAAAAGGCGGCGTGCGCAGTAGAGTGCGCCTACCTAGAGGATTCGACAGTGACCAGGCCATCGACGATAGGACCCGCCATGCATTGGAGGTCAAAACCTTGGCGAGAGTGCGGTGAATACGCAAGTGCCCGTATTCTCCCGTAGTTCTGTCGAGGAACACACAAAGATTTTAGTGGGTGCAAGTCCCACATAACCAATCCGTTTCCCCAAACGGAGTGGTATGCATCGGGCATTTTCTCTGTTAAAAAAAAAAAGATTCATATGTCTCCTTAAGATTATTAATCGATTCAACAGATTGAAACCGACTTATATGCCGTATTAGGCATTTTGCACCCTTCCTGGCGTCTTTTGTCCACCTAGATTCCCAGGATCACTACCGATTCGCTATTTATTGAGCTTAAAGTAACAGATTTAGTTTCCCGATGTGTATTTCTTCATTTATGTTCATTTTCTATATTAAAACGATCTGTAATATGTTGATAAGTTGCTTAACAAAGTTGTTATTTGTTAAAAATTATATGTATATTTTTTGACAATAACGACGTTGCTAAGTAATAAATCTATAGATTGCGGAAGGATTGAATATAGAAAATGGACATAAGAGTTAGTTACACCGACCAAAGCTGTAGGATACGATACAAACCCGCACAACCCTTTAAGTTTTTAGAGCTGGCAGTTATAACATATTCCCGAACGCCTCTCAATGATTGTCGGAAGGATTTTGACAACGTGCCTAGAGTAGTCTTTAAATCCGCAAACGAATAACTTCCCATAAATAATGAGGCAATATTTATTATGCCCATAAGTCATTAATACTGGTATCGGCTCCTAATTTAAAATTTCCGCGTGTTAATTACATCATACAATGTTTCTGGTATCGACGAGACAAAGAAGATAATGGATAATGTATGTACATTTTTGGTAGCGCCAAATTTTATACCACCCAGTAAGGAAGAGGTTTTTTTGGCAAACTTTCAAGCTAAATTAACATTTGTTTGTGGCAGTTTCATCAGACAGTTTAAGGGGTTACAAAATGTATGCTTCCTATACCTATCGTTCGGTAAACGAATGATAAACGACTAAGACACCGGAAGGTATCTTTGCATCGTTCGAGTCCATTTAGGACTGAAGTGTATCGAAAATGCACCCGTATTTATAACAAAATACCCACCAACTCAATGTCATATACATCTGTTCTTATTCAAATATAATTTAAATTTTTTAGTCGGAAACTATTTATTAATAAAATAATAATAAGCGTATTCATAAAAATCCTTATCAATTTAATAAAATATATGGCCAATATGAATTTATAGTTATCAAAAGTTTAATTATTTGCCAACTTTATAAAATTACTGTAACACGAATTCATTTCAGTAACACTATACTACATGTCTGTGTTAAGTGTGGTGACGGCAGATCAGAATATTAAAAAAAAAACTAAATTCAATTATTTCAAGCAGGTCTAGTTTATAAGCACTTTTGTAACGTCAAGTCAGTCTGTTTGTTGGGGCTCTACCAGGCATTTGGGGTTCGGAAGGCAGATTCCATTGAGAAGAGCCGGCAAGAAACTCACACATAAAGTAATAAAGCTGTCAACACCCCTCCTCTTGCCCCGGGGTGTCCTACGACAAGACTAAGGGAATATAACCTAATAAAACATTGGTAACCATTTACCACTTTTGGGACTGTTATAGCCTACTAATGATACTAGGTATTTGTGTGTCTTAACCCCTTCTAATTGTGGGAGGAGACCCGTACTCTGTGGTGGGCCGGTAAGGGGTTGATGTGATGATGATGATAGTACCTACCGGGCCGGGCGCGTGCTGGCTTGTTTGGAGCCTAGAAGGGAAATTCGGCAAACCTAACAACAATACCGAATTCTATTAAGTAATCGTTAGACTAAGATTTTGACAAGTACGCAAATATATATTTTTTTTAATCCTTAGCGATCACGCCTTCATAGGCATGTTTGCATGTATTAAGTTCCAGTAGGTGATAAGTGAGGGGTTTGCAGCTGTTAGCTTAGGAGTTCTATCCTATGTGCAACAATAGAAAATAATAGTGCCAGTATAACTCCACATAAAAGCACAAATAGTATGACAAAACAATATCCTTCCAAGTCACACTGATCCAAGTGGAAAAAATTGCTTTGAGAATTTCCCAAGTCAAGTAAACTAGGTGAGTAAATGAATGTGTCCATCAATTTTAGAAAGAAACCTATATCGAAAACCAAATTCTGCAGCGATTGGTGGCTTCAAAACTTATATCTTTGAAATGTCTTTGAATATATATGCTTTGGAGTGATATTTGAATTTTTGTAGTATAATATCAATTGTGACACCGAAATTAACGGACACTGCGAGAAGGAATATATAATAGGAATTCTCAAATGGCTGTTTGTATACATATTCATGAAATGAACACTAAACATTTCAAAAAAAACCCGTCATGATAAAAAGCGTCACACTTTTTGCTTCACAGATTAAAAAGAAACGACTCAATTAAAATTCAATTAATTTTAATGTAACGTTAAATGGAAACCACAGATGCCAAATAGCGTCAATAAGGGCATTTAACATCTTGTACCTGTTGAAATAAGCGCTGACCTAAAACTGGATATAATATTTAAACATTTTGACCCAGATTTCCGGTGACTTAGTTGCGGTGTGATCAAATATGTTTGCCCTAACCTGTAATTATTACTGGGATAACGGTAAAGTAATCGTAGTTATTATCAAGCAAGCTACACAATATTATCTTTCAGCAAAAACAAGGTTGTCTGGGCCAGATAATATGACACCTCACTCATTATTTGTGAGCTTAGAGTGAATGATTACCGAGCGTCTCTACAACTGTCCCAGTTATTCGAAGATTATTGGAGAAAGTTGGATGCACTGCGATTCAATTGGTCCCAAAATTCCTTTCAAAATAATGCGTTCGTAGAAATGATCGGATCGAGCGGTAAAGTCGTGAAAGGCTCTTGTCATTCAGATGAGTCTGTACATCGAAAGTGCTTATGCACTGTGAATACAGATAAATTTGTCTGCTCATTCAACTCTTAATCGGTTAAAGAGTAGAATATATTTCTCACAACTTAGAGCTTATATACAACGTTACGATACGTTTAGATAATTCGTCGCTTTACACTTAAGTTAATCAATCAATAGCTTGTAACAGTCCAGTGCTGGAATAAAAGCCTCTCCCGATTGGAGGGTTTGTCCATATTCACCAGGATGGGCAGACGTTATATCAACGACGTAAAAGCAAATAAAGAAGTTATAAGGATTCAGTTAAACTTTATTTGAATGGTTACTTAATTTATATATTTTTGTTTGATCATCATCGTCAGCATTATGTCGAGAGTGATAAGTTTGTATCCAGTACGCTATTTCTGTTCGAGTATAGGATTTATAGAAACAAACTCAAAAATACTAAGGGCAACTAATGTATCTATTCTCGTCGCAGCAATAGCTTAATCATGATATAACATTAGTGAACTTCAATGGAGGTGTTGAGAAGTTTTATTGGTGTGATTGGTGCAACAAAGAGGGTCACGCTATGCTGGAATTGTTGCACAATTTAGAGGCCTTGTCTGCTTGTGTTGTTACTTATACGAGGATATTTGAGAGTTGATGCAGAGTTTATTTTCCGATGTTACGTGTTTAGTTGCTATAGTGTTCTTTAGAATAAATCAAATATTCATATTGGCTCACAAATTTCAGCTAGCATTGAGCTTTAATTAAAACAATGTAATACAGGATTTAAAGAAACAATTTTGAAATGCATAAAATCATAATTATTATTACAATTAACGTTCCTCCGTCGAGTTATTTTCTTGGGACGCGCTTACCTTCGCATAAATTGGCCTCGTGGGAAATCGCGGACAGATTCACGGACAATCTCTAGTTGTAGATAATGTCAACAAAATTCAATAAAACCATAATTCATTTATTTCAAGTAGGCCTAATATAAGCACTTTTGAAACGTCAAGTCTGTTTGTTTATAGTGACTCTACCACAGGTTCGGAAGGCAGATTCTACCGGCAAGAAACTCAGCAGTGGCTCTTTTGAAAGATGAAAGCGGAGCCGGATGCTTCCAAGTAACCTTGTCATTAAGAAATTCATCAATTGTATAGCAACCAAATTCATATTTGACCTTTCCAAAGCATATTGCATTGGTATTTAATTCCCGACTATGCTTCAGAATCACCATAAATGAGAACCACAATAATAGAATTGAGCAAAATAGAAGATTAGGAAATATCCTAAAGAGAAATCTTATTGGCTTATACTTAGCATATCTTCGCAATGTTGTCAATCTGTTTATTACAGCATTATTTTTGGAGTACTCCTCTTACAAATCAACATCTTTCTACTATCGCAGCACGAGGCATCGGTAAGTACATAGTTAATTCTTGGACACGTTCATAGCGCTTCGCTCGCTCGATTCTAATACAAACCGCAAAGATCTGGTAAGTTCATCTTCAAACCGAGTAAATATGAATGGCTAGTCATCTATACCAAATAAAGCTGCCAGAGAACAGTGGCGACGAACAGTCAAGCGTGCCACAACACTTAAATGACGACCACGAGCGACTGAGAATTCTTCTTTAAGGCTAAGATCTCTAGCTTTGAATGTAACATAATATACCAAAACCCCTGATTCACACCCTCGCGAATGCGGCCTGTGGAAGCTCTTGCACGAAATGTGCGGTTTCCTGCCGCTGAGAGAGTGCTGTGCTAGCGTTCTACACTCTCACAATTTTGTCAGTGTCTGCTCCAACAAGCTCCTCGCATCCTTTGACCCTCGTAGCTTTAGTTTTAAGTTGACGAATTTAGTTATCGCCATCAACTCACTTCTATGTCATATTTTACATGTAATGTACGAAACAAAAGTGCCATCTATGTGCTTTTTGAATATAGAAATATTTGACTTTGACTTTAATGCTTCGGGACGGGGCCAGCAAGGCGAGGCGAAACGAGAGTAGGCTAGGTTAAAGGAGAGGAGGCGAGATCTCTAACCAACTCGCATCGCGTCACCGTGTGACGGCGGTCAAGTACATGTGGGTCTTGAACCCACCAAAAACCATGTATGTCCCTCGACGGACCTATAACTGAGAGCATGGGATTGATTCAATTGCGAATTTACCACATTCTCGCCAAGTATTTGACCCCCTCTCCCCCCCTCCTATTTGTGGCGGGTCCCATCGTCTATCGCTACCTACAATACCGTCCTCTCTATCAATACTTAACTAAGTAACAGTAACGGAAATTCGCTTGGCGATAGGTATTTGTCTATTAAAATGTTTAAGTAGCCACTAAAATGTTAAATACGTGACAGCGAAGATAATAAAAGATACAGTAAACAATGTGTGATAGTGTTTATGTCTTAATTATTTTGTTTTGGGTTTGAGCAAATTATAGCATTAACACATAACGATTGTAGTTATTTTATAGCAGTTGGTTATAACAAAAACAAAATTTTTAAATCAACACCTTCTGAGCATTTGATAAAAATTGTGTCCCATCTAATTTACATCATCCTGACAACGAGACAACGAATCTTCGCAGTATAATTTGCCCCCCATATGCCCTCTGCACACCTAGTTCGAGCAGAAGATGTATACCCTTTAAATTATATCCCTTGATCATATCCACGCCCAAAAAATTCAATTTTATTTGCTCACCAGCCCAGGTTAACATTTGGTAGCTGTGTGGTCTGTCTTTAACCTAGTAACAATGGTTTCTACTCCCTACACCACCCTAGGATACAAATTGGATGTCCCTGGACTCTCAAGACTATTAGTTTCCCTCTGTCAAAGGGCCTGAAGTGGAAACAGTAACTGTAGAAACATACACATTTTCTGAAAGCATAATGAGACCTTTTTCAACAAAGCAAATATATTCCAAATAATACTAGCAATAATTTAGACAGGAAATGTCTGATGAAACCATTATTGACTGGTTTGAGGGCTCTGCCTCATCTGTAAATGAAATTGAAGTGTAAAAGTAGTGCTCTTTTATGCATAGGAAAAGGATAGCACTATTTTAAGACTAGTCAATTTAGTATATTAAGAGGATATTCTTTTGCATACAAAAGAATTAGGACAATTATGTTAACCAGGTTTGAAAGAACTTATTAATGAAACATTTTTGAGATCAAAGTTCAAGTCTGATTTTTCAACCAAAGGTAATGTAATGTTTTAGAATAAATAACCTTGTTTTTATATATGTTATAGGATGCTGTCTCTGATGAAATAGGTATTAGAGATTGAGGACAGAAATCGGCAACATACATCAGCATATTACTAGCCATTATCAATAATTTATACCATAAGCACTTTGGGACATCTTAGTACCGTAATTGCAACAAATTCGTAGCAGACATTGTTCTGCGCCTTTCCATAGCCAGAGATACAAGCTATCACAACTTATTACTCAGTTATCAACATATCTTTACTTAATAATGACTTTATAAAGCCATTATCTATGTTGAACATGGTTTATTGTACCTATGTAGATACCTCCTACCTAATAGTTACAATATGGTTACAATGGGGACAAAATAAATACATAGTGCGCGTTATCGAAGTGTTTTAAAGCTGGATTACAAAAGAGAAAGGTTTATAAACATGTTATAAACATATTAAAATAAACACATAACGCGATGAGTTTCGCAACAAAGAAACGATGTGAATTGTGATCGTATGACGAATAGGCGCTCGGCAGTGAAAGTGATCACTGATTACCACTCGCGCTGCCCACCACACGACCGTGAACCCAAAACGAGGAAAATATACCCAAGTACGCTCAATAAACTATCGTGAACCCAATAAAACACGTGAAATGCAAAATTCTGCGGGCTAACGGTGTATTTTTTGTCCGAGCAGATAAGAAAAAAATTGTACTCACCCTGGAGTAAATATCCATAAGGACGCTGTCCGGTAAAGAACGCAATTCATTCCGTTCGCACTTTGATTTTTGTATGTAGTTCACTAAATTAGTTAAACACACCACGTATAAATTATCGGGTATTTTTTTCACCTGCACCGACACCGCGTCAGCCATTTTGCCGAGATATAATAAAACTCAACTGGTTTCACTGCGCTCGGCGCGTTGACACATTGACATTTCCAACTATTTGCCATGCGTTCGTACGATGTTCACTTCAGTGGCATGGCTTCTTATTGGTTGGCTAAAAATACAAATAGAACTCGATTGGTCGGCTCAAATTAGAGATAATCAATAGAGCAAAATCTTGAATTCCTTTTTATCAAAATTTTGGGGGTCATATGATAAAGAACAAAACATTCACTATCAATAATAATTATCAACAAGTATGGATGAGTGGGAATGAGGAATTGAACTTTCCAATGATCTAACTGGGCGATCCAAAAATTAACAGCTGATTATATCCATTCATATACGGCAATTTATATTTGCTGCGTATTGTTTTTTTTTGTAAACCAGCTTGTGATTATAATTTTTATATATCTATTTGAATAAAATCGAAAGAGCGCCATCTACTTTATAATTCTGAGAAAGAGTATTGTCAACAGATGGCGCTCTTCCGATTTCATATCAACCGTAGTTGACTTTCACGCAATCGAACAAGTAATCGTAGGTAGAAAATCTCACGCTACTCTGAAAGTTTACCTAATTATTTGTTATAAACTGTACCTACCGTTAACTGTAAATAAAGAAAGAAAGTATAAAGTATATTTCCTTGCACAGCAAGAAACATACAACAACGACACATTGAATTTAAGTTGTACAATTGGTGGCCTTATCGCTAAAAAGCGTTGTCTGCCTGGCAACCGAACTACAGTGTGTAAAGTTACGTAGCATTCTTAGACTACGTAAACCTACTACTATAGTAAATCAAGCAAGTCGCAATACTATGGAATACGAAAATCCCTAAAGCACGGCCTGCGTTACAATAATTCTAAGCATATTTTTTGTCTATAGAATGAGCCTTATTACTATTGGTATTGGGCAGCCCCCACGTTACCTTTCTAGATGGCGCCACAAGATCCTTCATCGCGCTTTCATTTTCACAAACGAGGCATACAACTTCCAAAAATGAATTGTTGGATCTCAGTCCCCAAAGCACATCGCGAGCTCGGCGGAAGATCTTCCTTTGTTACGGTCGAGCAACTTTATAGCTCCCGTACACTATTTACATTTATGATCCTAATATTATAAAAAGAAAACATTATTTTGTTTGTTACTTTGTGTTATAATATTCACTTACAATAGTAATTTTGTGTTTTCATTAGTGTTTTATCTACACTTAAAGAAATATTAAAATTTATCTAATAATTTCGAAATTAGCAGCATATGAACACACGCATCTCTCCATTAATCGTGGCTTGAGCGGAACAATACAGGACGCTGCCCCATAGTGAAACTCAAAGAATGATAACTGTTAAAACGGTTGGTAGAGTTTAGTTTTTTTGAAGATATATTTTTAACGCCTATAGTATACACAATAACGCCAATTTCCGACCGTTCAAATTTTAATATACTAGTTTCATATTTAAGGAACACGCTCGATGAGTTTGAAATAAAACGTCACAGAAACCTTGAATAACATTTATTCAGAACTAAAACACATTTAACACTAAACAACATTGTTGTTATAAACTAAACATTCTTTAAAGCTATTCTAGAGGAAAATAAATGCCTCACCTATATTTGTGTTGATAACATAAATTCGCCAATCTGTGAAACCCAATTAGCACAATAACAAAATGAGAGAATTTAAACTTATTTATTTATACCTGTTAGAAGAAAATCTTCGCTGATAAAAAGGTATTTTCACACATTTAATTGAACATTATAAACAGTCTCGCGTTAATGGTATTCAAAATAATTTATTATTAGAGAATTGAAATAAATCCAAGGACTTTGAATGTATGTCAAGATTAAATTAAACTGTACAAGATACTATTCTACATCAAACTATGCAATTATGTACTTAATTATATGGCAGTTTACAGTTAGTTGTAACACAATCCGTTTGTTTTATTTTCCAATTAAATCCAAACATTTTAGTTCTTTCATGTTTCTTTTCTTATTCTCGTAAGAACTCCCCACTCATTAATCCCCATATCTATACAAAAACACAATCTTTGGTTGAGTCATGAAACTATTTTTTCAATGAAACACACAAAATTATTTAATATACATACAGAAGATCATATTACAAACAATACTATTAAAGTCAAAGACATAAACAAAATTACTTTATAGGGTGTCACAGATAACATTATTCATCTCATTCTAAAGTTAAAAACTATACAGTTGTCTATTGCTTGCCAATAGTAAACTTCGAGATGCCTTCGAGCAAATTTATGTATGCCGTGTGTTCGTAAGCTGTACTGAAGTCAGACAACTTCTGTACAAACTCATTTCCAATGCCTTTTTCTTCTAGAAGATTCATCAGAAGATCGTAGAGGTACTGAAAGGAATACATTTTCAAGATTAATTTATATTTGTAAAGGTAGATCACATAAGACTTTTAAATGGAAACCTATTTTAGATTAAATATAACTAGATAAAACGTAACTAGAAATAACTTTAATCTAAAATCAACTATTGATGTGAGACTAGCACAGAAAAAATAAACAATTAAAAACAGACATAAAAAAGGCTAAAAAAAAATAATTACTTAGTTTATTTAAGTTAAGAACGTTTTATACTGAACTTTTAGAAATTATAAAAATTCGTTAGAAACTTAGGAATTTCTTTTTTTATTTCATCGTATTTTTTTTTGTGTTTATATTACTTCTAATCTATACTTATAATAATTGAACAAATTGTTATAGTTCTCAAACAATAGCATAAATAATAATAGTCAAAGTATTAACAAATATTGTATAGTAAAAATAATAAAATATGTAGCACGTCAATGAATACGCCCTTCATAGACAAGGGAATAAACTTCACATCAATGCAGTGATATACCCCATATTTGGCACTAGAATACCTACCGTAAAGTGTAGGCCCAGTATGGCGATTATGGGGATACGTAATGGTGGTGGGATTCGAACCCAGTGCCTGTCGCGGTCAGAGATACCACTGCGCCACGAAACTAGTACCGAAACATAGTGAAAAGCTGCTATGGAATATGGATTTGTTCTATTTTGATCAAACATAAACTTGGTTATATATATTCATGGTTTTTAATTATATACTGTGTTACTATGTTTAATTATATATTATGTATTATATACAGTTTATTTAAATGCTCTTTTTTATACATAACTATTTCTGTAAGCTTATATTTATTTCGTGTTGTATATTATACAAATGCGGTTTTATCGTATCAAATGATTTTTAAGTATACTAAAAACTTAACAGTTAATATGTTTTTTTTATTCTGGTTGTCAAAACAGTTGTTACAGCATACCAGAAGATAAAAACATGTTCGGTTGACTGCCCAACTTGTGTAAGAAAAGTTACTTAAATTTATGCTACAAGTTTTCTTAAAATTGAAACAGATCAAAGTTTATGTCTATTATAGTCGTAAAAATGTAATAGGCCCGTTTTGACATTTGTGCAAGACCATAGAATGTAACTTTGAAAGAAACTGAAAGAAACAAATTTTTTTGGGACGTTAAATAATATGAAAGAATATATTGCGAGTATTCTTTTTGCGCTTACTTTATAGTAGCATGCAATTTATAATTGTTGCGAAGCGTATCGAAAACAGTTACGTTCTCAGTCTTTTTTTTTTTAATACTAGTGTTGTAACCATTTTTTTACTGAATATCACAAGCTTCATATGATTCTAGTCGAAATTAAATATTGTGTAGTAATCTTTACTGAAAAGAATGAGCTTGGTTCTCAAAGCCGCAAATAAAATTTTGAACTGACACTGGGTTCTAAATAATGAATCTGAGTTTATGTATCCAAGCGGCACATGACTGAAGCGTCCCCGCGCGCACTGCACAGTTTTTCGTTTCCCATCCTGTAAAGTTAACTGTGCGCTCGTTTAAGTTTCATATATATTTTTTACTATTAGGTTAACTTTATCTATGTCTATTTTGGACATTAATTTTAACATAGTAATTTTACTCGATTTTAGTGTATGTTGTTATATAGTACGATGTCTGTTGAAAAGTGGACGTACAGTCAACCGCCACGCGAATTGGTTGTGAAGTTAAAGGAATACTTTGAACGAACGAACGAACAAGTCATATTATCAGTATCATCAATATCTGGCCGATATATGGGCGCCAAAATTCTCTTAGATTTTTTCGTTCGAAATGTCATAGCTGACCTAACCCTTAAAAAAAACTTACTCCGTCTAGAACGTCTCCAGCGACCGCGTACACCTTTTCGTTCCACTCGCCTTTGTATAACGTCACCTCATCAATACCAAAAATGTCGTCTGGAATAGGAAATAATAATGCGATAATTAAATCTATTCATGTCCACATCTCTAATCTCTGAATATGCTACCAGCGATATCCCTCGCCTAATCTATAAATATAAATAAATAAATTATTTATTTTGCTCCTCACTTATGTTTATGGTAATAGATGTAGACAAGCAGTGCAATAGTGCATTACTGGTGAAATTACAGGCACCCAAGGCTTAACACACATATGTATATTATAAGTATTTATGTATATTATACAAACAAAATATTCATCAGTCATCTTAGTACCCATAACACAAGCTACGCTTACTTTGGGGCTAGATGGCAATGGTGTGTATTGTCGTAGTATATTTATTTATTTATATATATAAAAAAAAACAACTATGTCTCAGATTTATGGATGAAGGGTGGCATTTAGCAGGATGTATTTTTTGCTCTTTTTACAGGTAACAGTGTTCCATTTACCATGCATTCCAAGACCATCAGGTTGCTCGTTCATCAATTGTAACTATAAAACACCACTGGATTTTGAGTCTTAACATTAGCATTAGACATAATTTTCTTGCTTATGTTGAGCTAAACCAAATGTTAGAGCCAGGTATTCTCTTTTTTTACTAATATAACTAAATAAATATATTACAACCATACACACATCGCCATCTAGTCCCAAAGTAAGCGTAGCTTGTGTTATGGGTACTAAGATAACTGATGAATAATTTTTATGAATAATATACATAAATACTTATAATATATAGATAAACACCCAGACACTGAAAAACATTCATGTTCATCACACAAATATTATCCAGTTCTGGGAATCGATCCCACAGCCTTGGACTCAGAAAGCAGGGTCGCTGCCCACTGCGCCAATCGGCCGTCAATATAGTATGGAATTGGAAGATATAATTTACTTACTGTACTCCTCAGCATTAGTTGATGGTGGTTCCTGAAGGAAGGAACAAGTAAAGCCAAGGGTAGAGTCGCCTCTCACCAGGTCAACCTCAAACTGTGGCTTGGAGCGCATCTCAGAGAACTCCTGTTTTTCTGGCTGAGCGTCCTCACCAAAGTCCTCAGAATCCACTGTGTGGTTTACGTTGAATGTTATTCTTACCCTAAAAAAAGGGGAAAAAGTATTAGAGCATATTTATAATAACAATGGTAACATAACCAATTGTGAAATAAATTTGACGGATCTAATCTGCAGAATCTGTTAAAATGTAAAATATTAACCAATTGAAACATGAATTATAATAGTTAAGTACATTCAACTTCTTCGTCTTGAAAATTAAATATTTAGGTTTTAAAGTTAATTATGAACTTGACTTCCTTTCTGCTACTTTGATAAAGGTTAGAATGTGCTTTATTAACTTGTTTACAAATCAACTGTCTAATCTTAAATAGTACAAAAAGTATATTGATAGAATTATAATTGGAATGTTCAATACTTCTATGAAGTAACATTGCAGATGTCAATGTTACTGGATGCAAATATTATTTATTATACCCTGAAAACTACACCAAAATACCAATATAAGTATTGTGGTATTACAATTCCAGGGACATGCATTGTAAATTGATTATTACAAGTTATGGTTTTGAGTTATATATATATAGTTTCTTCATAATTACAATGGTAAGGTAACCTTCGTTTGGAATAGATCAACCAATATGTTCCTCATCTTCATGACCAACACATTACTGGCCCACCATAAAACATGTGTCTCTTCTCAGCATAAAAAGTATATAGCCCCTAGTCCACTAAGTGTGGATTGGTAGACTTCACATGCCTTTGCAAATATCATAGACAACCATCAAACATGCCTGTTTCCTCAACATTGTGTCCTTAACAATTACAGCAAGAGATGTTGAATCGTCCACTACAGGGCATGGGTCTCCTCCCACAATGAGAAGGGGTTAGTCCACCACACCAGTTCAGATTAGTGGAATCCACAAACCTTTTGAGAACATAGAGAACTCTCAGGCATGCAGGTTTCCCCACAATGTGTTCCTTTTCTATTATTTATTTATTAAACTCTTTATTTGTATACCACAACATATATTTGCTAGTGATATTTTAATTGCCTAAAACACACATAAGTTAGAAGTGTGTGCTGGGATTCAAACGCAGCCCCCAAAAGTGAAGACAAAGTCCTACCCACTGGGCTATCTTTATTTACTCCAAAAGGTATGCGACTATTGAAAATAGTCTCCAGAAAAGGAGGCTGAAGTCTTACCCACTTAGCTAACACAATTATCTCATATTCTACGGATAAATAATATTTAATACAGTGGCAAAACAAGTGAAAAGACAGACTTACAGTTCATCCTTCAGTTGCTTGGTGAGGGTAACCTCTGCACTGTCTGCTTTTACTACAAACCCATTTACTTCAGTGGGCAAAGTCTTCACCTTCTGAGCCTTACGTTCAGCTACTATTTCTTCAGTTAGAAACTCTACTAACTCCTTTTCCCCTGGAATAGTACATTCTTATATTAATAGTTAATAAAAAAATCTTTAAATTTCAGAAGAATAAAGAGTGGCTAAAGGCCTCTATCTTTCAGACATTAGTGTACATTAAGGATGTGTTTCATACTTCTATGAAGTAAAATTGCAGATGCCAATGTTACTGGATGCAAATATGAATTACTATACCCTGCAAATTACACCAAAATACCAATAACTGGTATCATAGTACAACAAATTACAGGGATTCAACAAATATGCGAGTTTTAACATAAATTGACAACCCTTGAAATATCATCCTTATCAGGAGGGCACAATGATACTCAAATAAGTAAATCTTGTTGTGCAATCTTACACACCAGAGGTGAAAAAGGATACAGTGTAAAGGTAACAACTATTATTTAAGTATAGAGAGAATTAGGCACATTTATCTATTATTTTGTCCAAATATCACTTACTAGCTAACTGATATACTCTACTGATGCTATTCATTTGAAAATGACAAAGTAGTTAACAAATCACTAGAATGAAATACTCGAGACTGTGAAACCAAATCCACACAACTACAAAAGCTGTATTGAAATAACCGAATGGAATTCTTATACAAATATGTGATAAATTATGCACAACTAGCCAATGATTTTTAAGGGTTTATGACCAGTGGCATGCATGAGGGTATGCACAGGGTATGCAGATGATATAAAATTGAATAAAATCTCCAGTATGAGTGATAAATGCCTGAGGGTAGGCTTTTTATAGCTTGTACTGGAGATTTTCTTCTTTTTTATAACATCTGCATACCCTGTGCATACCCTCTATGCACACCACTGCTTATGACCTTTATATAAATTTGCAAGTTGGAGTTGTAAGCAAAGCTGTGAGCTAGTTCAAAGGTTTCTGAGATATGAAGCTTCATATGGAATTATAAATTAAATCAAACATGAACTTAACCCAACAAAAAAACTGGAGTCTAATGTCTATTTTCTATATTCAATCGATCCTTATATCTATAGATTTTCTACTTGTCAACACTTATGATAAAAAAAAATCAGCACAATTTTAAACAAACAAAAACTCTCCTAAGCAACTTATACCGTTTTATGCAACTTATATGATTATACCATTTTCCATATAGATTGAATATAGAATATGGACATATATATAAAAGGTAAATACGGGAATAGGATAGGTAGCTTACCAAGGGGTTTAGGGGTTACAGATTTTTCATCTCTTTCATCTGTTAACATATTTGAAAATTAAAGGAAGACAGAAAGAATAAAGCAATGATTAATTGAAAACAATAATGACGCAATGAAGGTAGCTAACATTTTTTTTCATTTTATTAGTAATTGGAAATCCTCATTAATCGAATGCTGTTGTTTCAAATAAAATATTTAAAAAAATTCTAGGTCTTTTCGTCAGCGATGATGACATAACCTCAAAATTTGTTGCAGATAAGACGCTACCTTTTGTGTGAAGTGCTTTGAGACCACAGCCGCAGCCACAAGTGTTGGAATGGTTGCTAAGGAGGTTGGTGGACGCCGAGGTGCTGTCCATCCTCGTGGAACAGCTCATGTGCCATATCCCTCTTGTGAAGTCACGTTTGACGGGAGTCTGCGTGCGCGACACTATTGCACCCGATAGACCCGTACTTTTAACGCATGTTTGAATAACTCTATGCGCTGTTCTTACTAAGCCGCTCATAATTGTTAGTTTTAAATTGAATTGCCAAGAAAATATCGAAACTTGGATAAAAGAAATTCAACACGATATAATGCTCGTCGCCGGTCTTAAAATTTCAGAGATTGCCAGATTCAAAAATCTTTATAACGCAGAGTATAATAAAAATAGGTATACTTTTTTTAATATATTTTTTCCAGGCGGATTTACATTAATTAACAGAATATAATTGACGTCAATTATATTCCCGGGGAAGGCATAAAAATGTATCTTATCTATCAACTCTCAGAGCACTGGCGCACAAGTAGAAATAATATCTATTATGACAATGTGAGATGGTGATAATAAAAAGAACACTGGGCTAAGTTTGTTGTGGGCTTCTTCTTGGACCAGGGCGCGTTTGGAACCCTCGTAGCTTTAGTTTTTAGTTATCGTTATCACTACATACTGCTATGTACACATTTTGTATATAATCAACGCATCCAAATTGCCATCTATGTACCCATTTGAATAAGAAATATTTGACTTTGACTGTATCCAAATAATATATGTGTAATAATAAACGGGGTTAAATGTTCCCATGCTGTAGCAGGTGGATATGTTAATTATATCCCTTGTCAGGGTGCCTTATAATTAAGACTGAATACTAAATTCTGGGCTAGCACCATCTGGTAATATTGTAGCCTAACGTGTTTATCAACGACAATCCGTGCTTATCCGCCTTTACAGCATATAAATAAATAAAATAAATAAATAAAGTTTTGTGATCTTCTTGTGATTGTGAAATAAAGATCGCTTTCGATGTTATCTTTCTCAATTGAGTGCGAGCGCAATCGCAATCGCAATCGCAATCGCAATCGCAATCGCAGTCGCTGTCGCTGTCGCTGTCGCTGTCGCTGTCGCTGTCGCTGCCGCTGTCGCTGTTGCTGTCGCAGTCGCTGTCGCTGTCACAGTCGCAGTCCCAGTCTCTATCGCAATCGCAGTCGCAGTCGCTGTCGCAGTCGCAGTTACAGTCGCAATCGCAATCGCAATCGCAATCGCAGTCGCAATCGCTGTTACTGTCGCAGTCGCAGTCGCAATCGCAGTCGCAATCGCAGCCGCAGTCGCAGTCACTGTCACTGTCACTGTCGCTGTGGCGGTCGCGGTCGCGGTCGCTGTCGCTGTCTTTGCCGCTGTCGTTGTCGCAGTCGCTAACGCTGTCGCAGTCGCAGTCGCTGTCGCAGTCGCTGTCGCAGTCGCTGTCGCAATTATTCATATTCAATTATTCATTAGAAAAAGCGTACTCATTACATTGTATTGAAAGTCGACGCCAAACAAATGAGATTCGTAATTTTCGAAATTTTTATAAATAAAATAAATTTTGGCAGCAGTTGTTACCAACGTCATTGCCTGTCTAGCCAGACATAGTTGTCATGCGATTCTGTCAGGCTATCGAACATTGTCAATTTGTCAACACTAGACTCCCGACTGTCAGATTCACATGTAAAAATAGTGGGGTTATAAAAATACATACGAGGCATTTTTTTATTCCAACTTTCATTGAGCCGGTGACATATAAGAAGTATTCATAAAATGGTGAAAAAGAGGTCATTTGTGGCTGCTGAAACTCCGGTGCAGCATTTCAAATCAGTTGAAGTTATTGCTGAAGATGTAACTAATCACCCCCTATGTATGCACGGCCCAACATTGCTGTTTTCTAGTGAAAAGGGCCGTTTCTTCGCGTGTGCTTCTTGTAGAAACAAGAAGGATTGCACCGTGCATATTGATGAGGATGATTGGCAGAAAGAAGGCGTGAGGCAGAGAAATGAAAAGTACTACAAACTTATTCCGAAGTTGGATAAGGCAGCAGCATGGAATCATTTTAAAGAGGTTAGTTGTTTGTTTATTTATTCTTATACAAGTTAATTACTACAATAACACTGTTTTAAAGATATGAATAAATCAGTGGAACCTTATATCTTTCTAAATAAATAAGCAACAATAACGCATTTTATGGAGAAATAAAGAGAGATTTGGGTTAGTTTAAAATTCGTACTTTTTATTCCTTTTAATGTTTTTCAACTACAAGTTAGCCCTTGACTTTAATCTCACCTGATGGTAACTTTCAAAGTCAAAGTCAAATATTTCTTTATTCAAATAGGCACATAGATGGCACTTTTGATGCGTTATTATATACAAAATGTGTACATAGCAGTGAGTAGTGATGGCGATAACTGCAATCGTAAACTTAAAACTAAAGCTACAAGGGTTCCAATCGTGCCCTGGTCTAAGAAGAAGCCCACAACAAACTTAGCTGGGTGTTCTTTTTGTTATCACCATCTCACATTGTCATTAGAAAATATTTAAGAAGCAACCTGGTTAAAGCAATTGTTTACACCCAAGCTTTTTTATCGTTTACGTAATCCTTTATACTATAATAGGACTTTTCTATAAGCTTTCGCTTAGTACAAACTTTGAACTTCTTTAGTGACATCACTTTACTAACTAATAGTGCATACAAATAAACGGTTTCTTAGCTACATCATACCAGAATGCCAACTTGATTTGTTGCACACCTTTCTTATCAATGGGGTGGTTATATACACAGCCTTAGAGCTCCGCACCAGACCAGACCATAGATAACGGTTGAATCAAAATCCTAAAAGACCACAGTACTTACCACTGCTAGCGAGGATGTCAAAAAACAGAGTTGGGAGGGGCTATACTTTCATATTAAAAAACAATGAATTTTTGTCCTTTTGATGTTTATTAAACTAAACATAATATATTAAATCACTGGTTAATCTGTGTTCCCATTTAGTAAATCCTTTTATATCCTAGGTAAAATCGAGGCACCCGTCTGACAGGGCTTACTGCCACACATGCCAAGAACTATTCATAGTGTCCCAGAGCAGGAAGCATCTCAAAGACCACAGAATTGTTCTACAGCTAACGGATGAGCAACTTGCACACCCCACTACATTTTTACTGCCTCTTGAAAACGATCAGCAGGAGGCACAATATACATTCACTAAAAAATCTGCCAGCACTGTTCTTGGAATACTTAAGAATAACAAAATAAGGTAAGCCTTGCAGTGAAGCTACCCTAAGGATACAACTCTACAAAATAGAGTATTGATGTATGGTAAATCCTGATTTCTTCCGAACACAGTGAATAATTGCCTTAAAGACAATGCCTCTATGGGTTCATATTGATTTTGATGCTAGTCTAATGCCATGATATACCTGCTTGTGGAGGTGTACCCTTACTGTGGCATAGTTATGCTAATTTATTTATTTATTTATAATGGACAACCAACAGTAGATACATTATGACTTACAGTGAATGAATTAAAGTGTAAAAATTTATTCCTATAAATTATTTACGGTTAATATTTTTTATACCAATGCAACAAATGACTTTTAACTTGAGTTAGTAAATCTACTGTGCAGGATTTATCAATCATTTTAAGTACTTTCACAATGTTTTAAGTAGCTTTAACTTCTCAGTGTTGGTTGTTTCGTTTCGTTGAGCATTTTCCTTTCTTACTATGTAAATTCTATCTGTAAAAACTTGTAATTTGCAATACTTCATTACTTTATTTTCAATTTTTATTTTCTGTTATTAACTGTAAGTTTTCCTGTACATAAAATTATTAGTCTGTTAATGTAAATCTTTAAAGTATAAACATAAAATTATTTAAAGCTAAATAACAATAAATAATATAATTGAATCAATTATTGGGAAGTAAATCAAAAAATAAATTGGATTAAAATAATTAATATTGATGACTTGAAAATAATAAATAAAATTGAACTTCAAATTAACTAACTAAGAATGTCCAGTCCAAGGGCTATGGCTCAAGTATATTTTAAGTATCTGTTTGTGACTTAAGTTATAAGCAAAAATAAGTAAAAACGAAATCTTTGTAAACAGAATACATATGTAACTTGTGACAACATGCCCAAAGACATTTTCACTTCAAAATACTTACTAACTTAAGGACATATCATTTTTCCTAATATTATGCAGTGGTAAAACAACTTCAATAAACAGTTAGCTACATTTTGTTTGACTTGTGATAAGGAATGTTTTCACATAACTTTGTCAGGCACCTGTATTACCATTTCAGCAACATCCTATGCATTGGTACACCATCAATACATGAAGCAGTGCAAGAGAATCCAGATTTCGACTCCTTACTCCTGGATTATGACACTCGTTACCAGCAGTTCTACCCAAACAACAAGTTCCTGTGGTACAATATGTTTAATAACTACCTGTTCAATTTGAATGAGGATGAGAAAGTGTTGAAGAAATTTCTTAAAAGCACAAGGTAATATAAAATTCATACAAGTCAAAACACTTCAAAGAATATATGTAAGGAGTAAAACTCACGTATGTAGGTGTATATCAACATGGGTGAATAATTTTTTTAATATAATCTTGGACAATAAACTTTTTACGGCTGTATTTTTGTCGCAGCAATAAAACATTGAAAATATTCAGGAAAAGGTTATGGATAATTTTTTTTTAAAGTCAAAAAAGTCAAAAATATCTTTATTCAAGTAGGCCCACAGGTGGCACTTTTGATGCCACCTGTGGGTGGCACTTTTGATGTACATAAGAATTACACGGTAGTGAGATGATGGCGATAACCACATTCGTAAACTTAAAACTAAAGCTACGAGGGTTCCAAACGCGTCCCGGTCTAAGAAGAAGCCCACAACAAACTTATTTTTGTGTATTGGTAGAAATTATTAATTATATTGTTTTGATTTTAGGAACAAAGGTCTCGCCATAGTAATGGACCCACCATTTGGCGGTCGCGTGGAACCATTGATACAGACTATAAAAGAACTGTCCAATATGTACAACAAAATATGTGAAAGTGAAGACAAAATATTACCAGTGATCTGGGCATTTCCTTACTTCGCTGAACCTTATATTAAAAACATGTTACCGGAGATCAAAATGCATGACTATCAAGTAATAACTAATTACAGACATTCTTTAAAACTAAACAGATCATAGATTCTCTCTCTCAATACTTTTACATACTCATAGCCAATTTTATAGATTTTGTTTTTTTTATTCCTATGGGTGAAACTGTAAATAAATGAATTTGAATTTAATTAATTAATTAATTTCTACATTATAAATACATTCATAAACTTAAAACTAAAGCTAGAGTTCCAAACGTTGTCTTTAAAAAAAACGTAATTTTATAAACTTAATACACACATATTTGCAGTTTTGTTATGTACATTTAATGTTTTTAAATTTCTCCAGGTTGAATATCAAAACCACAAGAAATTCCAAAACAAAAAGGGCGGGCGGAAATTCGGGTCGCCAGTTCGTTTCTTCACAAACCTACCATTTTCTACCATTGACCTGTCAAACGACAGTAGTTATAAACTTTGCAATAAGTGCAAATATTGGGTGTCCACAACAAATGTACACTGCAACAAGTGTAAAGAGTGTACAAGTAAGAATGGAATGACTTATAAACATTGTCACGTGTGCAAGAGGTGTGTGAAACCAACATACAAACATTGTGAGACTTGCAGCAGGTGTTGCCAGGAGAAACACATATGTGGCATAGTTGTGGAGTCACAGGTAACTTATATTTTTATAAATACTTCAACTACTATTAATGCTATGGTAAAAACGAGATGTTTATGAGGTACTTTTGTCTTTCTTTTGTCGAGTATATGCTTCTACAATATTATTCCTAAGGTAATTTTTGCATTACCAATGCATAAGTTTAACAATGTTTTTAAGCTTATTTAAAAGCTGAGTAACAAGCGGATGCGAAAAAAGTAAACGATAAATATTGGAGAGAAGCAGACATTACTACTACTTACTAGTATTCCATGTTTTTTTTGAAAATTAAGCAAAATTTTCATTATACCTATTATATAATATGCATAATATGTCAAATTATTAGATCTTAATTGTATCTATTTATAAGAGGAAATTTAAGTTAAAATAAGTCAAGTAAATAAGGCTTGAATGTAAATGGCGATAAAGTATCTCCTTTTACATAAATAATGGAATAGAAAAAAAATATATATTAGTGTAGCCGGCAGAAGTCGTATCGTCCTACCCGGAAAAGCTAGGCCTCGTAAAATTTGATATACACGGTAACACATTGACAGCAGTGCCATGTAACTACCGAGTACCGGCTCCAATGTGGTCATAGGTATTTTTGGCGCCAAATCAAACTATTATCGACACCCTGAAATCACCTAGCATTATGAAATGTACTATAACGACCTGTTTAGACATTTTCGTTACATTCTACCTTTTGAACCCATCAGAGTCACTACTAATAAAAAGACAGCATTTTAAAAGGGTTTTTTGCCAAGTAGGCCTTTTGAAATAAAGGTATTGTCTTTACATTCTGTGTGTCCTTAGTCTTTAAGACGTTGTGACAAAGCTAAATCTGCTGTTTCGTTTAATTTGCGAAAATCTCTAAAAGTAGCAGTGAGATTGCATAAATCATCGCTTGAAAAACATTTAAACGAACTAACAACTTCTGATAGTTTCAACCGCGATCGAAACTACGTAAAGCCACTAGTATGGAATAATTTTGAGCCAAATGTGTCGATTTTAGAATTAAATGAAATGGTACATTATGTTACTAAAAATAAAATAACTTCCACAGAAGATTAAAGGTAATTGTTTTGAAGTGTTAGGTAAATGAACCATTCCATAGACTCCAAGATTGAACTTACTGTTAAGGCAAATTCTCATTCCTAATGGTCCCAAGAGCGAAACCCGACGAATCCTCTTTGCTTGTATTTTTTCAGTGCTGCAACCATACAAAGATAAGAAGTATTTTTGCAATAAAATATGTGGCGAAAAATACTAAAAATAAATCAATAATAAAATACTCATCCACCTGTGCGAACCTTTAGGCAATCTACTATGCTACCGCAGTAGCTACGCCACAGCAGTCAGAAATAAATTATCTTTACCATTTCAGTCTTGCTACAACTGCAATGAAAAAGGACACAAGAAGTCAGAATGCCCACAGAAAGATGGTAGTAGCGCAAATAAAAAACGCAAGTCAAATTAAATGTTTGTTTAATAAATAACAAATAATACAGTACAGTTTCGTTTTATTCATAAAAAATCACTCTTAAACATTTTAAATCATAATATTTGATGACACACATCTCAATCACATTGATACAAATAATGAAACCAATCAAAAAATGCTATAAAATTAAATTAAATTTAGAAATCCTTCTTGCTTACTGTTGGAATCTTGATTTTATTTAAAGATTGCTGAAAAAAAAAAAAAAATACAATTGGATTGAAATCATTAATAAATAGGGAAATTAAGCACATTAAGTCTATCCAAATTTTTATTAACTCCTAAATAATATATATTTTACTTTTTTTACACAACCAATTCTGGAACCAGTGCAATTAAAATAAATAAATAACCAGGTTATGCCACTAAGTTATGGTAAAGCTTAAATTTTATAAATAAAATGCTATTCAGAGTAAGTTCCCAACTCACTTGTGGTTGATCTTGTTGAGCAAAGCCTGCGTGGCAGAGTACCGTGTCTCCACCAGCATGGCCTGCTGCAGCCAGGCATTGCGCACTTCCACCCAGCGGGACGTGTGCTGGCTTAACAGTTGTTCTTTGCTTGGGGGAGGGGCTTCAAGCTGCGAAAACAATATACATAAATAAATAGAAAACAAAGAAAGTACTAATACACAAACTTATACTCAAAACTAAAGTAATTTTGATCAGAAAACAAAAACTGTAGACCAGTTCCAGTCATTATTGTTTAAAAAGATAAACAGTAAAAAAACCAAGTCATTTCCATTATCCTCAGATCAACCATTGAGGAATGGTTTTGTATGTGGATTTTTCTTTGTTAAATAGAAAACCAACAGCTGTTAATTCAAAATAGTTTATGGTTGACTTTAAACTAAAAACAGGCTTTCATAGATAAATTTGATATAAAGTTTGCCTAATGTGCAATAGTTTATCTAAAAGGTTACAATGTACATATAAAATAAGTGAATTTATAAATTATAAAGTAAATATGGCATAATAAACAACTATTATTCAGTTTTTAAGTCTCCTAGGAAACCCTATGAGGCTCGTAAAATTGTATTGGCTGGTGAAATTGTATTTGTACTTACATAATTCAAATTGATACTGTCTTTGCATACTTTCTGCCGAGGAAGCAAGCTTGGTATCCGAGATATGACTGGCCCTTCTGGACCTGGCAGGTCTATGCTCTCTTCTGGTGCAGGTTCTTGTTGTTTTCTGGAACTAAAGAATATAAAACAATTTATATAAATGTAAAACTCTGCTGTATTTTTCTCTTTATTAGTGAATCACTAATGTTATAAGGAAGAGATTGGAATATAATTTGCCAGTGTAATGAGTATTTTGTTTAAGAAAAATTTTGTGTATTATAATTAAAACTCTACTTGATATATCTTTTGGTAATTTGAATAATAAAATAACTTTCAATAATAAAACAAGAAAAATAAAATTTATAAACTATGTTTATAAATATTATAATTTATAACTAAAATCAAGGACCTCGAACAAAATAACATACTTTATTTCAATAAAATATGCAAGTATTATAAATTAAAAAAAAGGTTTGTTGGTTAGTCTTTTTTTCATGCAGCAAAAAGAGCAACTGATGAATTGAAGAGTGAAAATGATTAACAATTTTGACAAGCAGTTTTCTGTTGTTCTTACCTAATATCACTGTAGGTAGCCTTAGGCTGATTAGCAATCCAAGCTCTGCAAATGGGATAAAGTGGGGATTCCTCGTTAAACTGTGAGAGATCTACACTCCTATCAAATAGTTTTAGAACATAAGACTGGCGTAGTGGAGATTTCCGGCGCCTTGCTGGTTTTTCTTCCTCTTCTGAAGACGGCTCCCTCTGATCTTGACTAAGGTATCTGTAGAACATTTATTTATGAGTATTGTTTAAAGATAAAATTAAAACTACAACAGAAAAGAAACAGTCAATTTTGCTAAAGAGCAAAATTAACCTAAGCTGGTGACTGGATTTTTAAGGTCTTAATTTTACTTTTATATAAATAAGAGATCTTCTTAGCAATCAGACCAGGTCACCATTTCGAAAACACCTGATTTAGTACAACCTGCATTGAAGCAGTTTTGTGAAAGCTGTATTTCTTCTTTCCATGAGAGAGACTGAGTACCCTGATGGTAATGTTTTATTTGCACAACAAATAATTACAAAATAAGTACAAGTAGGGTAACTAAAGCTAGAAATTCCAAATGCATCATGGTTGGTTAGACCCTAAGTTTATTGTCGGCTTCTTAGAAAAAACCTACACAACTAAGCAGCTTTTTTCTTTTGATATAGTCATTGTCAGTCAATTAATTATAGTTATGCAGTTAGAGAATATCTGTAATAGTAAAAAATTAAACATACATAGTAGTTGTCAGCTTTTCCCGTTTGGCAGGTATATAGTCTGAAGAAGCATCTGATTCTTCAGCTGCAGGTTCCATCATTTCCATCAAGGCACCTTTGAGGCGGCCGCGGGCTGTTGTAACTTCATTATCTTTTTTAATAAGAAGAACAGAGTAGTGTATTTATTACATGCCTAATGAAACAGATAAATTAGTTCAGTGAGATGATCCTACTAAATAGTTTACTTTGGAGTATGATTCTAGCTGGTACATTTGGTGGGAATACGAAAAATGCACAGTTTTCTACATTTTCTGGATTCTGTTAAATACTCACCAACATTTGGTTCCTCGGAAGCCTTGGTGTTAGGTTTTACTTTGGAACCCTTTTTGGGTGTAAACAATCTTCTTCGTTTTGATAGAGGCATAGTTGTATTTTTTGTAATGAATAATGCTACTAAACAATCTACAATTATAAATAAACAAAAATCTAACAAATTTCAGTCCGAAACAACAACAAGTATGTAGGGTAATTTATGTTCGATTTTTTGAATCATAGACCCACGACTCCAGACGAATAATCCACAATAATTATGATCATAGACTATAGATGTTACCCCGGATAGTAAGGATACAAACATTAAATGGATGCCGGCTAGAAACAAACAGGACCAGCTAAATAAAACAGAAGCTTCATCAGATAAATATGATTGAATAGTATTATTACCTCCGAAGCAATTCAATGTTTTGGTATATCCAAATTTTAGTGCAAATGTTAATCGAAACAAACCATGTTCTATTCACAGACAAATTTAGGAAGCGTTCCCCGGCGTTCCCTTTGCTATTGACAGTTTCGAAATGTCAGTAGTGTCAAATTGTCAAAGCGAAATGGTGATACGAAAATAGCACTGCCGAAATCAACGCGGTTGTTTGAGTTTCTTGAAAGTTAACTTATTTTATTAAAAAAACAGACGCTCCTGTCCACTGCCCATGAGAGACAATGGCGACTTCTGCATATGAACATGACGCTGACGGTGAGCAACTATAATGTGGTGTTTGTGTACACATAACTACAAATCAATATGTCAATATTTATATTAAATTTTGCATTGCACATACTGTGTATGATTAATGAGTATAGTTGAGTTTTCTTTTAACTTAAATGGGGATCGTTTACATTACATCGACGTGAAAGTTGAATGAACGTATAAAAATTCATGTCCATAATTATTTTCGTGTGTATACATACCAGCGAGTATTGTAGAAAGTTTTAATAAACTATTAATAGATGCGCAATTGCACTCCATACATGAACTAATTACGAAACCGGTTCTTTTTACTTTAGAAATTAAATATAAAAAGTATTATAAATAAATTAAAATGTTATCAAACCTAAAATTTCTCATTATATTCGTCTAAAATAAAAGGTACTAACTACAAAGGTACTAAATTAAAGATATGGTACTCAATAGATGTCAGTTGATAAGCAGGCGTTTAAAATATCATAAAAAGGTCAGCAGTTGGGGTGCATGTACTTAAAATCTTAACTAATAGAAAGAGTTGAGAATTTTTTTTTGTGTTGTTACACTATAAATATATAAATAAGATAAACTCTGAAACGATTCTCTGATAATAAGATAAACTCTGAAACGATTGAACCAATTTTATTGATTCTTTCACCATAGTATTGATTATGTATGAATAAAATGTTTCTACATATTTAATGTATACATAATACTAGTGTTTTTGAAAATATTTTATGATTTTGATTTATCCACACTGACCAAAAAAATTTTTAACTAAATAGAGATAAGCCACATTTTTTTTATTATAATGTGGCATGGTATACTAATTCTTACAAAAAATAAAAAAGTTTTTATTGTCAAGATTATCTTCTGCAGATTAACCTTATTTGGTACCATTGTTTATGAGATATTAATAACTCTAAATTACAGATGAGGGGGGTTGTTTGCTGTCTATTTATATATGTGTTATTGTAAATTTTGTAGGTGGTAAATTTATACCTGCAACCCAACGACCCGACGGCTCTTGGAGAAAACCTAGACGTATAAAAGATGGTTATGTGCCACAAGAAGAGGTCCCCTTATACGAGAGTAAAGGCAAGCAGTTCAAAGCCAAGCAGAACACCGGCCTTCCGGTCGGTCTTACTAGTGAAATAGCGGAGGAAATTAAGAAATCTAAAAAAGGCACTTTCCAGCCTATACCAGGCATGATAATTAATGTTGAGAAGAAGAAAAAGAAAAAGAAGACAGGTAATTTAATGAGCAGTATAGAATGGTACATTGTTGTTATTGAGACCAGTATAATTATAAAAAATGTAATCATTTACATTAATAAAACTATTAAAATATCCTGCACTATTGTTTACCCCTTTTTATGTGAACTTGTAACTAAATAAACAGTAGTGGGCCATTTACCCACTTGGTTGGTCTGAAACCGTCCGTTGTATGTGTGCCAGCAAAAAAAGCATATATGTACATCTAAAGGAAATTGAAATAATTGTCTTTTTTATGGGTTGTTTCTATGTCTATTATATGTTCTATGTTGTATGTTTATTTAGTTACATCATAATATCTTACTTAAATATATGTTCTACCACCTAACATTACCTATAGCATTTTCTCATATGCCTTTGGTTGCCTGGAAGAGATCTCTATATAGCAGTTAGGCCACCAAATGGTACCTTCTACCTAATTGTACTATTGTACCAACTACTATTGTACTATTGTACCTACTATTGTATCTCTTTGAATTTTCTCTGTGGTGTACAATGAATGTCTGTTCATCCATTCATTCATACTTTTTTGTTCTATAGCTGTAGAAGAAGCAGCCGATAAACTTGGAAAATGTGAAATAATAGAGCCAACATTCACTAGTCCATCACCAGCACCTAATGCAATATCAACACAGTCAGATCCAGTTAAAAGGTTAAAAAACTTGAAAAAGAAATTAAGAGAAATTGAGGTGCTGGAAGAAAAAATTAAATCGGGAACCGTCAAAAATCCAGATAAAGAGCAAAAAGAGAAGATCTCAAAGAAAAATGACATAATTAAAGAAATAGACACAATAGAAACGAGTAGCGAGTGACCTAAGTGAAAATGATTACTGTCTAAAATATATTATCAAAGATCAATTTTTCAAGAATTGCATAATGAATTTGCCTTGCGTGAATGTCCAGCAAGATTTGAGCATTGAGGAATTTACATTTTATTTACACCTAATATTTCTGTATTTTATTCACTTTCCTCATTCCTCTTGATATAGATAAAAAAAGTGGCAAAATGGAATGAATTTTAGAAATTTTTTGAATATTTTATTAATGCTTCATGCCAAATATAATATAAAAATCAACTTGTTGCATTCATAAAATAAAAAAAATGTAGGTAATGTAGTATGCATTAAGTTTAATGACTTAAAAATATTTTTTTCACACACATTGATGCCCAGGGATTCATCAGGTACAGCATCTGTAATTAAATTGTTTAAATTAATTATTGAAATTGTAATATTATAATTTTTATAAGTGTTTTTTACGTACACTTTGAGGAAATATCAATTTTGTATACATTTTAAGATGCATATAAAATTTACAGAACCAACAGCAACTATTTGAACCTGTGATTCTCTGACAATCGTAGCCTGAGTGCTTTGTCAATGTCAATTTGTCAATGTAACACCAGCTATCTCATTGCCAAATTCCATCAAGATTGATGCAGCTATTAAACACTGTTGCAGTTTAGTAACAGTAAGAGCTTAGGAGATAAATTGGTAGGGATACATGCCCTGCAAAGGATTGCTCAGTTCATAGGCGATGGTATTCCACTTTCCATCCATCCCGTTTGACGACCTCCCTGGTGCAACGGTGAGCGCTGTGAATTAAATTGGGAGGTCCCGGGTTCGATTCCCGGCAGGCGTAATTTGGGAATTTATAATATCCTCTGTTGCGATGTCACGTAGAAACAGGTAAGCATGCTACCATCTTAGACTACATCATCACTTACGCCAGGTGAGATTAGCTAACTTGTAGTGGTATAATAAAAAATCTGCCTGGTCCGTGAAATAGACACGCATTAGTACAAATATAAATACTTACATTAAAAACCCTTTATATAAACTCATTTCTCGCTCTCTGCCTAGCGTAATTACCCAAGCACGCTAGAATACCAATAACAGCGATCCCAACACCAAGAACTGTAGCCAAAAAGTCTCCGAAGTCATAGCTGTGCGCTGCTTCTACTCTGCTGATGGCTATCATCGAAAATATCAGAACAAATACTTGAAAAAACATTTTTGCGTATTAAAATAATTGTAGATTACTATTTACGTGTTAGGTTCTAAAGTTTGTTTTGTTCACAGACTTCAATTCAATTCAATTCTTGTTTATGGCTTTTGTCTGTGCCAACTGGGCACAAGGTACTTCGCCAATGTCTTGTAGATGAAGAAGGCACGAAGGAGATTGATCGGTGAAACTAATGAAAAGTTAATTTTGAATTTGTACCAAGAAATAGTTGTTATTAGCTAGTTAGCTCTTTAACCTAAGGCAGCACAGACAACACATGCATATATATCTAACACGGATATTTTTTGTACATTACACTTTAATTTTATTACTTACTATATATTTACATAAAAATCTACAATAAGGACTGAAAACAAACATTAAAAAACATTTAACACTCAAAGGACGGGGGACTTTGGGAGGAAGAACGTCATAGAGGGGATAGGTAAGTTTGGGACAGTTAAAAATAATATGAGTTATAGTGCCCTCATCCAAGCCACACTCACAGATGGAGTTGTCCCTTATCCGGAGTTTGGCCAGATGTACAGGTGTGCTAGCATGACCAAGACGCAATCGGGAAATTGTGGATGAAGTCCAGCGATTTGTACTCCGAGAGTGACAAAACCAGGGTTGTCTTGGTATGTTTTGTTGGATGGTAGCGTAAAACTTACCCTTAACCAATTTGGAATCATTCCAAAAAATTTTCCAGGCTGTTTCCATATATGTTTTGGCAAGAGTACATAGGTCATGCGATGAATTTTTAAAATGATCTAGAGAACCTGACTCAACAGCTGTTTTGGCACATGAGTCACCAGTCTCGTTTCCTGGAATACCTGAGTGGCTTGGAATCCAAACCAGTAAGATGAATAGTCCTTTTTGATTGCAAGAGAGCAGAGCCTTCCGGATTTTTAAGATAATGGGAAATCGTGATTTGCTGCGAAAGGGGTTTTCTTTAATAGACATTAAACAGCTTAAAGAGTCAGTCAGAATAACCGTCTGTTGTACGTTATGGGACAGTGCAAACAGGATTGCTTCCAAAAGAGCAATGGCCTCTCCGGTAAACACAGAAGACTCGGGAGGGCATTTAAATTTTAAAACAATTCTGTAAACAGGAACCCAACATGCAGCACCAACACAACCTTCTGGAGACAGCTTTGAAGCATCAGTATATATAATAAGATGATTTGACCAATTTTGACTAATATGCTTTTGTAGTTTGATATTGGTATCTGGGGATCCTTTACTCAGACCTAGATCTGTGATGATGGAAGGGTTGTATATTAATGCTTTAAATGGGGTTGAATATAGTGGGTTGATTGTGAAAGATGTCAGGGGATTAGGAAGGCTGGTATACTTTAGGAAACTATCTAGCAAGTAGGAAGACGAGTTACGGGAGCAAGGTGCGTGTGATAGTTGGCTTAGTCGGTGCCAAAGAGGATGGGATGACAGCTGTAACATCTTGCTGATAAAGCGGTCACATAGATATTGTCGACGGATGGATAGAGGAGGGTCAACGCATTCTACCTGCAAAGCATTAGTGGGGGAGGATTTCATTGCACCTAGAATAATTCTAAGGCATCTATACTGAATTTTATTTAACTTTTCAGCAGCTGATTTATTAAAAGGCTCTAAAACAAACATACAGTAATCCATGTGGCTACGTACTAAGGCATTATATAATAATTTTAAAGTATAGGGGTGAGCACCCCACCAAACTCCCGCTATTGCTCGTAGTACATTGATGCCTTTTTCACATTTTTTGATAATGTGTTCAGAATGAGCAATTCCATTCAGTCGTGTGTCTAAATAAACACCTAAAAATTTAGCTTTAACTGCAAGGTTGATTGCTTGACCTTCAAATGAGATGTTGAGGTTCGGGAGGTATCTCTTCCTTGTAAATACCACTGCCTGACATTTGCCCACTGATAGGGACAAGCCATGGTCAGACAGCCACTGGCCTAGATAATACAAAGCAGAATTGATACGACAGGATACTTCCTCTATACTGCCTGAGCTGTGATAGAGGACAATATCATCAGCATATTGTAAAATGGTACAAAAACTAGAAACAGACAATTCGAGGTCGTGGGTATATATGCTATAGAGCAGAGGACTGAGAACAGAGCCTTGAGGGAGGCCTTTCCAGATTAATCTGGGGGGAAGAGAATTATTCTGATGCTTTACCAGAACATATCTGCAAAACAGCAGATTACATATGAAATGAACCATCCTCGAGGGAAGTTCACAGACTTGAGACTAGGACTATCATTAATCATTGACGTTTCGTTCACAGATCTTTGTACCTACATAGTTTTTTTTAAATCCCATTGTCTCAGACATATTCATCATGTCATGTCAGTATCTAATCTTTAATCTGTGGTATGAGGTATCTCTACGTTATTCACTGATTCAACGAGACTCACTTTTTCTCAAAAAAAGACAAAATCTTGTATGCTTTGTCTGATTTCATCATATCGACCCATTACCTGCCCACTACAGGGCGGTTCTCCCACAATGAGAAGGGGTCAGAAGCTTAGTCCAGCCCAGTGCAGATTGGTGGACTCCACATCCCTTTGAGAACATTATGTAGAACTCTCAGGCATGCATGCATCCTCACTGTCAAAGCAAGTGATATTTTGAAAACGCACATAACTTAGTAAAATTAGAAGTGCGTGGTGGTATACAAAATCGGCCACCTGAAAGTGAAGTCGAGCTCCTTCCCACTGCGCTATCATCGCTTTCTTATCTAATAAAGGATAATAATTCAACACTTGATAAGGTTGCCTGGATGCAAGCCGCTCTGCTTTCATCTCTCTTTCACAAGATAGAACAAAGATTGTTAAATTGTAAAACGATGTTGGAAAAAAGCAACTGCTGAGTTTCTTGCCGGCTTTTTCTTGGTAGAATCTGCCTACTTGAAATAAATGAAATTTGAATTTCATAATTTTGACAGTTCATGATCTCGGAACATCTAGACGGGATCTAAACATCTTTTCTATAATAATATAAATGTAGGAAATCTTCTTGGGAAAAGGATAAAAAATTATCTTCTACCACAGCTTTATTCTTCTACAACTCTCGGGACTGCCGCACAAGTGGAAATAATATCCAAATAATATTTGTGTAATAATTAACTTCTCCTATTCCATGTTTCCGTGCTTTAGCAGGTGGACACGTTAATTATGATATCCCTTGTCAGGGGATATGATTATTGTCTCCTGTCTAGCCAGCAGGATTAAAAAGTGCAGAATTCATAATAAGGTGAACTAAAACAAATTGTTAAGAATAAAAATTCATTTAATTTTACGGACCACTATTAATTTCAACAAATTAATTTCTTCGATTTGCTCTTTATGCAAGTGCAGGTTTTCTAAGGACGATCTACGTCCTTAGAAAACCTGCATCATTATCATCATCATCCACCAACCCATGCCCGGCCCACAACAAGATATGGGTCTTATTCAAAAGGGCCGGTCGTATATGCTCGGCCGTAGTTCACCATTCCGCGCTGGCCAAGAGTAGATTGGTAGACGCAGCCGTTTACATTTACATTGACACCCTCTATCGGCAAAACATTTCGAAATAGATGTGAACTCTATTATTAGAAGACTTCTATAAATAATTACAATATATTAAAACTAAATTGTTTTTAATAATTAGCTTATAGGTTTAAGTATCTTAAAGTAAAGTACTTTACTCTATGGCACATTGATACAACAGAATAATTTATTCTAAATTTCTAACGAAGTTGGAGTCTGTGACTGCTTGTCAATTTGATGCTTGATGGCTGTTCACTGTTGATTATTCTTATTTCTTCTATTATTTTGTAGTTAATAATTATTAATCACTATGTACTGCTTGATATTTAGTGAGTGATTTATTTCTAAATGGCCCCGCCGCAGGATAGCCGCTAAACTATTATAATAAATGATTAATAGTGAATTTGTTATGATATTGAGTGTTTGAACTTGGTTATATTCAAAGCCAGTCAAGATGAGTTTTAACTCGAGCGGAGGGAAAGGTTTCGGGTTCGCAGGTTTCAGTATGCCTAAACGGAACCCTTCGAATGTATCTCTCCATGCCGTGCCACCTCCGTCGACCCCAATGCATGCGGTTCCGCCTCCCAGTGGTTTGTCGAAGCAGGGCTACTCTACCATGAATGCGATAACACAGAACGCTGTTACCGGAAACTGGGGCACCATAGGAAAGAAGCGTGCTAAGACTGAGGATGAGTTAGTATTTTCTTTTCGCTTCCTAAGTGCCTGTGATAGGCATGCATAAATAAAGAATTTTTGAATTCTCAATGATTATGTTACCCGCCTTTGGGTGGGTGAGCTGAGATTCCGCCTCTATCAAAACATTTCATATTGGATGTTTTTTTTTGTAAAATCAATAGAATAGAAAAACTTTATTGCAACACAATATACAATAGGAAAACACAAGGAAAACAGTAATAGTGTACTTAGTGCTAGGGTGCAAAGGCGAGTACGGTGAATACGCAAGTGAACCCTGTGCTCTCACTCATAGGTCTATCGAGGGACACACAGAGTTTTTAGTGGGTGCAAGTCTGCAAGTCCCACATAACTACTCCGTTTCCCCCAACGGAGTGGTATGCGTCAGGCATTTACTCTGTATTAAAAAAAAAAAAAAGGGTGCAAAGGCGGCCTTATCATTAAAAGTGATCTTTTAAAGGCGACCTTAGTGTGCAAAGCCAATAAAAAAGTGGAAAGTGGGTGGTGCATAAAGGATGTTACAAAAAATGAAATAAACTTACAAGAACATTACTATGTTACTACCCTATTCATTTTAAGATATCACACATTATCATAATTCCGTGAAATTTTGATGAATAATTTTGTGTAATTCCTTGTTGTGAATAGCCCCAATACACTCTCAGGTATCAGTATGCTTACATCCAATCCAAATAATGCTGAGAATTACAAGAAGGAACATATACCTATTTTAAGTTTACAATTTTAACAAATCAATTTTATTTATTCTCATAACAGATGATTTCTTTATGTGTCAAAAGTATAAATTCCAATTGGATTTAATGGCATATATATCTTAAGACTGGGCAACACAGGGCCTACATATGGTTTTTTTTTCTTTTCTAGTGATAAAATGATGATAAAACTACCACCTATAAACAGAGCAACACTTTAGATTAGAAGAAAGCAATGTTTCTTGACGGCAGAATTTTTTTTTTATTCCACTACAAGTTAGCCCTTGAATCTCACCTGGTAAGTGATGATGCAGTCTAAGATGGTAGCGGGCTAACCTGTTATGGTTGTCATACCCCTAATCGGTTTCTACACGTAATCGCACTGGAACACTAAAACGCTTAATGGCACGTCTTTGTTGGTAAGGTGGTAAATAACCCTGACCAAGTCCTCCCACCAGACCAGAGATAATTCAGAAATTGGAAAATCCCGAGTTACCCCTGCCAGGAACAAACCTGGGATCTCCTGCTTAAATTTATAGCGCTCACCGTTGCGCCAGGGGGGTTGTCAAATCTTTAATATTGTATGTTGCTGTATGAATTATCACTAGAGATGATCTGTAAGGTCAGATTATGGCAGCTTTCAGATGTTCTCTGGGAGCCATGATTCTGTGTACTTAATCATGATTCACTGCCATTCCAGCCGCTGTGTGTTTATTGTTTCAGATTGAAGATTTAACTATGACCATACCTGATGGAAAGTTATGATAAGTTCTTAGTTAAGCTCAGCATATAAATGGCTTAAAGTTGTGTTGTATGAATTATATCAAGTGTCAGGTATCTATGTATATATTGTTGTTACCAGGTATTTTGATGAAGAGGATGAGCCTCCGACCCCCGCACTGGCATACATTCCTGCACCAGGAAGTCCCTCTTATGAAGCCAGCAGTTCTAAAGTAAGTGAATAATATTTATATATAAAATAATACACATGACACAGGGGCCTAAGTCAAAAATATCTTTATTCAAGTAGGCCCATAGATGGCACTTTGATGATAGTGTAACCATATTCGTAAACTTTAAACTAAAGCTACGAGGGTTCCAAAGGTTTGTATATTCAAATTCAAAAATTCTTTATTTATGTTGGCCTATCACAGGCACTTATGGAACGTTTGGGCATGGTGGATGACTACATTCGCCAACTGAAACCTAAAGTTACGAGGGTTCGAAGCGCGCCCTGGTCTAACGAGAGCCCACAACAAGCTTAGCTGGGTAATTTTTTTGTTACCACAATCTCACAGTCAATTAATTTGTTTTTTTTTGTATTCTTGCGGAAATTTGTGTCTATTAATTTTCTCACTTTAAACAGATCATTTAGTATCTATATGGCCTTGGAATAAGAATTGCCTTGGCCATTCAAAGGGACAATGCTGCCAGCATCTTAGGCACTATGCCTCGCTGCGGTGGTGTCGAAGGCCTTTTAGATTTCATTTAGTTTTATTTTGGTTACTAAGCAGCATCGGCAAACGGTGATAGCGCATTAGGTAGACTCTCGACTTCACTTTCGGAGGCCGAGTTCGAATCCCAGCACCTCTAACTTCTTTAAGTTATGTGTGTTTTAAGTAAATCATATACCTATATATATAAATGTTATTTTGGTTTGTGTACGCTTCATAAACTCAAAAAGTTCTGCAACGATCGAGCTGAAATTTTAGCATGATATAATATCCGCATCAAGGATTGTTTTTATCTATTTTTTGCATCAGTCACATATCCGCGAGTCTTTATATCTACGCAGACAGTGGAAAAACAAAAAATTCATTGTATATCCACAAATATTGCAAAATTAAACTTATATGTAATGAATTCTTTCTTTTGTTTCTCATTTCTCAACCATTCCATAAAAATGTGAAACAGCGAAGCGTGACAGGGTACAACTAGTTTATATATATATATATATATATATATAATATATGTAACCTGCATGCCTGAGAGCGTGGAGTCTACCAACGTGGTGGACAACGGCCTTAACCCCTTTTCATTGTAGGAAGAGACCCGTGCTCTTTAGTGGGCCGGAAACGGGTTGATGATGACAGCTTATTTCTTAAACAATATTTCTCGTAAACATAATTGAATGATGCTTGGTTAAATTTTGCTGTATCTTATTAGCGGCCGACATATAATTTTTTTGGTTCCTCTTATCTTATCCCTATTATTAATAGGCAGTTGATGAAGACGAAGACCCCCTGGACGCGTATATGGCTGGTCTGGAACAGCAGGCGGCTAAGGACCTGAAGACCAGCAAAGAGAATGCGGAGACTGGGAAGGGGGATGGCGCCCGGGGCACCCGGGGGGACATTGACGAAATGGATGATGAAGAGAGTTATTACAAGTAAGTTTTTTTTTATTATTCCACTTCAAGAAACTTGAACCCTTTACTGCAATGTTACCTGATTGGTAAAGAAGTCTACCTGGCATGGCAGTTATATTAAATACAAGCGTAAATCTTTTTTTTTTGCTTTATTTTATTCAAACAATAAACTTACATCATTAAATTTTTAATTTAAGTCTCATAATATATTAAACCATTTATTTCTCTCCGTATTCATTTTCTTCTCGAGCGGGTGAAGATCATTATTCACACCCATGTATACCCAAGAATAGAATATCATAATAGTAAATAAAAGCTGTATTTGACAGTTTGACAGTTCAAAAATAAGAGTGCTCCGATCGTCACCAAACTTTACAGGATTACTCGCCAGGTCAATCCGGAGATTTCCTGAAAGTTTCACAATTTAAAGTCAACATTTCCTGAGGTTGCTCCAGTTTTAAAGCGAAACGTTAGTAGAGGGAACATTGCCGAAAATCTGTTTGGTGTGGAGTATAAGAAATGAAGGAATTATAAATTACTCCATACAGATTCTCCTGTTTTTCGCGGAGTATAGCAAATTAAGCTTAATTTTCATGATTGTGATCGCAAGATTTACGCCTGTCGCAAACCTGTCGCACAGTGGCGTGCATAGAGGGTATGCACAGGTTATGCAGATGGGATCTCCAGTAAGGTTTATAAATACTCAAGGTTAGGCTTTTTTAACTCTTACAAAGCCTATCTTTAAGTTTTTTATAACTCGTACTGGAGATTGCCTTCATTTTATAACATCTGCATACCCTGTGCATACCCTCTATGCACGCCACTGCTGTCGCAAGCTAGGTAATCAACCTGCCGGTTTGCTAAAGTTTGTTTGTTGTTGGAAGTCTTTTTTGCACACACACATTTTATACAATTTAAACACAAATACAGAAGAAACTTAGAAACTAAAATAGAGCGTGCAAAGGCGGTCTTATCACTAAAGCGATCTCTTACAGACAACCTTTGACGTCAGGAAAAAACGAAGGAACGGGTTGGTGCAGCAATTTCAGTTTAAAAATATTTATTTATATATATACCAAATAATTATAATAAACTACATACTCAAAAATTCTAATACTACACACATTGTATACATAGTATGTATAAGTAGTGTTGCCCAAATGCAAGAACAAGACGAGACTTAACCAGTCTTGGTCTTGGTCTTGCGCCAATACACCTGGTCTTGGTCTTGGTTTTGGTCTTGCGCTCCCAGTCTTGGTCTTGGTCTTGCAGCAAGAGTCTTGCAAGTCTTGCAATTACCTATTAGTCTATTACTATTTATTAAAGTTTACTTTAAATCTTAGAAAAACGTATTAGAATTGGAACATTGTGAGCTTGAATTAACATAGCCATAGTAAAGATCAAGCAGATTAATAAATAACTGAAGATTTGATAAGAAATTCGAAAAATCAACTGACCTATATGTCGTTTTCCATGGAAGTAACTGTTTCTTAATAAACATTTATGATTTATAAGCTTACATTTGCTAAAACATGTAAAAAAACAAATTAATTACAATAACTTGACTGTATTTTAAAGAACAATACTTATCTGTCTAGAAAGAGATTGAACCCTCAACTTATAAGAAATTTAATAAAAGAGTTTTACGATTTATCATTTATTTGAATAAAAAATAAAATACAACACAAATCAACAGCTTTATCATTAGGTTATGATACTTTATATCAATTCTTTTGACCAAGAATTAATACAAAGTAACCATCTGGCTGACTCATCACTTAACCTATTTCTATGTTTTCTAATTACTAATGATGCTTTAGAAAATAACCTCTCAGCAGGTACTGAAGTTGCAGGTATTAAGAGAAAATCACGGGCCATTTTCGATAAAATCGGATACTCTGTCTCATGCGTCCTCCACCAATCTAAAATGTCTTCCGAGCTGGCAGTTCTTGGTTTTCTCAGGTACTCCTCCAACTCGTCTATCACTAAGCCTTGAAGACAAGATCCAGATGACGTCGAGGGACATTCATAGAGTTTATCAAAGTCTATTACGTCTTCATCTTCATCACATACTTTATTGTCTTTTTCTGGTAATTCCAGAGATTTGTTCAGTGAGTGTAGACTTTTATATTCTTCATAAAGTTCATTGAACTTGCGCAGACTTTCTGTTTTAAGTTGCTTCCCCCACATTGTCAGGTCAAAAGTCTGAGCCTTATGCCTTGGGTCTAAAATTAAAGAAGTACAATAAATCCAGTTGCTCTTCTTGTAATGTTTAAGCATTTTGTCTCGAGCTGCTTGGAAAGCTAGAATGAGCCTTTCATCCACTTCAGATCGATTAGGTTTCTCATCTAACTGTTTTACCATGGATTCAATTTTATCTAGCAAGAGATTAAATGATACAATGACTAGCGGTAACGTAACATATTTGTCTCCACCAAGTTTTGTACTTAAAAGTTTAAAGTTTATTAGAAATTTATGTAATTTTTCGAGTACCTGCCATTCATTAGCTGATTTGAAAATCATTCAATTCGGTGACAGAACTGCACAATATGTCAATGCCCGCTCTCACTTTTAAACCAAATCCAATCATATCATGTGTGGAATTCCATCTCGTTGGACAGTCAAGAATGGCATTTAGATTTGATGGCACGCCAGCTGCTTCACAAGCAGACTGAAACTTCTTCTTCACTATCTCACTTCTTTTTATTTTACTGGAAATACTGCGTAACTTTGTTACAGATGTACGCGAGTCAGCAATATTTGGTGCAGATTCTTCATCTTCCTCATCCTCAGTTTCGTCTGCATAGTCTTCGTACTGCTGATCTTGCGCGTTAGTGTCAGACTCACAGTGTAATGCTAAGGTCTTTAATAAATCTTGTACACCAAGGTTTAAAATGTGAGCAAAGCACCGGAAATGTTGATTGTCTGAATCAAAGTGTGGCGGCAGCTGTTTGCCCAGTTCATACATAAATTTGGTATTTGCAGTTGCGTTGTCGACCGTGATACCTTGTATTTTATCAATTATGCCATATTCCAATAAACATTCATGGAAAATCGTTGCAATATCTTCCCCAGTATGTCGACCGCGTGATGGTATAAAATCAAGAACTACAGATCGATACTTCCATTCGTTGTCTATATAATGAATAGTAACCCCGTAGTAACTCCTACCAGCAATTGACGTCCACCCATCAATGGTAAACGACATTTTAGATGATAATGGTTGAAGTCGTTCCTTGAGATTCAATTGGAGCTCTTCAAAGCGCTCTTTGACTTTCCTTCTAAGTGTAGACCTTTTAGGAAACACCATATTAGGGCAAATACGTCGAAAATATACTTGTGTAGCTTCGTCATCGAAAAATGAGAAGGGAAGATATTTTTTCACCACCCAATCAACTGTAGCTGTCGTGATGTTGTCACTGCTGTTTTCCGACTGAAACAAAACAATAAATCTTGTGTTATTATTTAAAACATACTAGGTTTGAGCGTATAAGAGGAGGAGGTTTGTTGTTGTTAAATCGAGAAAATCGTTAAATTGATATTTGTTATATTAAGGTTGCACTGTACTGTAATTTACCAAAATAAAGTACTTAGTTGTTACTGGCCGATTAAATGAAAATATGGGTGTTTATAAAAAATATTTAAGACGATAATTACATACTTAATATGTCGCACCCCTAGATGAAAACACCACTAACTCAAAAATACTTACGTAAGTTAATGGCGTTTTTGAAAGTATCGCATGAATAGCTACGCGGAGTTAAAATTCTTTTAACTGTTAAAAAAATATTCTTACCTGTCCACTTCTTCCAGCGGTTACTAAAAAGCTTGTGATATCTCCACTTAATTTTGGTTTAACAGGAAGAAATATTTCTGATTCCTTTTTGTGGAAAGACATTAGATGTTTCCTTAAGCCTGAAGTGTTTCTGTTTTTCATTTTTATTTCAATCTTTTTATGTTGGCACAATTTACACAAGGCAGTTTGGGATGCATGAATTATTTCGAAAAACTCCTCAAATTTGCTTTTGGGTCTTTTAGATCTGTGACTCAAACTCTCGTTACTCGGACTAGAATAATTTGAATCTTCGTCACTCATATTAAATTGTACACGTGATACGTTTTTAGAAAACAACGAGAATTAGTAAAAACAATTATTAAGTTAGAATCGAAGCACAGCTCAATTGGAAATGACTGGAATTAAAATAATTCCTTCATTTATAGTACGTTTCCTTGCTTTTTACCGCGCCGCCTCGCCACGTGCCGGCTCTATGAAAAGGATGCCGCCGCAAATCGAACGATGCCGCGTGCGGCGTACAAACACACACTAAATATTACCTACTTGTACAGACGCGACCCGTGAATAAAATATATGTAAAGAATTAGTGCCAATCACTATTCTTTACATATAAGTGAATGTTTTGGCGTGCATCTATACTAATATTATAAAGCTGAAGAGTTCGTTTGTATGTTTGATGACAGAAGTTTTAAAATAAATAAATAAATCCTGAACGTCACTATACCTCCAAAGTTACTATTCCTCGTGGACGAAGTCGCGGGCACAGCTAGTAAATACTTACTCTCATCATCTCTCTCAGAGATATTCGAACACTTTTTTGCTATTTTTTCTTGTAAAAACTTAAGAAATATAATGACTAAATGTACAATAATAGTACCTAAGTAATTAGTTTAAAACCATATAAGTAATCAATATTATAATTACTTACTAGAATGAATTATTATGACATCTACTACCTATCCTCACCATTTTATCCTAATCATAATACTACTTGCGTGATCAGTATAATGTATTCATTTTCATTCTAAGCACTCTGAAACTTATTTATTCTTTGGAACACCTGTAGGTACTCTTAAAATTCGAAATTATTTTGCATGAATAGTGTCAAATGTTATGATTTCGGCGCGGCGGCAACGATTGTTTTAGATTTCAAAAGAAGCCGCCGGCGCGTGTATCATAACCATGTACTTCCGAAAAGCGGCAAATTTCTTTGAGAAGTAAGTACAAAACCTTTGATGCCGCATTATCAAAGTGCCGATGGTTAAAACATAACTATGCATGCACTCAGTTTGATTTTAATAGATATTTTTTTATTCGCTATGTTTATGGTATTAGTCGTAATGCGCATAGGTCCAGTTTTTCATATTCTTTGATATAGTTTTTTGCGTCTCATAGAATTCCTAAGCGTACCTACCTACCTATACACCGAACTGTTACACCTAACTACTCCGTGAAATAGCGCTAAGTCCTAGCTGCAAGACGCAAGAGTCTTGCAGGCTATGTCTTGTTCTTGCTCAAGTCTTGCACGGTCAGTCTTGGTCTTGGTCTTGCTAAAAATACGCGGTCTTGTTCTTGGTCTTGGTCTTGCAAAAACGCAAGAACAAGACCAAGACTGCAAGACCAAGACTGAATTTGGGCAACACTATGTATAAGTATATACATATTTAAGCAATATACTACATACTATAATATTACATAGATAAGAAATGGTTTTCCAAACGCTTCTTGAATACATTTAGGGATTAAGCCTGACGTATGTCAGCAGGCAGGGAATTACAGAGTCTGACAGAATTAACCGGAAAAGAGTTGCTATAGTATTTCGTAATTGTAAAGTTTTATGTTTCCACAAAAAATCCCCAGTTTTATAAAAGGAGTGCCATTTCTTTGACAAGGTACATGGAAGAGAATCCACTAACAACTGCAGATGATGGCTCCGACGTAGAGATAGAGTACGATGAAGATGGCAACCCGATACCTCCACCTAAAAAGAAGATCATAGACCCACTCCCGCCCATAGACCATTCAGAGATACAGTATGTGCCGTTTGAGAAGAACTTCTACACTCCGCACGAAGACATAGAGAGCCTCGATCAGCAGCAAGTTGAGGAACTGAAGAAGAATTTAGGGGTCAAGGTGAGTGCTCACATAGTAGTAGTACAAACTATTATAGATTAGCTGTTGCCCACGACTTCGTCCGCGTTTCTTTTTCGTTTTCAAATCAGTTATTTAAGTTTTGTATTCTTCTTAAAAAATCGAATGTAGTTTTTAAATAGAACTTTTCCAGTTTAGTTTTGCTTAGGTATCCTTAATTTTTTTAATCTCACAATGATATAAAGAGTTTTTCTAATTTAAACGTTGCCCAAGTTACTCCTAATTACATTACAGATTAGCCGGAACAAACAGACAGACAGACAAAAATTGTAAAAATGTTATTTTGGTCAACGTACCGTATACATATACAATAAATATACAACGACAATACACACATCGCCCTCTAGCCCCAAAGTAAGCATAGCTTCTGTTATGGGTGCTATATATATATATATATATATATATAATATAATATTTAGAGGAAAATTTGATTTTTGACTGCCTTGTTGGTCTAGTACTTTAATTACTAATCACGAGGTCCTGGCTCCAAGTCTCGCGACCGCGAGCGGAAATAAGCACCTTTACCCGATCGGGAATAGAACATTATGCAACGAGTGCGGTACATTGTATTTTACAAGCGAGGCGGTATTAGGCGCGCGAGCTGTAAGCGGCGCGATAAGGAAGCCGAGAATGTAATGAGAGATGTAATCGTTACATACGAGGATTTTCACACTTGCGAGAAAAAAAAAAGGCTAAACTTTTAAAAAACGTTCTCATAAAATAACTGACCCTTTTGCTGTTTTTTACAATATGAAAGTTACGTAGGCCGCTCTATATATTTGGTTGGAAACAGGCTATTCACTCGCGATACGTCCCTCGATTATTATACCTAGCGGAGTGAGGTCCACCATTGCTCTGCTTTCCAAGTTAAATAGGACATTTTAAAATAATAAACCTCAAAGCGAAAACATATGAATTACGGAATATGGCGCGACGGTTTTTTTTCGTTCGCCAAGGCAAACCGACATACATAAGCATAGCTGCATACAGCCTATATAAAATATATTTTCATATTTAAAACATATGAATTTGGAATAATTTCAAATTAAACGTTAATTTATCATAATTCTTTATTATGAGAGGTCCAGAATTTATTTCATGAAAATACGTACTGTTTGTTGACGCGTAAAAAAAGGCTTTGTTGGTTAATTAAAATGATCTGTATTACCCGGTTAAATTAAAGATGGTCGATTTTCATACACATATTACCTTGCACTTTCAGTGCAGTACAAACGTACCTGAGAGATCATAAAAAATCACAAGTGCGGTAATGTTAAAAAAAACAAACGTGACTGATATCTTGGATTGTCAGCCTTATATAGATGTTATTAGGTCCAGGTTACGAGCAAGTGTGATGAAAATTTATTTAGCTGCTATGTATCTACTTTATGGGTTTTTAGAATAATTCAAACTAGGGAATAGAATAGAATAGAATAGAAAAACTTTATTGCAACACAATAGGAAAAATAACATTACAAAAACAAACATAGAAAAACAGTAATAGTACTTAGTGCTAGGGTGCAAAGGCGGCCTTATCACTAACAGTGATCTTTTGAAGGCAACCTGAGCGAAGCCGATAAAAAAAGTGTGGAAAGTGGATGGTGCATAAAGTATGTTACAAAAAAAATAAAAAAAATAAACTTACATAAACATACATACTACATTTACATATTAACTACACAAATACCGATATAAATTTTTATATATACTATAATAGATATATATTTATGCTATTATAAACTTACACAATACTCAATTACATAGATTTAAACAGGTGAATGGTTTCGGAATGACGTATTTCCCAGGGGAGCGAGTTCCACAGTGGTACAGCTTTAACAGTGAATGACTCGTTATAGCACTGAGAGCGAGATAAGGTAATCTCAAGCTTGTTGTCATTCGCCGACCGGAGACTGACAAGATAGGGTTTGTTTTACAAGTAAAAAAAAAACAGCTCCCCTCCGTCTCTCCTACAGTTGAACAGTTTCCCCCTGTTGTAGATCTCGGGGCCGGATCCGCCGCGGCCGGTCAGCAGTTTCGCTCACCTGGGCTTCGACGAGCAGCTCATGAAGTCCATTCGCCGCTCGGAGTACACGCAGCCGACGCCCGTACAAGCCGCGGGCGTGCCGGCCGCACTCTCCGGACGAGACCTCATAGGTGCAGCAACGCTTTACCGTCTATTTCAGGGGTTCTCAACCTTTTTAAGCCAGCGGAGCATTTACAAGTTCAGAAAATCGTCACGACGCGCGCGCTTTAGCCTAGCTAGTTCAAATAAATAAATATACTACGATAATACACACATCGCCATCTAACACCGAAGTAAGCGTACCTTGTGTTATTAGTACTAAGATGACTGATGAATATTTTTATGAATAATATATAACAAGCGTAATTTTCATAATGTGTGGCATAGCTTGTGGTATTAATAAAGATATTTTTCTTTATTTATTCCTTTCACTTATTACCGTCCAAAAACTGAATTTTTTTATTATGCTTTTAGCTCTGCGCATGATTATATTTACTGACATAAATTGAATTCCACAGGTATCGCGCGAACGGGTTCAGGTAAAACTGCGGCGTTCCTGTGGCCCCTTCTGGTGCATATCATGGACCAAAAAGAGCTGGCGCCGGGAGACGGCCCTATCGGACTCATCCTGGCACCCACCAGGGAACTGGCACAACAGGTTCGTATCAACCCTGCCGCAGTGGCGTGCACTGCATACATGCATAAAGGCACTGCATACTCTACCCTCAGCGGGGCTAGCACAGGCAGGAGACAAAATTATATCCCCCTATTATATCCCCTGCTAAAGCACAATAACAGGGAATAGGAGAAGTTGACTCCCATTTATTATTATACATGTATTATTTGGATATTATATCCACTCGTGCGCCAGTGTTCTGAGAGTTGATTCTATTCTTCTAGAATGAATGAATGAATACACTTTTATTGCACACCACATAAACATATAGACAAACTATAAATAAAAATTTAACAAAAAGTATAAAATTTGGCGGCCTTATCGCTACATAGCGATCTCTTCCAGGCAACCAAAGGCGTTAGACACAGCTCAAGAAGAGAGATAGGTGGTGCATATAAATAAACACATATATTTGCATTTATACCTATATATACATGTAGGATCGGGCGGATTTTAACTTGATCCGTCCGACATCGTGTGGGCAATTTTCAGGTATCGTGCAATAAGAACACCTTTAAATTTGACTCGCTTTGTTCGAACACTGAATTTAACTTCTTACACTGAATTTAACTAATATCGTAATAGCAAACTTTTAAAATAATAACCACTAAGAGAAACGTAGGACAGTTCCGTGACGACGTCTTTCTGCCTTGAGTCCCAACTAATTAATAATCCCAATCTAGTTAGTAGACCCCGTCACGACTCTGTCGAAGCGCGCCAAAACTGTTGATGCGTGCTAGCCGCTAGTTGGCGCGTTTGCGTTTCATTTTAGTGTCCGTACTCATTTCCGGCTGCGACACTGCCATCCTGCATGACACACGCCCTCGTGTGTTAATCTGAAATATAATGTGATAACAAAAAACACCAGCACTGTTATCGTTCGGCTCATCCTATTTCTAACAACCTCGCTTCAGAAAATAAAACTATGGTCTTTAGTTTGCTTATTTTTACTAACAACAATTTGTTGACAAATTTAACCATCATCCCAAACAAAACCTTTACAGCTTACCCTCTAAACTAACCCTCAAATGTAAACCAAAGCTTAACAATGTTTCTTTCCCCACTAGTTAGACAAAATTATTACAAAAACTCCAAAGATTACTGAGTCCATGTACCATAGAGCATTGTTAATCAAAAAGAGCACAAATCCTCTTAAAACCAATCAAAATAATTTGATCAAGCACCAGGTTACACATTCGCGGTCCAAACATAGCTCTAGCAAACACATTTGCTAAGCCCTTCCCCACGGGAAGCCAGAGTCTACCCTCGACTCTATGATCTTTGCTACAAGGCAAGATCCGACTGTACTACCCAGAACTACCGCCTACCGCTTACCCACGGACTACTCAAAGAGCAGACACCGATTTCTACTAGGCTACGGCTACAGCATTCTGGTACAGTCTCTGACCCAACGAATCGCGAACCTGTGCATTTAATTAACTAGATTCTTCATAATCTCTATCTCGTCTTTATCTACAATCTCAATGGTACTTGGCCCTCAGGCATCTTCCTAATACGATCATGCGCATACTTGTAAATACGCTTATTAATCAATGACTTCAGAACATATCGGTCTCCATCTAAGACTTCTAAGATTTGAAACAGACCTCTAAATTTAGCATCTAGTTTTGTTTGATTGCGTTCTTCATTTTCAATCAAAACGAATTCACCGACTGAAAATCTACTCACGCTAACTCTTGACTCACTGCTTGACGGTACAGTTTAAACGAGCTGCAAGCCCCCTAAAGAATCTTGCCATGACCTATCCTTGTCAGATTCAACTGTTAACATGGATATAAGTACACTCATGATCCTCTCTACTTGCCCATTTGCACGACATGACCCCGTAGCAATAAGATGAAGATGGATGTTCTTACTGTCACAAAAGTCACGGAACTCTTTGCTGGCAAAACAACGACCTTGGTCCGTGAGTACTGGAGCACCGAATAATGCCACACTATCCTCCACTGCTCCTGGTGTCTATATTTTTAGTGTGAAAGAGTAATACGTACTTGGTAAACGCGTCGATCATCACGAATCTCAGCTTACCGGTAGCATCAATATGCACAGTATGCCATGGGATAGCATTTTTAGGAATGGGGTAAAGTTCGGCCTGTACCTTACCTGTATGAGGCTTAGTTATTTTACAGGTCACGCAGCTATCCACGAACTTACGTACATACCGGCTCATGCTCTCGAACTTGGTAGAGATCGGAAATTATTTTTTAAATTTCCTCATCTCGCTGCTGCTCTGCGAGAATCCAATTACTGGATAAATCAGCTACATTCACCCGCTTTTGTTCCACCTTGTCAATTTTTAATTTCTAGGAGCTAATGGTAGCAAGTTCCGTGAAAAGAAATCAGCATGCGCCATTTGCTTACCGATTCTGTATTTAACGTCAAAATCGAACGACTGTAAATAGGTCCACCACCAATGAACTCGCGGCGTCAAGTCGATTTTATTGCGTGATAACTTTAGCGAGTTACAGTCTGTTAGAACTGTAAACTTCCTACCCTGTAGGTATTGCCTAAAATGTCTTACCGAATTGACGACAGCGAGCGCTTCTAATTCATATGAGTGGTATCTCGACTCAGCTGGCGTCATTAGTTTGCTAAAATAAGCCACTGGCCGACGCTTGCCTGCTACAATTTGAAATAATATTACTCCGTATCCTTCTGCACTGGCGTCCGTATAAAGTTCAGTCGGGTGCTTTGGGTCAAAAATCATAAGCACTGGTTCATTAGTCAATATTTCAATTACCTTTTGTCGTACTTCCTCGCATTTGAGCGTCCATTCGAATAGACACTTACCTGAAGTGAGCTTATAGATCGGACCCAAGAGGCGCGAAAAGTTTGGCACGAACTGGCGAAAGTAAGAAGCCAAACCTACAAATTGTCTCACCTGCGTAATAGTTTGGGGGCGAAGGTAATGACGACAGAGCTTCTATTTTACGCTTATTAGGCTTAACCTCACCTGCTTCTACACTTTATACCCTAAGAATTCTACTCGCGTCTTGAGGAAAGAACATTTTTTAAGGTTCAACGAGAACCCAGCTTTTGAGAGCTTATCGAGCACAACATGCAGCCTCTCTATCCCTTGGTAAATTGAGTCTGATACAAGTAAAATATCATCGACGTATACTACCACGTATTGATTAGCGATGTCACCGTGAGCATTAATGGTTGCGCGCTGGAAAACAGAGATTGCGTTACGGAGACCAAAGGGCATTGTCAAACTCATACTGTCCGTCAGGAGTGATGAAGGTGGTGCGTTCAATTGATTCAGCCTGAACAGGAATTAAATGGAAACGACTTACGCAATCTAGTTTTGTAAAGAAATTGGCACCGTGTTGCCTTAAAATCTAATCCGAAATCAATGGGAGTGGATAACGATCTGGTACTGTGTTCATTTTCAACTCCCTGTAGTCTATACACATCCGGTCAGACCCGTCAGACTTTTTCACTAAAAGGGCAGGGCTAGCAAAAGGCGAATCACTAGGCTGAATTATTTTGGCTTGCAATCATTCATTTACCCCGCATAATTTGACGTTCATCCGGAGATAACCTGTAAGGTCGTCTCTGTACTGTTCGACTGGGGTCTATCAGCCTAATCGCTAACTCTCCAGTATTCACGCGGGTAGTTGGAAAAACGTTAATGAAATATTCGGAATATAGTTCTAAAATATTCACCAGCTTGCTTAGCCTGTCGGTTAAAACATCAGTGTCAAAACGGTCAAAATTATTGTAAGGCACACAAACATCAGTTGCGTTACACGCGTTTACATTTTTCTCTCGCCAAAGTAAGTTTCGTTGCAGTCACGCTAACGCAAACCCATTTTTTAAAATTTCACGGCCAATCATAATGTAACTACGTAAATTAGCATCTGGCAAGACGTGACATAAAATTTCAGTCGCGAAGTTATTAATTTCTACCTGACTTAATATTTGCAAAGTACTGTGTACATTTTTACATTTCCAATACCAACTAATGAAATCAAATTATTAATTCGTTTGCCTCTTAATTTACACCCAACAGTCTGTCACTAATGAGCACTCAGCTCCTGAGTCAAAGTCAAATTTAAAACACTCACCAAAGTGATTTAGCACTCCGGATGTGGACTTGACCTCGCAAATGTCAACACGTTTCTCCACCGGGGTTCGGACACTGGGTCCGCTGGCTGTGCAGCGGCTGGCGATGTGGCCCTGGGTTCCGCACTTATAGCAGACTACAGAGCTACCATTGAGTTTCACTGTTTTCGGTGTGATTCTCATTTGCACGATGCGATACCACTTCTGATGTAGGATCGGGCGGATTTTAACTTGATCCGTCCGACATCGTGTGGGCAATTTTCAGGTATCGTGCAATAAGAACACCTTTAAATTTGACTCGCTTTGTTCGAACACTGAATTTAACTAATATCGTAATAGCAAACTTTTAAAATAATAACCACTAAGAGAAACGTAGGACAGTTCCGTGACGACGTCTTTCTGCCTTGAGTCCCAACTAATTAATAATCCCAATCTAGTTAGTAGACCCCGTCACGACTCTGTCGAAGCGCGCCAAAACTGTTGATGCGTGCTAGCCGCTAGTTGGCGCGTTTGCGTTTCATTTTAGTGTCCGTACTCATTTCCGGCTGCGACATACATATATAATATACACATATAATAATTACTTTTACAGATATATATGGAAGCGAAAAAATTTGGGAAAGTGTACAACATACGGTGCGTGTGCTGCTACGGCGGGGGCTCAAAATGGGAACAAACCAAAGCTTTAGAAGGTAACTTATAAAAATATCTCGTATCATCTTTCAAAATCAGTGATCAGAGAACAGCGGCGAAAGCCGAATGGGAAGGACTTCGAATTGACTTTCTGGGGGCCGAGTTCGAATCCCAGCACGCACCTCAAACTTTCTAAGTTATATGCGTTTTAAGTAATTAAAATATAACTAGCTTAAACGGTGAAGGAAAACATCGTGAGGAGGCCTGTATGCCTGAGAGTTCTCCATAATGTTTTCATAGGTGTGTGGAGTCCACCGATCCGCACTGGGCCAGCGTGGTGGACTACGGCCTTAAAACCTTCTCATTGCGGTAGAGCCGTGCCCTATAGTGGGCCGGTAGTTGGTTGAAATGACGATCAGAGAACAGAGATAGCTAGTGAAAACTTCCTCACGACTTTATTTTTTAAAATATTTTCTTTCGAAACGGCTGAACTGTTTTATGTGACTATCAACCAATAAATAAAAAAAATAAAAAAAAAACCCAGACTTTCAATTTAGTGAACATTATTCTACTAGTCAAGCACTTTCATTTGACACCCATATTGATGGAGTTTAAAAACAAAAACTTAATCTGCCATTTTGTGGTGGCGGCCATTTTGAATTTAAAATTTTGTCATTATGTATATTATTCTACTAAGCAAGCCTTCTCATTTGATACCCATTGAGTTGTGATATAATATGTAAACTGCCATTTCATTGCGGTGACTATATAGCTCTAACAAAGACACTCCCGACTAATCCATCTTGCGAACAAAAAAGGCATAATTAAAATTGGTTTAGCCGTTTGGGAGCCACAATGCCACAGACACGCACGCACACACGCACGCACGCTCGCACGCACGCTCGCACGCAATCACATAAGCACGCACGTGCCAAACTTATAGCACCCTGTCGTTTTTGCGTCGGGGTTTTAACAAAACGTAGAGTCAGAATGTAGATGGTTGCAATTGACCGTCGCTTTGTCCCAGGCGGTGCGGAGATCGTGGTCGGCACTCCGGGCCGGGTGATCGATCTCGTCAAATGCAAGGCCACAGACTTGCAGCGCGTCACGTACCTCGTGCTAGACGAGGCAGACCGCATGTTCGATATGGGCTTTGGTGAGTATTTTCTTTCTTTTACTCCACTACACTTTAGCCCTGGATTGCTATTTCACCTGCACGGCTAGCATAGATGGGAGACAAAAACTATATCCCCCGATTATATCAGCAATATAATTAACTACCTGCTAAAGCACGGGAACATGGAATAGGAGAAGATTATAAAATAAAATAAAATAAAAATAAAAAGCCTTTATTCTACTACCAATTACTACATTATTACATTTTTCTTTTATAACATTTTTACTAATAATTATTACAAATTTGAATTTATTTCATAAAAATTATATAAATAAATAAAATAAATAATAAATATACTACGACAATACACACATCGCCATCTAGCCCCAAAGCAAGCGTAGCTTGTGTTATGGGTACTGAGATAGCTGATGAATATTTTTATATGAATATAATACACATAAATACTTATAATATACAGATAAACACCCAGACACTGAAAACCATTCATGTTCATCACACAAACATTTTCTAGTTGTGGGAATCGGACCCACGGCCTTGGACTCAGAAAGCAGGGTCACTGCCCACTCGGCCGTCATACAGATTCTCCTGCTGTTCGCGGAGTTATAAAGTTAATTTTATGTTTCTTAATGTCTAATTCTTAGGTCTAATTTAAGGTAGAAGTCGCCTCCTCGGCGTAGGCCTCCCCAAGTTTTTCCAAAGATTTAGATTCCTACACTTAGTCATCCAGTATGTGCCAATTTTCTGCGCAAAAACTTTTCTTTCCACCTTTTATTTGACGACCTTTTTTCCTTTTCTTGTCTCTAGGTATCCATTCAGTTAGTCGTTTAGCCCTTTAGCCCTTGAGTCATCCATTCTACAAACGCGACCAGCCCATTTCCATTTTAGTAGCCTAAATCTTTTTGTTATGTCATATATTTTTGTTCTCTTTCTAATAGGAGAAGTTTACCCCCGTTTATTACACATATATAATGTGGATGTTATTTCCACTTGTACGCCAGTGTTCTGAGAGTTGATAAAGCTGTGGGAGATAATTAATATTTATCCTTTCCCCGGGGATATAATTGTCTCACGCCAATGCTAGCCGTGCCGTTGACATGGGTTAATATTAACCTGACATCGACAGCCGGTTGGCGCAGTGGGCAGCGACCTTGCTTTCTTAGTCCAAGGCCGTGGGTTCGATTCCCACAACCGGAAAATTTTTATGTTTCGAACATGAAAGTTTTCAGTGTCTGGGTGTTTATCTATATATTATAAGTTTTTATGTTTATAATATTCTTAAAAGTATTCAAAAGCTATATTAGTACCCATAACACAAGCTATGCTTACTTTGGGGCTAGACGGCGATGCATGTATTGTCGTTGTATATTTATTTATTATTATTATTATTATATATATATATTAAATATTTAATACACAAATAATATGTGTATTAATAAACGGGGGTAAACTACTCCTCTTCCATGTTCCGGTGATTTATAATTATAAATAAATATACTACGACTATACACACATCGCCATCTAGCCCCAAAGTAAGCTTAGGTTGTGTTATGGGTACTAAGATGACTGATGACTGTTTTTATGAATAATTTACATAAATACTTCATCTCATCACACAAACATTTTCCAATAGAGCGAATCGAACCCACGGCCTTGGACTCAGAAAGCAGGGTCGCTGCTTGCGCCAATCGGCTGTCAAACATCGTGCATACCCTCTATGCACGCCACTGCCTGCTTCTATCCAATTCTTCGCCCCCCCCCCCCCCTCCCAGAGCCGCAGGTACGCTCGATCTGCAACCACGTGCGGCCCGACCGGCAGGCGTTGCTGTTCTCCGCTACGTTCCCGCGCCGCGTAGAGAAGTTGGCGCGCGACGCCTTGCATGACCCCGTGCGGGTACAGCACGGCGCCGCCGGAGAGGCGTGCCACCTCGTGTTGCAGCACGTGCGGTGAGTCGCACGACACACCTACGCCCGTTTAAAGTCAAAGTTAAAGTTAAGTCAGAGTCAGAGTCAGAGTCAGAGTCAGAGTCAGAGTCAAAGTCAAATATATCTTTATTCAAATAGGCACATAGATAGCACTTTTGATGCGTTGATTGCATACAAATTGTGTACATAGCAGTGAGTAGTGATAGCGACAACTAAATTCGTAAACTTAAAACTAAAGCTACGAGGGTTCGAAACGCGCCCTGCTCTAAGAAGAAGCCCACAACAAACTTAGCCGGGTGCTCCTTTTGTTATCACCATCTCACATTGTCATTAGAAAATATTTAAGAAGCAACCTGGTTAGAGCATTTGTTCACACCTAAGCTTTTTTATCGTTTACGTTATTATAATAGGACTTTTCTATAAGCTTTCGTTTAATACAAACTTTGAACTTTTTTAGTGTCTTTTTTACCTACCATGAACAAATCAGTGGCGTGAATAGAGGGTATGCACAGGGTATGCAGATGATATAAAATGAAGAAAATCTCCAGTACAAATTATAAATACTTGAGGGTAGGCTTTTTATAAATCTCACAATGCCTATCATTAAGTTTTTATAACTCGTACTGGAGATTTTGTTCATTTTATATCATCTGCATACCCTGCGCATACTGTCTATGCACGCCACTGGAACAAAGCGATGCCTAAATAAAGAACGGCTTAATTATCTTCATTTGAATCATCCGCTGCGGCTTATGTAATAAGAAAAACAATGTTAATGGGCAGCATCATGCGGGACGCTGCTGGCACCATTTAACGTACCGCGCCAGCCGTTTCAAATGATGAATGATTGAACCATTTCATCTTCTAAGCGTGGCTTTGTACAACTATTTTGCTATAATAATCTTCGACATCCGTATTCATACGAGTCACGTAGCTCAGAGAACTGGTTTTATAAATCTGTGTCTAACCCTTTTATTATGATCTATGATGTTTACGCTGTGTCAACCGAACCTCAGCACTAAAACCTTGAAAAAGTGTAAATGATTTACTTAGCTTATAATTTTATGAACTATATATGTTTGTTACAGAATATTCAACAAACCGGAGGAGAAATGGCCGTGGTTATTGGAAAATCTGGTGGACTTCCTTTCCTCTGGGAGCGTGCTAATATTTGTAACTAAAAAGGTAAAATTCCTGTTCTCTTCTCCACGCAGTTATTTACACTTCCAATGATACTTTTGCACATGACACGCCTTTAAAACTCCTCCAAACCAGGGTCAGGGTGATAACGTATCTCATAGGCGATATACGGTAAGATGAAATCCTTAATATGTATCTCAGTAATTTCAAATTAGACAAAAAATGTAAGAGCGAAACGTGCGTAGACGGTACATTGCCCAGAATCTGTTTGGTGTTGAGTATGAGTATAGTTTTTTTCACAATACCTTTGTAGTTTTGATGTTGTAACGCCACCAGCACAACATTTCGTATTTTTAGTTCGGAAACTGTACGCTTCAAGACATTTTCATTTAGGGTTGTATTTTTTTAAATAATTTTCTGACCATAGAACAATCGTATGGAAAAGCAATAAAATCATTGGCAGCCATTTCCCGATAACCACTATCACTTAGTATCAGTTTGGTTATCCTACTAACCATTTTTAATGAGGGTATTTTGAGGATATTTTTTTATTTATGAATCTTCGCTGCGGCCTATGTAACCAGCCAAATAATTATGAAAATTAGAAAAAAGAAGAAATACTTTATTGCACACAAACATCAAAATATACATGAAATATAGAATAAATAACAGAACAAGAATTGTAGGCATGCAAAGGCGGCTTTTTGGCTACAAGCAATCTCTTACAGGCTTAATCTTAAGCTTCATAATATAACATTGGAATTCCGCAAAGTAACGCCTGCTTCTATCCAATAGCAAAATAATGCTAAGGGCTGCCTCACGCGAAACGCTGCTGGCACCATTTAATGAACTACATTAGCTATTGCTCGGGCGGCAAAGAGCCCAGCTGCCCACAGTTCGCCAAAGGGTAATGTAATTTGCAGCTGGAAGCGGAGCAGACGGCGGTGAATCTGGGGGTTCAGCAGTACGACGCGCTACTGCTACACGGAGACATGGACCAGGCGGACCGGAACAAGGTCATCACCGCCTTCAAGCGGCAGGAGTCCAACATACTGGTGGCCACGGATGTCGCGGGTAAAACACCCTAGACTCCATTATCTATCTATATCTTAATATATATAAATCTCCTGTCACGATGTTTGTCCGCGATGGACTCCTAAACTACTTAACCGATTTTAAATTAAATTGGCACACCGTGAGCAGTCTGGTCCAACTTAAGAGATAGGATAGCTTAGGTCTTTAATTATAAAATTCAAAATTCATTTATTTCAAGTAGGCCTAATATAAGCACTTTATAGTCGCAATTTTATTTTATTGCAAAATATTTGTCTATGATTAATTGACAGTTACAACTCACATGTTATATATAAATACTACTATACTCATTTAAGGCTTAGCGATACTGAATACTTTAAAAACAAAATCAAACGCAGACGAAGTCGCGGGCAACAGCTAGTATATATATAAAAAAGAGAAAGTGTGCGGGTATTTTCCGTATAGGCTCCGAAACGGCTGGACCGATTTCAATGAAACTTTCAGGGAATCTCCGGATTGACATGGCGAGTAATCCTGTAAAGTTTGGTGACGATCGGAGCACTCCAATTTTTGAACTGTCTTATACAGCTTTTATTTACTATGATGATATTCTATTGTTGGGTGTACATGGGTGTACACCCAACAATAGTGGGTGGGTACGCTAGTTCTTTATAACAGATTTATGCAAGAAAATGCCTAAGTAAGTAGCGCCTATGTAAAGAAGATTCGAAGGCATACATTTATTTACCTTTCACTAGGCAACTCATAAAACTTAACTTGTCCATGGTACTTGCCGCAAGATGCGGTACTTGGTACTTGCCACATTTTGTGTTTGTATTATCTTATTTTAATTTTTTATTGTATTGATTAAAGGGTTAAATAACCTCAATTTAAATATGTTTTTTTCATCTGTCAGTGTCAGTTTACGAGTACCTTTAACTTTACCATCCGCCGATTTCATCGTCTGATAGTTGATTAAACGTTTTTTTTCTACGCATCAACTAAATCTTCAGGCATCCGACTTTAGCGTTTCCTAGGTTTAGTGAAAATGGGCATAACAATCACATTAGTCGCATGTCTACTGTCATCTTGAAGTCGATCACTTTTTAGGATATTCTTGGGCGTTTCAAACCAAAATGGATGGAAATTCTTATCTAAAATGAGCGAGGCCTTACTCAGGCTTTTAATTTAATTAACTTTTGCATTGACGGATAAAAAGTACAGGACAAAATAAACATTAAAAAGCAAAAGGCCACCTTATCACTAGTAGTGGTCTCTTCCAAGCTAATGCGTACGGAGTCAGTGAGAGATAGCAATAATACAAACATATACACACTAATAACTACATGCTAGGTAATATATAAAATTTAAGTGAGAATATATTGAATTACACACAAAAATACAGTCTTAGTTAAGATTTCCCTTTGCAAAGTCCTAAACTACATGAACTTTGGCGACGGTGAAATTTGTTTGCAATTCGATACCCTAAAACCAATGTTAAGAGAATAAGAAGAACAGTAACAAACTAATCTGAGGGCTCTTTTATTTATCAATATCTCAGAGTTTCATTTAAACTAGGTAGGTACTTAGAACAATTGATTGCTACCCTTTTTTATCATTAAAATAATACTTTTTTTTCTAATAGGAGTTTTCTAGGGATACCAGAGCCTCAGGGATTCCGGAAAATATGTATATATTTATTTTTATATGCACCCAAATAATAACACAATTTGCCCTCGATAGCCCGCGGTCTGGACATCCCGCACATCCGTACCGTGATCAACTACACGGTGTCCCGGGACATCGACACGCACACGCACCGAGTGGGGAGAACGGGCCGTGCGGGCGTGCGCGGTAACGCGTACACGCTGCTCGCGCGGGACAAGGACAAAGACTTTGCGGGACACCTGCTGAGGAACCTGGAGGGCGTTCGGCAGGTGAGACACACGCAATCCTTGACGCACACTTGCAGAATGGAAACGCAACGGTACGGAACGCACGGAATCAGTACTTTAGCTCACAAGAAGAACTGAGTAGACACGCACAGCACTTCCCTGGTGAGCAACGGTGAGCGCTATGAATTCAAAGTCAAAGTCAAAGTCCAAAATATCTTTGTTCAAGTAGGCCCCATAGGTGGCACTTTTGATGCGTACATAAGAACTACACGGTAGTGAGATGATGGCGATAACCACATTCGTAAACTTAAAACTAAAGCTACGAGGGTTCCAAACGCGTCCTGGTCAAGAAGAAGCCCACAACAAACTTAGCCGGGTATTTTTTTTTTGTCATCACCATCTCACAATGTCATTTAAAATTATTAGACGAGCAACCTGGTTAGAGCAATATTTATACTATAATAGGACTTTTCTATATTCTATAATTTAAGTAGGAGGTACCGGATTCCGGATTTGACAATTCCATACAAATTTGACAGATCTACGTTACCCCAAAGTTTGTTAATTTTATTATAAGTTAAACTAGGGGATTGGTTCGAAAAAGGGCACCCCCTGAGTAAAACTATGTATTTAAGTGTACAATGAAACGGTAGGTATTTCGTTCATACTCTTGATCACCTTGAAAGTACCGGACAGTGTGACTTTTAGTGCTAACCTAACCATTTCGTTACCAGGAGGTACCAGACGAGCTAGCGAATTTGGCGATGCAGTCTGCGTGGTTCCGGAAGTCGAGGTTCAAAAAGGGCAAGGGGAAGAACCTTAACATCGGCGGATGCGGTCTGGGGTAAGCCGCAGTTTCAACTGACTACCCTTCACAAAAAAAAAAGAATTATTTCACTTATATTTACGATGATTAATTGCTTAAAAGTGTAAAGGGTTATAAAACCTTGCAAGTAAATTATGTAATCATTACCGTAACTTAAGTACCTGATGCCAAGAATAGAATATAATAGAATAGAATATCTTTATTTGCAAAATACAAGTTTTAAAGCTGTTACATATTTAAAACACTATTAGATTCATCATATAGAGGTCCGACAAAGCAGTCTATAAAAAAAAAAGCAAAGCAGTCTATACATAAGCCAAATTCGATATGGAATGTTAACCAAAACGTTTACTATTATACTTAGCAACCAATGTCATGCAGATGTAATGAACCTAATGAAAAATTTTGACTTTATTATTAAGAATAATTGAAATAAAAAAATCAACTGTTAGAAACTATAATTATCTATACTTTTAAAATTTCAGTTTATTAAATAAAACAGTTTAAAATCGAATTAATCACAGATTTCTGGGCTCGCTCTTTTCCTTCTCCTGCCAAGAAATCGTCAGATGATCGTGCATAGTGTAATTATAACGATGATAATGGGCGACGACGACAACGACGACGACGAAGACGACGACGACGACGACGACGACGATGACTACGGCGACAAAAATGCTATCGATACCGACGACATGATAACAAAAATGTTGGTAATGATGTGTGAATAAATTCGCAAATATTCTCATGGTCAGGTACAAAGAGCGGCCCGGCCTGCCAGCGTATAACGACGAAGCCCTCGCGGCCATATCGGCCCCGGAGAAGTCCGGCGGGCCCGCCACCAACCGCCTCGCCTCCCTCAAGCAGGCCTTCCGCTCGCAGTATAACCAGGTATTATTGTATGGCTACGTGCGCTTAAATATTCGAGGTTATTTAGAATAGAGCAAATCCTTGGAAACACATTTCAGGATGCAAGCTATATACGAGGTTTGTGTGATGAACATGAATGTTTTTCAGTGTCTGGGTGTTTATATGTATATTATAAGTATTTTATTGGATACGAGCAGGCGTTACTTTGCATATATAATGGATTTCCATGATATATTATGAAAATTAAGCTTAATTTGCTATATTCCGCGAAAAGCAGGAGAATCTGTTAGAATGATTGACTTAACAATTATTCATTGTAAAGTCAACATCTGAGGATGCTCATTACCGAAGATCAGTTTGGCGTGGACTCTAAGGATTGAAGAAATTATAAATCACACCATACAGATTCTCTTGCTTTTCGCGGAGTATAGCATATTGAGCTTAATTTTCATAATAAGTATTTATTTATATTATTCATAAAAATATTCCTCAGTGATGTACCCTTAACAAAAGCTACGCTTACTTCGGGGCTAGCTGGGCGATGTGTGTACTGTCGTAATATATTTATTATTATTATTTATTTATTTATTATTTATTTATATTATGCGCCAAATTTGCTCAAGATCGGTGGAGTGGTTGAGCCGAACAGTGTTAACAAACAGTCAGACACATTTTCGCAATTTTAATATTAGATGGTTGTATATAAGTCTTCCAGGTAGTTATAACCCGCGTTATTGCAGAATAGATTAATAAAAGATGTATATATGTATATATATATATATGTATATAGACGAGCGCTTGACTGCAATCACACCTGATGGTAAGTGTTGATGCAGCCGTGAAGGGTGAAGCGCTCTTGCCTAGAACATGTCCATTCACTCTTTATTTTAAGGTACTCATATTATAGGTAGTGAGGAATATGGAAGCAGGAAGGGTATTCCAGACCTTTACGGTGCGAATCTTATTCGTTCATATTGTGCGTAAGGCCATCTTTTATTAATGTATTATTGAAAATAACATTGTGTTTCCCATTGCCAGTTCACCGCGTCGTCAGACCACTCGTGGGAGCAGACGCGACCAACCCTGGCGCCCGGCGTCAACGAGCCCGCGGGGGCCGAGGACCAGTCCGGCGAGGACCGGCCTGTTGAGGACCGGCTCGGTGAGGACCAGTCTGGTGAGGACCGGTCAGCCGAGGATCGTCGCGCCGAGCGAGTGCGCAAGAGCGGAAAGCGCAGCCGCTGGGAGTGACCGCGCCCTGTACATAACTGTAATTAGCCCGATAGATATAATAAATGTATAATGTTGACGCGTGCATTGACTTTCATTGTCTTGTTGTATACCTTCCTATTTATCCTTTAATAAAAGCAACGTCTAAACTAAACGGCCGATTGGCGCAGTGAGCGGTGACCCTGCTTTCTTCTTTTTCCTGAGCTTGGTAAAAAAAGGACTTAGGCACTAGCAATGCAGGCTGTGGTTACGTATGCGGCACCAATCTGGGTAACAGCCATGGATAAGGAAGTACACAGAAATACGGTTCTTGCTCTGCATATAAAACAACATTCACCGACGCTGCCCTTGTACTGGCAAACCTCATCCCAGCCCACATCTTGGCACAGGAGAGATCAGGTACATATTGTTTAAACCTACCGGAGAAAAGATATGCGGCCAGAGAAAGGACCTTGGAGTCGGTAGGAGTCCGGCACTATTCATAGGGATGTCCATGTATAAAAAAAAAAAGCAGGGTCGCTTTCTGAGTCCTAGGCCGTGGGTTCGATTCCCACAACTGGATCAATGTTTATGTGATGAACACGAATGCTTTTCAGTAGGTGTTTATCTGTGTATTATAAGTATTTATGTATATTATTCATAAAATTATTCATCAGTCATCTTAGTACCCATAACACAAGCTACGCTTACTTTGGGACTAGATGGCGGTGTGTGTATTGTCGTAATATATTTATATTTATTTATTTATAAAAACCTTACGTTATCCAGAGACAAAAATTGGACGGGTTGCGAAAGGGACGAGATTCGAAAGGGGCGAGCCGTGCATAGGACGAGATGTAAACGAGGGATGAGACGAATCGTGTAAAGGACAAGATGCGAACAGGACGGGGAAACAATACAAATCTGCGTTTGCTTACAAGCAATGTTGACAAGCACTTGTTACTAAAAGTTAGCTCGTAACTGCAATCTTACCGACGTCGTATTACCTGAATGGATGAACCGATTTTGATTATGATTTTTTTGTTTGAAAGGTGAATTAGTTGGGAGTGTTCTTAGATATCTATCTATCTATCTATATATATAAAAGAGAAAGTGTGTAAGTATGTTCCGTATAGGCTCCGAAACGGCTGGGCCGATTTCAATAAAACTCTCAGGGAATCTCCAGATTGACCTGGCGAGTAATCCTGTAAAGTTTGGTGACGATCGGAGCACTCCTATTTTTGAACTGTCAAACTGTCAAATACAGCTTTTATTTAGTATGATGATATTCTATTGTTGGGTGTACATGGGTGTAGATAATGATCTTCACCCGCTCGAGAAAAGAATAGAAGAGAATGAATACGGAGAGAAATAAATGAATATATTATGAGACTTAAATTAAAAATTTAATGATGTAAGTTTATTGTTTAAATAAAGTAAAATCTTGTATTAGATGAAAATCGGCTCAAAATGACCGCCGCCACAACATTTTTTCTAAACTCCCTCAATTTGGGTATCAAATAAAAGGGCTTGACTCCTAGAATACTATACTGTGACAAATTCAAAATCCAAGATGGCTGCCACTACCAAATGGCGAATTACAAATTATTTGTCATATCTCCCACAAAATGGACATCTAATTAAAATTCAAAATTCATTTATTTCAAGTAGGCCTACTTTAAAAAACACTTGAAACGTCTAGTATGTCTGTTTGTAGTAAATCTACCACCGCCGTTTCGGAAAGCAGATTCTTGCCGGCTCTGCAAGAAACTCAGTAGTTGCTCCTATCCAACATCAACATTTACAATTATTTTTCTATCTTGCGGGAGATGGGAATTAAAAGGGATTGACCAGTAGAAAAATGTAAACTACATCGATAGTCGGAGGTTTTTTAAAATTGTAAATTCATATATCTTTAATCCTCAACATAATATGATTTCCTTAACTATAATAGCAGGTACCTACAGCCGATGGTGTTCGGCCAACTTTTAATAGGTAGATTCGTGTTAACTGCGCCGCGGCACGAACAGGTTGATTGCAGATAATAACTTATGTTGATTATCTGCCAAACTACAAACTTTAAGTGAGTTTTGTTCTCAAATTAATACTGACTCGCTAGCTTTAAAGGCCTCGCACTCACGGGCAATCGGTCGCTGCGTTCCATCACTTTTATTATTCCTTTACAAGTTACCAGTCACACTACAGGGTACGCAGTGGCGTTCATCGAGGGTATGCACAGGGTATGTAGGTAATATAAAGTGATTCTTCACATCTCCAGTACTAGTTATAAATACTTAATGGTCGGCTTTTATTCTACTATTATCTCGTACTGAAGATTTTTTCACTTTATAACATCTTCCCGCTTGGTGCATACCCTCTATGCACGCCACTGAGGGTACGGATCTCCTCCCACGATGAAAAAGGCGCTGACCCAGTGCTGATTGGTGGCCTCCACTACTCTTTGAGAACATTATGGAGAACTCTCTGGCATGCTCTAAGAAACTACATAGTCTCCAGCACCGACGCAATGTTGCCTGTTTATCGGTTTTTTACCGGATATACTACGGTGAGTGTGCTCAGGAACTTCACAATCTTGTTCCTCCCTCCCAGTTTTACCACAGAACAGCGAGACACCGTGAGCGTTGGCATCCTTATGTGGTTGATATTCCATCAACACGCACGAAACGTTTTTTATCCATGTTTCTTATACGTGCCGCTAAGATGTGGAACGCCCTCCCGGCAACTGTGTTTCCTGCCACGTATAATTTGAGTACCTTTAAGGCTAGAGTGAATAGGCATTTTCTAGGCAAGCGTGCTCCAACCTAGACCTCATCATTGCTTTCTAACGGGCATGATTGTCGTCAAACGCTGGCCTATCGTTAATAAAAAAAAAAAAATGCAGGTTTCCTCACTATGTTTTGCGTCACCGTTAAAGCTAGTGATATTTTAATTGCTTTAAACATAACTTAAGTTAAGAAAAGTTAGGTTGAAGGTAGGAAAGTGAAGCTGAAGTCATCCTAGTGGGTAACGATTATGTGGATTATTTACGAATTTACGGTTTTAGGCGTAGTTAGTTGAAAGGACGGAGAGTAACTTAAACTTTAACTTAGTATTAAGCTAAAGTTAAGAAAAGGGTTATTGCTAAAGTAATTTTATTTCCACAATATTTTGTTTTTCTTTTCTTAGTATTTTATATTTTTTTTGTTATATTATTCTAAATTTGTTTTTCTAGCTGTTTGCAGCAGCCTTATGTACCCAACGGATTTGCATGCTATGTTCGCATCGAGAAGGCACAATTGTATACACATGCCAAATGTCCTATAGTTTATATTAGAGTAAACAGTTGATTGTCAGTTTTGCGAACTAAATAAAAAAAAATAAAACTACTTTTTATTCCTGCTGCAGGGCTAGCACGGGCAGGAAACAGAAATAATATCCCCTGATTATATCCCTTATAATTTAGGCGGGAAAGATGATGTGAAATTTTAAATATTTAGTGCGCGTTTTGTTTGTTTTATTTAAATGTTTGGATTCCAGTATTAAGAAAAATAAAAAGGTAAGTCTTCTACAACCATTAAAAACTATACATAAAAAACTGTTTAATTGCGAAAAAGAATTTTCTAAGATATTTCCGTCTGCAGTTATGGGTAGCCTGGAAGAAATCACTTTTAGAAATAAGATCAACTTTTTCATGTGCTAATTTCAAGTCTCTCAACTTTTCCTTTTATTTACGCAATAAAGTTCTTAAAACTTTCCAGAGAGTGTTACAGCTCCTTGATTCATACCGGTAAAAAAAACAACAAATTTAGCTTATTAATAAAGTCGAAAGAAGTTTTATTCTAATTTTGAATTTTTAGAAATTTACTCTGTTTATTTTTATTAATTTTTAAGTAATGGATTTCTATGCAAGGTAACTTTTCATTCGATCCTAGAAATTAATTAAATTAAATAAGCTCTTATTTACAAAAGATAACGATAAAGTTTGAATCAATCCCTTGACAAGGGATATAATTAACGTGTCCACCTGCTAAAGCACGGTAACAGGGAATAGGAGAAGCTTACCCCCGTTTATTATTATACATATATTAATTGGATATTATTTGTACTTGTTCGCTTATGCTCTGAGAGTTGACAAAGGTGTGGGAGAAGATAAATATTTATGCTAGCCATGCAGGTTAACAAACGATGTCAATGGGATTTCTAAAAAGCCAGCAGGTTACTTACGTATCTTACGACAGGCTTGCGACAGGCGTAAATCTGGAAATCTATGCCGTCAAAAGCGTAAAAAAAACTAAATTTACGAGTGTTCAAACCTCAGACAAATAGTTACAAAGTACCAACTAAGTATGACGTTTACAAGCTGGTATTTTAGTAGGTCGCCCCTAATAACTTTTTAATTTGAACCAGTGAAGGCAACATTTCTGGACGAAAGTTTCGAAGATAAAGCGTCCGTGCACATTGATAAGGGAACTATTTCCGAGCCGCGTGCACACTGACGGGCAAAATAATGGCAGCCATTAATTCTAACACCACGAAACTTCCGACGAGTTAACAATATATTGCATGTTGTTGGTATGTAGCGGATCTTTTTTATTATTGTATTGGCTTACGCTTCCGACTATCGTGCCTTATGGAGAACGTGAGGTAGGTATACGTTTAGGGGCGCGCCTGGAAAATGGCTATTTTACTCTCACCTTGAATAGTCTAAAGTTACAAGGAATTAGGGCATTGCTTGCCTTAATCAACGACTTCAATTCTATATCAATGTTCGTCATAAAGACAAAATTGTTACAAAACACTGCTAGGGTCTTAATGACTGAAGTGAAAAAAGTGAAAACTCAAAACGACAGAATAACTGTGTTTCGACAATAAATACTTTTGTTATTTGTTTTTTTACGTAATCATTGTATAAAAAATAATTCATTACAGTGATTTCAATTCAAATTATTCAATTAGTAATTAACTATCGAAAACACATTTAAAACATTACACAGTAGGAACACAAAATAAACTTTTATCGCAGTAATAAAAAATAAAACAACTTAATTTCACTTAGAATAACGTATCCAAATTGTATATCATACAGTTAAGTTCATACAATGTATTGGAGTAGATATATATTTGTATACGTGTACATAGTCTGCTAAAACGTCACGAACATGTTGAGGTCATCGGTGACACGTTGAAAGCATCTGTATATAAAAATTCCTCTGTGCTTGTAAGTTTCTCCGGAAACGAAAATAGCTCAACGCGGAGAAGATTTTACTTCAAAAATGGTTCTATACAGGCAAAGGCACAAAAGTTTTAATAGGATACCAGGTAGTTAAGGAAGGCCACCAATGAGAATATATTTAAGAAAAAAGTGAAGACTTGGCTTGTCGAGAAGGCTTTCTAAAGTTAGAAAATAAAATATTGTGAAAAATTACATTACTTATATGTACTGTGTGACGTATAATATTAATATTAATGAATAAATGATTATTGACTATATTTTTTTAACGTGTCATTTCAACGCACGCTGGGTAGGTTCAGCTAGTAAACAATATAACGATGCTCTGCCCTATTGCCTACAGTCGGAAAATGTTACTTCCGACCACAGTCCGCTAAAATAATACAAGGCTAACAAAACACTTGTTTCCCGCGCTCGGCGAGTGATACAGCGTTGATTGAATGTCAGTGCCGGTGTTATTAAAAAAAAAACATAATTTAGGCGGGAAAGATGATGTGAAATTTTAAATATTTAGTGCGCGTTTTGTTTGTTTTATTTAAATGTTTGGATTCCAGTATTAAGAAAAATAAAAAGGTAAGTCTTCTACAACCATTAAAAACTATACATAAAAAACTGTTTAATTGCGAAAAAGAATTTTCTAAGATATTTCCGTCTGCAGTTAGAAGACCCTTTTGTATGGGTAGCCTGGAAGAAATCACTTTTAGAAATAAGATCAACTTTTTCATGTGCTAATTTCAAGTCTCTCAACTTTTCCTTTTATTTACGCAATAAAGTTCTTAAAACTTTCCAGAGAGTGTTACAGCTCCTTGATTCATACCGGTAAAAAAAACAACAAATTTAGCTTATTAATAAAGTCGAAAGAAGTTTTATTCTAATTTTGAATTTTTAGAAATTTACTCTGTTTATTTTTATTAATTTTTAAGTAATGGATTTCTATGCAAGGTAACTTTTCATTCGATCCTAGAAATTAATTAAATTAAATAAGCTCTTATTTACAAAAGATAACGATAAAGTTTGAATCAAAGATTTAATCATTCACTTTACTTTGGCTATTTTTTTGGACCATTATTTATACAAATAAAAAAAAACCAATTCTAAAGTTTTTCGAATGTTAGAGCTGTTTGGTTGAATATATCTGCCTCGTTGCTGAAAAAAAATATAAATGTTAAAATTTATAAATCTGCGATCATTTTTATTTGGAATACTGCGGTGGAGTCGTGTTGCTGAAATAAAAATAGAACAAACACCACCAATTTCCAAACTCCGGTCTGATATTAAGAATTTCTGGATAGAATAAGTATTTATTGGCTTACTACTTAAGCTTAACACAATATAGGACTTGTGCGTTTACCGATTTTTTTTTTTCTTAATATTAATAGCGGGCAAACGCGCAAGTTGGTCACCTGGAATTGGTTGGAATGTAACTGTTACTTGAACATTAGAAGCAAAAATAAACTGTATAAAGTGCTATTGCACTGCAAGTTACTAGACAACATAAAATAAATAATTCATTAAGAGGAAATTGTATACAATTTTACAATAAACTACCAGTTGATATCTTGGAGATGTCTCTGAAAAATTTCAAAGTTTGTGTTAAACGTAAGCTTTTTTTTTAAAACTGCTTTTTATTAAAACAAATAAAATAATATAAATAAATAAATATACTACACAATACACATATCGCCATCTAGCCCCAAAATAAGCGTAGCTTGTGTTATGGGTACTAAGATGCCTGATGAATATTTTTATGAACTATATACATAAATACTTCGAATATACATATAAACACCCAGACACTGAAAAACATTCATGCTCATCACACAAACATTTTCCAGTAGTGGGAAACGAACCCACTGCCTTGGCCTTGTTTATTCGCTCCTTTGGCTAAAGTGTTAGAGCGGGGCTAATCTGTTGGGAGTATGGCAGTTCTATTAAATCCATACTCCTAATCGGTTTCTACGCGACATCGTACCGGAACGCTAAATCGCTTAGCGGCTTCTTTGTCAATAGGGTTGTAACTAGCCACGGCCGAAGCCTTCCACCAGACAGAGATTTTTTGATCTACGCGAATGATATACAAGAGATACAATTTACTAAAATTGAATAATACGACAAGCTATGGCTAAAGTGTTAGAGGGATGGCAGTTATATTAAATCATACCCCTAATCGGTTCCTACGTGACATCGTACCTGAACGCCAAACCGTTTGTCTTTGTCGGTAGAATGGTAACTAGCCACAGCGGAAGCCACCAGCCAAACCAGACAAGAGATCATTCAGAAATTATAAATTCCCGAATTGTTCCTGCTGGAACTAGAACCCGGGGCCTCCCACTTAAAACCGCTGCGCTAGGGAGGTCGTCAAAAAGGTATGGTACATACTTCGTAATTTTCGTGTATGAAACGCGCGTCACAGTCAACTGAGCCACGGCCTTCTGTCCCGACGACAATAGGTATTACGGTTTACAAAGGACATGTCATTTGACTGGTAATTGCTCGGGTAATTGTGTATTATAGCCAGTGACAAGCGTTACGATGCCAGTATGTCATCCGCACCCTGCTTCTTTGATCCAGTGGCTAGAACTGTCGGGCACTAAGTTACTAGGTTATAGGTTCGACCTGGACAGGCCAATACAACACATATTGGAGCAGAGTCGTGAGTTGGCTGTTCTATGAGACAGGAAGGCTTTGCTCAGTTGTGGGACCTCAATATACCTATCTGTATATTATAACAAAGTAGTTTTCCATAACCGTTACTTAATAAAAAAATTTAATACGCATGTTTTCAACAGGTGCCTATATAAATCAAAGGAAACGTTACTTAGTTCGAAACAGTATGCTTTATCAAAGACTGCTTTTTATATCGCAGATATAAAGGTATATAAATTATCGCATTATGTATGAACTATATTACTACCTATAAATATATGGGGTCGGGGGTACTTGTAATACTTTTAACTAAAGTTGTATGAACTATTAAGCACAAGGCTTTGGAATCTCAGTAGTAAGATAGTTAAAATATAAAACCATTCTTCAAATAATTGCTTCTATTACCTATTCATTTGGAGTAAATAAGAAGTATTTAAGTATTATTGCAAGCTGTAGCGTACGTGTAAAAAACCTTTGACAAAATATTCTCCGAGGCCGTTATTCTCATAGTATCTTAACAGTGATGTTAACAAGGTTAAACATTACAATGAGAGCCTTGTCCTGGATTTCCCATGAGATTCAATTGATTCACGAATTGTTTTGTAACTTTTTCTCCTACTGTTGATGTACCTACTGCCTACTGCGACTACCTAATTCATTATTATTTATGCATTTATGTAATATACTACAAGCAGTGGCGTGCACTTCATACACGCACAAAAGCACTGCCTACCCTAAAATTTATATACAACTCGTATAAGAGGAGGATTTTTGCCGATTTATCCAATTTTCCTGCTGTATGCATACCCTGGTAAGAAACCCACTGCACGCCACTGTCTCCAAGGCACGGGTCTCGGGGCCTTTAAGAACATTATGGAGAACTCCCAGTCATGCAGGTTTCCTTCACCGTTAAAACCACTGATATTTAAATTGCTTAAATTAAAAACGCACATAACTCTGAAAAGTTAAAGGTGCCCCCCGAAAGGGGTGCCGTAGTTTTACTCTTACCAACTAGGCTATCACCGCGTCTACAACGTGTAAATGAAAACCGAAATAATACTTTACAGGCTTTAGAGGTACATTATGTACTGTCTCTGAGACTTATCTGTGAAACCGGAAACCTAATAGTTTTTGAGTAAATCTCTACCATAATTTTTACTGAAATAAATCAGATACAGCCCTAACATCACATGCAAAATTAAAATCATGTGGCTCCTGTCACTTGATTAGATTTTTATTAGGTACGCGTTTCGTAGCGTAGGTACTATGAGCGTGTCGGTCTTTTATTTTCAATAGGGTTGTCAAAAGTAAACACTTAGAACTTCGTACTTCTGTTACACGCTGTATATCTACATATATCTATTTAAAAAAACCGAACACCTAACAACTTCTGTTCCGATCTGGGAACCCAGTGCCTCATGATGCGTAATCGAACATGCTCACCTGTAGAGCATCGAGGCAACAATTCTTACCATTGCGAACACAGACGTAAAATGAAACACGTCAGCGAAGTACCTATATATTAATAAAATCAACCAAGCGTGATACATAATTCGTGAAAACAAATTATTATTGATTGTTAAACATCAATTACATACGCGGCGATGCTGGCGCACAATATCGGAATGGAATCAAAATTGCGATTGTTCTGCTTCCGGCGGAAGCGGCATTATGTGTCGCCGGTCATGCGCAGGTGGCCGTGAATGATCTCCCATCGGGTTTGGTACGTGATCGCTTTTTAACGCTACTTTTATTTGTAAACCCGAGAATAAAGCAAACACAAAATTCTCACTCATCAAACGAGTACCAATATCTGTAGTGGTTGAGCAATCAACTGCTTACTCTAATATAAACTATAGCACTATTTGGCATGTGTTTACAATTATGCCTTCTCGATGCGAACATAACATGCAAATCCGTTGGGTTAGCTACTACAAACAGCTAAAAAAAAAAAAAAAAAAAATATAAATTACTAAGAAAAGAAAAAATATTGTGGAAACGTCATAATAGTTTTAGTGTGATGCGCGGCCTACAAGCAGACAGATGGACAGATATACACATAAAAAATATAAAAATTACAAAAGCCCAGCAGTGGAAGGAAAAAAAAAATTGACGGCACATCAGTAGGGGTGCCGTCTTTTTTTTTCAAAATAATATGTTTCAAGTACAGAATTCGACCCGTTACAGTTTTATTATAAGTAAGGAAATAGATAATCGCAGGCAAATAAAAAGCAGGACGAGTCTTCGCGGCCGATAGAGCAAATGTTTGTTTTAGTTTTTGCTACGTTGCGATGCCGGAAGGTCGGTTTTTAAGTACATATAATTGCTAATAACTAATGTTGGCGAATGAGTTACAAAATAGTTAAATTCTGTGCATGTCACTGTTGCAAAACATTCGTTTATTCAGTTATCCGTATGTCTACTAGAATTCACTAGTTAAAAATTTTATTAAAAGTTTGGTGATAAGAAGTTTCCTATGTCGAATGTCAGCGGCGGCGGTGTGGCGGCGCAATCAATTCAATTAATTGTGGTTATTTTATGTAGCGGATACCGAATCGATTCGGCTTAGCTAAGGGACATTAAAATTTTAACATTTATTCGTAAAGCCCTAAGTATCCTCTAGTAGATTGTTCAACTTCACAATGAATATTTGTTGAGTGTAGTTGTTTAATTAAGTTTAGTTTCCATGATATACCATGGAATTCTGCAAAGTAACGCCTGCTTATATCCAACATGTAAACTCTTTTTTTTTTACCAGTGATGGGGTCTGGCGCGTCGGCCCTGGCGAGCGAGATACCTGGCACAGATCTACGTCTACCCGCATCGGGACTGCGGTTCACGTCTCAACAGATTCGATCTCTCAACTCTTATGTCGACACGCTGTATGAAGAGGACCAAAATGGTAATATAGAAATATGTATCACAACGGTCGTACGGTTATGTCTAGATTTGATATACATAACCGTACCTACTCGTCGCCAAAATTTTTTACAAGTAAATGTACGTAACCGATGTTTAGAAGTTCTTGTATCATTTTATAACTTACTAGCGTACCCAGCCCGCTTCGCCGGGCTAGATTTTGCTTTATTTTATTTAAACAATAAACTTACATCATTAATTTTTTAATTTAAGTCTCATAATATATTGAATCATTTATTTCTCTCCGTATTCATTCTCTTCTATCCTCTTCTCGAGCGGGTGAAGATCATTTTCTACACCCATGTACACCCAACAATAGAATATCTCATAGTAAATAAAAGCTGTATTTGACAGTTCAAAAATAGAAGTGCTCCGATCGTCACCAAACTTTACAGGATTGCTCGCCAGGTCAATCCGGAGATTCCCTGAAAGTTTCATTGAAATCGGTCAAGCCGTTTCGGAGCCTATACGGAACATACCCACACACTTTCTCTTTATACTAGCGGTAAAAGTTATAAAATGATACTCGCGACTTGTTCCGCGTATAAGTCTACCTTACAAGATAGGCATATGTTCTCGTGTATTTTTTTTAGAACTTTCAAAGGGGAAAAATTTTGTTATACATGATTGTATCGAAACTTTAACCGTTTACGCAGCTTAAGCAGCTGAAGCTCCCAAAAGGCAAAACTCTCTTTCTTCATTGGTGCTATGCTACTTAGCGTGGTGATATATAGATTATAGCCTTAATTTAAGCTTAATATTCATAACGCATTGCCTTGTACGACGTTAGTGAGTACTGCCATTACTGTTTTTGAATACGCTGATGCCCAGGTCGCATGTCAACGGAGACCGAGTGCGCAGTTGAGAACCTTGTGCAGAGGATTGTGGACGGCGCCGGCCAGAGAGATCCTCGCTTCAAATGCTGCCATCTCATCGCGCTGCATCGGGAGAAGAAGGTAAATCAGAGCAAATAATCCTTACGTTGACGTTTCAAAAGTGCTTATAAAGTAGGCCTACTTGAAATAAATGAATTTTGGATTTTGAATTTTGTTTTTTTTTTTGAATTTTTATCTTTCTTGCTTATATTATAACTGCGAAAGGGATTGTTTGCTTGTTCTTAGTTTACGTCCTAACTGAGCGAACAATCAACTGGATATGCATAGACTGACTTGAAACCAGGGTTTCCAGATAGACATGTAAAACATATGACAGTTCAAAAAGTAACATGATTTTATATATAATTATGGGAGGAGAAGGGGGGTGACAATCCCTTATTCCCTTATGCTGGTAAATAATTAAGTATTTATCAGGCCCTAAAAGTGATATAAAAGTAACATCCTAAGTCGTGTAACAAGTACGTAACTTTATTACGAAATACTGTTCAAGGGTGCATAAGTAGGTATTATAAGGCATCACCCTGACACTTTACGTATGACAGCCCTATTGTAGATAAGAGACCGACACGCGCATTGTATATACGCTACGCGACGCGTACCTAAATAAACAGCGTAGAAGAAGTACTCAAAAACTATTAGATTTTCGGTTTCACAGACAAGTCTCAGAGACTGTACATAATGTACCTCTATAACATGTGAAGTAATATTTCTGTCGTAGCGGAAATAGTAAAAAAATTAATTCGGAAAAATCCAACAAAGAAAACCCAGCAAGAAAAATTTGCAAATAATTTGTAATAAATAAATAAGTAGTCTTTTTACAATTTATTACAATAATGACAAAAAGGAAAATCAAAATGCTTAGTCAATCGTATCCTCCAAATCGAAACTCACCAATGTACACTGCGAGTGTACAGTACGTGCCGAGTCTTCGAAGTAGCCGACACTCGCTTTTCGCTATCAGCTTGCAACTGTTGGAATTATACCTGTAGTTACTCATGTTAGATGCGTTCCCGATCGCTGGAATACCTGGTGACACTGGACTCTCTGCCAGTGTTGAATGACGGGGAAGACTGTCGTTTGCTGGAAGGGCCCGTGGGCTACGGCAAGATCAGGCTGGGTGGCAGGGAAGCGGATAAATGGGCTGACTTTCTTACTCCCGCTGGATATTTGTGCAGGTACCTTTACCGCTTAAACTTAGGTTTTTACTATTTAATTGCACGCCTCATAAGCGAAGCGTTGTACTCCCGCTAGTCAAGGACTTTTCGAAACTAAATATGTCTGTTTCTCACATTGCACCTATAGGATAATGTTATCATATCGATATCAAGAAAAAATTAGTTTCGTTCGTTTAAACGTATTTGATATTTTTAAAAAACAATTATTTCGTTTAAAGTAAACAAGTAATTAAATTACAAATCAGTCCGGATGTCTGTCCGTATGGATCTGGCACTCTCACGACCGTAAAAATTTACGTATCAAAGTTTTTTTTAAAAGCTTCATAAATCGCAGCGCGCTGTTTGCTTTTTAAAATCTCTGGGTAATTCGTTGTCGTTTAATTACAATAATAAAAAACTAAAATAAATTTGATTAATCTTTAGTGTGTCTCTTATGAAAATTGGGTTCGTTCACAATGAAAGTATTTTTTTTATTCCACCTACGTCATTGACTGATAGTAAATGATAATAATAATTTAAAAAAAAACATGAGGTGAAAAGTTTAAGGTACTTTTTTTTGTGAAAAATGAGTTTATGAGGATTTTCCAAATTTAGGCTATTTTATTATCATTGAGAATACTTAATGACATTGCCTCTTTGGTGACAAAACCAACCAACACGACTGCCCTAAAATGTATTAATGGTTAATTTATGGGTGTAAACCCGTGTCATTAAGGAATAGATTTATATATACGGCCGATGTTAATAGTTTGGACGACATTTGTTTCTTTAAAAAGTTTGTATAGTTTGTGGTTAATTAATCATTATTTTACCTCAAATGTTCTGAACGTGTACCATGAAATTGGGAAAATGGAAAAAGTTTGTTAGCTCGCAACATTCCGGGTGTGAAGTGAGGCGTTTTCTCTGTTTTTGGACATAATGCACTGCATGCCATAATGTCTCGATGAGGATTCTGTTTGTTCTCAATTCTGTGTACTCCACTATAATATGTATGTATTTGTAATTTTTTTTTCTCTGGAATCACTTTATCTATTGCTGAAAACTACTTTAACATCCGTTGCGTAGTTAAGAAGATGTAAATGCACAAACAGCGGAAGTGACTTTGTTTTGTTCTATGTGAAATACGTATCTGTTGTTCAGAGATAAGGTGGTGGAGCGATGGGTGGAACTAATCGCCCGCTGCGCGCAGTCTAGGGGTGGAGGGGCATCGCGTGCGCTTAGTGCGAGCGTGTTGCCTCATGCGCGTCCGTACACCTACTGCTATTTGGAAAGGGGTAAGCATTATCAGTAAGTGGAGGGCCCGAGGAGTTTGAATAGCGACCGGTAAACGCAGCATGACGTGTAGGATTTAGATTTTCGGATGGACACTTGCCGATAACCACGTGAGGGGTTGCTACGGCGTCACCGGGGGAGTGGGGCGAGCGCGAAAGCTCGACATGAGAACCTCGATGAGATGAGCCCAGGGCTCGGCGATATCGGGGGGGAAGTGGGAGACGTCGGGCTGAGAGGACTCGGACCTCGCAGGACTTTTGGATTAATTATTGTTTAGTCCGAACGCCTCCATGACCGTGATAAGGGTCCACGATGACGTCAGAAATCGGGGACCTCGTCTTCGCCGGAGGACGCTGTGTTGGCTGTGTGCTTGTGTGTTGTTTGGACACATTGTCGGTAGTAATTTAATCGTCAGGGTCGTAAAGGACATGCTTCGGATGTCGCTAAGCTCGAAAACTGAGGCGGGAGTATAACTGGATGCCTCGACCACTAGGGGAGTTGGGGTTTTGAGACTGCTTTCTGAAAGTAGGACTTTGATAATTTTGAAAAAGAGACATTTTTCTCCCCGGGGAAATCAATTTAGTAAGCACTACCATTATAAATTACAATTTTACATTTCTTAAATATAGTTATTATCGTGGTATGTACCGGTTACAATATTTTTGAAATGTTGATTAACCAGGAAAATCTTAGTTTAATCTTTAACTACAATTTTACAATTTACCAGTTTATATCTTGGAGATGTCTCTTAAAAAGTTCAAATTTTGTATTAAACGTAAGCTTATAGAAAAGTCCTATTATAGTATTAAGGACTACTTCAGCGATAAAAATGCTTGGGTGTCAATTATCTCTAACCGGGTTGCTTATTTAATAGTTTTAAATGACAATGTAAGATGGTAATAGATATAAAAAAACAACCGTCTAAGTTTGTTGTGGGCTTCTTCTTAGACCAGGGCGCGTTTGGAACCCTCGTAGCTTTAGTTTTATGTTGAAGAATTTAGTTATCGCCATCAACTCACTTCTATGTCATGTTTTACATGTAATGTTCTCATCAAAAGTTCCATCTATGTGCCTATTTGAATAAAGAAATAGTTGGATAATCCAAAAGTGCACTCCTCATAATCTCATTTATTACAATTTAATTATTTGTAAATAATAATTAAACTAAATCTAATTATACCGCTAAAAGCAATAGGCTCAAAATACTGAAGCCTATAAAAAAAAAAAAACTCGATAAGTGAAGTATTTCGCTCGGTATCGTGACCACAAGATACACTTATAATGTATTATGTACACTATATAAACATACAGAAAAAATTGTAGATAAAGTTTTTAACACAAAGCCTGCAATTTGGCGGCCATTTTAACAAATCTCAAGAGATCTGTTCTTTTTGTCCCCTAGTAACTATACTTGTTTGACGAGCGCAGTGTGGTTAGCTTCGGAACGATATATAGCAACCAGTTATTATCTTTTCGTTGTGACGTGTTTCTTGCAACCCAGCGTCGCACCTGGCGGCCCTGGAGCGACGCCTGGCGATAGTGGAGGGCTGCGCGTGGGTGATGGTGCGAGCGGGCGCGGGCGAGGCGGAAGCCAAGCTGATGCTGGCAGTCGGCGTCGCGGGCTGCAGCGCCAACGCGTACACCACGCGAGTGCCTTTGACGCATCCGCTGGCTTTACTGCATTATACTGGTGCTCAAGGAGTAAGCATTGCGTCTTTGGTTGCCTTTAGGGCTAACATGTGCGCCGCGACATAATTTTATCTCGTGCTATTGTAGGGCGAGCAAAAATTATCTCGTCCCGTCCTTTTCCCGTCCTTTCCCCGTCCTGTAGCGTAAGACGAAATTGGTGCAGCGTCAAATACTTAAATTCTTAGGACACGTCTTCCGCTGAGCAAACGACTCTATAGAGCATAACCAAAAACTAAGCTTAGCAGTTTTCATAATATTTCATGTTTTTTTATTCCATTGCAAGTTAGCCTTTGACTGCAATCTCACCTGACGTTAAGTGATGATGCAGCCTTAGATAGTAGCGGGCTAACCTGTGGGAAATTTTAACTATTCGCTCATTGGTTTAATTGTTAAGAGTTTAACACAAAATATCTTTAAAGGAGTTATTGTATTGAACTAATATTAATATTTACAAAAAATATATAAGCATAACTGTTCACTTATGGGCATGGTAACCAAAATGCTGGCGCTATTGCCCCTTTTAATGGCTGGACTAAGCCGTTGGGCTAAGTAAGCGCCAGCTCTTGTTTACTAATTGGAATGTTATATATAGATGATATTACAGGCCGTGAGTTCGATTCCCGCAACTGGAAAAATGTTTGTGCGATGAACATGAATTTATCTGTATATTATAAGTACTTGTGTGTATTAAATTCATAAAAATATTCATCAGCTATCTTAATACCCATAACGCAAGCTACGCTTACTTTGGGGCTAGATGGCGATGTGTGTATTGTCGTAGTATATTTGTTTATATCTATCATTTATTATTTTCTTTTTTTTTTTTTAATTATTAACAATGCTTAAGAATAAATTAAAAAACACTATTAAAAATATATAAAAAAAAAAATTCCACCCTCCGCTTGCGGGGCTTTTGAATGCCCAAGCAACCGGTGGTCAGGGCTCCAGAGTGAGGAACCTGGAGTAATAATAACAATAATAATAAGTAATAACCTTTATTATTATTATTATTGCACTTAGTTAAGTTCCATAATCCATAACTTCCTTTCCCTAGTTTTTTAATAATTGCTTTGGATATAAAAAAATCCCCATGCATATACCTGCTAGCGCCAATTCGTCATACTTCAATTACAGTTTCTGACTTGTTCACATGTTAACTAGTCCACAGCAGCTAGAGGAGTCTGTCTGTTCCAGGGTTACTACGCAGCGGCAGTAGGTCCCCCATCATCAGTGGTGAACGCTGATCGAGCATCCACATGGCAACTGTGGCACCCCGCCTTGGAGGCGACCCTGGACTCTCATGCCTCACATCTGTCCTCTATAGCCAAAATTGCTGGCGCTCTCAACAGCTTGGTGGATAAGATGCGAGAAGGCTACTTCCAGGTAAGTCACGATGGTGGGCTTCGTAAGTAGTATTACTGGCAAGTATAATCTTCATCTATTAACGAGGGACATTACCACTGCTGGACATAGACCCACCAAGCTTCTACAATGCAGGATGGTGGGCTTTTATGACTATTACAATAGTTAAGTGATCATAACCGGGACCGACGGCTTTACGTGATCAAGCGACACGAAAGTGTTGACCCACTAAACTTAACTTTTAAAAGATAATATATACTATATATTTAGTAAAGTAAATAAAGATAAAAGTAGACTAGCCCACTACGAAATAATTTACATGCGGAAACTAGCAAAGTCAAATATGGAGCTTTTATTTAGCTTTTAATAAATAATTCTTCTTTGCAAATTCAAAAAGTTATATTTTTGAATAGCAAACATTGTTGTAGCAGAAAATATAAAATATTGTGTTTTGAATTTATATTTAAGAAAGTGTAACTCGTATGTCCTTATAAAAAATGTGTGTGTACTTATGTACACGCGTTAGAAGTCTTGGCGTAACGAGATAAAAAATTATAATATTTACTACCTACGGTTGTAGAAAAAGGTATTTAATACATTGAAAGTTTTATTATAACGCAATATCAGTTAGTTAAATAAAGTTTATTTAAATATCACAAAAAAAATATCTATATTATTAAAGAAATGGACATAATAAACATAATTAAATTTGGAATAATATTAGACTCCTTATCGGACAACCAACATATACATTTGAGATGATGTACAGCTAGCGGACCCGCGCGACTTTGTTCGCGAATGATTCAACTTCAAAAAGTAGTCGTATGTTCAGACGCTCTCAAAAAGAACAGTTTTTGCAACATTTCTCAATAATAATGGTAGCCATTGGTCGTAGCGCGATGTTATATAGCCCTTATACTACGAATCCAAAAAAAATCGAAATCGAAACAGATTTTTTTGAGATTAGCGCGTTCCACCAAACAAACTCAAAAGCTTGATATTATTTCAAATATGCCTCTATCTAAAAAAACCACGCATTTTGAAAGACAAATGCGGAAAAAATAGCGATGCTATCCTGTTGGAGCTGTTTGCTTTTCCGGGACAAAAATAAGCCTAAGTATGAGCTATACAAGGATGGTACGTATGCATTCCCATATGCCTTGCGACGTTCTGTTATCTGTGAAGAGTTATGTCCTTTATCTCCAAAAATATTTATCAGATCTTCATTAAAATTAGACAGTACATGCTTAATAGTATACTTTTCAAATAAAAAAAAGCATTATTAAAATCGATTCAAAATTAACGGAGCTATGAAGAAAAATTGATAAAAAATTTTATCGTATTTCCCGGAGGAAACTTAGTGTTTATCTTAGTGACTAAGGCTACAGATACCATATACTGCGATTACCAACCCATCTGCCCAGGGTGGTGATTATGGGCAAAACCTCTCCATGGGAGAGTCTTTTGTCTTTTGAGTCCTCTCCAGAGGACATCAGTCCAGTCGACTGTTATAGGCTAATAATGGAATACTGGTGTACAGGGGTCAGCACAGCTCCTGAGTCGGTACGCGGCCTGGTGCGCGTACCGAAGACGTTTGGACCGCTGCGCGTTGTACCGAAGTGCAGCAGCGAGAGCCTGCGTGTCTTCGCACGCTGCCCATCATTTGCTGCTTATTTTGGATAAGTAAGTGAAGCATTGAATTATCCCGAAACTTTGGGGCACTAAAGCACAAAACCGAATCATTTTACATGACCAAAGATTTTCATACATTTCTACAATGACATCTTGGAGATGTCTCTTAAAAAGTTCAAAGTTTGTATTAAATGTAAGCTTATAGAAAAGTCCTATTATAGTATAAGCTTCTTCTTAGACCAGGACGCGTTTGGAACCCTCGTAGCTTTAGTTTTAAGTTTACGAATGTGGTTATCGCCATCATCTCACTACCGTGTATTTCTTATGTACACATCAAAAGTGCCACCTATGGGCCTACTTGAATAAAGATACTTTTGACTTTGACTTTGACATAACAAACTCTGCATTTATACTTTTTTGTAAATCCACACTTTTTTTTTTTAATTTTGATTTCTCTATTTTTTATAAAATAGGTGCTGCTAGTTAGTTCCACCAACCCATAAACAGAGTTATAACTCGCAGGGCATGTTAGAAACAAGTGGTGCAATGTATAATGTATATATTTAGTGAAAATCTATCTCTATATATATAAAAGAGAAAGTGTGTGGGTATGTTCCGTATAGGCTCCGAAACGGCTGGACCGATTTCAATGAAACTTTCAGGGAATCTCCGGATTGACCTGGCGAGTAATCCTGTAAAGTTTGGTGACGATCGGAGCACTCCTATTTTTGAACTGTCAAACTGTGAAATACAGCTTTTATTTACTATGATGATATTCTATTGTTGGGTGTACATGGGTGTAGATAATGATCTTCACCCGCTCGATAAGAGAATATAAGAGAATGAATACGGAAAGAAATAAATGATTTAATATATTATGAGACTTAAATTAAAAATGTCAGTCTGGTCAAACTTAAGAGATAGGATAGCTTAGGTCTTTAATTATAGTCGCAATTTTATTTTATTGCAAATTATTTGTCTATAATAAATTGACAGTCACATGTTATATATATACTACTATACTCATTTAAGGCTTAGCGATACTGAATACTTTAAAAACAAAATCAAACGCAGACGAAGTCGCGGGCAACAGCTAGTAGTTGTATAAAAAAATCACTACACTCTGTGTCTCTGTGGCTTCTAGTCTTTTGAACGTGTGTGAGCGCGGCGGAGTTGCTGGCTACGTGTACGCTTCTGAGAGGGGCTCGCTGGTGCGGCGCGCAGCTCGCGACACTGACTGGTCTCAAGACTCCACTGCGATTAGGAACTGCCTGCTTTACCTGCACAGGATTGCTGGTACGATCTCAACAACCTGCCTGTCTTCTAAGAATATTTGAGGGTATGTGTGTACCTTCCAATGAGATCCCTTCATTTATAGGAAAGAGGTGTTATAAGAATCAGAAGATAGCAGCATCTGTTGCATATTGAAGTACAAGATTTACAATCTCGCAATCGAAGATTCGTTTTCAAGTATAGTAATACATGAACATCATTGTAAAATGGATCTTATTTCAATATAATTAAAGCTCAAATTTGTCCACAATTCTTCAGCTTGGGCTTTTGACAGAAGTTAAGAAAAAAATATGTCGAGAATAGGATTTGGGACTTTAAAACGAGTGATATTTGGTCGGGTAGTGATACTAGTCAAGCAATTTTGAGGGTGTTGTTAAAAAGTATGTGATACGCCATTTTGGATCAGCTTTCATCGATCATGGAACTAAAAAAACTCCCGTTGAGTCACCTTCCAATCAAAAAAAACAAATCAAAATTGGTTTATGCGTTCGGGAAATACGATGCCACAGCATACACACTTGCACACACAGACACGAGAATCATAACATCCCTTCGTTTTTTCGTTGGTTGTTAGAAACCTCTTGCCAGTTGGGAACTTAAAAGGAGAAGCCATATTTCACACGACCAGAAAACTTATAGCATGACGTATTTCAAAATTCAAAAAATCAAAATTCATTTATTTCAAGTGGGCCTATAAGCACTTTTGAAACGTCAAGTCTGTCCGTTTGTAGTGACTCTACCACCGGTTCGGAAGGCAGGTTCTACAGAGAAGAAGCCGGCAAGAAACTCAGCAGTTGCTCTAATAATAATTTCCAACATCAACTATTTACATTTTACATTTTATAATTTATCTGTCTTGTGAGAGATGAGAGCGGAGCCGAATGGTTCTAAGCAACCTTGTCATTAAGAAATTCTCATTTTCTGTATGGTCTGGAACCCTCGTAGCTTGAGTTTTAAGGTGACGAATTTAGTTATCGCCATAAACTCACTTCTATGTCTTATTTTACATGTAATGTACGCATCAAAAGTGCCATCTATGTGCCTATTTGAATAAAGAAATATTTGACTTTGACTTTGGCTTTGTATAGTTTCACCAGTAGGGAAGTCATTTACCTACAAAATTGATTTGTACAGCGCTATTTTCAGTGGGCGAGGAGATTCCTCAGTCGCCGTCAGAGAGACTCGAAGCCGCGCTGGTGGGGCGCTGGGACGCGCTGTCAGCGGCGCCCACTGGTGGGGGAGTGGGCAGCTTTTCCAGGAACCAGTTCACGTACCTCAACAGACTCGTCAAGGAGTTGATTCTTTGCAAGAATATGGTAACTTATGTACGTTGGAACTTTTCATATTTGTTGCGTTGGTTGGTAATCAAATAAAAAAAAAAGACTGGTGAGTGACAGGGACGCTATCATACGTTAGAGCGAGATAGCAATATTGTTCGCTATGTGCGCTATGTTCTTTATTCAAATCATAAAAGCCTCCTAAGCTCCAGTACAAAACATTACTACAGGCTTAGCGGATAAGTACCGTAAGTAAGACTTACCCGCTAAGCCTATATAATGTATTGACGTACTTGACCTTCCAATACTAGAGTATATGTTTTGACGACCTCCCTGGCGCAGCGGTGAACGCTGTGAATTTAAGTAGGAGGTCCCGTGTTCGATTCCCGTCTGCTTCAATTTGGGAATTTATGATTTCTGAATTTTCTCTGCTCTGGCTGTTTACCGCTGTGGCTGGTTACCACCCTACCGACAAAGACGTTCAATTCAATTTAATTTATTTGCTGATACAGGTAAATAGGTGTGACAGGAAAAGAAATATATGCAGATCTCAACTGTACCACGCCAAATTGGCATGCAAATTGTTGTCAGGGGAGTTTTTAAAATTTTAATTTGTTACTACTAGGTACAATTAAGATATTGGCAATCACAATGTTTATAATAAAACAATACAATTAATTAAATAATAAATTACAATTAAGTTTATATGTCAAAGAATACAAAATAAATTAATAATTACATACTAACAAATGTCATTTTAAATATTCATCAATAGTATAAAAAGAATGTCTATTTAAATATTGAAATAACTTATCTTTTCAATATTTTAATAGACATTCTTTTTATACAATTGATGCCGCTAAGCGATTTAGTGTTTCGGTGCGATGTCGCGTAGAAACCTTTTAGGGGTATGATTAGGTACCATACTCCCTAGCAAGTTAGCCCGCTACCATCTCAGATCTGCATCATCAAGGTCTAACTTGTAGAAGATTAAAAAAAATGTCATAAGTGATAAACGACTAAGACACTGGGAGGTATCTTTGCATCGTTCGAGTCCATGTAGGACTGAGGTGCATCGATAATGCAGTCGTGTTTATATCAAAACTAACTGTTGCCCGCGACTTCGTCTGCGTTTGATTTTGTTTTTTGATGTGGTATTCAATTTATAGATATTCAGTATCGCTAAGCCTTATATGAGTGGTTTGCTGCTGTCCGCTGAGGAGTTCTGTCCTCTATCTTTAACCAGATTCATCAGATCTTCACAAAGTTTGGGCAAAATTAAACACATATTATACATCTATAGTACAAAAATTATTATTTAAATCGGTTATAATTTGTCGGAGGTGTAAAATCGTCAAACACTTTCATCCTCTCTCCTAAAGGAACCAAGCTTAATGTCGGAATAAAAAGTATCCTATATTACTTGTAGCACTTTCAAGAATATGTGTACAAAGTTTCATGAGGATCGGTAAAGAAGTTTTTGCGTGAAAGCGTAACAAACAAACTTACATTGACATTTATAATATTATTAGGGATAGTAGGGATAGGTATACCCACCAACTCAATGTTATGAACATTGGTTGTTAATAAAATATTATTTCAATTGTTTCTTGAAAACTATCTATTAATTATTAATGTGAAATATCTATAGGCGGCGGGAAAATCTGATTTTGATTACTAGCCAAAAATGATTACTAGCGTTACCTGCGAATTCATATCTTTATTTATTTCTTTTTGATTGAAACGAGCCATATTTATAAGGAGAGCACTGTCGCCTATAACACAGGTTTATACCTAGCTTAGGGACAGTCTATTTCTGTATATCCGTGTTAATTATAACATTAATATAAGTTATACCTATTGTGCAGATGTAATGTAAATTGTACCTATGTTTTATTGAACAGTAAACTAAAATATTATTATTATTATTTCGTATGCAACAATAAAAATGAATATTAATTTTGTAATAAAATAGTCATTACTAACCGACTTACAAAAAGGAGTGGTTATCCATTTCGCTTCGTTTCCAAATTTTTTTTTTATTTGTGGAACAAATTTGTAATTCTCTATCTTTTAATAATGCAATATCTGCAATAACTTACAGAAAACAATTTCGATATTTCACATCTGCCAGGCGTCCCGTGACGGTTCACACGTTTTTTAATAAAATATCTGGCTAATATGAATTTATAGTTATCAAAAGTTTAATTATTTACCCACTTTTTAAATTTACTGTAACATAATGCATTGCCGAGTAAGAGCTGTGAAAACAAACAAACACTTTTTCTCGTTCATATTAGTAAGGAAGTACGGATGGCCATAACTTCTCTTACAGGATCACCACAGCACATTCCACGCCAACCTCCTGCAAGCCACATCACAGTTCCAGGAGAGCATAGAACAGCTAATCCACATCCTGGCGATCCTCTTGGACCAGGCCCGGGATATTTACTTCACGTTGCACGCGCGCTCGCAAGCTGTGGGGGAATTCGATAGAGAACTAGAAGTATATAGGTGAGTTATAGGTAGTAGGTACACTTCGTGCCAGAAGTACACAATGGGTTCACAAATGCCGTAGTGGTTTTTACTTCGGGTATGCCCTCTTCCCACATAACCTGGGAAGGAGGGAGGTTTCCACCGCGATAAAAAAAGGTAATAGGTACCCAGAATGAAGAACACACGAAGCCGTGTACACGACTAACTTTGAAGCATTAAAAACCACTCCACTTTAGTAGTGTTTCTATAAAAGGCGTTAAGACTTATAATAAATCTGAAACTGTACGATTTCTTGACATTTAATATATTTTAAAAATTTTGACCGGGGAATGTTTTTTAAACTGAGTCCAAAACAGATTTTTATTGAATTTTTGTACGTCTGTCTGTCTGCCTATCTGTCTGTTCGGGCATCACTTGAAAAAATACTTATAGATTTAAATAAAATTTGGTATAGTTGTACCTGATATTCCGGGTCAACCGGAATCCGGGTATAGGATCGGTTTAAAAAGTTTATTTAAATGTGCCGTTTTGCACACACACATACAGCTATATTATAAAGAAGCAGACGTGGCGTTGCGTTGTGGAATTCCATGATATAATAAAATATATATATTTATATATACATTAAAATTCTAATTCAGAATTAATGTATTTCAAGTACACACATCGCCACCTAGCCCCAATACAAGCGTAGCGTAGCGTATTATGGGTAGTAAGAAAACTGATGAATGATAAATAACATACATAAATACTTATAATATAAACATAAACACCCAGACACTGAAAAACATTCATGTTCATCACACAAACATTTTCCAGCTGTGGGAATCGAACTCACGGCCTTGGACTCAAAAAGCAGGGTCGCTGCTCACTGCACCGATCGGCACTTAACAATTAACTAAGTTACAGTAACATATTAAATCAATGACTAAGCTTAAGTGATGTGTATAAAGATTTTAGATCGTAAATTTTGAGGTGCAGATTTTTTAAGCTTCACTGTTCAGCTTTATTAGTCACGGACGGACAAACAATTAGATTTCATGGAACTATTCAGATATGTTTGCATAAATGTCAGCAAATAGAGCAATCAATAATTTGTGCATATTATTAACCCTTATTAGTTTAGTTTGATGTATAGTTATTATAGAATTAGTAAATAAACGTACATAATTTCGTCACTTGAAACATCGGCGCCGTGGCTTAGTTGGTTAAAGCGCCTGTCTAGTAAACAGGAGATCGTGAGTTCGAATCTCGCCGGGGCCTCAGTTGTAATTAATATTTTTTTTTCTTATCATTTCAAATATTTTTTTTTATTTACAAAATTAACATGATATCTCAGGGTTTTCTTTTTAAATCTAACTATGTCCGAGTGAATTTTTAATTTTTGCCAGACAGAACTTAAAAAGTACATGAACCTATTGATTGTAAGCCGTAAAAAATCGTAGAATCGGCTTGTTTGTTTGAGGTTTACTTACACCAAAAAAAATCGCATCAAAATCGGTCCATCCCTTAAGCGATCGTTAGATTGATCTGAGGTATCTGAGGCACCATTTGGGTAATGCCTTGCCTCGTTACAAATACCTCGTTATCTCTTTTACAGATATTCTCGTTCATTCCCGTGGTTAAGCCCGCGTTACGTAAGATAAGTTACGTCGTAACGTAATCTATGGTAGATAATAATAAAGCTGACAAGTTTGTATTTTAGTTGCTTTGAACGCGCTACTCTCTGGGGGTAGTTGAAATTGTTAAATCTTGTTGAGGTAAAACTTATTTAGGCACGACTAGAGAGTAACTCAGATTTTTTTCAGACGGAAGTATCGCTTACGTTAGACGCCTGTGTGTTTTCGCTATTTAAAATTAATAATTTGCATTCGTCGTAAGTATATGTCATATACTCCACACTTCTTGACTTATACGCCAGCTAGTGGCAAATATCATAATCAATTAGGATTATTTATTTCCAATATTTTCAAACGGATCAATTGTGAATAGCAAAGTGAATAAAAATTATGTTTTAAATATTTTGTTATAAATAAATTATTCATAAATTTTCTGACGATTGTGATGATTTTCAATTCGCAATTACTCTATTTACCAAATGAAAATATTATAAAATGGTAAGTCATATTAATGAATTTTAAATAGTAATATAAAATGAAATAGTGAATATTAAATGAAATGGCGGAGCCCCAGGAACATTTTACTCTTTCATTAATACATAATTATATAAGTTTTACTTCAATCGCGCGTAAAAGTTACACGCGCACACTTTTTATATAAAAAATGGGATTATTAAAACCCAAAGCGATGTTTAGTTTATTTATTAATAATAAATAAATAAATAATAAATATAATACGACAATACACAAATCGCCATCTAGTCCCAAAGTAAGTGTAGCTTGTGTTATGGGTAACAAGATGACTGATGTATATTTTTTAATGATTAAAATACATGAATATTATAAAAACACTGAAAACAGTCAAGTTCATCACACAAACATTTTCCAGTTGTTGGAATCGAACCCACGGCCTTGGAACCGGAAAGCAGGGTCGCTGCCCATTGCACCAATCGACCGTCACCTATTATTATACTAATTTAAAAAAAAAAGTACATCAACTGAATCGATTCTGTTTGAAGATCGAAGAAATGGAGCAAACTCAAGGACTACTATGACGCTTCGTCGGCATGCCTAATCGCTGCCGTCCGAAGGGACCCGGACCTTCGGAAGGAAGACCTGACCGACGACCTGACGGTCATAAAGAATGTTCTGCACTGGCTTTACAAAGGTACTTTTTAGTTTTCTTTATACATGTGACGGTTTACACGTTACCTAACTAGATGGCGCCACGAGGATCCAGCATCGCGCTAGCAAAGTTATTACAAATAATTAACATATATATACCTACAACGGTGCGGTGAGCGGTGATAGCCCAGTGGGTAGGAGCCCGACTTCGAATCCCAGCCAACCTCTAGCGTTTTAAGTCATTAAAATATTACTCGCTTCGCCGGTGAAAGAAAACATCGTGAGGAAACCGGCATACCTAAGAGTTTTCGATAACGTTCTCAAAGGTGTGTGGAGTCCACCAATCCGACTACGGCCCTAAGCCTTTCTCTGTTGATATGATGATGATGATACTTACAACTTCTTAAAATGAATGGTTGGATCTTGGTTCCGAGCACGAACACCTCGCAATTATTATATTCGAGCGTATAATCATAGCTCATTTAGAGTATGCCGTTCGAGCCGGCGGTAGAGTCACTACTATCAGATTGACTTGAAGTTTCAAAAGTACTTACAAGAGTCTTTATTTCACTACAAGTTAGGCCTTGACTGCAAACTCACCTGGTGGTAAGTAGTTCACCAGGTGAGAAACCGCATAGAAACTAATTGAAGATACCCATAACTTCAATTAGTTTCTATGAAACTAATTGAAGATACCCATAACTTCAATTAGTTTCTATGCGGCATCGTACCAGAACGCAAAATCGCCTTGAGGTACGTCTTTGTCGGTAGGGTGGAACCTGCAGATCACCATAGAAAATTTTTCTCCTCCTGGGAATCACACCTTAGACCTCCAACTCGAATTCACGTCAAAGGGTTAGTTTACTTGAAAGAAATGCAGTTTATACTATTTATTTGCACACTACAAGTTTAAAAAAAACAGAAGAAGAATTAAAAAAAAGTAGACAGAAGCAGTATAATAAAGGCGGCCTTATCGGTTAATAGCGATCTCCTCCAGGCAACCTTAGGATAAGGAAAACGAGAGGATAACAGACTACAGGCAGTGGCGTGCATAGAGGGTATGCAGATAAAATAAAATGAAGAAAATCTCCAGTACGATTAATAAATACTCTTACAATGTCTATCCTTAAGTTTTTTATAACTCGGACAGGAGATATTCTTCATTTTATATCATCTGCATATTTTACGCATACTCTTTATGCACGCCATTGCAGGTTGTGTATAATAAAAAAACATACGAATACTTGTAAAATACTATATTATTTATTTTTAATCCGCATCAAGGATTGTTTTTATTTATTTTTTGCATCAGTCACATATCCGCGAGTCTTTATATCTACGCAGACAGTGGTAAAACAGAAAAATATTGTATATCCTCAAATATTGCAAAATTAAACTTACATGTAATGTTTTCTTTGTTTTGTTTCTTATTTCTCAACCATTCCATAAAAATGTGCCCCAGCGAAGCGTGGCAGGGTACAACTAGTTACTAATAAAAAAATCTATATATTTTATAATCAATCTGAGACCAAAATCGCGCAACATATTGTTTGCATTAGGCTAAACAAAGCCTTAAATTTGTCATTACAGGCGCAAAAGATGACAAAAAATACCTCGGACCAGTACTGAAGCCATTCCTAAACGACTTGCATACCACAACTGCCGAAAACTCTTGGTTCCTCGAAGATTTCGAGGCTAAGAAGTGTACGGGAGAGTTCGAGGGTCTCAAGGCCTACTGCCTGAGCGTCCACGAGGGTTCGGAGCCGTGCGTGGGGCTGCTGGATGCTGCCAAGAAGTTTACATGGGCAAAGGCGTTGGTTGACCTCGTAGACAGATATCGGCAGTATGGTAAGTTTTATTAAGGCATTTGCAGTGTGGTAACGTCAGTTGTCACCACCTACTCTGCCTGTTAGGCGACGATGGGAAGATGACAGAGAACGGGCATTAGCGTCGTCTGTGCTACTAATAGCTTCTACTGCGATCATCAATCAGTGTACCCAGCATGCATTCCAGGAATGAGTACTCACGGACGTGGTTGCGACAGTAACGTCTCTTGCGCATTTTTATACATATAGGCTACAATTTCGCGTGTTGCACTGTAAAAAAGTTATAAAAGTAAATGGAAGTGCAGCCAAGTAGTGACAGTGTTTTCATTTGGATGTTGTCAATAGGGTTTTATATACCGGTAATTATCTACGTGTAAGCTGTACGTTTTTGATATCTTAGACGAACATTAAATATACCCTCATTCAAAGTTATCACCACATTACACAGTGGTCTTGAGTCATCTATTTGTAAAACTACAAACTGCATCGCTACGCTATTTTACCTAGAATTGCAGAAAATTAAAATTATGTGATGAAAAAATATATATAATTATTTAATGAAGCGGTGATGACCCAGTGGTAGGACTTTGACCTTTGACGTTGACACTTTATGGGGTACGAGTTCGCATCCCAGGTGGTTACAGGTGCGTAACTTTTCTAAGTTGAGTGTGTTTTAAGCAAGTAAAATATCACTTAGTTCAACGGTGAAGGAAAATATCGTGAGGAAACCTGCATACCTGAGAGTTCTCCATAATGTTCTCAAAGGTATGTGAAGTCCACCAGTCCGCACTGGGCCAGCGTGGTGGACCACGGCCTAAACCCTTCTCCTTGTGGGAGGAAACCCGTGCCCTGTAGTGGGCCGGCAATGGGTTGCTGTGATAATGATGTAGCTTATAGAAAAGTCCTATTATAGTATTAAGGACAAGGTCAACGATAAAAATGCTTGGGTGTAAATTATTGATGTAACCAGGTTGCTTCTTTAATAGTTTTAAAAGACAATGTGAGATGGTATTTATTTATTTTCACGGCCTCCCTGGCGCAACGGTGAGCGCTATGAATTTTAGTAGGAGGTCACGGGTTCGATTCCCGGCAGGGAATGGTCAAATTATTTTTCTGGACGGCGTAAAGCGTACTCTAAAAGGTACTAAAAAATTAAATATCTTTTTTTCGCTGTGTAGAAGGTTCTTCCAACCTCAGTTATTAGCAGCACTCCGCAATACTTTATAAAACGTAATTTTCTATCAATTATAATTTCCTCTCATAATTTTCACGTCTTAATAATAGTCGCCTCCTTTTGAAGTAAGTACGAAAATCATTAGCTACGTATTTCATCCATGAATATTAACACCTCATTCACCCAGAACAAAAATCTAACAGCTCTCGAATAAGTAGCCTTAGTACAAGGTTACATTGAGTTAACTCACCACAATTTGCTCGTTCGCAATCTTGTAGTCATACAAAGATTTGCCCGGTAATGACCACGCTGGGCAGGCGGGTTGGTCATCGCAGGGCTAGACTGATCGCACCGGCGTCGCTGCTGCCCGACACCGGTCTGTGCCATTTATTCAGTCTAGCCAATTTGAAGTCGTTATACCGCCACTTGTCGGTCGCCAGAGCCTCGTCGGTTAGACGGCAGGGTGCACCACGTGCAGGTGAGGTTGGCATTTTGGGAGGCTGACTGGTACTAGCCTCCCCCTTACACCCCCAGCGCAAGCGGCCCAGGACCGTGTATTGTGGAATTCCTTACAAAAGTCCTATGTCCAGCTGTGGACGTCAATTGGTTGAGATGATGATGAATCTTGTAGTCGTTTTCTTATATCGTACAAGTACTAACTAACTTGAGATTCGAAACTAAGATTTTCGTGGTAATTATGCATTTCTAAAATATAGTTCGACATACCACGATAACATTATGGGATTTCTTACATTTAGTACAACGGGTAAATACCACGATAATATTTTTGGATTTGTCGATATTTCGGCCCAGTTGCATGGATCGTGGTCACGATGGTACTGCGTAGTTACGGGATGTCAAGTTGGATGTCACGGACAGAATCTGACTTTCCGCTTTCGTGTTTTTTGTCGGTATTTGACGGACTGTTCGACATACTACACTGACACCGTCACTTTTAAATTAAGAAGCTGTACGATGCTTTCTTGGTTTGCAAAACAAGAAAGCATCGTTGCTTCACACATAGCTCCTCGCATCTCGTACCTACGCAGTCCCGACATATCGACAAATCCAAAAATATTATCGTGGTATATACCCGTTGAACTATATTTAAGAAATATTGATTATCCACGAAAACCTTAGTTCAAAATCTTTGATTATGAGTTTTGTCTATATTTCGACCCAGTTGCATGGATCGTGGTCACGACGGGACTCCCATAATATTATCCTGGTTTGTACCCGTTGAACTATATTTAAGAAATGCTAATCTAACTTGTTTTAGAGTCGCAAATTAAAGCGGTGATAGCCCAGTGGGTAGGACTTCGACTTGTCTTTCGGGGCCCCGAGTTGGAATCCCAGCGCGCACCTTAACTTTTCTAAGTTATGTTCGTTTTAAGCAATTAAAATATCACTTGTTTCAACGGTGAAGGAAAACATCGTGCGGAAACCTGCATATCTAAGAGTTCTCCATTATGTGCTCAAAGGTGTGTGAAGTCCATCAATCCGCCCTGGGCCAGCGTGGTGGACGGCGGCCTTAACCCGTTCTCATTCTGGGAGGATATCCGTGCCCTATAGTGGGCCGGGTGGGTCTATCAAAAGACCGAGCTAAAGAGTTGTAGGTAAATTTGAGCTTTATTGTAATGCATCTAAGATAAATTTTACTACGATGTTCATTCGAGAAGTCCCTTTCGAGTATAGAAATACTCGAAAGGGACTTCTCGACGCATCGATTGCGAGCGACCATATTTGTACTAAGGCTACAGATCCCTTGGGGATTCTACATTTCACTTCGGCATAACGTTCCGCGCGAATACGTTAACATTCTTAATTCAACCAGTGGATGTTGAGCTTCGGGATGGGTGATTATGAGATATTTAGTATTAATTCCATGGGTCACAGCGATCTGGTTGATATGTTAATATGTTGTAGACAGCTGTGCAAAGATTGAGTGATTATATTACCCTGTTGGCAATAGCAGTTGCTCGCGTCTTTGTCTGCGTGGATTTGCTATTTTTCCACGTCTGGTTGGTGGAGTTTTCTGTGTTTTTTATGTATTTATATGTTTATATGTACAAACATACAAATACTCTGTGGAAATGGAATATATATTATATTTTTGTATATATCTTTTATGGGTTGTCTATTATGTACTTTTTTATATGTTTTTTTTTATGTTTATTTAGTTAAATCTTAGCTAAATACTTTTATATATAGGTTGTACCTCCTACCAATAGCATTTTCTCGTATGTCTTTAGATGCCTGGAAAAGATCGCTATATACCGATAAGGACGCTCAATTGTACTTTCTACCTTATTGTGCTATTGTATATGTATCTCTGTGAATTTTCTCTGTGGTTTACAATAAAAGTGTATTCATTCATTCATTCACATTTATGATTTGATTTTTAGTTGTTTTACAAAGGAAATTTTTTGTAGTTTACTCCTTAAGAATCGATTTTCATACATAAGGCGCCCGGTATGAGAAAAATGTAAGGAGTAAAATCTACTGATGAATGACCTCGTTACGTTTGTCGCTTTCGTTTAATTATCTTATTTTTCCTATTTAAGTTACCAAGTAAACCGAATATTATCTAGGTAAAGAAACAAACACATAAATATATGGGACAGAGTGAGATATAAAACATATATACATTTTTTTCCTATTCTTGTAATATCATAATACCATGGAAACTAAATAATAAATATTACATTTATCCTAATAGTTCTGATACTCTACATCCACCTCAATCTCCCGTAGGCTACTTTTAAGAAGTTACACTTCGCCGTGTGTGAATAAATTGCACAGGATTTTTAATTTACCCTTTCATACGGTATATATCTTTATTCAGCTAAATAACCTCTTTTTGTGTATGTTCCGACAATCGTACTTAAGGAGTAAACTCCAGCCGTGCGTCGGAGCTGACACACACTTTTTTTATCAAATGTTTTTTTAAATTTCAGAATTCCGTCTCGTATTCCCAACGGGCGAAGGTCTTGCGGTCTCGTACCCAGTGAAGCTGCCTTCGCGGAGGGAGCACAGGTCGGCGCGAATGCTGACGCTGAGCAGGCGAGACAAGGCAGAGGCCAAGCTGAGACTGGCGAGGCGATGTGTGCTGGCGGCCTTCACCTCTGTTTTAGTGGGCAGGTAGGTTACTATAGTCAGTTTGGTAAGTAAGGTCATTAACAGCCTTTATTGAACAATCTTACAAAAATAAAATATGAAATTTATCCTAATCTAAAGTTACTTAATACTAAACTTAAATATTAAATAGTCTGATTGACACCGGTTTTAATATTGTCTTGCGTTTCCGCAAAGGCCTCCCCTAGAGCTTGCCACACATTCCTGTTATAGGTCTTCCTCTTCCAGGTAACACCAGCCATCTTTCTAATTTCATCCTCCCATCTAACACGCTGCCTTCCTTTCTTTCTTTTATTTTGTCTGGGACACCATTCGGTTATATCCTTAGCCCATTTTCCTTTGTTGCTCCTCATCATATGACCTGCCCACCTCCATTTAAGTTTTCTTATGCAGTATGTAACGTCTTTAATTTTAGTAACATTTCTTAGTTTTTCTAAATTTATTTTGTCTTTTAATTTGACGTTAAGCATGCTTCGCTCCATACTGTGTTGACAGGTCTCAAGTTTGCGCATATTTTGTTTCGTTAGGCTCCAGGTTTGACATCCGTATGTCATAATGGGTAAAATGCATGAGTCGAAAATTCTTCTTTTAGCTTTAGTTGGCATCTGAGGGTTCTTAAAAATTTATTTTAGGGACCAATATCTTCTCCATGCTTGCTGTATTCTGTTATAAGTTTCTTTTGACGTAAGGTCTTTTGGTGATATTATCTTTCCTAGCTAATTATACTCATCAACATAATCTATAATAGTGCCGTTGACTGTAATAGGAATTTTGTCCTGGCTTGTCATTAATTTGGTCTTTTTAGTGTTCATTAAAAATACCAAATTAATTAATCATTCATGTTACAAGTTAACAATTAGAAAAATTTGAAATAAGTAACTTAGCAAGCAGAGCTATATTAGATTTGAGTTGAAATTTTTGTCTCGCAAGTGTGATGTGTCGAATTTAATGCATACGCGATTCATATGACGTTTTTCATATCAATCATCATAACTAGTAGTAAAATTCAATTTACCACACTTGGTTCAAAATGGACTATATTTTAATGCCAACTCTCGGTTCTTTTTTTGCACAATATCTCACGTGCAATACACATTAGAATAATAATGTACAATTTTGCTTGTGCCAAATCAGAATGCTACAGTGTATGTAAGGTTTCACTGCGCTAATTTTTGTTTGGATGCTTCGGTCGATGTTTCTTTCTGAACTGACTTAATTTTAATTCCCTAAAAGGCAAGAATCAAAACAAATATCAAGACACGGGAGCACAGAAGAAATTCTGGCTAGCGTCCAAAACGGCAGCTACTGGAGGAACGCTACAAAACCTGACATCATTCCTTCCAACCAGGACCCAACCGTTCCAGACCTTCCTAAAGTCAGACGAAGGTCTAGGCGGAGAAGACCAGCCACATCACACGGCTTTCCAGAAATTTCCATCACAAGCCAATCAGATACAAAGACGTTACGAAGGAAGTATCATACGTTGAAGAGTCTGGTTTATACGGAACCGGTGGAGAGTATAAGAGAGTTGAGAGAGAGGCCGCGGTCTGCTGGCTCTACTGTGAGAGAAAAGGATGCATTGACCAGACCCAGTATTCTCGAGACTTTGGACTTCATAAATGGAGTGAAGGATGCTTTGTGTGGTGAGTTTATGAATTGTCTATTTAAATTTTTTCCAATTCACGAAGCTGTTACATGGAATTTTAAACGTTATATATATACGTATGTATTATATATATATATTAGGGTGACGGAAAAAAATAGACTACTTTTTTTTTTAGTTAGTGAGCTGTCTCCAAAGGACACCTCAAAAAAAATTTTTAAAAGGACGCTCAGAATTTTTTAAAATTAAAAAAAATTCACCCTAATATATATGTATGTTTGTTTTCGTCAGTCGATTGGCGCAGTGGGCAGCGACCCTGCTTTCTGAGGCCCAGGCCGTGGGTTTGTTTATATCTATGTTATTAGTATTTATGCGTATATTATTCATTAGAATATTCATCAGGGATCTAAGTACACATAACACAAGCGACGCTTACTATAGCTTAAGCCTTCTTCGATAAATGGGCTATCCAACACTGAAATAATTTTCATCGCGTTCAAGTAAACAAACGAACAAACTCTTTAGCTTTCTATACTAGTATAAGATAAGATTATTATTATTAAAATAAGAGTTATTATTACCAAATCGTTACTTCCTTTATATCATAAATGCAAAAATGTGTTTGTTTGTTTGTCCCTCCTTCACGCCTTAACTAAGCAAGCAATCAACTTACACAACTTTTACAATCATAAAAGCTTGGTGGGTTCATGCTCTTTAAAAAATTCGATTATTTTTGCAACAGTGGAAGAATCTGCAACATCGGATGCCGAAGACGGGGCGTGGTCTGTCCAAGACGAGTGGGTGATAGGGCAGGCGGCTCCCTTATCTCTTATCGCGAGTCGCTGCGGCGGCGCTGTGCATCTCGCGCTGGGAGACCTGTTGCATGCACTGCTGCTGCGAGGGAAGTTCACTGTAAGTAAGACAGGACACTAACAAGACACGAACAAGACAAAGAGACAAGACACTGCTCAGACCCGAAAACTGCTGAAAAACAAGTTTTACGCGATTATTAACATAATTGTATTACATCATCGTCATTAATTTTAATGATATAATGAGAGAGAAGACACATATGAGACCCGACGATAGAAGGCAAGATACAAAACATTGACACGACTAAAACAAGTGACAGTCGGGCATTAACCAATTTTATTTCGTCAAATTCGTTATTATTTGTTTAATGCCGACTTCTGGGCACAGGCCTTCTTTCTCTTGCGGGAGAGGAATTTAGTTAGAACTCTTAAGCTGCAGCTGCAGGCGGGTTTTAATATTACTTGCAAAAATCATGACATGGGAAACGACGTCCAGGATCTCGTAATGAGTAATGTAAGATGCAAACTGCTGCACTTATATAGGATTGCTAGCTTGTTATTATTATTATTATTATATAATAGACTAAGCAGCTTTCGCTGATGCGTCTATATCATTTCTTGCGCTCTTTGTCTTTTTAATGCTTATCCAGTCTGTTCTTAAACTGATTCAGTGTTTCTGCAGTCACTTCATCTTCAGGCAATTCCACATTTGTATTACTCTATTGCTGATAAAGTGCTTGGAAGGATTAGACTAGATATATTAGATTGTTGGGTTGTTTTTTTTCAATAGGGAGTGGTCTGGGCTTTTTATATACCCTGGAAAACGCGAAATCCCGAATTTTCCCTGCTTGATCGGATCGAACTGAGGACCTACCATAAATATAAGATAACAGCGCTCTCAATGTGCCAGGGCTGTCTTTCACAAAGTGCTTTGTTTCTGGTGGTGCAGATCCTCCAGGAGTTGTGCGCGTGGCTGGGCGAGTCTAGTGACGGCGCCTTGTTCGCGCTGCACAGACTGTCCCGCTCCGCTCGAGCTCGCTCCACGGAACGTGCCACTGAGTAAATATATATGAATGTTGATTCTCTCCACTAAAGTCTGTGGCGGTCTCAATGTCACCTAACTAAATTCTACATCGGGCTATCTAAGTCATAACAAATGCGGGTCATATATATTACTTTCAAAGTTCAACGACTCAGTCCCTTAGCACAACACCAGCTCGTAGGAAGATCTTCCTATTGTAACGTTCGAACGCATTATCTTAGCTCCCGTACAAATCATACCTATGCCTGAAATGCATTTGTGTGTGTGTGTGTTCATTAAAGGTTTTTAGAAATAGATCTTCAATGTCCAACCGTTTATCTCGCAAGCATTCTGCCTTCTTCTGATTTTAAATAATAACTTTTAATGGAAGGCGTTCTTCAGGTGGTGAACTCAATAAATAATGGGACACTCAAATACAAAAACTTACATTTGATTTATTACAAAAATGTTATTTCATTCTTAGCTTGTGGAAACTACCAGAGACTGATATAGGACTACACGATGCTCCACAGAGGTATCGACCGAAGCCCCCAGACTATATGTCCGGTGACGAGGCACCACAGCCACCCCCGCTGCCAAGACATTCCAGTCGAGATAAGAAGGTAACAAAAGTTAGACTGGTGTACTATTAAAAAGTGGATTTTCCGTATGAATTCAAAATTAGGTAGTTAAGCTTTAGATTAACGATTCTAGTTATCACCGTCATCTCATCTTTTATATAACTAATTAAATAACTATTTTACTATTTTACTTTTATTTATCCTTGGCCGAAGTTAGCTCTTGGAGACTTTTGACCGATGTCCGTCCGTACCATGTATCGCAATCGTTTTCAATTCACATATTAATCGTAATAGTTTTTTTCCCTTTCAGTTAAACGTTAAACGCTACCCAGATATATCACCACCAATCCAGAAAATGGAGTTCGACATGAATCAACTACAACTAGTCCCATCTCGACTCACCCAAAACTCACCTAACCTGCTAAATCACACCCAGTACACGGGGATAATCAACCCTATATACGACATAAAGATACCTAGAGACAAATTTACCGTAAAAAGAACGAAATCCCTAGGCAGGACATTCAGTTCTAGAAATTTAGGACTAGAAATAACTAGGTATAACCTTACTTTAGGTCAGAGAAATGGTAAGAGAACTAATGACGTAGTTACAGCTATAAATGAAACTACGGCTGAAACGGGTCTAGATGTCAAGAGTCATTTCTTTCAAAGATACAGTACGACTAATGTTGTAGGTGATTCTTATAGGTTGAGTAGGATTACTATTGATTAAAAGACACATATCAGACACCGACGCCTCTAGATAAACCAAAGGAAAAAATAAACTAAAACATTTAATGTAAGATATACCACAAAACATAAGACACAATCAAGACAAGATACGTATTAGACAAAAAATAAGACACTACTAGAGTTAAACTCGTGATTTTGAAAAGAAAAGTAATAAATTACCACTCATATCAAATAAACAATCAAAATCAACTCGAGTAGACAATCTTATCTAGACACAAATTGAACAAACAAAATAATCATTCATTCACTTATTTATTGTAGAAACTTAGGGTCCAGGAATAACTAGGTGTCACTCTCTCTATCATATATAATTACAAATAAGACGGGTTTCAGAGACATAATACAACTTCTGTTGTAAAACTGTATTAAAATAAACTAGACACAATCTACACAATAAAAATTAAAGGTTACTAAGACACATTAAAGTAACAATTTATTACATGTTAAATTAATATAGATACTTTAAGATTTGCATGTAGCAGACTGCGACTAAACTTTGTTATCTTTAGCAAATAAATGAATTTAAATTTGAAGCGATATGAACCTAAGTCAGACACAACAAAAATAAAACATGACACCAAGCCTGAATGCCGGAAATTGCTAAGCACAAAAATAAGTTGTCGAAACTCCATATTTTTTTAACAGACAGTATTAAAACAGGGATCAGTGAAACGCAAAAATTAAAGCCTTTAAGATTAGACGTAATTAATTTCCGATATAAAATACGTATGATGTTATGAGACATCTAAATAGGATTTTATTAATTGAAAAATACAATAAGTCTTTGTAGGTTAACTTTGTCTACCTGTGGCACTGTTGAGACACAGACACTGATATTAAAAGTAATATTAATTGAAATACACAGGTAAGGTAAGATCAATAATGGGTAATGGTTTACGTTCCAGTCGCCATGCATTCACGCCATATCACACATCTAATTATCACTAGACATTTTAAGTTATATACGTAAGTTAGGTTAGAAAAGTAATGTAAACGAAAATTGTAAGAACGTATTGTACAAATTGTTGTTTAATGTTTTGTGTTTTGTTATTATTGTGTAATAAAAATAACTAACAAAATATTCAGGTTTATCTTTCTGAGTCCAAGGCCGTGGGCTCGATTCCCACAGCTAGAAAATCTTTGCGTGATAAACATTCATGTTTTTCAGCGTCTGGGTATTTATAAGTATTTATGTATATTATTCAAAAAATATTCATCAGTCATCTTAGTAGGACCCCTAATGCAAGCCACGCACATATTTATTTTATGTGTGCTAAGTTTCATTAATATCATAATATTAAATTATATTATTAGTAAATAAAAAAAAAAAAAAAATTAAACAAAGGACGCCCACTGCTAGATATTTACGGATATTTCTAAATTCCACGATCTTTTGTGATCAGTTGGATTGACGTCGTCGCTCCATCCAGTGGGGTTCTACAAGCTCTCCGGAATTCGCGTAAATATGCTAAGCCTGATATAAACCTCAGATATAAATCTCTTTGTTAAAAAAAGCCTTGCTAAGAAAATAAGAATCAAAATCCTCCGGTTCTGGTTTTAGGGTTGAATATTAACTGTGAGTTGATTCATTGTCTAATCCATCTCACTCGAATGTAAAATAAAAGTGCAACCATACTTTGATCTCACGGATCAAACAACGTTTTTCCGACGAAGTTTCAACTTCCTTCCCTAACGCAGCTAATCGCTTTGCAGCTAAGCTACGTAGCACTCGGAATCAAAGGTAAACAAACAAGCCGAATTGAAACGCTTTTAGCATTTCTCTTTGCTAATGACGTTTTTAAGCGCCTTTAATGAAAATATAAGGTACTATGTTTCTTCTCTGTTGCCTCTACATACGCGATTTTCTTCTGAAACTAAACGACGTTTTTTATGACTACAGGAGTCATACAGTAATTTTATAAAGTGGGTAAACTTTTGATAACGATAAATTCATATTGGCCAGGTATTTCATTAAATTAGTTACGTTTTTTACAAATACGCTAATAATTATTGTTTAAATAATAAAAAGTTTTTAAGTAACAAAACTTTATTTGATTAACTACCAATGAAATTGAGTTTGTGGATATTTCAATATTAATACGACTGCATTATCGATGCACTTAAGTCGTGTGTGTGTGTGTGTGTGTGTGCGTATGTGTGTATGTGTAGGAGTGTTTGCGAGCGCGCATGATTGTGCGTTTATAACTTCTGTAGTTCGGCTTACGTTTCGGCTATGCCTACTTATCAGCCTACTGGCAAAGACGTGCCAAGTGGTCGGGTACGATGCCGCGTAGAAACAAATAATGACTTAGATTTTTTATTTATGAACCCGTGCAAACCATTTTGTTTTTATATCGTAATTTACAGGCTCAGTTGTATTCCTTAATATTTTATGAATGAATGAATACACTTTTATTGTACTTACACCAAAGAAAAAAAAGGAGTTACAGAGATATAATACATATCAAGAGAATACAATTTGGTGGCCTTATCGCTACATAGCGATTTCTTCCAGGCAACCAATGGCATAGAAAAAAACATAGAAAAGAGGTAGGTGGTGCAATAAATAAGATTTAAAATTATACAAATATATAAATAAAATATATTTCTTGTATATTTTATGTGTACCTTGTGGTGGTTACTGCAGAGGTTATAAAAAAAATGTTAGCTGTGGTATGCTGAGGCTTTTATAGTTCTAGAGTTCTAGAGTTCATGAACTTGTATCGCGACCGGAGGTCGCCGCAGGGCTTAGATACCAAAGACACAGTACCACCGTGACCCGGTTTATAAACCAGGACAAGATGCTTTTATCCGCACTAACAATTTATTCATATTTCCAGGCGTATTTTTAGTTTACTTGTTGGTATTATTTTATGTCGCTTCATAAGAAGGCTCAGAGTCACTTAGCGGGCGATAGAGAGCTATGCTCGGAGTATCTCTACGCGATCGAATCAGCAATGTGGAGATTCGTAGAAGAACCAGAGTTACCGACATAGCTCAACGAGTCGCGAAGCTGAAGTGGCAATTTTCATTTCAAGTTGGCCTTCCCCACTGGGCTATCACTTCTCTTAATTTCTTAATCTTATCAATTTGTCATGTGATAACGGCTAAGACAGCGGGAGGTATCTTTGCATCGTTCGAGTCCATGTAGGACTGAAGTAGACTACTTTTACTTTTTAGGAAGGACACTTGCCGATAACCACCTGAGGGGTTGCTACGGCGTCGCCGGTGGAGTGGGGCGAGTGCGAGAGCTCGCTATGAAAAGAGCCCCAGGGCTCGACGACTTCGGGGGGAAAGTGGGAGACGTCGATCCGGTGCTCGGTCCTGCGAGGACTCGGATGTTGGCTCGGTTCGACATTAATCTGACTGTCGGTGGACTTTTGGACTAATCATTGTTTAGTCCAAACAGGGTCCACGTCTAGATGATGTCAGAAATCGGGGCCCTCGCCTTCGTTTGCTGTGTTTGCTGGATAAATAAATACACTCGTATAAATATCAAAATACCCACTGGCAGAATGTCATGAACATTGGCTGTGAATCAAATATAATTTTAATTATTTTTTCAAAACTATGTTTCATTAAACAACAATTATAAGCGCATTTGTAAAAATCCTAATCAATTTAACAAAATATCTGGCAAATTTACCCACATTTCAAATTTACTGTAACACATGCTAAAGTTATAGGTAAAAAAGATGATATAGAAATAAGAGCGTTCGAATTTCGTTTTTATAACTGTTAACAATAGCATCTGGCAATTGAGCAGTTAAAATATGTGTTGACAGTGAAGCTATCATTCTACATCGCTTCAAATCGGCCACATCTGGCTGTAGCCAATCTAGACATCCGCGGATTGCAAATTGTTGATTTATTGTATCACTCACCCCTACCATTTGATGATTATACTTTTTGACAACATATCGGAATGAAAAAAAACATATACAACAGTATACGTTTTTTTTTATTCAACACAATACATAATTTTATAAATTTAATATGCATATAAAAAAAAATTCGGAACCGACAGGATTTGAACCTTTGACTCTCTGGCAATCGCGGCCTGAGCTCTTTCTCCAATTAAGCTACGGCTCTAATACCGTCGATGCCGAAATTAGTATATGCGGTAGGAGAGCCGTAGCTTAATTGGAGAAAGCGCTCAGGCCGCGATTGCCAGAGAGTCGCAGGTTCAAATCCTGTCGGTTCTGAAAATTTTTATATGCATTTATAAAATTGATAATTACTCCAAGTGTAGGTAAAAACAGTAATAAAAAATTATAAAAAAATTACAATACATAATGTTACATTTATATTCATCACATCAACCGATAGACGTCCACTGCTGGACATAGGTCTTTTGTAGGGAGTTCCAAGTTCCACGATTCTGAGCCGCTTGGATCCAACGGCTACCTGCGACGCGCTTAATGTCGTCTGTCCACCTCGTTGGGGGTCGACCAACGCTGCGCTTACCAGTACGGGGCTGCCATTCCAGCACCTTGGGACCCCAACGTCCATCCTTTCTCCGAACTATGTGCCCGGCCCATTGCCACTTAAGCTTCGCGACTCGTTGAGCTATGTCGGTAACTTTGGTTCTTCTACGAATCTCCACATTTCTGATTCGATCGCGTAGAGATACTCCGAGCATAGCTCTCTCCATCGCCCGCTGAGTGACTCTAAGCCTTCTTATGAGGCCCATAGTTAACGACCATGTTTCAGAGCCATAGGTCATCACTGGCAACACGCACTGTTCGAAGACTTTCGTCTTCAGGCACTGAGGGATTTCTGACGAAAAGATGGCACGGAGTTTCCCGAACGCTGCCCATCCGAGTTGGATTCGGCGGTTCACCTCCTTCTCGAAATTGGACCTACCTAACTGGATCGTGTGTCCTAGGTATACGTATTCGTCAACAATTTCGAGTGCAGTGTTCTCAACGATTACTGGTTGAAGCGGAACATGAGCATTAGACATAATCTTCGTCTTGCTCATGTTCATTCGTAGGCCAACCTGTTGAGAAGCTCTGCTGAGGCCATCGAGCATCGTATTTAGGTCTCCCAGAGTCTCTGCCATTATGACTACATCGTCGGCAAACCGAAGTTGAGTGATGTACTCGCCGTTAATGTTGATGCCAAGTCCGTTCCATTCCAGAAGCTTAAAGACGTCCTCCAACGCAGCGGTAAATAGTTTCGGGGAGATAACATCTCCCTGTCGCACGCCTCGCTGCAATTGGATTGGTCTCGTAGTCTGATCCTGTATACGAACTGACATAGTGGCGTTTTTGTACAAACACTGCAACACTTGGATATACCGGTAGTCAATTCGGCATCTCTGCAGTGACCTAAACACAGCCCAAGTTTCCACCGAATCAAAGGCTTTTTCATAGTCCACAAACGCTAAGCAAAGTGGCCGGTTATACTCTTCAGTCTTCTGTATAACCTGCCGCAGCGTATGAATGTGGTCTATGGTACTAAAGCCCTTACGGAAACCGGCTTGTTCGGGAGGCTGGAAGTCATCAAACCTACGAGCGAGACGATTCGTAATGACTCTCGAAAACAGCTTGTAGATATGACTCAGCAGCGAGATGGGTCTGTAATTCTTCAACAAGGTATTATCACCTTTTTTGAAGAACAGAACCACCACACTCCTGTGCCATGCCTCTGGCGTTGTGCCTTGGTGAATAACGGAATCAAACAATCGCTGAAGGACTCTCAGTATCGGTTTTCCACCTGCCTTCAGGAGTTCTGCCGTTATTCCGTCATCACCCGGCGCCTTGCCATTTTTAAGCTGCTTGAGAGCCACACTAATCTCGTATAGGCTGACGTCTGGGATATCTTCGGTATAGTGTCGAGTTAATTTGGCTCTAGGATCCTTAGCCAAATCTTCAACAGGCGTCTGTACTGTGGTGTACAACTGTCCATAAAAGTTCTCAACCTCACCCAAGATCTCAGGTTTGGAAGAGACAAGACTACCATTATTGGTCTTCAGTCGCATCAACTGGCTCTGACCGATAGACAGATCTCTAGCGAACACTTTAGAGCCTCTGTTTTGCTCGATGGCATTTTTAATACGCTCTGTATTGAAGTGCCGCATATCACGAGTCTGTGATTTAGAGATCTGCCTATTAATCCGCCGGTAAGCGGACATTTATATTACAATATTTAAAATAAATGTCACGTATGTGCCCACCCAGTGTGGGCACAGCCATTTTTTAAACTCAAATTATTTATCGATTTAAAAACAAAGCAAACCGTTCCGCTGTCATCTCAAACAAGATAGAACAGTGATTAATAAATTGTCAAATGATGTTGGAAAAGAGCAACTGCGCAGTTTCTTGCTTCTTCTCGGTAGTATCTGCCTTCCGAACCGGTGGTAGAGTCACTACAAACAGACAGACTTGACATAAAAACCTAATTGGCCTACTTGAAATAAATGAATTTTGAATTTTGATTTTTTTTAGAATTTTTATGTGTTGGAATCTTGAGTAGTGGTTACCAGAGACTTCGCGAACTAAAGTGGCGATCAACAACATCCGATGCAAGGTGTCGCACCGCACAATGTCAGCACCAATTCAGAGTAACGACTCGTGTCGGAAGGCATATAAATCTCTATTAAGGTGAAGCAGCGAACATGGTCAAGGGCAAATCTTCTGTTCTGTTGTTACGGTTAATACATGTTTTTTATGAGGTGGCTAGTGTTGATGCAGTCTAAGATGGTAGCGGGCTAACCTGTCAGGAAGTATAGTAGTTATACCCCTAATAGGTGTCTGCGCGACATCACACCGGAACATTACACTTGGCCATTTTTTATTCGTTTTTCTGTACTGACATATTAACCGAAAGTTGACGATTGCACTGACAAAATCATTCCCAAGGAGCGGTTTGTGTCAAAACTAAAACGTCAAGTCTTTCTTCAAGTTTGAAGAAGATCCTATTATATATATATCTGACGGCCGATTGGCGACCCTGCTTTCTGAGTCCAAGGCCGTGGGTTTGATTCCCACAACTGGAAAATGTTTGTGTGATGAACATGATTGTTTTTCAGTGTCTGGGTGTTTATATGTACATCATAAGTATTTATGTATACTATTCATAGAAATATTCATCAGTTATCTTAGTAGCTAGTCCCAAATTAAGCGTAGCTTGTGTTAGGGGTAATACAAGCTACGCTTAATTTGGGACTAGATGGCGGTGTGTGTATTGTCGTAGTATATTTATTTTATCCCATATACCGTGTCTTCATCACCTTTGTGCGTGACCGCTTTCACGTAGCTCTACTTAGAGATGGACTAATGTACAATATATTTTTTCTTAAATTACTCTGGACCCCCAAAGTAGGATATCCCGTGTCTTGGGGGTCAGTGTCTTCCCATATGTGAAACGAGATTAGAGAAAAATTTGTTGTCTGTAACGTCAGCTTACTGACGATAGTTGAACGTGACAACGTCGTAAGAATATACTGATGGAATGGTTGCATTTTTCAAAAGAAAATTTTATAGATAGTATCGTTGCTATAAATAATTGACACCACATTCACTTTTCACTGCACTTCATACTTGCCGAAAACATGTAAATGTATTATTGTATAGCAGCTGTCCACGCGGACGCATCGCTCACTCAAGTAGAAGAGAGACAGATGTCGAACACGGAGGCCGACTGTGCCTATTTGTCGTTCATTCCGCGCTCTCGCTTGCACTTCAAGCCTTGGGTGGAACGCCTCAGAGCGAGGTAACGCCGCATACGTCATGTTTTTTCGTGCGTGCAGCCATCGAATCATAAGACGTTGTCACGTCAAAAACAGACAGAATACATATTAAGCATACACGTAGCTCTACCTAGGGATAGACCAATGTGTACGTGTGTTACTGTGAGGACGAAGTGCCAACTTATAACAGTACTTTATCGCAGTCATTTGCAGTTCTTGCCACGCGACTATGGAATTCTCTTCCATACAATATTCTATGTGATAACCCATCCCTGAGTGTGTTTCAGTCAAGGCTGAAGAAGCACTATCTGACTAATATACATAATTAGTTTATATCTCTACATAATTAGTTTATCTCTATATACTAAAAGGCAAAGTTGACTGACTGACTGACTGATCTATCATCGCACAGTTCTAACCATTTGACGGATCTGGAAAATGTTTGTGTAATAAACATAAATGTTTTTCAGTGTCTGGGTGTTCATATGTATACTATAAGTATTTATGTAAATCATTCATCAGTCATCATAGTACCCATAACACGACGCATGCTTTGGGACTAGATGGCGATGCGTGTATTGTCGTAGTATATATATATTTATTTGAGTACTTTAAAACCACACAGTTTTAAATGAATGAACGCCATTACTCTAGGCTAAAAAAAAATTTTCCGATAGACAAAACATAGATAGAACTAGTAGAGGTTTTTTGTGACAGAGATCGTCCGGGGAAGTACTATCGCCATGTTTTATTTCTGCCGCTAAGCAGCATTATTGCAATGCTGTGTTCCGGTCTGAAAGTCGTGGTTGCTGGTGTAACTACCGGCTCATGAGGCTTAACATCTACGCCTCAAATTGATGGACACAGGGCGGCATGTTGCAGGATGTCCTCCTTGCATGCCCTGTGAAGTTCTGCTACTTTTATAGGCGATGGTTCTCTACTAACCATCAGATGCGCCATATGCTTTGTCCGTCAATTATTACTTAAAAAAAAAAGACAAATTTTATCTAACATCATCAATCGAACCCATTTTTTTTTTTTTGTCATGTTGGAAAAGCTTTATGGCTACCTCTGTCCTTTTGGGCAGGACAGAGGTTATGTAGGACTCGTTTACCCGAACTAAAAACCACCACGGCATGTCCCTCTCGTTGGCTTTATTGGACGTCCGGGGAACCCGTTGTATACTTCCCAGACGTCTACCAACACCCCCAACTGATTGCCAGGGCTACTACGCTAAGGAGGAGGGTTTCAGGACAGCTTGACCCCCCCTCAGACAGTAGGGAGACTCATATAGGGACGGGTAGCTAGCCCAATAACTACCCGCCGCCTCCCATAGTCAAATGTGCCAACCATTGAATCAACAAAAAAATCTTTTTTCATATAGGCCTATCACAGGCACTTATGAAGCGTTGATACAAATACGTTTACATAATTGTAAGGGGATGGTGATAACTACGTTCGCCAACTTAAACCTAAAGCTGCGATGGTTCCAAACGCGCCCAGGTCTAAGAAGAGCCAACAACAAACTAAGCCGGGTATTTTTTTGTTCTCACCATCTCACAGTTAATTAATATTTAGCTATGAAGTTAGAGCAATTCATACCCATGCTTTTTTGTCGCTTAAGTAATATATAAAGTAAAAAGAGTTTATTTGTTTGTTTCCTTGAACGCGATGATCTCAGGAACAACAGCATTTGAAAAATTATTTCCTTGTTGGATAGCCCGTTTATCAAGGATATTATCACGCTAAGGACCAATCGGAACATTGCTCCAATGAAGAAATGTCACAAAATCGGAGTTTTGTTTTCCTTTTCAGAGCTTTCGTGGCGTGCGCATATAGAGTTAAAGTTTCGTTAAAATTGAGTATAACAAAGTTGTTCTCCCTTTAAAAGCATATGTCTATCTTTCAAGGTTGACTTATAGGCAGACGAAGTCGCGAGAGACCGCTAGTCCTTGATATGAGGCAGCTACGTATGCGTTTTGAAATATAAGAATTTTATATTTGAATACTGCGATTTGTTTGAAAAGCCCCGAGCACAAGTGAACTTTCCCCAGCAGTCAGAGGGGGAATCTTAAAAACTAGGTTAGTTTAAGCATTGTAAAGAATTATTGCGCCCCTCATTCCTTCCTAGTAGCCTGGTACCGCGTCTCGTACACGAGTTATTAAGTTTTGTTTTGTTTTAAAAATATCTTTATTAATTAAATATTTGTAATACAGTTCATATCCTAGTGACTAGCCTAGGTTAAACCAATAAATAATATACTAGCGGAGCCCAGCGCCATATGTCGGGCTGATTTGTGAATCTAAACCATCCAGGGTGCCACCCAAACGCATACCAAAAATTCATTCAAATCGGTCCAGCCGTTTAGGAGGAGTTCAGTGACATGCACAAGCGCACAAAAATATATATACATATATATATAAAGATTACTTACAGTTTAGCACGTTTCAACACACAGAATATTGAGCCACATACAGGTGATAATAACTTGTTTTACGTAGAACTTAGTACAGACACACGTTTATTGACATACTTACAATGTGCCATGTTGTGACGGCATATCAGAATACAGTTGTCACCACCCCTTGTCTTCTCGCGGGTGTCGTACGAGGTGACTAAGGGAATATTCCCTTAGTCGCCTCGTACGACACCCGCGTAGCAACAGAGAATGGGTAGCTTAGTCCTCTGTGCTACTACTACCATTTACTGCTGCTAAACCCTCCTCGTTGACATAGTCCTCTAGTCCACTAGTGGACTGTCATAGGCTATTTATGAAAGTCGCGCAGGCGATCTAAGAAATTCCTTTCTACCGGAAAATAAATAAAATAAAATAAATAAAAATAAAATAAAAATAAAAAAGCCTTTTAATTCTTGCTTATATCAAAAGAATAAGTAAAACATACACCATTTATTAATTAACACCAATATGCAGGTAAGTATAATAATGTTCTTTTAGCAGGAGTTATGCTAATACATATTTATAGAATGCAATTGATATATCTGAACATTACAATAAATAGGACGGTACAGGATTAACCGTTTGTAGGACTACAAAATCCAAACTGCTGCAGGCTCAATACGAACGGTAATCTGTTATTAAATAATCCTTAATACAATACCGAGGTTACTTATATTTTTCCAAATACGATTACAACATTTGCATGCATGCGGCCAACTGAATAGAAAAAGCTACCGCCTTCCCGCCATTTTTCCAGCCGTCGTACCACCCGTTTTTCGTTTAAGCCCGCGCCGAGCGCGCCGCTAGTCCAATGCTGCCACCCACGTGACCACAGATAACGCACAATATCCATGGACGACAACACTTACAATACATAGATTACATTGCATTTGGGAGGAGACCCGTGCCCTGTGGGCCGGTAAAGGTATGATGGTGATAAATAAGACCCTGACTGCAAATCAGCTCTTGAAATTGATAAATTTAAGGATTTGAGCATGTTCCGGTGTTGGTGCGAAACGTGCGTAGAGAGTACATTGCGGTTTGCGGATGATCGGTTTGGTGTGGAGTATTTGAGGATATAATTATAAAATAAACCGTACACACTCGCCTGCTTTTCGGGACGTGGGTTCACACTACAGCCTCGGAGGCGTGCGAACTAATCGCCGTTCGAAACCCTCCAATCGTTGCCTGAGCCTGGTTCGGCTTCACATGAGGCGCCCTAAGGCCAACGCTTCCTTCGCTTCTTCAAGCCCTAGGGTCCTAACTCTTCCTGGCAGAGCCTCATTCCGAGGTTTGCCAACAAGCACGCGTTGCGCCTTTTAAATCATTAGGTTACACACGAGCCGAAAAAAAGGGGTTATGGAAAATTAAGCTAATGTTGAGGGTAATAATTTTTGCAATTAGCTTACCAATAATTAAAATAAAACAAAATGATAGTTGTTATTTTAAACATATTATAATTTATACTGTAATTAATGAAGATTTTAGCTTAAAACTTTAAATAATTATAAAATTTATGTAGGCATTAGGTAACCAAAAAGTATTTTTATGTGCTTACATCATCGGCCTACATTTTATTTATAGACGTAGATTGTCTATTACAAAAATAGTACAGTATGAGATGAGAGGCGGTTCAGACTGTTCTCTTTTGATTTTTTTTTATTTACAATTGGGTGTTTTCCGCCCGCAGTTAAATGCCATTTTTCCGAACTGAACTAATGAATTTTATTATTGAAGTGAAACTTCTTTATCGGGGTTGGAAAAAAATTTAGTGTAACATTTTTCAGTTACGCGTCACATTTTTTCGTTACGCGCCGTCTTTTTCAATCCAACCACGGTTGATTCGAGTTTATTCGAACTTCAAATGCATTGCAAAATTTAAACGGCTGAAGACGTAAGCATATATCATAATACTAATGATGTTGTTAACATTGTAACTTCATCAATAGATTTTTCTGTTCTTTCTCCTGACTTATGTATGGCTCAATACCAAATGGAAAATAGGATGAATATTTTGATTGTTGCACTTTATATATCTCCAAATCAGAAGTTGGACGATATTATTAATTTTTTTCTTCCTCCTCCCTCTTCGTGCCTCTTTACTCGGTTGCAATTATGATAAAAAATCGATCTGCATCAGGGAAATCTTTGAAGCTAGTTGAATTTTTGAAAGATTATTTGAATTTCATATATTATTAAAAAAAAGTCCTCAAACATTAACAACAAGATCAGGCACTAAAATTGCTGGAGTTTTTATGGAATGTAAACAATATTTGACGGCCGACTGGCGCAGTGGGCAGCGACCCTGCTTTCTGAGTCCAAGGCCGTGGGTTCGATTCCCACAACGGGAAAATGTTTGTGTGATAAACATAAGTGTTTTTCAGTGTCTGGGTGTTTATATGTATATTATAAGTATTTTATTTATATTACCTATTCATAAAAATATTCTTCAGTCATCTTAGTACGCATAACACAAGCTTACTTTAGGGCTAGATGGCGATGTGTGTATTGTCGTAGTATATTTATAATAATAATATTACAATTAAATTGAAGCTGTAATAATCTTAGTAGTAATAAAGTAAAATGACATAATTGTATTATTTGTATTCATGTCCATGATAATAAAAGCCTTTTGTTAAACTTTATCTAATTTAACTTTATTTAACCAGTGTCTGTAAAGTTGCAGTAGATCATTTTTCAAAAAATAAGGTCTTTAAGAAGTTTCACTTTTTACGTGCGTACACTAGTACACGCACACATTTTTTTTTGTTAGTGTTTTTACCTACACTTGGAGGAATTATCAATTTTATAAATTTAAAATGCATATAAAATTTTTCGGCATCGGCGGTAGGAGAGCCGTAGCTTAATTGGAGAAAGCGCTCAGGCCGCGATTGCCAGAGAGTCGCAGGTTCAAAACCTGACGGTTCCGAAAATTTTTATATGCATTTTAAATTTATAAAATTGAAAGAATAAAAACATTCTGATATTGGAAAAGAGCAACTGCTAAATTTCTTTGTAGAATCTGCCTTCTGAATAATATAAAAAAGTAAATTCTCTACTAGTGCCTACGAGTACTACTGCGATCGCAAAACCATCAGCTCAGCGTATAGTGATTGTGGGAAAACCCTCCGTTGGCAGAGGCGTTTAGTCCAGTAGTGAATTTGATTTAACCAAACCATTGATGAAATGAAATATAAAATCTCAGTCGAGAATGAATTTTCTTCTGAATTAAGTACCGTATAAAACAAAGTGTAGTACCCTCGAATATTATAATTTTGGTGAATACTCTCTTGAAACTACCGAAATGAATATAATTTCCGCACAGTCTTTAATAACCATTGAATAAACATGGTTTATTCAAATTAAGAACTTAAATTTTTTGCGCTAATTGAATGTCCGTATTATATATATAAAAAAAAATTCTCATATCTGCAACTTGGCGCAGTCATTAAACTTTTTTTAAACGACTTCAAATAAGCTGGATGCTCTATATTCGGTGCATTTTTGGTACTCGTATGTACACCAATTTCTCAGACGTTGCAAGGTCCATTTTGTGTGATCCTCGGGAGATGTTGACTTCACAGTGAATATTAATAATTCGTTGTAAAGTCGACATCACCTGAGGATGCTCCTGTGTCTGAGCGAATCGTGCTAAGATATATAAGATATAAATTATATTAGTCTCATAACTCTAATCGGTTTATACGCGGCATCGTATCTAAATGTTAAATCCCCCGACGGCATGTCGTTTTCCGTGGTTAGAAACTAGTCAAAGCCAAGCCTACGAGACTCGACCAGTGAAATTTAGAAATGATAAATACCCGATTTGCTGCTGCACAGGATTGAAACCGTGACCTCCACTTATCAGGATTTCCACTTATCAGACTACAACTCACATCACTGAGTCGGGATGCGCAAGAGGGGGTCCCGCAATGTCTATGGTAAATTTCATGAGAGTCGTTTTTAATTTGTACACAAATATATATAGGTACATTTACTATGAACGATTCGGTTTATGGATTTTTCGTTTAATTTTGCTATAAAGATTATTCAAGGTTAGCAGAAAGAACTCGAAAAAAAAGTTTTGGTTCATTTTCAAGTGTTCAAATATGCGCCATAAACATCTTTATCTTTTGATTGCGTTTAGTTTACAATTTTTATTGTTTACAGCAGTTTCAGACCCGATATTAAATTTAATTTGGATCCCGTTCCTGAAAAGATATTGTCCAAGAGACAGAATTACAAACAGATGGACAAATCACTGATTTTATTTATTTTTTCGCCTTTCCAGGGAAACAAACAGTACTTTTACACATGAGAGTAGTATATTTTTTATAATCTCGGAAACCAATAAATTTGCCATAACTTAGTCACATATTAACAAAATTAAAATGAATTTGCTACATATAAAGGTTCTTTTTTATTTTCTAAAAGTCCGGTATCCTAAACTCATTTATCTGGTTGTTGCGGATTGTAGCAAGTTAAGCTTTATGTTCGTATTAAATACGTTTTAAATTTAAGATAAGGACGCTCGGTGCGTGAGTTTATTCGTACTCGGCCGGAATTTTTAAACATTTCGGTTACGTCCCTAGTGAATAATATACTCGTAATTCAGATTTTGTTCCAACGTTCGCATTTTATGCGAAGTTTTATAAAAGTTTCGAAGCGAGTAACGAATGAGTTCTTTGTAACTTTGTTCTTTACATTTAATTCTGTCTGAATCGGTTCAGGCGAACTGGTATTCCATCTTGATAAGTGTGTTTAATGTTTGATTTTTATCAAAAGTTAACTTAGGCCTATTTATATTGAGAGAAGCGGTAGGCGGAGATTACCTAGTATTATGTGTTAGGAACATCGTTAGGAAACCTGCACACAAAAATGTCCTCCATAATGTTCCTTGGCCAGCGTAGTCAACTACGGCAAGAACCCTTCTCACTCTGAGCAAAGATTTGAATATTGTAACGTTAAAAAAATTACTGTTTATTTTCTTTCTCAGGATAAACTTCTGCACTGCTGCATCTGTCTTTATAGAGTTGTAAGATTCGGAAGTACCTACTGTCTAGGCTTTATTTTTCCAAGATAAAAATTTAACCGTTTTCGATGAATTTTAAGGGAAAAACATGGTCCTTTAGGAAGTAGTTAACAATGAGTGTTTAAGTCTACTCAATATAACGAGAAACTGTAAAACTAAAATTGTGTACGGTCGGAATCATAAATACCTAAATTTTAAACCTTTATTTGGCTTGTATATATCTTAAACTTTTATTAATTTATAACTTCTTTAATAACATTTAAAGCACAGATTCCATAAACTCACTTAGCTTTATTACTTAAAGTATATTTAAAATGCAAAACCTATTAGAAGATTCATTATTAAAGATAAGATACCAATATACTCGCATGATAATTTTGATTTCTTGTTTCAGCACCTGGCTTATTTAAAATATAACAAGTAATATGATATTTTTTCAGGTACACCTGTTACGAACAAAGAGACAATAGACAACCTTTTATTCTTTAAAAGCAAAATGCGAAAAAACTGTTGCAATAAAGACGTCTTTTTAAAATTCGAACGTGCCTAGACAACAAATTGAGTGGATTATATGCAGTCACTTCCAATTGCAGTTGTCTCTTTCGTTTATAGGTGTTAAATGTTACCCTCTCGCTCCAATTTTCCAGTTGACGCTTGCGCTATGAGGCTTTTCCCGAAAGATGTGGGTCGGTCGAAGCTGCGTAGGCTGTTCGATTTTAGAAAAAAAAAACACTTTTTCCTTAAAATCCTATCTATACATTTATTTAATTTTGGCTGAAATCTTCAACGGTTAAATAACTTGTATTATATTTCACATAATTATATTACTTTACCAATCTGGTTCTAATATTTAAATACGAATTATAAATGTAATATTTTTTACTTAAATGGATAACATATGAAACATTTCCAGTAAGTCTACATTTAGTATGTATAAAACGTTACACGACCCGTGATCCCGTGGAATTATCTAATTTGTAACAATTGTTACGCAAGAGACTGCGCAGTCTACGAAGCTTCGAGCGACCGGCTCGAGTCAGCCTCTGGAACTCGGCGAACGTCCCGGGCATCGGGGCAGCCTGTGACGTGAATTTCCCTGCGCGAAAATTCGATACCTAATTTTAATCCGATAATAACTCTGTGAGACATTATTTTTAAGAATTAACTCTGTGCTATGGTATTTCCGAACGAAAGCTCTGTACTTTTTAAATTTGGAACGATTACTTTTTTTCGTGGGAAGGTCTGTGAATGAAGGCATTCAGCTTGCCAGCCAGCGTGTGTGGATTTTACGGACGTGTTAAACTTGACAGTTCTTTTGTGTCCTATTAATTATATACAGAGCTCGTACCATGAAGAGTAGTCGCTGCGGATTTTTTCTCTATGACGAAGGAATTGGTAAGTAAATTAGTTAAATGCTTATTTAAAAATATATATTATGGTGTAGAAATATTTTTTATCGTAAAAAATCTATGTTGGCTTTACATCATTTTGTTTTGAAACGACTAATTTTTAATTATTCAATAAAATTGCTATAGATATTCCCACAGAAATAGAAATAGGTAGGTATTTATTTTTCTGTGATATCCTCATACCTGCGACATATTTTTAAACAATCTATACTTTTTGTTAGAACTATCCTTTTTTGAAGTAAAAAAAATGTTAGTAGGTAGGTAACTCAATTTAACATAATATCATGTTATAAGGTGATTAGAAAAAAAAAATACAAAATTTTCTTCAAATGAGGCAGTATAGTTCTGGATCTTTGCTTTTCAGGAGGGAAAATGTCAAATACCATAAACACCATTTAAAAAACAACAATAAATAAAGATACTCCTGTATTTTTCTAAGTATACCGTAGTTTTACATTTATCTGTACCTATTTATCTAGATTAAATACTTTCAGTTATTGTGATATTTGTCAAGAAATTATCAATCGGTATCGGCCCGGAACAAGGTTTTTTTTTGTCTATCCCTGTAACCTTGAAGAGGAACTTTCGTGCCTGGTTATTATCCCTTAACTCCGCTGACCCGAATTGATAGCCTGGGTTAAGCTCTAAAACCTTCATCATATGAAGGCACAACCGTGGAACATTAATACGCAGATAAATATGACGATAAGGAATCTAAGTGATCTGTCTGATTTTCAATTTGGGATTCGAGACCTGGGGATGAATGAATGAATATACTTTACTAATTATTGTATACCACACAGAAAACCGTGATAAATTAATATGCAGAGAATCGTGATGATAAGGAATCTTAGTAATCTGTCTGATATTCAATTTAAAATTCGAGACATGGTGATGCATGAATGAATTAATGAATGAATATACTTTTAATGTACACAAAACAGAAAACCGAATATGGTTATGTGATTTACATAATTAAGTAAAGTTTCTCGAGAGAAATAAATATTCAAATAAATGTCGAAGTTGTCTTAAACGAAAATTTGCAGTAAAGTTTTCTAAGCTATTTATTGCAATTTTGGAATAAAATAAAATCTACTACATAGGGAGAGATTATTGTCTATTTTTGTTATATAGTAATTAGTAAGTTTAAGTGAATAAATTGCAAAAAAAAAGTGAAAATGGAAAGTCGTTCTTCGTAGCATTAACGTGGTTTAATTTCGTTTGTTGCGTTTTGAATGACGTCAACTTATGTCAAATAGAATACTTTAATTTTAAAATAACACACACTGCTTTATAAAAACTAAGCTTTATTTGCTATAATCCGCGAAAAGCAGGTGAATCTGTATGGCATAATTTATAATGTATTCAATCTTTATACTCCCATTAAGTATAAAGATTGAAGAGATTATAAATTACGCCATAAAGATTCTCCTGGTTTTCTCGGAGTATAGCGAATAAAGCTTAATTTTCATAATATACTAGCTATTGCCCGCAACTTCGTCTGCGTTTGATTTTGTTTTTAAAGTATTCAGTATCACTAAGCCTTAAATGAGTATAGTAGTATATATATATATATATATATATATATATATATATATATATATATATATATATATATATATATAACATGTGACTGTCAATTAATTATAGACAAATATTTTGCAATAAAATAAAATTGCGACTATAATTAAAGATCTAAGCTATCCTATCTCTTAAGTTGGACCAGAATGCTGACGGTGTGCCAATTTAATTTAATATCGGTTAAGTAGTTTAGGAGTCCATCGCGGACAAACATCGTGACAGGAGATTTATATATATTAAGATATTGGGCTTCCGCAAAGTAACGCCTATTTATATCCAATACACAATGCTTTAAGCGATGGTAATACGCCTACAGTTTAATAACACGCGATTTATGAATAATTAATTATTATGTACGACATGAAGGTACGTTAAAGCGATTGTACATCACAGCCTTTATGCTTTCAATTGGAATTGATTAATGATTTCAATGAATAATATTATACATTATTATCATAATGCTTATTCAAATAACATGTTTCAACAGCGAGATTAATAATTTCGGTATAATATACTAGTACTAATCTTACAACCGTGTACTTCTCATGTAATTTACGCATCAAAAGTGCCAGCTATGGGCCTACTTGATAAATAATATACTACATGTCGATGTGGCGCTGGGAGCCGCTGGTAACAAGCGGCCCGGGGCCGTGGTACTGAGTCTAGGCGGTCAAAATTTTCCGGACGAAGTCGCAGGCTATAGCTAGTATAATTATAATAATAAATAATAAATATAGTTCAACGGGTACATACCACAATAATATTTATGGATTTGTCGATATTTCGATCCATGCAACTAGGTCAAAATATCGACAAATCCAAAAATATTATCTTGGTATGTACCCGTTCAACTATATTTAAGAAATGTAGATAAACCACGAAAATCTTAGTTTAAAATTTTAGTAAATAATAATTTTAATGAATCCTTAATGGTAAAAATATTACAAATACCAATTTTATATAATTTATGATATAATTATAGCTATATTTTTCCGGAAATTTCCTGATAGGTTCAAATTCAAAGTCAAAGTCAAAAATATCTTTATTCAAGTAGGCCCATAGGTGGCACTTTTGATGCGTACATAAGAATTATACGGTAGTGAGATGATGGCGATAACCACATTCGTAAACTTAAAACTAAAGCTACGAGGGTTCCAAACGCGTCCTGGTCTAAGAAGAAGCCCACCACAAACTTAGCCGGGTGTTTTTTTTGTTATCACCATCTCACAATGTCATTTTAAATTATTAGAAGAGCAACCTGGTTAGAGCAATAATTTACACCCAAGCTTTTTTATCGATTACGTAGTCCTTTATACTATAATAGGACTTTTCTATAAGCTTACGTTTAATACAAACTTTGAAAACGTTCAGTAAACAGTTACGAAAGAGAGCATGTTTGTAACATTATAAAAGAATGAATTTTGCTCCTTTTTTCTTTCTTCTCTTTCTAGTTAGTGTGTATACCTCCGCCAGGTGTAACTTTCACTGGAAACACCAACAGTGTGAGAGTGTAGTTCTCAAGTTCTCAAGTGCGCACTCTTGAGCACGTATAATTAACGAGGGCGGTTCTTGGTGTCTGACGAGCTGAGTATAGCATCATTATATTTCGTTAAGTTGCCTTACCACGGGCTTACCAATGACTGTTAAGATTTAATCAGTCATACATTTGCTCAGAAAGTACTATAATATGTATAAAAATGTAAACTTCTGTGTATGAATGCTTCTTCATCACATCAACATATTACCGGACAACTGCAGAGCACGGGTCTCCGCCAACAATGAGAAGGGTTAAAGGTCGTAGTCCACCACGCTGGCACAGTGCGGATTGCTGGACTCCACACACCTTTGAGAAAATTATGTAGAACTCTCAGGTCACGCAGGTTTCCTCACGATGTTTTCCTTCAACATGATATTTCAATTGCTTAAAAACACACATAACTTAGAATTTTGAAAAATAATTTTGAGTAAAGAATTTTGAATTTTGAATTTGTCGAAGGAAAGTTACCGCTTTTTATATTTCCTCGAGCGTGGTATATTTCTATTTATTTCTTTTACTCATTAATAGCCAATGTGAATGTCTAATGTGTAAATATACTACGACAATACACACATCGCCACCTAGCCCCAAAGTAAGCGTAGCTTGTGTTCTGGGTACTAAGATAGCTGAGGAATATTTTTTACTTATAATATACAGATAAACACCCAGACACTGAAAAACAATTATGTTCATCAACATTTTCCAGTTGTGGGAATCGAACCCACGACCTTGGACTCAGAAAACAGGGTCGCTGCCCACTGCGCCACTCGGCCGTCTAAAATAAAGCAATAAAGTTAGAGATTCAAAGTATATGCCATGCTGTGTAGAGCTAGCTTCGTAGCACAAAATACAATTCTTTTATTTGCATAAAACATTGTAGGTACACCTATTTAGTCATAATCTATGACATGTAAATCTTTATTTAAACAAATTCATGTGTATAATAACTAAAAAAACCTTCAAAATAATCAAAATATGTCGGCTGAATATGATAAAAATGTCATTAATTTTACCGTATGGAATAATAAATTTATAATCATGGAACGTCACTTAAAAATAACTTATAAATTAAATTAGTACCTAAAATAAATTATTAACTAAATTTCAGCTAACCTGGGCACTATGTTAGACCACACCACTCTGTCGGTGGTGATTGGTCTTAGGCTTGGCGCCTCTATAGTTCAGCCTCATTGCCATTGCGGTGACAGCGTTGACACCTACGGTCACCATGGACTCTCCTATTCAAGAAGCGCTGGTCGCTTCTCTCGCCATAGCACCATCAAAGACATCATCTGACGATCTCTTGCTACCGCTCACGTACCAGCTGTATCAGAACCTATTGGTTTGGGGCGGAGCGATGGCAAGAGACCTGATGGTATGACGCTCATACCTTGGCTGAGGGCTGGGATAGGCTGGGAAGGTCACTTGTGTGGGATGCAACTTGTGTCGATACCCTAGCTGCATCACACATCTAGGCCACCTCGTCAATGGTGGGTGCGGCTGCTACCAGTGCCGAGCAGGTCAAGAGGCGTAAATATGAAAACCTGGAAAGCAGAAAAGTCAGTTCCTTGGCCAACCAATTTGTTTGGCCATCCAAAGGGGCAATGCTGCCAGCATCTTAGGAACTGCGGTGGTTTCGAAGACGTATTAGATTTTATTTAGTTTAAATAGTTTATTTTAGGTTATATTTATAAAACAATTATTTTAAAGAATAAATAGATAAAGTACCTAAATCTTAATATATATAAATCTCCTGTCACGATGTTTGTCCGCGATAGACTCCTAAACTACTTAACCGATTTTGAATTAAATTGGCACACCGTGAGCAGTCTGGTCCAACTTAAGAGATAGGATAGCTTAAATCTTTAATTATAGTCGCAATTTTATTTTATTGCAAATTATTTGTCTATAATTAATTGACAGTCACATGTTATACATATATATATATATATATATATACTACTATACTCATTCAAGGCTTAGCGATACTGAATACTTTAAAAACAAAATCAAACGCAGACGAAGTCGCGGGCAACAGCTAGTAAATTATATTTTAGTATCCAAGAACTCTCTTACGTCACGTAATTTTGCCTTGAATTTCAAAAATGATTAATCTTTAAAAGCTATAGGCAATTTGTTGTTCACACAGTTCTAGTTCAGACGCAGCCTTACTTGCCCTGGTGGAATGTAATTATGGTTTAGCCTGACATCACATTCTGCGCAGTAACGACCGTCCAATCTGTCATGTTTAAAACTTTTTAATTAAAAAAAAAAAAACTCTAGATTTTGCTCATCACGGAGCGAAGGCTGTATATGCGTTTGGAGGTCGTCGTTAAGCCAGGATGTATTCAATAGATTTTGAATACAGTCTGTAAATCGGGCTTTTAGTATGAAACGCTTTTAAAAGTTGTATATTCTTATTGCGTTTGTAATTTTTACAGCAATACAATCGACTAGTATTTAGAATACATTTTAACTTGTTATCTATTACTATTCGGCTGACGGCCGAATGGCGCAGTTTGCAGCGACCCTGCTTTCTGAGCCCAAGGCCGTGGGTTCGATTCCCACTAGTGGAAATGGTTTGTGTGATGAGCATGAATGTTTTTCAGTGTCTGGGTGTTAATATGTATATTCTAAGTATTTATGTATATAATTCATCAAAATATACATCAGGCATCTTAGTACCCATAACACAAGCTACGCTTACTTTGGGGCTAGATGGCGATGTGTGTATTTTCGTAGTATATTTATTTATTTATCTATTTACTATAATTTAATTTTTATTGCCGCATTGTTCTCAGCAAGTGTGTTAAAACCTTGTCCTTTATTTTATTTTTTAATATTTTACTATTTTCGACATTATTTAAACCGGCTGTTTATTACCGAGTTATGCCTGAACCACAGAATTAAGAACATACAGAAACCGTGTACACTCTACTTTAGAAGTGTTTCTCGAAGGAGTCTACCATTCAGCAATTGACAGTAATTATTTTACCTCTAATGTTCTAAACGTATTCCAGAAAATGGGAAAATGGGAAAATGGCTAGATGAGGAATTTGTATTTTTCTTAATTCTTTGTCCCGAACATATATAAAAACCCTCTCCTTTTTGTAGTTGTTTAAAAAAGTTTTAAACTAAAAACAATTAATTCTATCATTCAAAAAGTATAATTATTTTTGAAATATTTAAACCGTCTATATATTATGAAATAATGCCCGAACATACATAAAATAACCTTTTCCTTTTTGGAGCAGTTAATGTACAACTATTGTATAATAAGGGGTGTCACATTTAGGGTATTTTAATACCTTATTATAAACAGTTGCATACAAGACTGTTTCTACTCCCGTGCTTTAAGAACTTGAATCGCTCTATTTTTGGAAACAAAACAAACTAAAAAAAAGAGGGAAAATAAATTAGCGAAACGCGCGTGAATGACTGTTTGTTTTTTAAATTCATTAAGATACCACGGATCGAGCAGTAATAATTTGGTTGTCTGTACAGTAAATCCTTTGCGCAGAAGGGATTAAAACAAAAACGAGTGTTTTTATGAAATTCAGTATAACATTGGATCATTCAAAAACTAAATATACAAAAGTTTACTCAAAAACCTAATAGTTTTTGAGTAAACCACTGCTATACTGAAATAAATCAGATACAGCCCAGCCCTAACTTCACATGTAAAATTTAAATCATGAGACTCCTGTCACTTTATTAGTTACGCGTCGCATAACGCTACTATGCGCGTGTCGGTCCTCCATCTTCACAGGGTTGTCATAAGTAAACACTTAAAAAGTTTTGAATTCGTTTGTATGGAAAAATAAATATGATACTTTTGATTTAATATTTTTACAGGGTGTTTCCTTATGAAATATACTTATGAATCCTTCAATATTATTTCGTAATTACGTTACACGTTGTATATATATATATATGTTTCTTACTTAACTAAAGGTGGTGTTTTTTTATATGTCGCTTATGTATGTTAAAAAAAAAAACTCATGTTAGCTCTAGCACAGACATTGGTATAATTGAGCTGCATTTTCCAAAACGCTAGCAATGAAATAGCGAGTGCTTGGATTTTATCAGGTTTTGAATGGTGTTCAGTTTGGACAGCCGATTGGCGCAGTTTGCAGCGACCCTGCTGTCTGAGTCCAAGGCCGTGGGTTCGATTCCCACAACTGGAAAATGTTTGTGTGATGAGCATGAATGTTTTTCAGTGGCTGGCTTATATAAATTTATAAGTATAAACACCCAGATATATATAAGTATTTATGTATATTATTCATAATAATATTCACTAGTCATCTCAGTACCCATAACACAAGCTACGCTTACTTTGGGGCTAGATGGCGATGTGTGCGTTGTAGTAGTATATAAAGTATATAAATAAAATATATATTGAAAATAAAAACAAATAAATATCAGTCAAATTTTTTTTATGAACGCTTCCGATACGGCATTCCACTCGCGGGAAGCAAGCTGAAAGGCGTGATTCAAAGAACGTGATCGCGTGTCGAGTGGGACTGGATCGTTTTACGATCAACGAGAGACCGAGTAGCGCTATCGATGTAATCAAGCTGAAGATGGTAGATTGATTTTTCCTTTAATTAAGTTATCCTACCGTGTCAGTGCTAGGCTTGTTTATTTTGCGTACTTTCATAGTGTAATGTCGTATGGGATCTTGTTATGGGGCAGAGCTGCTGATATAGAAACTATATTTATAATACAGAAAAGAGCTGTGCGATCGATATATGAACTAAGATCACGCGAATCCCTTCGTACCAAATTTAAAGAAATAGGTATACTTACAGTAGCCTCGCAATATATTTATAATAATATTATCTTTATTAAACAAAACATAAGTAATTATAAACAAAAAGTCGATATAAACAGTCGACTAACTAGAAACGGACATAAATTAGTGATATCTGCATATCGTCTGAGAAAAGTACAGAAATCCTTTGTGGGGATGGGTATATGCTTTTATAACATGATACCTAAGGTAATATTAGATCTACCTTTACCTAAGTTTAAACAATATATTAAAACACATTTAATAAATCGTGGTTACTACACGATTGATGAAGCGGAGTGGCCTGCTTCCAAGCAGGCTCCCATCTCTCACAAAACAGAAAAATTCTAAAGATTGTTAAACTTTAAAATTATGTTGGAAAAAAGCAATCTGCTGAGTTTCTTGCCGGCTCTTCTCAGTGGAATCTGCCTTCCGAACCGGTGGTAGAGTCACTACAAACAGACTTGACGTTTAATAAGTGCTTATTAATTAGGCCTACTTGAAATAAATGAATTTTGAATTTTGAATTTTGAATTTTTGAGTGAAAATACTTTTTAGCACACTTTGCCGATCTCTGTGGCGCAGTGGTGATGCCCTATGATCTTACCGGGAGGTTACAGGAAATTTGTACGCTTTTATAACGCAATTCCGAATGTTATTTTGAACCTACCAATGCATAAGTTTAACAATGTATTACATTAACTTAATGATTGCTTGGAAGCAGCTACGCTCTCATCTTCCGCAAAATAAAAATAATATTGTAAAATATTGATGTTGGAAAAGAAAAAGTTTTTTAACATGCATAAGCGACATATAAAAAAAACACCACCTTTAGTTAAGTAAGAAACATATATATATATATATATATATATATATACAACGTGTAACGTAATTACGAAATAATATTGAAGGATGCATAAGAAATGAGTTTCTTGCAGGCTTCTTCTCAGTGGAACCTGCCTTCCTAACCGGTGGAGTTAATATATACAGACCGACTTGACGTTTCGAAGGTGCTTATAAAAAAGGGCTATTAGAAATGAATGAAGTTGTTTATTTTAATATGAATGTTCTCCGGTTAACAATAAATATTTTTGGTCGCGGCAAAAATACGTGTGACTTTATGTCAATGTGATTATCATAAACGCCTCTGCTCGGAAGCGTTCACCCATCCGCGAAAACAACCCACACATATTATGTGAAATGTAGTAGGTATCTTGCTTATATATTATTATAAATAATGCAATAAAATAAAATTATAAATGATTCACGAGAGACACCAGTGAGATTTTTTAGCACAAATCGCCTGCGGGTGTTTTGTGAAAGTTTTTATCATTTTTGTCCGTCTGTCTTACCGTGAGATTTCCGGGGGGGGGGGGGCCCTCCCCGCCTCGCCCTGGGTTCGCCGATGAATACATGTATCACAAACATACATATCAAGAGTTCCAACGAAAGTGTGCCTGTTTTTTACTTACTATGTTAAAAACACATTTCAGCAAAATATATGTTCTATTCTATTCAAAATTTAGACTTTTGTAACGTCAAGTCTGTCTGTTAACCGGTAAGTAGCCTTAGACAAGATTTACTAGCTAGCAATCGAGGAGTCGTTTTCTTTATATCGCCTGTTATTTTCATTTTTGTTTTACAGCGTTTTGTCAAAAGCCCGACCTAAAGAATTGTAGGCAAATTTGTGCTTTAATGCCATGCAGATAAGATCCCATTACTGCGATGTTGAAGAATTTCTATACTCGAGAACGACTCTTCGATAGCGAAGGAGCAAATCTTGAACTAGGTTCCACATCAGGTTCCTTATATATATAGCTTGCATCCTGGATATTTCTGTAAGCACCAGATAACATTACCGCGGTATTTTTAAATAGTTTTTAAAGGCGCAATGTTTCCCGATTCTGATAGCCCGGATGCCGAAACATGTTTTGGTGAAATCATAGAGATTAACATCGTACGGACGGACATAGAATAATTTGAATCCCAAGAATTAAAATTGGTTTTCGCGAAATTAAAAAAATAAAGAAATAAACAGCTAGTACCTTATCTAAGATAGTTTATTATTAAATTATTGTTGTCAATACTGCTATTCATAATTGTCTTAACTAAACTAAATAGATACGTCTAAAAACAGTGTCCTCCCAGAGGGCAAAGTATAATAAGGACAACACTACTTTTATAACTGACACTTTAATCTAGCTAAAAGATTAGTGCAGGAAAGAATTAACTCCACTGCCACAATCAATATTTAAAAAAAATGTACACGTGGTTAAAAGGTTTGCCTTTCCTGAGTTGTATGTAACCCAGTTGTTTCAGATAACAACACTAGCGTACGTTAAACTAAAAGCTTTCACCCAGATATTTATGCTGGAGTTTTCCCTTCAGCCTAAGGTTATACGGTACAGCTTCTATTTATAGCGTGGAAAGCTTGTTTTCCATGTTTAACAGCCAGTAAAATTGCTGTATAAACGGAAGTTAATAAAAACTTTTAATAAAAATTGTTCTTTACATTTTATATTAAAAGTGAGAGGTGTTTTTTTTAATGCAAATATTTTTTATTATGAATGTCTATTTTTTCATAAGCAATTGAAACATCAAGTTTGTCTGTTCGTGGTGATACTCTCGGTGTGAGTATCACCACGAACGGCGAAAGGCAATTTCTACAAAGAAGGAACTGGTACGATACTCAGCATTTGGTCTCTTAAAACAACAAAATTTTACAATTTTATAAATTGTGCCATTACCATATCTTTTGCAAGATGCTACCAAGCAACCTTTACGTCAAGAAATTCTTTAATTTATAGTAAGTTTAGGTGTATCATGTATAGGTTTAATAAAATTTTATAACAGGTTAGCCCACTACCAACCTGGCGTCGTCAAACCCCGTGCTTTGAAGAGCAAGCCGTCGGTGATGATTATTATCACTGACTTTTGATAAAAGTTGTCAACACCCATGAAACTGGGTTGGAGTAGCGTGGTGGGTCTGTGCTCCAAAGCCCCCTGGGAGCGAGGCCAGTGCTCATACTTGGTACATTCACAGGCCGAGGATGAATCTATAACGACATTACCAACTTCACGCAATCAATAGCTAATATTATCTGCCGAATTTATTCAGCTTATACGATCTCGTTGTATTGAGTAGAAGCAAGAGGGCATCTTCAGAAACAACTTGTTTGATTTCCAAATGGCTTCGCTTAACGCCATTCCGCACTCTGCTTCAAAATGGAAAGCGATTGCCTTTGAAAAGATTTCATTTCAACTTGGCAATGGCTAAGGGAAATTGTAAAGGTTTCGCGGAAAATTGCCGGAAAATAGCAAATGGTCTAGGAAATTTTGAGCGTGAATGAAATGTAGTTTATGATTAGATTTTCTGTGTGGCTTGGGTTGATTGAGTCAACTTGATAGATAATAAGTAAATGGTGTGGTCTAGTGGGAGACTTAGTCCGTGGCTAGTTACTACCCCACCGAGCTATTCAAGCGATTTAGCGTTCCTGTACGATACTGCGGTTTAATATAACCGTGTGTATGTGTTGTGGTGACGGCCGATCAGAATATAGTTATCACCACCCCCCCTCTTTCCGCGGGTGTAGCAGTAATACGTGTTACTACCATTTTCTGCAATCAACAACCCGTCTGGCCAGCGTGGTGATTATCAGCAAACCCTCCCGTTGGGAGAGGCCATCAGTTAGCCATCGGACTGATATTAATGATAAATCTATACTTATTACTTATAATAAAACTGTAACTGGAAGATTTCTGTACATTTAATATGTTTAGAAATTTTTTACCGGGGGATGCTTTATAATCGATACTGAGTCCAAAATAGATTTTTATTTAATTTTTGTCTGTCTGTCTGTCCGGGCATCACGTGAATACTACTGAATGAATTTAAATAAAATTTGGTATAGTGTTAGCTGATATTCCGGGTCAATAAGTTTCTCCGGGACTGATTTTTTTTACCGGGGGATGCTTTATAATCGATACTGAGTCCAAAACAGATTTTTATTGAATTTTTGTCTGTCTGTCTGTCTATCTGACATAGACAGATCCAACTACTGAATGGATTTAAATAAAGTTTGGTAAAGTGTTAGCTGATCTTCCGGGTCAATAAGTTTCCTCCGGGAAATGGGAAGAAATTTTATATCTATTTCCCTTTATAGCTCCGTTAACTTTGAACCGATTTTAATAATCCTTTTTTTATTTGAAAGTGAATACTATCAAACATGCATTGTCTAATTTTAATGAATTTCTAATAAGAAAAATTTCTAAATTTCTCGGAGATGAGGGCCAAAACTCTTCACAAATAACAAGAGGTAGCAAGGCATATGGGACAACAATCGAATGCATTCGTACCACCCTACTAATATTATAAATGCGAAAGAGAGGATGGATGTATGAATCAATATATCAACTAAAATAATGACAACTTTAGTAAGTTCAACTCAGTATACCACGTAAAATAGTAGTAGGTACATAGCTAGCTACGAATATTATGACGTTAACATCAAATCTATTTTAGCTTCTCGTTCGACTCATACGCGGACGAAGTCGCGAGGGTCCGCTTTTGTTAAATATACTCGTAACTTCACCTTACCATCTTAGATATTACTGCATCATAACATACCACCAGGTCCCTCTAGTGGGAAACTAACGCACGAAGCAACGCAAAAAGCAACAAACAACACAGTTGGCAAGAAACACGTCCTACATAGTGCCATCCTGTGTCCTTAGGTGCATGGGTGTTAAGTTTTTGTGCCTTTGATTACATCGGCAACCATTTCCTTCAAATCGGAACACAGCAATGCTGCTTGGCAAAATTCAAATTCAAATTCAAAATTCATTTATTTCAAGTAGGCCTAACATAAGCACTTTTGAAACGTCAAGTCTGTCTGTGTGTAGTGACTCTACCACCGGTTCGGAAGGCAGATTCTACTGAGAAGCCGGCAAGAAACTCAGCAGTTGCTCTTTTCCCATATCAACAATTTACATTTTAAAATTCATTCTTTCTTATGAGAGATGAAAGTGGAGCAGGATGCTTCCAAGCAACCTTGTCATTAAGAAATTCATCAATTGTATAGTAACCTCGCTGTAATTAATGTGTTTCAACACATTCTTTTAACTTATGCATTGGTAGGTCCAAAATTACCTTAGGAATCATATTATAAAAGCGTATACTCAATCCCACAAATGATTTCTGCACTTTTCGCAGACGATATGCAGACTGGCGGCAGAAATAATCATGGTTATAGGTAGTTGGTTCCCGGACGAGCTGCCTCGAAAACGGTTCTACTACAAACTAACTAGAAAACTAGGTTTTGGGGCTTCGGAGAACTAACGGTATATAGTTCCCAGTACACCAGGTAGGTCATCAAAACTGGTGGTGGTTTTACTAGTAGTTCTTATTTCGAAAAAAAAGCAGAAGTCTCGACTCCCCGACCGAGACTTCTGATGTTAATATAAGGGTGAGGAGTAGTGGCGTGCATAGAGGGTATGCACAGGGTATGCAGATGATATAAGATGAAGGAAATCTCCAGTACGAGTTATAAATATTAATCTTTTTATAACTCTTACATTGCCTATCGTCAAGTTTTTTATAACTCGTACTGGAGATTTCATTCATTTTATGTCATCTGCATACCCTGTGCATACCCTCTATGCACGCCACTACTCCTCACCCTTATATTAACATCAATATCATACAAATAGTACACGTTTGTTTACGTACTGTACTGTACTTAACGCTACGTATTAGCATAATGAGGTCGCAACCCAATTTAAATTATACTTTACATTTAACACGGGTCGGAAGTACCGGGAAATACGCCCCGTTTAAATTTTGCACATACCACGAGTTTTACCGAGCCGAGATGCGTTGGCTATACATTTGGATCCTGACTGAAAATCAGCGTTGCTGTATTTCTTTGCACGTACCTACTGCTTTGATACTGCCATTGACCACACCGACGCAAAGTACTTCTTAATTATTGTTTGTTTTTCCTTATCATTATTTTATATTTATTTGTATTTTGTTGTTAGGTTATATTAAATTAAATTATCGAATTTCTTCCCCTGCGGGAAGAAGATTACCCGTTATAATGGGAGATATATTTTATTAAATGTGCATTACAGAACCAAATTAGGAAAATTGTCCCCTATACCTCGTATCTCGGATTGCTATAATAAGTGTGTGACTAAGCTTAATGATTTAGACATTTTTCATGACAGTTACAACGAAAAGTTATAGATATTTGTTCTACTAATTAACCTGACTTACATTTTAGTTAGCTAAGTTTAAGTTTAATTTTATTTTTTAATTTTTAAGACATCAATATTAATTATTTTAATCCGCTTTAATTCATTTTTGTTTTGTTTTGTCTCCTAATAATTGATTAAGTTAAATTTTTCATTGTAATTTAGCTTTAAATATTTATACTTTTAAAGGTTTATATTAACTGACTAGTAATTAATTGTAAATAATTTATAAGAATGACTTTTTACATTTTAATGCATGCTGTGATAACCTGTAAATAGTTGAACATTTACTATGTGACTCATTCCAAAAAAAAGCAAGTTTTAATGTATCTACTGTTGGTTGTTCATTATAAATAAATAAATAAAAAAAAAAAAAATAAATGAAGCACTCCAGGCTGGGGTTTGTGGGCCTAAGAATTCCGAGAAATCTTTTTAAATGAAATTAAAAGGTTTGCATTTTTAACTGCCCGTTTTCACTAACAACAGACTAGGCTATGCTTAAGAAGGTAACCAAAGAAGATTCCTAGGCTTACATTTAACTTTCGCCCATCGATTTTCACTAGGCAACTCAAAGGCATGTTTAGTGTACAGTGGCGTGCATTGGGTTTCTTACCAGGGTATGCATACACCAGGAAAATTGCACAAATTCTCCTCCTATACGAGTCCAAGGTCGCTGACCAACAGCGGCCTCACCCCTTCTTATTCTGAGAGGATACCCATGCTTTGTAGTGGGGCGGTAATGGGTTGCTATTGGTGACAATGACGATCACATACTCCTAGTAACACAAATGATGAGACCAAGCGCAAACTTTTCAAGGAAAAAAAGAGCAGATTTTTCGTTTCACAATCTTAGACCGTGCATTTGAGGTTTTATGGGACGCGGCACCGGCAACGTAAACTTTTAAGCCCCTTATCGGAATGAACTTCGGAGCTTTCTCGAAATTAACCTACAAAGTTGAGAATTTTAGTAGCTTTTATATACAACTTGAGTATTTCTGTGTAGCGAGGGAAGTCTTTAAGGGTGTGCAGAGTACTATGATATGCTATGTATAATATAGATACACCAAAGTCAGGGTGCTGTTATTTTTTTTTGACTTCTGATGTGGGTGGATATAAACACAGCGAAGTAAAAGAACCGGGAACTACATATACACAAATATTTCGGTTTTAGTTCCATGAGAGCTAAGAAAAGACTTAAATTGAAAACATTCAAGTTGGCCCAGTTTATATGGACATTTGAACCGTCAAGTCAGTCTGTTTGTAGTGATTCTACCACCGGTTCGCAAGGCGGATTCCACCGAGAAGAGCCGGCAAGAAACTCAGCAGATTGCTCTTTTTCAATATCATTTTACAGCTTACAATTTTTACAACTTTCTTTCTTGTGAGAGATAAGAGCGGAGCCTGCTTCCAAGCACCCTAGTCCTTCTTGTTAAGAAATTCATCAATCGTATGTCAACCACGGTTTATTAAATATGTTCCAACACATTGTTTAAACTTATGCATAGGTCCTACTAGGTCCAAAATTACCTTGGGAATTATGTTATGAAAGCATATACCAAATCCCACAAATGACTTCTGCACCTTTCGCAAAAGATATGAAGATGACACTAACTTATCACTTAGGTCCATTTCGAGTAAATCGGTTGTTTATATTCAATTTTCGTTTATAAAGAGTTTTTGTCTCAGGTTGTTTATATCTACTTTTCGTTTATAAAGAGTAATCTTTTGCCTTACAAATACTGTATTGTTATAAATATATTGTGAAGCTATCGTAAGCTATATATATAAAAGAAAGTTGTGTTAGTTACACCATTTATAACTCAAGAACGGCTGGAACAATTTTTATTATACCTATTTCATTTTTTGGATTTCTCTTAGTCCGGAATAGGATAATAAGTACTAAAATATAACATCCATAAAAATAAAAATCCGCGGTACGAAGTTTGCCGGGACAGCTAGTGTTTAATAAACTCGTAAATTGATCTTAGATCTAAGATAAAATAATAACTTGATCTAAGGTCTAAAGTAAATGGCTAACCTGACTTGTGGGGTAGAAGAGTTGCGGAACCCTAACTAAAGCGAAATATCGCGGTTCTATTGCCAGAAGCAGTTGCCGCGATCCACTGGGTCGGAAGCAAACAACGGAGGCACTATCGTTCGCCACACCAATAAATATTTGCTTTGTTTTTCCCATGGGGAATTCTGTTTATTGTTTTCCCATTTAAGCCCACTTCAATAAACGGAAAGGGTGTTTTTTTTATATAAAATCTATTAGTGCGCCTTGGCTACAAAATCGAACGACATGCAGTCACGGCAAATGATACTGCAATTACCTCTTCTGTATTTTTTTATATTTTTAATTTTCTTTAAAGGTTTGTTGTTTTTTACTTATAACGTTACAATAAAACTTATTATTAATTTAATTACTGTAAAGGTCATGGTCGCCTGGAATGGTTCCAAAAATTCTGACTGCATTTCCGACATTTGAATCAGCCAGGCTGATTCTGTGCGCAAAAAAAGAGACAGCCTTTATGTGGGGATACCAGATGAGGCAATATAATTCTATAATTAATATACCTATTAAAATAATACAAAAAAAAATATTAATGTAACTCTTATTTTTTTTAATTAATTTTTACCATGATGTTTGACAGTGGGCGGGAGCACCGTGCCAGCGACCTTTTTTTTCTTCCTTAAATATGAGTTATACAGTGCTTAATTTGCTACACTCCGCAAAGCTCGAGAATCTGTGTGGTGTAATTTATAATTTCTTCAATATTTATTCGTAGTGAGATGTTTATCTATGTTTACTTTTAGACTGCATGAGGATTAACTGCGGAAAGTGCGCCATCTAGTCAAAATACTGTGAAACAGTATTGTTACAAATGGCGATATAGGTAGATGGGATAGGAAATCTCACACTACGCACCTTGGGCCCTGTTATGGGTGTAGGGTGGCCAGATCGATTCTTCCTCTTATCGGGATCAATAACCGATTTTTCGGAATTTTAGGGCATTTAGTTGGGAGAAATAAAAAAATAAGTGAATAATATTAATTATACATAATGTATTTAGTAAACAAACATATTTTTGCATAGCACTGTAGATATAAGAAATAAAAACATAGTAGGTATTCGTGACACATAAGATAAGAACCGAATGAGCATGTTTATTGCTTTTGTTCTTGCCATAAGTATTCGTAATTTTTTCTTGTGTGTTGTTTGCAAGTTCCGTTTGACGAAAATGTCAACTTAAAATTATCGAACTTATTTTTCGGGAGATTATTTGCTTTGTCGGGAGTCGGGAGGACATACAAATATTCGGGAGAATCCCGCAAATTCCCAACCGTCTGGCAACCCTATATGGGTGTCTTGTAGTGCTTACTAGCTTTTAGTGTCAGAGCTCGTCTATAAAGTACTAACGCCGTGCTTATTTCTGCCGCGAAGAAATTCAAAATTCTAAATTCTAAAAAAAAATCGGCCATGAAGGCCGATTGGCGCAGTGGGCAGCAACATATGCCGTGGGTTCGATTCCCACAACTGGAAAATGTTTGTGTGACGAACAGGATTGTCTTTCAGTGTCTGATGTTTATATGTATTTTATAAGTATTTATGTTTTTTTTAATTTATCAATTATAACAGTTACATTAAAATGGTTAGTATAAAAGCACCGAAAAAAACCGCAGAGGTTTGTCTTTGGTGCCTATCTGCAACGATTACCTTAGGTGTTATTCAGAAGAATAAAGCCAGTTGTGGGAAAAAACATACTGCTTAATTGTAGAACGATAGAAACTAAGTGAGCCTGTAAATTTTAATTTTAATAGTAGTTGAATAAATGAATATAAACTATACGAGATACAAAAGAGTCCGCCAACCAACCTCGCTAAAAGTATTCTTTGAGTTTACGCTAAATGTTTTTAATATTTACATTTTGGATCGACGTTGAAGGTAGTTCGTTCATGAATCGCGGAACTAAAAAGGCGGTCGTTCGCTCACCGTATGTATTGTTAACGTGTGTATATTATTCATAAAAAAATATTCATTAGTCGATAGCACCCATTACACAAGCTACGCTTACTTTGGGGCTAGATGGCGATGTGTGTATTGTCGTTGTATATTTATTTATTATATTTATAACAGCCTCAGGTTGATAAACTTTTGGTGGCACTTTGCAGGACGACCTTGCATGCCTTGCAAAGTGTTTATCTGCTTATAGGTGATGGTTTTAAAACCAAGTATTTAAAAAGAATATTTATTGGTTTTAGTTATTTGCACACCACTCAGAAAAACGACAGAAAAGAAAAGAACAAACACATGAAGAATGAAGCATAGAATATAATAGTTTATTACAAAACATTAACTTTTTTTGGAACTACCCGTAATTTTTTGTATGTAGCTTTAAAATACTTTACCTACTTATAATTCCGAGCGCTTAACGATGAATACCGGTGTACGGATAAACCCGACTGGGTTTTTGTTACGCCGTAACAGATATTGTTATGTTAACATAAAAAAATGTATATTTTTCATTAAATAATAAATAAATAATAACTTGGCAACTCATACGTTACCTGCGGCCGTTATATTAGGCAAAGCAATGTTTATTATTAAGCACAGCCTGTCTCTCATTAAACATGCATATTGCCCGGCTAATGGAGCGACACTCAGAGATGAGGCGTTTGAACAATAAGCCTTATCCCAGTACAACTTACATTTCAGTAAATAAATAATACTTAATTCAGCTTAAGCACTCTTTTGTTGAAGGAGTGTTCGAGCTGAATTAAATATTATTTAAACTCCAATAAACATGGTTTTATGGAAGGAGCGAACAGATTTTAATAAATAATAATAATAAATATATTACGACAATACACACACCGCCGTCTAGTCCCTAAGTAAGCGTAGCTTGTGTTATGGGTACTAAGATAGCTGATGAATATTTTTATGAATTGTATACATAAATACTTATAATACATATAAACATTCAAACATATACAAACATATAAACCCAGACACTGAAAAACATCCATGTTGATCACACAAACATTTTCCAGTTGTGGGAATCGAACTCACGGCCTTGGACTCAGAAAGCAGGGTCACTGCCCACTGCGCTAATCGGCCGTCAATCATTTTAATCGTACCCAGCACTCTTTACTTTTTGCAAGTGGTGACAAGTGGCTTCGGCTTCCCTTTCGGTGGACCGAGTTTGATCTCCAGCACGCATCTTTAACTTTTTGGAGTAATGTGCGTTTTTTATTTAAGGAATTGTTCTAACGGTGAAGGAAAACATTGTGGGGAAACCTGCATGCCTGGCCTATGTTACATTCTCAAATTCGTGTGTAGTCTACCAATTGTGTTACCTGTGTAATTGTGTTACTCGCCCAGTGTGATTGGTGGACTGTAATGGCCTGATTGTGAATTAATCTTGATCATCATGTTGAAGAACGTGTGGATAGGACTTGGAATAATACTATTTTGCACTCTTTACACTTGACATATAATCGAGCAGAGTTTCCCCCTACAACTACTTGAATGAATCCTTGAGAAGGTAATGCTTCTACTTTTATACGGCTCAAGTACCGTTTACAATGTTAACAACAAAAATAACCAATAATAATATTTTACGATATTAGTTTCCGGTAAGTTATTTCACAAAATATATCGTTATTATTCTATTTGAAAAACATTAAATATTTACACAAGTATTATTACGAATTATATAAAGCAAAATAGAACTATTTAATCAATTCTGTATTAATGAATCTTGTAGTGACGTCACAACATGTTTATGGCGTAGCGCAGGTATCAACCAGGGGGAGCAACCGCTTACATTCATCAATTGCTGGTTTCCTAACGGTGTAGGAAAATATCATTAGGACACCTGCATGCCTGAGGGCTATGCACAATGTTCTCCAAGTCGTGTGAAGTCTACGAATGCCCATTTGGCCAGCGTGGTCGAATATGGCATAAGCCTTTTTCCGAGAAGAGATACTGCTGTAGACTGTTAATGAAGATGATGATGACGATAAATATTCTTGGCACAGTAGAAGAATCTGCAACGAGAGATGCTGAAGTTAGTTCCAAGATGAGTGCTTGATAGGGCAGGTGGTTCCATGATCTCTTACCGCGAGTCGTTAAATAAATTAGTAAATTCGGGACTCGCGAAATTCTTTGAGTCTGGCGCAAATACCGACAGCGATGAGAAGTCACCCAAGGTGAAACGAGGCCGCACGAAGAGAATCGACGTACCTCTCAACACTATAAAGCTGTGAGAAAATTAAAGAAACAGATATACTTACTGTAGCTTCACAATATATTTTTATAGTAGGTATTTGAAATCAAAATATTAATTTTTATAAACAAAAAGTGGATATAGACAATCGACTTATAAGAAATGGTCATAAATTAGTGTCATCTGCATATCGTCTGCAATACAGAGGTCATATTTCGTGGGATTGAGTATACACTTTTATAATATGATTGTTATGGTAATTTTGGACCTATAAATGTATAAATTTTAAGAATGTGTTAAGACACATTTATTACAGCGAGGTTACTGTACTGATGAATTTCTTAACGACAAGGTTGCTTGGAAGCATCCGGCTCCGTTTTCATCTCTCTCAAAATAGGAAAATGTAAAATGTAAATTTTTGATGTTGAGTTTCTTGTCGGCTTCCTCTCGGTAGAATCTGCCTTGCTGCAATCAGTCACTACAACCAGACTGACTTGACGTTTTAAAAGTTCTTTTAACCTAGGCCTACTAGAAATAAATGAACTTTGTATGTTGAATCCTTGAAGCGGTGATAGCTCAGTCGGTAGGACTTCGACTTCACTTTCGTGGGACCGAGTTCGAATCCCAGCACGCCACCACTTTTCAAAGTTATGTGCGTTTAAAACAATTCAAATATCACTTGCTACACCGGTGAAGGAAACCTGCATGCCTGAGTGTTCTAAATAATGTTTTCAAAGGTGTGTGGAGTCCACCAATCCGCTCTGGTGCAGCGTGGTGGACTACGACCTTAAGCCCTTCTCATTGTGGGAGGAGACCGGTGATGGGTTGATATGATGATGATGCTGAATATTCCCCTCGCCTAGTTTCGAACTACTACGCGAGCAGTGTTTGGCGTTTTAAACAAAGCAGTACTGCATACCTACTTATAACATATAGTTGGCATGACGTAATAATGAGCACCAAATTTGCATGATGAGGCCGCAGCCCGGTTTAAATAACATTTATCGGTGCATTTAGAGGATTTAGGTGAAATCTGCTGGAGTTAGAAACGGGGTGTTTATTCAAATTGTGCTATTCTCATCTCAGAATGAGTGGGAGTATAAGCAGTAGTCTACCAGGCTGGCCAAATGAGAATCGGCAGTCTTCACATGCCTTTGAAAACACTATGAAATCTGTGGTTGACTACGGCCTAAACACTTCTCATTCTAAAAACTGTGCTAATAATAATCTTTAATTACAGACATTACATCTTTTTTAATAAATAAATAAATAAATAAATATACTACGACAACACACACATCACAATCTAGCCCCAAAGTAAGCGTAGCTTGTGTTATGGTTACTAAGATGACTGATGAATATTTTTATGAATAATATACATATAAACAGCCAGACACTGAAAAACACTTATGTTCATCACACAAACATTTTTCCAGTTGTGGGAATCGAACCCACGGCCTTGGACTCAGAAAGCAGGGTCGCTGCCCACTGCGCCAGTCGGCCGTCGGCTTGGATGAATTGTCTGTAAATAAAGATAAAAAAATATAAATGTTTATAAAGAATATGAGACGTTTTAACTCAGGGGTAATTCTGTTTTCGCCGCTGCCTTAACCTTGGTCGTAATCGGGATTTATCGTAACAACGGGCTCCCGGCTCCAATAACTTATGCCATTGCATTATCCCCATGTTGAGCAATCTTTTAGATAACCATTAGTTGTGTGCAAGGTTAACTTGCCTTCCTTCATAATCAGTTAAAGTACGTTCAATTACTCCCTGCAGTAGCTTTTAGAAAATGAGGTTAGAAAAAAGCAAATTGCCTCGTTACAGATTTGTCCAATTTACCAGTACATGTTTCCATTCGCTCGCGTGACCCTCGCCTCGCCTGGAAACTATAGAGTTGGGTAACTTTTATCTATAATTCGATAATAAGGCTGAAATACACTTACGAGCGAACTTACCTACACTTGGAGAAAATATCTAAAGTATACGACAACATTTGAACCTGCGACACTGAGTCAATCGCGGTCTTTTTTTCTTAAGGTTCTTAATAATAATAATTATAAAATATTTATTTTAGACGTGCTCCATAATATGTTAGTAATAGATCTTGACCTCTGTACTCGTATCATAAACTTGAAAATAACTTAAAACTTACTAGAGCCCTCCCTGGCACCTTGTCCCAGCAACACCAGAGTGATCTATCCAGCCTGCAGACGAATGTACTGAGAAGGGTTGGTGCTGCTCAAAACAGGGCAATTTAATTTGAGACACATAATTTAGTCTCGGAACTCTTAAGTCTGAGTAAAGTACATTCTATAGATTTCAGCTAAGCAACTGTTTGTTTTAAGCTTTTAAACTCCCGAAAAGCTGAAATAATTTTAATATCTTTATTAGAATGGAAAAAGGAATAGTATAAGTTCGTATCAAATATTTACTTGTACCTACTAAATGGCTGTTTGTTCTTTTTCAAAATTCAAAATCCATATATTTCAAGTAGGCCTAGTTTATGAGCTTTTTTGAAACGTCAAGACAGTCTGTTTATCGTGACTCTTTCTCAGAAGAAGACGTCAGAAGACTTTGACTTAGATTTTTTTGTGTGATTGGAATAACACCTTAACTATGTGGGAAAATTCGTCTCGTTTGTAAATACAAATTAAGAAGGCATATAATTTTTTAAATGAAATGAACTTCATGTACTTGAAATGCGTTCATGTGATGAGGTAGCATTCTGCATAGGTCAACTGTACCTGCTCAAACAGCAAGTATTTTTTGTAGTAAAATATCGTTACAATAGAGGAGAGATAAAAAAAATATATACCACACAGTTTTGTCTGCTTGTTGAACGTGACATGAAATTTTTCCTCATACAATATTTTCATTGTTAGATTCTAAGTTTTCTCATTAAAAAAATTGATTTCAAATTGGTAAAATACACAAAATTCTGTAAAAAATATCGATATTTACTCTCACCCCTACACAGTACACATTCGTAGGCAAGTGTGTCAATCAAAAACATCATACAGTAGTCTATGGCAGAGGTATGCAAACTTTTTGTTTCTCGTTTCTATTTTAACGTACAAAATTCACGTGAATGCTATGGAAAAAGACATTGATTAAATAGGGAAAAAGGTGTCAATTAATTCATGTTTTTTCGTTTTAAATTAAATTACTCTTACACTACTAATAATCATTGTGAATGTGTGCTTTAAGCTACATCCTTTTAAAATATAATAATAATAGAAGCGGTGGATAAGTTCTACCCAGTGGGCAGTGGGTAAAACTTTGACTGCACTTTCGGGGGGCCGAATTCGAATCCCAGCACCTCTAACTTTTCTAAGTTATGTGCGTTTTTTAAGCAATTAAAATATCACTTGCTTTAACGATGAAGGAAAACATCGTGAGGAAACCTGCATGCCTGAGAGTTGTACATAATGTTCGCAAAGTTGTTTTGAGTACACCAATCCGCACTGGGCCAGTGTGGTGGACTGCGGCCTTAACCCTTTCTCATTGTTATGGTTTGGTATGATGATGATGGATCATAGAGTCTAATTGTATCGTAGGGAACGAAAAACAATCTGTATCTAAAATAATCGTTCGCACACCTGCGTTTGCACGGCATGGTGGGTCTCAGCTCTATAACCCTCACTTTTGAGTACAGGAAGCCTGATCCCAACATTGGGACGCTGATGATGTTAATCTGAAACCGATTAATGCTATGATCGTTCCGTGAACGGTCAGTTTAAACTCACTTAACTCTCACGTTTAACGAGTTAGGCAAATTGCGCTAACTTTGTCTAGCGGGTTCAGTTATCACTAGTAAAAGTTAAGCTTGTTGAAACAGTTGACCTAATGGCTGGTCTGATCAAATAGAATTTTGACCTAACAAACTACGGAATCTGATGGCCTTATTTGAATTGCGAGTTAAGTCTTTGAAGCGAAATATGAGACATATTTTGCGTACTTTATTTACTACTAGCTGTTTTTATTTTATATTTATGGCCCAAGCAGATGGCGCACCTGATGGTTAGTGGCCTATAAAAGTAGCAGAACATCACAGGGCATGCAAGCAGCACGTCCTGCAACATGCCGACCTGTGTCCATCACAAACAAATATCCACACTTTCACATTTATAATTTTAGTAGGATAGTAGGATTAGAAGGATAATATAAATATGGGTGGTTTTAAGAAAGTTATTAATAACTAAAGGCATGGCAAATGTATATCAGGCTAAACAAACTATGTTTCTGCAAAACATACTTTATCTTTTTTGTTGCCACTTTTGTACCTTATTTGCACGTTGGAAAGCAAAGTTGTATGTTTGTAGTAACTCTACCACCGGTTCGGAATGCGGGTTCTACCGCCTGCGGATTGTTAATTTGCGAGGAACTCTTGCAACTTTTCGCTACTGGAACTTTTTCTTTACCGGTGCACATAAAGACGCCGCTTTTTCAAAAACCAAAACAAATGAGAATGGGATGTTGTAGCAAGTAGTTGAGAATAATAATAAGACATTCGTAGGAGCTTTATGAGGCAAATAGATTTGGCAATTTAAGAGTATTCCCCCGCTATTTATATATCTTTAAGTAGTAGTAGAACTGTTTGTGACCGTCGTCCGGGGAAGTACTCTCGCTCTATGGTCGTTCCTTCAATACTACTACATTTTGCAGGATGTTTTCCCTGCATGCCCTGCGAATTGTTGCTCTGCTTATCCAATTGTCACGATGAAAAAAGGCTTCGTTGGACCTCTGTACTTCAGCATCATCACAAATAGCATACAACAGTCCACTATGACTGTAGGATATATATATATATATATACTAGCTATTGCCCGCGACTTCGTCTGCGTTTGATTTTGATTTCTAATGTAGCATTCAATTTAGTTGTAGTTTTAAAACATATAAAGTATTCAGTATCGCTAAGCCTTAATTGAGGGGTTTGCTGCTGTCCGCTGAGGAGTTCTGTCCTCAATCTCCAACCACATCAATCAGATCTACACAAAGTTTGGGCAAAATTAAACACTTATTATAACCTCTATAGTACAAAAATAATTATTTAAATCGGTTATAATTTGTCGGAGCTATGGTGTAAAATCATCAAATACTTTCATCCCCTCTCCCAAATGATAACAGCTTAATGTCGGAATAAAAAGTATCCTATATTAATTCTAACACTTCCAAGAATATGTGTACGATCCTCATGAAAAGTTTCATGAGGATCGGTTAAGTAGTTTTTGCGTAAAAGCGTAACAAACAAACTTATATTCACATTTATAATATTACTAGGGATAGGGATAGGGATAGGGATGTATGGCCTTAAAGATAGAGTGACTATGGGCAAAATTACAAGCTGGACAGACGGGTTGACGGGATCACAATAATTCATTATTTAAAATATTGAACACAAAGTTAGGTACTCTTACTTAAATTTTAACCGTAATTATAACATTACTTAAACTATATTATATTCATCTTGGCTTGAGATACAGGTTCTACCTAGTTCAAGCATCAGTCCCCAAATTATAAATGTGTAACAAAATAGCCCGTAAGCAACATTATATTGTACTTACTTATACTTATAAGTAATGTGGAGAAATAAATAAATCATTCATTCATTCAAAATAGAAGTAGCATGATATAGTCTATAGAGTACACCAAAATGCCCCTTCCCCGCACCTCACCCTGGCGTGTACCTAGGAAGCTACTCGAATAAGCATAAATTATTTTTAGTTACGTTCAAGACCCGGTGCGCGAAGCACGAGCCATATAGGTCCGTGCTACTTTCGAATTCGTACTTACAAAACCCGAACGATATTACTGTCATTTATTAAAACTGAACACGGACTCTCATTGAAGAAACTTTCCCGACAGTATTTATTTATTAGGAAACAATGCATACAATTATTTTAAATAATAACTTTTGATATATGGACACATTTAACAATTGTTTTATTTTGTTTATTTTGTGCACACTCCGCTTAAAGGCTAACCCAGCGTGTATAACATTGAAAAACACTCTTTGTTTAAATCTTAAAACTAAATATGTACTGACATAACAAACAACGATAAAGATAAAAGCTATGATTTAGTAATTTAAAGAAAAATTTAACCTCTTTTTGAAAAATATCCAAGCTGTTAATCAAATTGTATTAGGTGACATTTTTCGGACAGGCGTGAGAATCTGCCTTATTTATTAATAATAATAAATAAATAAATACACTAGAACAATACACACATCTCCATCTAGCCCCAAAGATAAAGTACACATAATGGCTACTAAGATAACTGATGAATATAACTTGTAATATACAGATAAACACCTGTGGGTGTTGACCACACCACTGAATAACATTCATGTTCATCACACAAACATTTTCCAGTTGTGGGAATCGAGCCCACGGCCTTGGACTCAGAAAGCAGGTTCGCTAGCCACTGCGCCAATCGGCCGTCAAGATTTGAGCCGTATATATATTTCCCATAGCCGCCAAGAAATATCCTGTTAAAAAAATTGTAAAATCCCATTTTAATATATCATAAGCTCTAACTTTAACGCTAAACACTTTGACGGCCGACTGGCGCAGTGGGCAGCGACCCTGCTTTCTGAGTCCAAGGCCGTGGGTTCGATTCCCACAACTGGAAAATGTTTGTGTGATGAGCATTAAGTGTTTTTCAGTGTCTGGGTGTTTATATGTATTTTCTAAGTATTTATGTATATATAATTCATAAAAATATTCATCAGTCATCTTAGTACCCATAACACAAGCTACGCTTACTTTGGGGCTAGGTGGCGATGTGTGTATTGTCGTAGTATATTTATTTATTTATTTATTTATTTATTTAAACATTAATTTGTCTGAGATGGTGATAACAAAAAAACCCGGCTTCATTTGTCGCGGGCTCTCTTTAGAAGCCTTCTTAGGCGTTTCGAACTCTCCTAGCTTTAGTTTTAAGTTAAAGAATACAATTATCACCTTACATTAACGGTAACATGTTATATGAATGAACGCTTCATAAGTACCTGTGATAAGGTCTACATGAATAAAAAAATTGTGAATTTGAATTTTCCTTGTACGACACCCTCTAAATGAAGTGACAATCATAATCATATTTATCTAGTCTAGTTAACAAGTGCTTTTGGACTAACTTTTTTCAGCAGTCTCCGAAAATTATGATCGCGGTGTCATTCGCTTTGGAATGACATCTAGATGATTTTTGAAAATATAAATAAAGATTTTTCAAAACTGAAAAAAGGATAAAAAAATAGGATAAAATTTCCTAAAAAATATTTTTAATTTTCAGAATATCATTTTGAGAATATTTATAATTTTCCCAAAGAAATGAAAATACGGCTGAAAAAGGGTACTCTGGCTTGGGCAAGCTGCGCCCACTTTGGACACTCTAACAATAAAAATGATTTAAACATACTAAATATGAAAATAAAATATTTTAAAAAATGCAGACACTAACTGAACAGATGAATAGACAATAATCCGCTTGAAAAAGATCATAATTTTCGGAGACTGCTGGAAATAGTTGGTCAAAAAAGCACTTGTTGGTGAGACTAATATACAGACTATCCTTATTATATAGATATTAGTACAAATCTGCAGTAGAGGAGTTAAAAACAAAACATTTCCTGCCACTGCAAATGGCCGGCGGCGTATTGTGCAGTCTTAATTGTGGTGAAAAGCTATTAATGCTCGCAAAAACTTCACTAAGCGAAGTGCGGAATTTATCTCTAATAAGTTTAATTAATTTGCAAAAGCGCTATCTTTTTCGATAACTAAGCAGGTGTTTTTAATAGGCTAGAGCGGGGATTAAAGAGTATCATTTATATCACTTGATCTGAAGAAATCAATCAAAAATTCTTTAGTCAAATAAGCCTATACCAGACACCTACATATTTATTTCATTATTGTGAGTTACAGAATGATAATTCATATGGACATGTCACTTACCTATTGTTACGGATGTGATTTGTAAAAATTACGTAAGAATAAAACAATGAGGCTATTATTTCATTATAATGTGTGATCGCCATCGTCACATCAATACATTACCGGACCACGGTGAGACATCGTAGTCCACCACGCTGGCCCAGTGCGGATTGGTGGACTCCGCACACCTTTCAGAGCATTATGCAGAACTTTCAAGCGTGCAGGCTTCCTCGTGTTGTTTACCTTCACCCTTGAAGCAAGTGATATTTTAATTACTTACACATAACTTAGAGAAGTTAGAGGCGCGTGCTGGGATTCGAATTCGGGCCCCCGAAAGTGAAGTCGTGCACTAATGTGCTATCACCGCTTCTTTATAATGCGTAATTTTAAAAAATGATAAAATATTTTAACATTTCGAAGCTTTAAAACATTTAACGAATCTTAACACAATATTCCAAGATGTTATAAAATTTTCAGTTTTTAACCTTAATTTAGGATAAGTATGATGATGAAATTCCCTAACCGACCCGAGCGGGAATCGAACCTAAGAAGTAAAAAAGATCTCTGATGATAAACGACGACACATTACTCGTATATTAATCGTGAAAAAGAGGCCCGAGTTGATTTACTTCTGCCGATCAGATGACCGGGGAAAAATGTAAGAAAGCAATAGCCGAAATAAGACTGATTTACGAGGAAACCGGGCGAAGTTCAATCCGCCTTTGCGTATTAATGTGTATTTTGTTCATTTTATTAGTGCCTTTTTGGTCCAAGCATGTATGCATGAGTGTGTGTGTTTGTTTGTGGCATCGTAGGTCTCAAACGGATAAACCTATTTTGGTTTTTTTTTTGTTTGAAAAGTAAATTAAATTGAAGTGTTCTTAGCTATATTTTATGGATATCCATCGAAAATAGCCGAGATCGAGCGGAAGAAGAATTATTTAAATCTGTTAACATTTTACGGAGTTATTGTGTAAAGTTGTCAAACACTTTCATCCCCACAGGGATTTAGCTGAATTTTGGGATAAAAAGTATCCTTTGCCCTACCTCTTAGTTAAAGCTAAAATCGTGCAAATTTTCATTTGAATTTATTCAGTACTTACAGCGAGATGCGCGGCCCAGATGACGACGAGACGCGAATGAAAACCAAAATTTTGAATTTGAATTTGAATTTATAAATGCACTTATTTACGTCTTACTCACATTAGAGGGAAGCTTTTTAATAATTAAAATATTTTGTTTCAAAATATTTTTCTACGAGAGCAATACAAATTAAATAAAAAATGTTGAAAGTCGGGGGGTTTTTAATTTGTATTTATATTACTAAATATTTTTTCTGATATTCCTAAGAGCGGAAGTCGTGTGACAGGTTCCCATAAATCACTAATACAATACAATACATACTATCACAAATTCCAAATCCAAACTGGAAAAACTCCCTCACAATGGGTACCAAGAAAGGGCTAGACTAGTAGAATAATGTACATATGCTGAAAGTGGGGGGCTTTTAATTTTTAATTAACATACAACGTGCAACAGAATTACGAAATAATATTGGAGGATTCAAATTTATATTTCATAAGGAAACACCCAGCAAAAATATTAAATCAAAAGAAGCATATTTATTTTTCCATACAAATGAATTAAAAACATTATACGTGTTTACTACGTGTTTACTACGTGTTTACTAAAAGACCGAGACGCCCATAGTACCCACGTTACGCGACGCGTACCTAATAAAGTGACAGAAGTCACATGATTTTAATTTTGTATGTGATGTAAGGGATGTACCTGATTTACTCAACAACTATTCGGTTTTCGGTTACACGGATAAGTCTCAGAGACAGTACATAATGTACCTCTAAAGCCTGTGAAGTATTATTTCGGTTTACATTCACACGTTGTGTTGTAAATGTAAACCGACAACAACTTTTCGGTTTTCGGTTACACGGATAAGTCTCAGAGACAGTACATAATGTACCTCTAAAGCCTGTGAAGTATTATTTCGGTTTACATTCACACGTTGTGTTGTAAATGTACACCGACAACAACTTTTCGGTTTTCGGTTACACGGATAAGTCTCAGAGACAGTACATAATGTACCTCTAAAGCCCGTGAAGTATTATTTCGGTTTACATTTACACGTTGTGTTGTAAATATTTTTCCCTATACTCCTAAGAGCGGACGTCGTGTGACAAGCTCCCATAAATCAGCCTATCACAATAAATATTGAGTTATAGTCAGTTATCAGCCGCGATCCGCATCGCCTTATTTGCGATACGGTTTTATTATATTTTGATGCCCTCCACTTTGCCTGATTATGATTTATAGCCCTGTTGACGTCTTCCCGCGTTGGGTTCAGTTTAACTACGGATCACGAGGACCTATGCTCGAATCCTGGGTCGGACCAATCATCATCATAACATCAATCCATTACCGACCCACTACAGCACGAGTCTCCTCCCACAATGAGAAAGGGTTAAGGCCACCACGCTGGCCCATCGGTACGCACTGGCGGATTGGTGGACACAACACTTTTTAGAACATTATGTAGAACTCTCAGGCATGCAGGTTTCCTCACGATGTTTTTCTTCACAGTTGAAGCAAGTCATATTTTAATAACTCAATGAAAACGTACTTAACTTAGAAAAGTTATAGCTGCGTGCCTCGAACTCGGCTCCCCGAAGGTGAAGTCTAGCTTCTATGCAATACGCTATGACCGCTTCAATACCGTAGGTCAGACCAATACTTATTAGGTATTGGGTTCTTCGCTTAGAAAATTCTCAGTACCAGCTTGTAGTGAGGAAAATGGCGGTGTCAACCCCCGTGCCTTGGAGAGCACGTAAAGCCGTCGTTCTCGGTTATTATAGCTAACTTGTGATAATACTTTTTTCTCTTTTCTTTTCTTTTCTTGGGCCTGGCTCCGTACTTGGTTGGCCGATGATGTGGCTTCTCTTGATAATACTCGGAAGCATACTAGCAATACGTGCTTTGAAAAAACAATACATATCAAGATGATAGATTCGAAGTCGGATAGAGAAGAAACTCTGACAGATATACTCTTCAGACCTCTGTCTGAGTATGCCGCGTACAAGAGTTCAGGGCAGAGTTCAAATCTAGGCGAGTTACGCCTAGATTTGAACTCTTGATCGCGACCAAAATTAATGGTAGTTAACGGTACATTCAAAGATAGTGTATTCAGTATTAAAAGATTAAGTCAAAACAAGTCAACAGTCAGTTTCTTTATTCAAATTGGCTCATATATGACACTTTTGATGCGTTGATTATGTACAAAATGTATACATAGCAGTGAGTAGTGATGGCGATAACTGCATTCGTTAACTTAAAACTATGACTACGAGGGTTCCAAATACGCCCTAGTACGGTGTTATTTTTGTTATCACCATCTCACATTGTAATTTGAAAATATTAGGAAGTAACCTGGTTAGAACATAGAACATAGACCAAGCTTTTTTATCTGTGATAGATAAGAGATATAGGAATAGGCGTCGGTCCCGGTTATAATAGCTAACTTGTGATAATACTCGTCAAAGCCCACAAATCTGCATTGGACCAGTGTGGTGGATCTATGCTCTAAAGATATCCTTTTTAAGGCAATTTTGACGGCCGATTGGCGCAGTGTGCAGCGACCCTGCTTTCTGAGCCCAAGGCCGTGGGTTCGATTCCCACTACTGGAAAATGTTTGTGTGATGAGCATAAATGTTTTTGTGTCTGGGTGTTTATGTGTATTTTCGAAGTATTTATGTATATAATTCATAAAAATACTTATCTTAGTACCCATAACACAAGCTATGGCTTACTTTGGGGCTTACTTTGGGGCTAGATGGCGATGTGTTGATTGTATTTTTTATATTTATTTATTTATTTAATTAACAGGCTAAGGGTGACGACTTCTCTGGCACAGTAGTAACAGCTGTGATCTGTAAGTGAAAGGCCCCATTCGGTACTCGATGGGGTCTAATTTTAGTTATAAAGGATGCATGTGTGTATTGTAACCTAGTGGTTAAAATGTTTAACAACGGCTCAGGAGGTACTGAGTTCGCTGTTTCACGTTAGATCATTTGTGAAGTTCTCTGGTGGTGAGGGTATCTGATCTGGTTTTGGTGAGAGGCTTCGGCCGTGGCTAGTTACCACCACACTTATAAAAAATTTCTAGTATGGTGCTGCTTAGAAACGGGTTAGGGGTACGGGTTTAAAATAATTGCAATACCATGAACTGGTGGGCCCGCTACTCTGTTAAACAATCGTAAGGTGGGATGACTGACCTTGACTTCACCAAGGTCTAATAAAACGTCATAATGTCCATGATTCGTGAAACGTCTAAAAATAAAAGACTAAAGTTTCAATTTAACAAACCAACAATAAAAACAGAATGAACGTATAAAAATAAAATTCTAGAGAATTACTTCATTTTTGCAAGTTCAAACAAATTCACAGCTCTAGAAATAATATTTATGAAAGACTTAAAAAATTCACGTTAAAATTTTCCGTAACCTTTTTTCGCGGCTACAAATAATTACAACATTTTCAGCCCAAAAGTATACAGATTATGATAATGCTGTTTGGGGTAAACGTAGCGTGGAAGGGACACTTAAGGGTTGGGTTTTTAAGACTTTCTGTTTTTCGAGTAGTTTAACCCGTTTCTCATCGGCTTATTATTCCACTACGGGAGGGTATCTGTTTATGAGAGAATTAAAGTTCTAGTTTAATCTCGCCCCTACTAGTGATAAATGGCGTATCGATTAAAAACAAACATGTGTGTACTTATGTACAAGCCTTAGAATTTATACTTCTATGGCATAACAAGGTAAAAACTTTTCAAACATTTTATCTTTCGCCTTATATACGTTTGTAGAAATAACGACACTAACAATAGAAAAAGGGTATTTAATACATTGAAAGTTTAATAATAACGCATTATCTAGTTATCTCATTATAGGACAACCAAGTTTCAATCAACATTAAAATTTGAGATTTTTGTACAATTGATTCGATGAAATCACCGGAATGAGCCCGCAGACTTTGACAATAGAAAGTGTACACCGTCAAACCTTTTTAAAAAAACTAAAATTTTGAACATAGTTTACTTTAGGGTGTCGGTTTTTTGGTGACGGTGTGCGCGCGCATCGCAAAAATTTACACTCATCATTTTTTTCTAACGCGCCAAAAGAAGTATAAGAAATTAGGGTTTGCATTGCCCAAAATTTTTTTCAGACTAAGATAAAACTTAAATTTGTTTAATTACACCGTTACTTAATTTTCTCCAAAATATTTATTCATTTTAATATGTATTATGCTCTAAAGCTCTCATTTTAATACAATACTTATTCAAATGAATAAATATTTTGCAGAAAATTTGTTTCGTATAACACAAACTTTATATCTTGTAAAATGGCCATCGCTACGCAAAATACGCTACGACTTAAAAATTTCCTCCTCCTTTCAAAGTTTAAGTTATTAATGAAGTTACAAAAGTGTCTATTTTAGAAACTTTACCGTTAAAATCTGATTATAAACTTGCATAGTTAATAGTTTCCTTTGTTCGCAGATTGGGTGCACGGCTACGATGAAATGAAAATGGAGCTACAAAACTAGAACAACCTCGAGCTTTTTCTGCTTAAGCAAAAAAAATGGCAAAAAACATTTGACTAAAGACGTAAGAGCCCGAGGAAATATGACGAATGTGAAATTAAAGCTAATGTTCTACCTACTGAACGCACTATTATCGGCGGATTTAGTACATTCCAGGCCGTATTCAGATTTCAATTCAACAGATAGAGTATCGAGTTTTTCTAATCGCAGTCGATTTAACATACCAGTAGATTCTAATTCTGATACTCTCATAGTAGCAAATGAGGATGAAACGCCGGAAGAAACTCATAAAAACTCACAAACTAACATGGAAGCTATAGTGACCGCTGAGCAGGATAGAGATGAGGCGTTCTCGAGAAATAACAAACAAGACCAAATTAGCATACTAGAAATACCGAACAACGAAGCGGGTGCTTTCGAAAAACAATTAAACATATCAAGTCCTTTACTAGAAGAGATGATAGATTCGGAGTCGGATAGAGAAGAAACTCTGACAGATATACTCTTCAGACCTCAATCTGAGTTTGTTAGCTCGCCTAGATTTGAATTCTTGATCGCGGCCAAAATTAATGGCAGTGAAAACGGTACATTCAAAGATAGTGCATTCAGTATTAATAATTTAGATAAGAGATATAGGAATAGCACGGATGTTTTGAGGAAAGTTGACTATGTTGAGTTGGTTGAGGTTCTGAAGCCTTCGAATACCAATGAAAATAAGAGTGCATATAATCTAGCCAATATAACAGCTCATAATGTTGAAAATGATGTGGCTCCAGACACAAGTGAGTAGACACTCTTCCAACTGTCTTTTTAAATTGTAGAACTATTTGTTCAAACTTATTTTTATATTTTATTAGATCATTAAACTGGTAACAATCAATGAAATTATCATGAGAATATCATAAATAAAAGATAAATACACGAGAAACCTCTAGAAGGTTTCAATCTCCTGTCTTTCTCTTGCACACAGCACAGCATGCTTAATTAAAATAATCTAAAATCTATTCAATTAACAAAGCAAAATTTAAAACTGAATACCTGCAATAGTATACAAAGAAAAAGGATGATAAAAAGTAAAACAAAATATTTATTTTCCATAAATTTAAGTTATGTAAGTACATGTTTGACATGTTTTTTGAATGAGGTCAAAGAACTACTAAAGATGTCACAGTTGTTTCTCTGACACTATTGTAACTTATAGTAGTAACTTATCTATTGTTATTGCTTTTCCTACATATTAAAAAAAAACCAGTGTGCAATTCACACATGGCAGAAGTGAAACTTCTGAAAAGTAGCCTACGACAGATTGATATCGAGTATTAGAAGTATAAGAAAAATATAAGGTTAATTATTTTTACCAAGCTTAAACATTATTCAATATTTTAGTGTAAAGAACAAAACAAAATGTGTGATGTATTGCATCTTATTTTCTCCTATACATTTAGTGTTTGTTTCTTTATCTACCAGATTCCATGGTAACATACATTTATGTGTTTCTTTTTTATCGTGACGTATTTTCAAATCACTACGATTTTAAAGAAGTCTCACTTCAAAAAGATCAAATCTGTCATACCGTTTCTGAGTTTTACGGAGACCAGGGAAAACAATTAATTGTTATAGATAGATAACATAAGATAGATTAGGAATTCGCAAGTTATGACAAGCATTATAATATGCAAACGATATTACGCGAATATCCCAAATGCGGGACATTTCCCGGCAAGAATTCGAGAATTTGTTTCATCAAATATGTATTCCAACATACTGGCCATAAATAAGGGCGGGTATCACGACTGCGGGTCATTTTTGTTTAGGGTCGAGTTAATTCGGTGTTAAGGGCGTCACCTGCCACGTTTGAATGAATTCATTACTTAAGCACTTGTGGCATGCGCGTGTGGTTAACCATCAATTATGAACAAGCAGTTTGTGTCGACCTTTCGGGTACAGTATTGAGTGCTGTGGTTCTACTAGTGGAAGATCCCCAGTTCAATCGCTGACTAGGGAAATTTGCAATTTCTAAATTTTCTTTGTGGTATGCTTGGAGGCTTCGATCGTGGCTCAATCAGCTACAGACAAAGTTGTTAATTAAAGTCTTTGGTTGCTTGAAACTCTTAGAAGAGATCTCTATGTATACTTGTTTTCTGTTACATTTTCTTTGTGCCGTGTACAATAAAAGTGTATTGTAACGAAGGAACTAACCAATATGCACTCCATATAAGATTTAATGCAACGGATTACTGTGGGATAGTGACAACAGATGGCAACACTAGTCTTATACCTCACGCTATCGTTTGTCCCTTGCCAAAAGTATAAGTACCGGGCGTAACACAATTTTTTAATGTTATTGGTTAGGAGCTTAGGTCGAAGTAACAGGTGTGAAGTAACACATTTATGAAGAACCTTGCAGATATACAGACGTACAGTCCATTACGAAAATTTCCTACACTAAATTTGGAGCCTCGCTTCACTCGCTCCAATTATCCAATTACAGTATTAATTGCGTTTGTTCAGAAGAGCGTGTTTACGAGGTGTTTACCCATCGGGTGCCCAAAACCGCTCGATTGAACCTTTTTGAGATATTAACGAGTGGCACAATTTATGGTGGACCCTTGTTTTTTGGGGGATTTGTATTCGGGCTCATCCTTAGGTCTGTGAACCAAGTCAAAAGCGACAGCGTGCAAACATCAGTTTTATTTGAAAACGCTTGTCTTTGGAAAAATCAAAATTTGGCTTAGTGAACCACCCATCAAAAAATAAGTAAATAATATACTGAGGCAATTTTAGGTAAAAAAAAGGAGAGGGATCAGTAAGAGTCCCCGCACACGGCCCACTGAGCACAACCACAGAACGCAGCAACCGACATATTTTCTGTAGTGAGCAGCATCGAGTCTAGTAGTAGTAGAGCTTTTTTGTGACCGAGCTCGTCCGGGGAAGTATGATCGCTGCTTATTTCTGCCGCTAAGCAGCATTGGCATGATTGCCCGTGTAATTACATACACATGAGGCTTAACACCTACGTCTCAAATTGATGGTCACAGGGCGGCATGTTGCAGTAAGTGCTCCTTGCATGCCCTGTGAAATGTTGCTCTGTTAATAGGAGATAGTTTTCCACTTACCATCAAGTGGGCCATCTGTTTTGTCCGTCAATTATATTATAAAGTTATCTCCATCAACTCACTTCTATGTCATATTTTACATGTAATGTACGCATCAAAAGTGCCTCTTTGGATAAAGAAATATTTGACTTTGACTTTGAGAGAAAAGCGACAGTTTGTATCGTGTGACCACCAGTGAGTCCATATAAAATGGATGAAATTCCCATGTGTGGGGACACTTTTGCCCTCCATTGCAAATACACGATTAGGATGAATAAACGTCACTGATTGTCACCGACCAAAACTGTCTTGATAGCTGAATAAAACAAAAGTAAAATAAAGCAGATATACGAGTATTTACTATTAAATATCAAGAATAGTTCCTTTATCTGACTAAATAAGTTTCTGAGTGAACCGGCTAAAGACACATATGAACATCCCGTGAAAGTATGAAAAACAATGGTTTAATAGACATCGAGTTAAATCGCTTAGTCCTATCCCTTAGACCACACACCATAACTACCAGAAGCATCGATACACAAACAATAATGAGTAGCACAGCCCCCGCAGCCATTAAATATGCTATATCTGATAGGAATACTGTTATAGGTTCTTCTAAATCGATTTACTGAGACTTATCTTGCATTGGCATGCCACGGTTATTAAGCAAAGATTTCGTAGCTGATGGAGATAAGACATGATACGAAAACCTGTCCACTGCTGGACTAAATGAATGTTTTTCAGTGTTTGGGTGTTTATCTATACTAATATATAAATCTATAGAGTTTTTTACGGTTGTTCCGTTAAAACTATAAAACTGTACATCCTACTGATTGAATTGAAATTTTGCATCCATGTTGAGGATACATTGACTTAATGGATAGGCTAGCTTTCTTATAAGTGTTAAATCTCCGAAGTGTATAGCGGGGGCGTTAATGATTAGAAAAAATCATAAAAAACTAAATTTTGAATTTTAACTCTTTTAGACATGAAATTTGGACAGAAATTTTTTTGGGCTATGTGATGCAAACAAGAATGTATTGAATTAAGTTTAAATCACAAAATCGGTTACGGGGGTGCTAATGAATAAAAATGAAAATTTTATACTAAAATTCCCACAGACTTAAAATTTAATAAAAGTTTCATGTTTGTTAAATTAAGGTCACTTACTATCAGATTTCGAAAAATTTTAGCCCTAGAGTTGTATGTGAGAGTTAAATTATTTATATAATTATAATTGTTGATAACATCCTAAAGGTTTTTTATAGTAATAAACGGAACGCAGCTTAGCAGCTTAAATAGGCATGGGGGCAGTAGGGACTTCCCTGGACAAGCTTGGCCACAAAATGATTTCATAGGTGCTACTACTAAAACTTTAAGTGCGGAAGAGTCTATGTAAGATTTGCAGTCAATGATTGCAACTACAGTGGACCCCCGGTAGTCCGGCCCCTGTCTAATCCGGCGCCCCCTGTAATCCGACATGGTCTATTATTTATTATTGAATACGTATTCGCTAAGCATGATTTAACAAGTTACAACTTGTACGCACCATCACTATTGTGGTCGGATTACAAGGTACTCTTTTGTAAAAAATCCGGACTATAGGGGGTCTTAGGCAGTACTCTATAATCCGACGAATTCGATAGTTCGACACTGCCCTGCAAAATGTTTGTCGGACTACCGGGGGTCCACACTCTAAAAAAAAATTGGTTATTCCTAACAAGATAGTGATTGTTGTGATCAAGCATATTCCATACGAGCCTAACAAGAACATAGATACATCAAATAAGATGATAATGATTGTTTATCATAATTCAATGGGCTGATCAACTGTATTGCTCCTATTATTGTTACTTAACTAAGGCATATTCTTAACTGATTCAATTTACGTACTTGTTTAAGCTAAATAATTAAAAATGATCTAATCATACAAAGAAGTAAATAATAATAGAAACAACGTATTTATTTGTTAGAATCAATGAACATACCTACATTGTTAGCTCGATCTATAATGAACTTGCTGCTATAACTAATCAGCTTTTGTTGTTATGTTTATTATCATAATTATTATAATTTATATAACGTCAACTAAGAGAAAATCTCTCTTAGTTGGCTTTCTTTTTTAGAGTGCACTATATCTATAATTTCCAAATAATACCGGTTGCCTCTGGAAGTAGGAAGGACATCTTTAGTACTAAAACGCTTGTGAACGCTTTAAAAAACTCAAAAAGTATTGCAATGATCGGGCTGAAATTTTAGCATGAAGGATTGTTTTTATCTATTTTACTCAACCATTCAATCACAATATGCCACAGCGAAGCGTAGCAGGGTTCAACTAGTCTGTATATAAGTTTTTATGTGTATAAAATTCATAAAAATATTCATCAGCTATCTTAGTACTCATAACACAAGCTACGCTTACTTTGGGGCTAGATGGCGATGTGAGAGTGTATTGATGATGTAGATGTGTATTGTCATCGTATATTTATTTGCTATACGCCGCGAAAAGATCTTCCGCGCAATTCTTTTACGCGTAATCAGCGAATACGATTCGGTGTTCTTATTACTATTTTTCTATAGTCATTTGGACCACACTCCCAATAGCACGGACAGCCGATAAAAACGAATAGCACCCGCGGCCTTCGCAGCCATAAAATCTGTTCACCCTGATGGAAATACCGCTATACCTACTTCGCTAAACCGATTTACCGAGTAATATCTAAACGGCACGGGCGCCGCATTTAGGTAGAAACGTACCCAGCAAAGCCGTATCGCCGGGCTATTTAGGTCATGTAGAAACCAATTAGACTTATTAAACGGAAACAGGTGAGCCCCTACAGAATAACTGTATAAAGGTAGCACAAAACCAAAAGGTTGGAGGTTCAATCTTTTGTGTATTATATTTGTGTATAGACATTGAAGCGGTGATAGCCTATTGGGTAGGTGCTCTAGACATTACATTCGGGAGGCCGAATTCGAATCCCAGTACAAGCTTCTAACTTTTCTATTTTTTATACTTATTTAATGGGTATACTGTTTTTAATGCTTTTCTAGGCCTTGTCAACTGCATTGACGGACTACTGGAGCAGTAGGCAGCGACCCTGCTTTCGGAGTCCATGGCCGTGGGTTCGATTCCCACAACTGGAACATGTCTGTGTGATGAACACGGATGTTTTTCAGTGTCTGGCTATTTATATGAATATTACAAGTATTTATGTATAAGTATTATTCATAAAAATATACATCAGTCATATATACCAATAATATAAACCATGGAAATACGCAAAGTAACACCAGTGTTTGTCGGTCTGCCCGATTTAAAGAGACAGCTAGAATGCTGCATAGGCTAAAATTTACTCCTAAAGCAATGCAATGGGGTTTGAAAGATGTATGAAATTCTCGTTCCGATATTTAAAACATTCAGTTAATCTAACTGACAGTTAAATATACCATAATTCCGCCGGGGCTTATCATTATCGTGCTTTATTCCTTAGACGTTAAGTCTTTGTAGCGGGTAATTACGTAATTGCGTCGCTAGATTATCCCAACATTAGTGTGAGCTTCGTATCTTACTGCGCAATAAGGTTTAGCCTTGCAATATTTACGCCCCTATGTGTTCCGGCTCCCAATACATCGTCAATACCCGAGAGACGTGCTGGGGGTTTTATTGGAAGTAGTAATTAACGCTGATCACACATTAACTACTATCACGAACGTTAGTCGCTGAATCGCTTTTACCCGTATCCATTAACAATCCTACGAGTATATTTCGTAGCTATTCAACTTTTATTAAATGAGGAATACAATAGCGAAGAGCGAGACAGTTAATGAGGTAAATAAATAAAACTAGTCAAAATGTCAACTAATTTCAAAAAAAAAAGGTGTGTACTTAAGTACACGCGTAAGAAGTTACACTACTTTGGCGTAACAAGATAAAAATCATTTCAAAATTTTATCTTTCGCCTTATTCTACGTTTGTAGCAAAAACGACACTAACAATAGGAAAAAGGTATTTAATACATTGACAGTTTTATTATAACGCATTATCTAGTTATCTCAATATCGGACAACCAAGTTTCACTCTAGTACATTAAAATTTGAGATTTGTTTACAATTAAATCGCCGGAATGAGCCCGCAGACTTTGACAATTGGAAGTGTGACTTTAGCTAACTTCATGGTGTCGGTTTTTGTGACGGTGTGCGCGCGCATCGTAAAAATTTAATAAGTATAACTTTAAAAATATAAATATTAAATTGTAGATTCATTTTCCTAATTAAAATAATTATATTGTTAAAAGTTGCCATAGTAAACCGGATCGTTTTAAGAAATTTTACTGCGCCTGTTGAAATTATGCCGCAATTAATTTAAAAGACGTGTTTGCTTTATTTATTAGAATTCTTAGCAACTCAAAAATTATAATTTTGTGAACCGTATTAAGACTTACGAATGAATGTATTCTTAAGAAACGATTATTTTTAAATTCAACCTACTGAGGCACTAACCTCTATAATGAATTATTATTCTAATTTACTTGCAACCTGCCAACGTTCATTATGGAAAAGAGCAACTTTCAACTTAAAGACCAACAATAGAATCTTCCTGCCGATCTGGTGGAAGAGTTACAAATAGACAGACTTTACTTTTCAAAAGTTTTAAAAACTGATGGTAGATTCACCAAATACAGACTTGACCTTTCAAAAATGATTTTTATGAAGAAAGCCAATTAGAAATGAATGAATTTAGAATGTTGATATTCAAATATGCTCTTAGGTCGATATTATTTCAAGCATGTTACATGTATCATAGAGGTTAGTGAAGTGAACCCTCAAACGCGTGCCCAATAGGCAGCATGTAGGCATGTGACCTGTCGCAGTTCTATCCATGTTTTCAGGTTTCACGGACATGCAGACTCTGTTCCTGGCATGCTTCGCAACCTTCCTGCCACTACTGACGGTTCTCTTCGCGACGCTTCTTATCAGGTGAGACTTGAATCATTTTCATTTACCTACAATATAATTTGTCACCCATCCCTCAGCCACTGATGGGTAAAAGCCTCCTCTCTCATTGGAGCGACGTTCTTTTAAGTTTTTTATTTCATCAGGAAAAAAGCCCGTATAAGAATCCAATCAATCAATCAAGCCCGTTCAATCCTTATACGCCACATAAAACAGATGTCGGCTACATTGCCGAAGATCTGATGTACGCATGTTTCGCTCCGAAACCGGACCATCCTCAGGAGATGTTGACTTTGTAATGACTTTGTTCTATAGTTTTATGTACATATAAAATATTATTTAAAAAAAACAAGATATGATGGTTGAGAAACAGCAAATAGGTACACCATCATCAATGGTCTGTAATAGTCCACTAGCTGGACTAAATAAATAAATTAAAAAAAAAAAAAATATACTACACACACCGCCATCTAGCCCCAAAGTAAGCGTAGCTTGTGTTAAGGGTGCTAAGATGACTGATGAATATTTTTTCAATGAATAATATACATAAATACTGATAAAATACATATAAACACCCAGACACTGAAAAAAAATTCCTGTTCATCACACAAACATTTTCCAGTTGTGGGAATCGAACCCACGGCCTTTGACTCGGAAAGTAGGGTCGCTGCCCTCTGCGCCAATAGGCCGTCAAACTAAACTAACTAAAGGCCTCTCTCTTCTTCTTTTGCCCATAATCACCACGCTGGGTCGACGGATTTGTGATCGCAGTAGATGGAACTACCAACACAGAGGACGCTACTGTCCGTTCTCCGTTATATTGCCTTAGTCACCTCGTACGACCCCCGCGGGAAGAGTCGGAGTGGTGACAACAGTATCCTGTACATACAATTATTATAATGAGGATTAATATAAATGAGGAGTTTGCTGTTGTCCGCTGAGGAGTTCTGTCCTCTATCTCTGACCACATTAATCAGATCTAAGTACACAAAGTTTGGGCAAAATTCCTATCTTAATATATATAAATCTCCTGTCACGATGTTTGTCCGCGATGGACTCCTAAACAACTTAACCGATTTTAAATTAAATTGACACACCGTGAGCAGTCTGGTCCAACTTAAGAGATAGGATAGCTTAGATCTTTAATTAAAGTCGCAATTTTATTTTATTGCAAATTATTTGTCTATAATTAATTGACAGTCACATGTTATATATATACTACTATACTCATTTAAGGCTTAGCGATACTGAATACTTTAAAAACAATATCAAACGCAGACGAAGTCGCGGGCAACAGCTAGTACCTATATATATTCCAAAACATCTATAGTACAAAAATAATTATTTGAATCGGTTATAATTTGTCGGAGTTATGGTGTAAAATCGTCAAACACGGGATGTCGGGATACTATTTATATTACTTCTAACACTTCCAAAAATATGTGTACAAAGTTTCATGAGAATCGGTTAAGTAGTTTTTGCGTGAAAGCGTAACAAACAAACTTACATTGACATTTATAATATTAGTAGGGAAGTAGGGATGTACTGTATATACTAACCTATCAAGTATCACCTACCTACCACCTACTTACCACCTATAATATAACAACTAGTCTGGTTTGGTTTATTATTTATTGGCACAGTAAAGTTATAATAAGCGACTTTAACCCCTTCTCATTGTGGAGGGAGACCCTTGCTATGTCGTGGGCCAATAATGGGTTTACATGATGGTGATGATGAAGCGACGGTTTAAGTGCTCTCCGAGTTACAGAGGTAGACGACGCCAATTATCAAACTCCATACTGGTTCTGACCATTCTTAACAGTAAAACTCAACACCAAAATTTGTTGACCCAACCAGGTAATCAAACCCGAGGCAGTCTACAATGTTAGGTTATTTATATTCACGTCGCACAGCTCTTTCACCGTTGTAATAATACTTCCTCGTAAAGTTGCAAAGAAACTATACTTGCTGTACAAAAACTTTTGTGTCTAAGAATTGGTGTTTGGAAATATGTCTCTTTTGGCTTCATTCCAAAAGAGAACGACAATTACTATGGAGATATTTGTGAGGCTCCAAAACACACTATTGTGATCCCAGAGGTGGAATGTCAACTCATGAATGCCCCACGACTGGGTACAGTTTATCCTGCACGCTTGAGAGTTCTCCATAATGCTCTCAAAGGCGTGTGAAGTCTACCAATCTGCACTTGGCCAGCGTGGTAGACAAAGCCCTTCTCATTCTGAGACGAGACCTGTGCCCTTTAGTGGCCCGATAATGTGTTGACGATGTGTTGGAAAATATTTGTTACATTTATTTTGAACAATAAATTAAATTAAAAAAAAAACCTTATAGTATACATATAAGCACCCAGGCACTGAAAAACATTCATGTTCATCGCACAGACATTTTTCAGTTGTGGGAATCGAACCGACGGCCTTGGACTCAGAAAGCAGGGTCGCTGCCCACTGCGCCTGTCAGCCGTCAAATTTATTCATCATCAGTCATTTATTGGAGTCATGATTGGTCATTTCTACTAGTTTTTTTTAAGTTCTCTAAGAGAAATCAATTCCACGGTAAATTGGCTCGGACTAGATCCATTAACCGGCACCGTAGAGCATATACGGTCGTGCCGAGCGGTCTATTGAGTTATCCGTTCAGTCGCTCACTCGCCTGGACCACTGGTCGTTCGAATATGAACCCTGTTCGGATATACTTTGAGTGATTATTTGCCTGAGAGATTGTAATTGGTGACTCTATTGCTTCTACAAGATGAACCATCTCGATTGACGCCAAATTCGATTTGATTGGTTGACATTGGTTAAGTGCAGTAGTACTTAACGCAAATAAAGACAGAATCATAGTAGGATGGATGTCTAGTTTCAAACCAACTAAGGATAGTTATGTTAAATAGCTTCGATGTCCACTACATACATGTATGACAAAAAAGCTTGGGTATGAATTGCTCTAACTTCATAGCCAAACATTAACTCGACTGTGAGATGGTGATAACAAAAAAAAACCTAGCTAAGTTTGTTGTGAGCTTTTAGACAAATAGGGCTAGCACAGGCAGGAGACAAAAATTATATCCCCCGTATCCCCTGACAAGGGGTATAATTAACTTTCCACCTGCTAAAGTCCGGGAACATAGAATAGGAGAAGCTTACCCCCGTTTTTTTTTGTCTATCATTTATTATTTTTCTTTTTTTTTTTTTTTTAAATTATTAACAATGCTTAAGAATAAATTAAAAAACACTATTAAAAATTTATAAAAAAAAAAACTTCCACCCTCCGCTTGAGGGGCTTTTGAATGCCCAAGCAACCGGTGGTCAGGGCTCCAGAGTGAGAAACCTCCTCACAATACGCGACGTTTCAAGGACTACTGCTTTCTGTATCCGACCCTTGATCCAACAACCAAGCGAAAGCTTCTTGAGATGTTGGTCGAAGCTTTTCGCGAGAAGACCATTGACTGAAACGACTATCGGAACAACAACGGTCGACTCAACATATAATAAATAAACATATAAACATATAAACAACATATAAACCCCCGTTTATTATTACAAATATATTATTTAGATATTATTTCCACTGGTGACTCAGAGCTCTGAGAGTTTATAAAATACTTTATAGTGTTGACATGTTCAATGTATGAACGCTTCATAAGAGCCTTTGATAAGGTCTACATGAATAAAACATTTTCGTATTTGAATTCTGAATTTAGTTTTTTGTTTTTATTATTAGTTATTTTATTTATTAAGGCCGTAGCGGACTTCTTGGTGGACTACGGCCTTAACCCCTTCTCTTTGTGGGAGGAGACCCGTGCCCTGTCCCTGTCCTGGTCTGTAATGAGTTGATATGACGATGATGATGTAGGATATGCAATGAATGCTACAAGTCATCCTGCCTGGTCAACTGTAGGGTCTACAATCCTTTTACTTAGAGGTATTAAGAAAAAAGTATCGTAAATAAAAAAGTATCGGAGTTTGAAGTTAAAAAGCGCGCAGAGCAAGATGCTAGACGTAATGTGAGAAAGGCCAGACCATCGCAGGCCATATAATACAATATAATTGGTGGAGTACTGACGTGCTGTCAATGTGATCGCACATTTAAAACAAAGAGTGATTGTGCCAGTCACTTGAGAGCACACCAGGTACGCTCATAATAGCTAGAAGGAGTCGCTGTGGTCGGATACGGCCAGGAGGTATATATAAGAGCAATTATGGGTACCATTGCTCCGGCCAGTCTAGAACACGTTGTTCTCAAACTAGTTAAAATTGTTAATTTAATTAAGCTAACTAAAAATTGCAAAAAATTGTCGTAATGGGAATATGTACAATACGCACAGCGGCGTTCTAGAATTGTAACCGGTCATGCTGCGCTCTTTAAGAAGACAGAATAATTCCACTCTACGATTTCGCACGGTGTGTGGCGGAAACCCAATTACCAGTACAATATCCATTACCCTCGTGACGTCCGGGTATAATGGCGGCGTATCCGGGCATCCGACCCGCTGACTCAGTTATCTGAATGCGGTGTTCAATTGAGTTATGGATTAATTGGACGATGATTTAATGGGATCGCGTGGCTGAGACGCGATAGCGATTCGAAATGCACATTCAATGCAGCTACGAATCCGAGGCGTGGATACCAATCTGACGTGGCTAAAAACATGGCGTTTATTTAATAGCGTGACTAAAAAAAGGAAAAAAAACTGTCTCGAGTTTACGTCTGTTTAAATAGTGAGGTGGAAGAGTCACTACAAAAGTCAGTCAAAAGTGCTTATATTGGGCCTTCTTGAAATAAATGAATTTTGATTTTTTTTTTAATATAGAAATTTAAAATAATTCAAACAAACTGAATACACACAATGACAGCGTAACAAATCCTTACTAATATTGTAAATGCGATAGATAGTGTTTTTCTATTTGTTTCTCCTTCCTCAGGAATGCAAAAGTTTTACACCATTACTTACTCACTACAAAACTAGCTGTTGCCCCCGACTTCGTCTGCGTTTGATTTTGTTTTTCGATGTGGCATTAAATTTAGTTTTTGATCCAAATAAATTAAAGTATTCAGTATCGCTAAGCCTTAAATGAGGGATTTGCTGCTGTCCGCTGAGGAGTTCTGTCCTCTATCTCCAACCACAGTTTGGGTAAAATTAAACACATATTATAACCTCTATAGTACAAAAATAATTATTTAAATCATCCCCTCTCCCAAAGGAACCGAGCTTAATGTCGGGATAAAAAGTATCCTATATTACTTCTAACACTTCCAAGAATATGTATAAAAAGTTTCATGAAGATCGGTTCAGTAGTTTTCGCGTGAAAGCGTAACAAACAAACTTACATTCACATTTATAATATTAGTAGGGATACATTCAAATTCCAGATTCAAAATTCTTTATTGCGACAAATCTTAAAAAAAAACTAATCAATAAATGTAATTTTTAATAATTGTTATAACTAAAACTGTACTACTAATTTCTCACTTCAATTCATAATATTTCTTACTTCTAATAGAACTTATCATTCTAGATATTTTATTAAATTAAATAACATTTTAACAAATGTGCTGATAATTCTTATTTTTTTTAATAAATAGTTTTGAAGAAATAATTAAATTTATATTTGATTTACTGTCGGCCCAATGTCATGAACATTTCATGACATTGTGCCGTGCATTTGCGTCTTGTATGAGACTAAAGACGATGTAAAGATGTAACCTAACGGTGACTTAGTCGTTATCACTACAGTATCTATTCTTTATACTGTAAGATAGTCCCCCAGGCCTTTCAAGCGTCGCAGACAGAATTGGAATTCTATTTCGGCTGGGATATGGGACATAATAGCTTGGAGCGACATATCAAACGATATTCTATACTGTTTTATTGGATTTGGCTTAGCGCGCCCTTCAGCTCTCTCATATAGAGTTAGTGAAAAAATATTCTCAGTGTAAATTCAGAATATACCTTTATCTTATACAACTTATTTAGATTGCTTTTGCAATAAGGCCGCCTTTGCGCTCAACTGTATTTAACTTTTTTATTATTATTTTCTTTAAATTGTTTTAAATTTTACTTATTTTTTTTGTTTTCTTGTGTGTTTCTTGTATTGTTTCTAAGTTTGTGCAATAAAGTATTCTAAATAAATAAATAAAACGTGACATTATATAAATAATTATAGGTAAAAAAAAAATTTCAATTTGTAATATCAATTCTTATAATAAACTAATATAACACGTGGTTATACACATATACATAACCTAAAATCACGGGAATTGCCAGAACTAGGTCGCTTTTTATGGTTGGAGGTGAATCTGAGATGGTATAAAACGTTTAAATGAAAAACGAAATATTACTTCACAGGCATTAGAGGTACATTATTTACTGTCTCTGAGACTTATCCGTGAAACCGAAACGTCAATTGTTTTTGAGTAAACCATTGCCATAGTTTTAAGTGAAAGAAATCAGATACACGACTTGCATCGCATGCAAAATTGAAATCAAGCGACTCCTGTCACTTTATAAGGCGTAGCGTAGGTACTATGCACGTTACGGTCTCTTAATTTTTTTTTAAATTGTTTGTATGGAGAAATAATTTTTTTTACAGCGTGATTCCCCACGACCTGTACACCCTTCAAAAGTATTACGTAATTAATTTACACTTTGTATATGTCAAAGTAAAAGACAAAAATATCTTTATTGAATAAAAATAATTTTGACTTTGGTGGCACTTGCGTACATAAGAATTACACGGTAGTGAGATGATGGCGATAACAACATTCGTAAACTTAAAACTAAAGCTACGAGGGTTTCAAACGCGTCCTGGTCTAAGAAGAAGCCCACAACAAACCCAGGTGTTTTTTTTTGTTATCACCATCTCACAATGTCATTTAAAATTATTAGGAGAGCAACCTTTTCAAGCTTTTTTATCGATTACGTAGTCCTTTATACTATAAGACTTTTCTATAAGCTTACGTTTATAAAGAAATTACAATCGATGAAATCCGAAAGAAACGATATAGATTTAAAAAATGCAATTCTGAAACGTCGCAGCATAAGTGTTTCCAGCATTCGTTCCGATCGCTGGCACTAATTTATACAGTGACGTCCGGAGACTCGGAGCACTGACAGAGCTTGCGTCCGTTAGACCAAACTTCGGAACAATATAGATCCAAATGTACTTCGATAGGGGCCGACCAACGCTGCGTTTACCTGTGCGGGGTCGCCATTCCAGCACCTTGGAACCCCAACATCCATCGGTTCTCTGAGCTATTTGCCCCGCCCATTTCCACTTTAGCTCTGCGACTCGCTGAGCTGTGTCGGTAACTCTGGTTCTTCCAGCTCTCTCCATCACCCGCTGATTGACTCTGAGCCTTCTTATGAGGCCCATATAGATATATATAGAGCCAGACAATAGAAATTTAAAATTACGGAGTGTGATATTGAATCCAATATCTGTAATATTCATATGAACTGGAAACCTCGTGACCCTTTCTGAATGCTGTAGCCTTAGTACAAAATAATCGAGGAGTCGTTTTCGAATATGGAAATACTTGAACATCGGAGTAAAAAGGATCTAAGTTGCATTTCACCAAAGTTCAAATTTGCCTACAATTCTTTAGCCCGGGCTTTTGACAGATTGTTGAAAAACAAAAATCAGAAGTCCAGGATTTGCAATTCTATAACATGTGACATTAGGTTCATTTTACTTTGACGATACAGAGTAAGGTATACATAAACGGCTACTCGATTGCGAGCGGGCAAAGCTTGCACTAAGGCTTCCGAGCTAGGTCTGGTTTCATATAATGCGAAAACTCACTATTTGCACGGTCCCATATCGGGCGCCAATATCTAGTAAGCGAGATCGCATGATGAAATACAAATCTGGTCTATCTTATGAATAAAATTCAATGCGAAATTGATTTTTATGAAGTTTGAAGCGATTCCAATAAAGCAAAAGTTTTTACATTTCGTATAAGTATTTTCTTGTTATTGGAACTATGGACATTTTGTCGGGAATCCTTCTTTACGTCGTAAGATAGTGTTGCAGTAAGTTTATCTAATAGTACCTCAAGTTTGCTATTGCCGTTGTTACTCTCTGGTCTTACTCCTGAATTAATTGAAGGAAAATGAAAAAACCATTGTCTTTAAAACATAATTTACAAGGGGTTAGGGCTTCGATCTACTTTTGGGGGCTGAAGGAATGGGAAGGGGTATAAACGATCCGAGGCCCGCAGCTCTTAACTTTTCAAAGTTATGCGCGTGAAGGAAAACATCGTGAGGAAATCTGCATGCCCGAGAGCTATTCTTAATGTCAAAGGCTTGTGAAGTCTACCATTCCACGGCCAGCGTGGTAGTAAAATAAGTTTGTTTTTCAGAGAATAGCAAATTAAGAATGAGAGCCGTAAGCTTGGTCATAATGCGCTCGGGCCTCGATTGCCAGCGTGCCGCAGATTCAAATCCTGTCGAATCCGAATTTTTTATATGGATTTTAAAATTTAGGAATTTGCTATTCCCTCCAAGTGCACGTTAGACCATAAAAACCAAAAAAAATAATCTGACCGTTTTTATTAGGAATCCTACTATTATAAATGATAGTGATTTTAAAATTTAGGAATTTGATATTTCCTCCAAGTGCAGGTACGACACTAAAAAATAAAGAAATAATCTTACAGTTTTTATTGGGAATCCTACTATTACAAATGACAAAGTGAATAAGTTGGGAAGGGTGATAAATCTAGACGAGCCATACGTGAGATTTGGCTGCGTTCCAGATGGTAGCTGAGGCGGCAGACAGCTTCCGTTTCGAACTTAACTTTGATATACGAGTATCTTTCAAACATTTTAAGTAACATATTGAGGAGGGATTCTAATATAATATTTGCCTGACTCCGATCTCAAATGATGGATTCACATTAAAGTGCCGCGATGTATTCTACATATATGATCTACAGTTTTGCACGTTCAACTACGGACCACAAGGTCTTGGATTCAATTCCCGCGTTTGAGCAAATGAAATTCGGGTTTCTGTCAATAAGTTTTGGTAGGTACTGGGGATGCCCGTGGATAGGACATTATTATTACTTTTACTTTTTATTTATTATTCAGACGTATTTATTTATTCGATTTAGCCACGTAGGTCTTTAAAGACATAAAACACACAATTTTTTTTGTACCTACTTTTTACTACCTAAAATAAATGAATACGACGGCAGTACACACATCGCCATCTAGCCCCAAAGTAAGCGTAGCTAGTGTTATGGGTACTAAGATGACTGATGAATATTTTTATGAATAATATACATAAATACTTTCAATATATATTTAAACACCCAGAAAATGAAAAACATTCATGCTCATCACACAAAATATTTTCCAGTAGGTTTAGTTAGCTCCTTTATCGGGTTCTTCACCACTAGTCTGTGTTATAAGCAATTGTATAAGCACAATATGGTTTTACGTAAAGAGATAAATTAATTAGACACGAACAATATAACTCTGAACATAATCTGTCATGTTAGCAGCACATCAGAGTGGTCTTTAAAAATCATCGTTAAATCATGATATATTATGAAAATTAAGCTTAATTAGCTATACTCGGCGAATAGCAGATGAATTTGTATAGAGTAATTTATAATTATTTCAATCCTTATACTCCACACAAAACAGATCCTCGGCAATGTACCCTCTACGCACAATTAAGTCAACAATTATTAATTGTAAAGTCAAATCTCCTGAGGATGCTCCGGTTTCGGGGCGAAACGTGCGTAGAGGGTACATTGCCGAGCATCTGTTTGGTGTGGAGTATAAGGATTGAAGAAATTATAAATACAAAACATACAGATTCTCCTGCTGGTTGCAAAATATAGCAAATAAAGCTTAATTTTCATAATATATTTTGGATTCCCGCAAAAGTAACGCCTGCTTCTATCCCATACAATTTAAACTTTGAACTTATTAAGAGACATCTTAGGGATTTCATCTGGTAATTTGTTATAAATGGATGTACAATTATGCCTAGTAAACTACACTACAAGTTTATTTTTACTTCTTATACTAATATTATTACAGTCCTCTGCCGTTCCATTTTCTGTTGTCAATCTCCGCTCACTAATTCTTAACGCACATTAATAAGACAGCATTACTATATCAAAAACCAAAAACGTATATTAAATCAAAACCTCTAAGTCCACCATTTGAAAATAATGAATACAAAAGTAGCAACGAGATTGCTTCGAGAATGAATAGGCAATGTATTATTTATCAACTACAACTTGGCCTGCTCGCGTCCGCGCCTCCTCAATGAAAGACCTGTTGAATCATTTGAGTTTATGACACCCTGCTTTATAATGTCTCTTTAACCTATTTTGCCGTTTAAACTGTCGTGAGTGGACTCGGTAATGTTGCACGAGACATTATGTATTCCACGCGTTTTCTATGCGCAGGTAGAACCCGTTATAGTTTCTAAACTAAGGATTTTTCACAACCGACTGGCGCAGTGGGCAGCGACCCTACTCTCTGAGTAATAGCCGTGGGTTCGATTCCCACAAGTGAAACAAGTGCGACGAATACAAAATTTCCTTCTTTAAATGGTTATAAGTATCTCTAGAGTTTAAAAACTATTATATTAAAAAGAAGACAAAAATAAATTTTTGTATATTTTCTTTAAGGACTTTTTGTATATTTTCTGACGGCCGACTGGCGCAGTGGGCAGCGACCATACTTTCTGAGTCCAAGTCCAATTCCCACAACTGGGATATGTTTGTGTGATGAACATAAGTGTTTTTCAGTGTCTGGGTATTTATCTGTATATTATAAGTATTTATATATATTATTCATAAAAATATTCATCATTCATCTTAGTACCCATAGCACAAGCTACGCTTACTTTGGGGCTAGATAGCGATGTGTGTACTGTCGGAGTATGATTACGTAAACTACATTTAAATTTTTTTATTTGGTCGTTTGTCTTAAAATCTTTAATATCAGTTGCAGTTATGCGTACGTTATAATACATAAATTATTTTTAAATTTAAAAAAAAAAACGACTTTATCATACGCCAAGGAACTAAAAAGGATAAAAAAAATTGCTACCTTGAGTTACATTATTGTTGTTTTTTTAATAACCACTCGACCGATTTCAATTAAAATTGTAGTGGTAAACCTGGAAAGTATGTCCTTTAAAACAATGAAATTGTTTAAATCGGTTAAGGCGTCTTCGAGTAATCGGCTATCAAATAAAAAAAAAGATCCCGATGAATTCCTCTTCCTTTTTCAAGTCCGATTAAAAATATAGCTGAAAGGCCTCTGCGACCGTTGACGACTGTTCCACATATAAAGCGTATCTTTTGTGCGGGGTGGAGCAATTATGCAGTTATCCAAAGGTAACTAAAACTAAACTAAAAAAGCAGTCCACAAGCCTAAGCCAGTAAATTGAGATGGTGAGCTTGAATACTAGAGTCCATCTGTGCTAAATTAGGCTAGTGAGTAGGAACATTCAGTTTCATAGCTCTGTTTTAATGTTATTAAATTATTTTAAAGGTGTGCCGTGCGAAGATGGTGCCCAAGTTGGTGTAAAGCAGATACTAGCTCCTCCGCCTCCGTGAGCAGTGATAAGCAGGAAAATAATCATCAACAGGTTAGTCTTATGTTATTAATCTTTATTACTTTAAGCAGTCTAAGTTTCGGCAAAAATGGTAATATTTCTCATTTATATTGCACGTAAAAAAACTGTGTAATTCTTTTGAAAATTTAACAGCAATGTCACATTCATAACATTTGCTTTGTATCTATTCACAGGCGCTAGTCATAACGAAACAAAAAACATTTGCATTCAATTTTATACAGGCGCAAATGATAGTGTCTAGCTTTTTGCGAACTTCATAATATTTGATTTATTACGTTGTTAAAAAAGAGTATTTTGTTGAGTTTCTGGCTGGCTCTTCTTGGTAATTCTGCTTTCCAAACCGATGGTAGAGTCACAGACTTGACGTTTCATAAGAGCTTATAAACTGGGCCTACTTGAAATAAATTAAATTAATTTCTTTTTGTATTTACAATCCAGTTTAATAACAATTTCTTATTGAAATATTACAAACTGTAATAATGCAAAAAAGTCTCTATATTATGACAGGTGTCTAGTTACTGGTATAAATAACCTACACGTAGCGAGGAAAACATTATTTATTCAAATGTGACAAAGTAGGTATCTGTTTTCTAGGTTTATTTCTGTCCGGGGATGCTTTGAATGTATTTGTCGGTATGAGTACTTTTCATACCGTCTCATTACTGGGACGATATTATTTCCTTTGAATAAAACAGCAATCCTTATATTTTTGATATTGCTGGTAGGTATATTTTGTATGTTTCCAAAGTAAAATGTTTTCTTAGGGGTATAGTTCTACTGTTTGTTGATTGGAAGCAAAGAAAGTCCAGGTTTGTTTTTTTTTAAACTTTAATCGTAGTATCGTGAGCCAATTCAATCATTTTTTAATTATTAAAATAGATCACATTTGATAAGTAGGTATAATTATATCATTTTCCATTAATAACTTGGTTATTTAAATTTAATTCCGCTTTTAGAGCCAAGAGTAATCAAAACTAAAGCTTCACAAGGTAACATAAAATTTCTAAGCACGTACCAGTCTAAGAAGAAGCCCGCAAAGCGGGGTATTATTTTTATTAATATCTCCATCGAACCGTATTTTGTGCATGGTCAAAGGAGACGTATCTAAGTAGGTATTTGATCCACCACGTTGCACCAATGCGGTGGGAAACTCATCGTTTTCATTTCGTCTCCAAAGTCTAGTACTTATAATGGAGTTTTATTCACACATATCCAACGACCAACAAGTTTTCCCGACGAGTTTGCCGTTTTGCAGAATTTATGATATCCCCCAAGCGGAAGGCCGTTATTACAAAGTTTTAATGAATTGTATACTTTTTATGGAAAACCCTGAACGATGGAAAGCTTCATCGCATCAGAATAAATTAAAAAAAAACGAATATATAGAAGGCAGAAGGTTTCTAAGGAGGGAAGATCTAAACTGAAAGGGGTACGTCCTACTGCTCGGTACAGGCATTCTCTCTAAAATGAGAGAGAGTTGTATAGCATAGACCCACCACGCTGCTCCAATGCTGGTTGTTGGGCTTTAGCGACGAATATCACAAGTAAGTGATAGTAGACGCGACTATATTCAGGCTTCCTAACTATTTAAGCAACCAAAGAGGAAGATATCAGAGATATGTTCGAAGTTTTGCTTGAAGAACCAGATGGATGCTGGAGGCTTAAGATGCTTAAGATGCAACCCTTTTTCAATTCATTTATTTTTAGTAGGGCTATTTTTACTTACCTACTCTAACGCACTCTGTTATTAGTGACTCTAACACCAGTTCGGAAGGCAGGTTCTAGCGAGAAGAAGCCGGCAAGAAACTCAGCAGTTGCTCTTTATTTCATATAAATAGTTGGTAGACTCTGCGTAACATGGATTGACATCAACCGAGCCAACAATAGCCTTCGACGGTGATAGCCCAGTGGGTAGGAGCTCGACTTCACATTCGGGGGGTCGAGTTCAAATCCCGGCACGCACCTTTAACTTTTCTCTCTTATGTGCGTTTTAAGTAATTTAAATATCACTTGCTTTATTGGTGAAGGAAACCATCGTGGGGAAACCTGCATGCCTGAGAGTTCTCCATAATGTTCTTAATGGTGTGTGGAGTCCACCAATCCGCACTGGGTCAGCGTGGTGGACTACGGCCTTACCCCCTTCTCATTGTGGGAGGAAGCCCGTTCTCTGTAGTGTACATAATCATATCAATCCATTATCCGGTTCAATGGAAAACGAATCGAAAAATTAAAAATATTGTCACAGTCTTCTTCTTCTTTAGGTGCTTCTCTAACTAGGGAAGGTAGTCAGTTTTTAATACTATGCTATTTCTTTCGCGAGGTTAAACAGGTGGATGGCACTCGTAATCCCAGTCCACTCTCTGATGTTGCGAACCATGATTTCCTCTTGCGACCGATGCGTCTGTTTCCAGCAACTTTGCCCATCATTATCAGTTGCAGTAGCCCGTATATGTCATGCTTAAGGACATGTCCGAGCTATAAGCATTTTTTTTTGACTCGTTCCTCAACAACAAGACTTCCTCATTGGCAACCTTAACCATAACTCAAATATTTCTAGACGTTTCCTTAGATCCTCTTTGATGGTCCAGGATTCGCATTCGCAAAGAAATATTGGCCATACGTAACAATCTAGAAGGCATTTAAGTAATGCGATGTTTGGGCGGCATCACATTATCGTCACATTACAAGTCTTTAAAACATTTTATGTCGTCGAAATTATTCATGTACGATGTATTCATAAAATAAATCACCACTAAAGTTTCCTCACCTAATCTGTTCTTGAGTACGTACAAAAAAGAAAACCGAAAAATGCCAAAAAAAATCATCATTGCACCGCCGCTCGCTGCATTTTTGCCTGTAAGTTGTATAGATGTATGCCTATCTCGCTCTAGCTCGCGCGTGGGAGGGAGACAGGTGGGTGCGCTTGACCTATGCGCTTACGCCGCAACGACCGATTTTGGCAGTTTGGCTGAGTGCGGGAGTGCTTAAATTCTTAGTGTACACTCGGCAATATAAAAATCTAAGTAATAATCCGAAAATTCATACAATTAATGTTACTACTATTAAAAACGCGATAGTTTGGATGCCAGAACGGCTGAACGGATTTTACTGAAAATTAAATAAATAAATAAATAAATGTACTACGTTTATAAACCTGTCACCATCTAGCCCCAAAGTAAGCGTAGCTTTTGATGAGGGTTACCAAGATGACTGATGATTATCTTTATGAATAATAAACATAAATACTTATAATAAAATAGATAAACAGCAAGACACATGAACATTTTCCAGTTGTAAGAATTGAACCCACAGCCTTGGACTCAGAAAGCATGGTCGCTGCACACTGCGCCAATCGCTAATGGTTCTCCTACGAGTATATCTCCCTTATGAATTGAGTAATCAAGTTCAAAAAAGATAATTCCAATCCAAAAGACAGAGAAGTTTCAGAGATTAGCATCTTTAACAAAACAATAAAAAAAAACTTCAGCTTTATTATTAGTATAAAAGCAAAGTTTGTTGTGGGCTCCTCTTAGACCAGGGCGCGTTTGGAACCCTCGTAGCTTTAGGTTTAAGTTGGCGAACGAAGCTATCACCATCCCCTTACAATTATTGGAAACTTTACTTAACTTTACTTAATTATGTCAACATAGGTAGATAGATAGAAAATCTTTATTGCACATACAGTAAAAAAAACAAATTGAACAAAACAAAAGGTAAATAAATATATATGCGCAAAGGCGGCCTTATCGCTTGAAACGATCTCTTCCAGACAACCTTTAGTTTATGAAGCATGTTTAGTACAGAAAACGGGATAGTGCAACATTCAATTTAAAAACAAATAATTGATATACAACAACAATTGTAAACATATATGTATGAACGCTTTATAAGTGCCCGTGATAGGCCTACATGAATAAAGAAATTTGAATTTAAATTTGATCTTAAAATGAATCCTTTTCTTCTATGCCATTCGTTAAAGTTTCGTTAAAGTTTTTATGTTTATCCATTTTGAGACGCGAAAAGAAATATACGAGAGATACCTACCCATCAATTAGGAATGGCATTGAAATCACTAATAAACCTTCATTAAAATTTGCTCGATCAAAGATTTTGAGGGTACTTGTTTAATTGAAGACTCAGGAAGCAAGCGATCGTTTGCTCTGTAATTAAACTAACTAGATACCGTCTTTCCAGAGAGGTTGTTTAAAGTTGTTTTGACAACTGTAGTGCCCGAAGATACGCCGTTTTAATCGCACTGCACTTTACGAGACTCTAAGCTGTGTAAACAACACTTCAGTAAAAACTGAAAATAAATAAAAACCTTTCGAATAGGTAGGTACTGCATTATTTTTTTTTTATATTTAATATACTACGACTTTACACACGTCGCTATCTAGTCGCAAAGTAAGCGTAGCTTGTCTTATGGGTACTAAGATGACTGATGAATAATTTTATGAACAATATACATAAATACTTATAATATATTTGTATTATAGCCTAAATATTCAGTAATACGACACAATTATGTCTGACTGTACATCCAAAATCTATACATACACTCGTTCTATCCTCTAGTACTTACGAATAATGATTGCCTTCACGCACACATATGCAGTATTTTAAAAACCTCACACACACAACACTCACTCCTACATACGTATTTCTCATATAAGCGCATTAAAGTACGCCCGAGAAAATACGGTGCTGCTATTGATTATATTACCTATTTCGCGTAGACGACGGACTGAGAAGCTGTTATTTCAAGGTTTCAAGTATTCGATTCATTTTCAGTAGCTTTACGAGTATGTGCGCTGACTTTAACGATATTAAATGGCTGAACTGAAATAGGAAGCAATTGAAATGCAGTTCACCGAATAAGTTTCAACTGAATTGAATGATTACTGTAAAATATATTGCTAACATAAATAAAATAAATAATAAATAAATATAATACGACAATACACACATCGCCACCTAGCCAAAAAGTAAGCGTAGCTTGTGTTATGGGTACTAAGATGACTGATGAATATTTTTATGAATAATGTACATAAATACTTAGAATATACATATAAACACCCAGACACTGAAAAACATTCATGATTCATGATCAATTCCAGTTGTGGGAATCGCACGCACGGCCTTGGACTCAGAAAGCAGGGTCCCTGCAAACTGCGCCAATCGGCCGTCAAACAACATTCAGAATCCGGTGATTGTCTCAAAAACCTGAGAACTTACTTTAAGTTATAAATAACTTGTAGTATTTCTACGCGTACTAATGTTTAATGGTAATATGTGTCGTAGAAAAATTAGACAAATCGCGTCTTCGCTAAAAACCGAATCGTAACCGAACGATTTCATATTTTTTTCTTAAGTTTGTAACCAAAATTTAAAGTGAAAGACATCATCATAATCATCATCATCAATCCATTAACGGCCCACTACACGGGTCTCCTCTCGGAATGAGGAGGGTTTACTTCACACGCCCTTGAGAAAGTTACGGAGAACCCTCAGGGGTGCAGGTTTCCTCACGAAGTTTTCCTTCACCGTTTCAGCAAGTGATATTTAATTGATTTAATTGTTTGTGTTACGTTTTTATATTTTCATAGTTTTTAAATTTATTACTTATAACTAGCATGGATCAATGCGGATTAAAAAATCTGTTTTAGTTAACATTAGTTATCCCCTCCTTTACTATGTTCATCGTAAAAAATCGAAGTTCCATTACCCTATGTCCTAAGTGTCTTCAAGAACAAAAATTCCTTTTACAACTCTATCGTTCGCATGAGCCGCCATTATTTAGATTAGACTATAGTTATTACCCGTTTTGTGTACCTAACTATAAATAAATAAATAAAACATCCTACGACACATGTAGGATGTGACATCACCTGACTATAGACCGTCATACGTATCTTCCAACTGGCATTCCCTTTAAAGAAACCTTCTTTATTTATATTTATGTTAGATAGAACAGGCGCTACTCTGCGGAATTCGATGATATACAATAAAAATTAACTACGTTCCTTATATTAATTTACTTGAATGAACTACTTACGCCAAAGGTCGTCTGAGAGAGATCGCTTTAGCGATAAGAACGCCTTTGCACACCTAAACTAGTTTTTTTATTATTTTTTTATTTGTTTCTCTTTGTATTTTGTTTTTGTGTGTGCAATAAAGAATTCAATAATAATAATAAAATTAAGCTTAATTTCAAATCTTACTTCGATCTTCATACTCCAACCCCAAGCGAATCTTTCAAATTTTTCTCTCTACGCATGATTTGCATCCACAGATGCGACTTCTGTTTTTTTTTGTGTTCTTTATTTTTTTCCTCCGACATGGTGATCGGAGACTGTTTTAGGTCGGTACTATAGTGGGTTTTTTGGTTTTTTTTTACCTGTTTATTCTAATTCTATTGGACTACATACTACTTATTATGAGTGTTACAAATTATCTTTACAAATACCATCTGCTAAACAACACAAGTTTTCTCTTTTTTTGTCTCTTTTCTCTCCTTTACGCATTTTATTTTTTCTTGATATTATATATTTTTTATTGTTTTACAAACATTTACGAGTAATTGTGATACGACTTTTAGTATCTTATCCACTTTCCGATGAATAATGGCTAAGTTAAATTAAAATTATCATGCTTAGCAACTATGCTTTCATTGCATTTTTATTTCTGATTGGTAAAATGACGCGAAGTTGTATTTGCACTCTAATTTAGCGTGTATCGTATGCAACACAAATTATTGCCAAAATTTCCCTTTGCCCTTTGCGCGTGTGTGATGCGCCCGCGCAACCGTGTCTGTGCGCGTAGCTGTTTACGTGTGTGCGTGTCAGCCGGTTCGGTGGAAAGTACATTTAGGGTTCCTATAGTGAAAAGCTATTTATAGATAGGTGGCCATTTTTGGGTACTCGTTTTTGCAACTTTGTTACATCGTGGTCCCTAAATTGAACGATAAAACTTTAAGTGTTATTTGATTTCTGCCTATTATATTAGTATGGGAGTCGTACCATGGGATTCAGAGTTATGGTAGGTGATCGTGGATATACCGATAATAAATCAGAGATTTTTTTTCTCTAATTTTTCCATTATTTTGAAGGCCGATTTGCGCAGTGGGTAGCGACCCTCCTATTTGAGTCCGTTCGTTTCAGTGAGTTCGATTCCCACCACTGGAAAATGTTTGTGTAGTGAACATGAGGGCTTTTCAGTGTCTGGGTATTCATATGTATATTATAAGTATTTATATGTATAATTCATTAAAAAAAATATATTCGTCAGTCTTGTTATTTCCCATAATACAAGCTATGCTTACTTTAGGGCTAGGTGGCGGTGTGTATATTGTCGTAGTATATTTATTTGATATTAATTAGTATTCTACCATTCTAACATCGCACTGCAAGGCACCGGGCGGTTTTTCACCCCTATGTTGTTAATATCCCAAAAACTCGCACGAAGCGATTTCGACGCATCTTCTTTTCTTATACGCATGGCTGGGGTGTGGAACACCCTTCCGAGTTCTTTGTTTCCTTATTCTTACAACCTGGGTATCTTTAAAACAAGAGTGAATAGGCATCTTCTAAACAAGCGTGTCCCATCTTAGGCCACATCTATACTATTTATCAGTTGAGATTGTGGTCAAGCGCTAGTCTATTACAGTTAAAAAAAAGAGCTCGCTTACAATAATACAGTAAAATATTATAGTACTGAAAGTAGGCCCTGATTGTCTATGATTCAAAGCTCGCGCATCCACGTAGGTAGAATGAATACTCTTTTTTATTATCTGTCTTATAATCTTTTCAGAGAAACGTGCTAAACGTGCTAATATGTTAAACATAAAATGGGAAAATGGGTAAAAGTTTGTGAGCTAGCAACGATCCGTGGGTGTGAAATGAGACGTGCGCGGGGCGTTTTCACTGTTTTGGACACACTCTGCATAGAATAATCCCTAAATAAGGATTCTGTATATTCTTAATTCTATGCGTCTATTGATTGATGCAGAATAAAAGTACGCGGAAAGTAAAAATGCTTCCTTCATTTGAGATTTAATGTAAAACCCTTTTTTTTACCCTGGACCCATCCTTTCATATACAGCAAGATTAAAATTTCCCGCTTTCTGTACGGAAAATATAACGACATATTCAGATTATCATAACAAAAAGGTGACTCTTATACACATCCCGATACCATTTTATGCGTCTTTCGGAAAATCAACGAGTTTTTCCTGTTCACCGCGCCATTAACGACACGCACAAGGGTTGGAATACGTGATTCCGATACCTCACACCTGCAATGGCCATAAAAGTAATAAAAACACCCCGTAATATTTTTTTTCCTTTCAAGTACATAGCTTTCAGTACGTGGGTTTTGTCTTGTATCAACCTTATCTGTTAAAACAAAAACATGTCTTCTGCCATTACAGAAAGTACAGAAGTCATTTGTGGGGTTGAGTTTATGTTTATGTATTCATAAGGTAATTTTGAACCCACCGATCTTCATATCATTGTTATCAATTCATTCTCGGCCCACTGCTGGGCGTGGATATCCTCTCAGAATGAAAAAGATGAGTTTAGGCCGCAGTCCACGACGCTGGCTTTGTGCGGATTGGTAGACTTCATACGCATTTGTTGAGAACGTTATGAAGAACCCGTTTTCCTTCAGCGTTAATGTAAAGTAAGAGGTGTGTGCCAGGAATCGAACTCAGTCCTCCCGAAAGGACGATCAGAGTCCTAACCAGTAGGCTATCAACGCTTCACATACCTACGGACCTACTAATAGTTACATAGTAAACATTTTAAACTAAGATTTTAGTGTTTAATCAATATTTCTTAAAAATATGATAATATTATGGAATTGGTTGATATTTCGATGTCAAGTTTGACGTCACGGGCCGAATCTAACCGACCGCTTTCGTGTTCTTTTCATTGGTATTTCACGAACTGTTCGGCATACTACACTGGCAACGTCACTTTTAACTTGAGAAGCTGTACGATGCTTTATAGTTTCTTGCTTTGCATAATTCTACCACTGGATTTCACACACTTGCTAATTTAAAAACGTCCTCACGATTGAAATTCAAATCAATTGAAGATCGAATTTTATATTTTTAAGAAATGTAGAAATACGAATAACTAAGTTAAAATAGTTTGCTTAAATACATATAGGGTGAGGAATGAAGAAATTCATGAATTTCTCAATGATTAGGTTTGTCAGAAATTACGTCCACTCCTATTACACGAGCACGTTAATCTGTCTGTCACGGTAATTGTCACTAACTTCTGACAACTAAAGCCCGCCAATCCACATTCGAACAGCGTGCTGGGTTAATAAAAAAACGTGTTCGTTCTGTAATAGCCGAAATTAGGTAGTTAAAACCGGAAAGCAGAAACCACAATGGAATGATGCTAATTCGATACAAACCCTTTTTTCAAACAAACAAATAAAATCATGTCCCGACACTTTTTATTTTTCTTCGGAAACGAATTTCTCCGTAGTTTCTCGTTAAACTCATTGTCTCTACTTTCAATACGATATTTCCACCAACTTATTTCTACACCTAGCGAAATAAGAATCACGCGAAACTGAGTTTTCAAGTTTTGTAATAAGGTGCTATTTGTTGTTTATAAGCTGCTTTAAGGGTGGCTGTTCAAAACCACAGCATCTTTGTTACCGGCGTTTGTTCGGGACTAACGGTAGATCTGGTTTCGAAAGATATATACCAACCTATTGAGATATATTATGTAGCATACTATGTGTGTATGAGTGTGCCTTGAATGCTAATTCAGAAGAGTATGTGTTGAGTAATGATTTGGCGACATAACACACGGATCTTGGGATTCATTCTTGGAATTTTCTTAACTGACTTCGAACGCAAGAAAGACGAGGAAATTGTTTATTTTCAGCTATTATATGTTGCTTTTTAGACGCGCTATATTGTGTTACTCATAGTTTCGATGGATTTATTTCATTTTATTTGGATCTTTTGAAATATTTTCAACTGGTGTTAATCTTTGTAGATCGGTTACAATAGTATTGTTTTATAAGCAGTGGTGGTCTAGTCGGTAAGGCTTTCCGTTTTGTGATTTATTTCGGAGTTATGTGCGTTTTTATTCTAATCAATTAAAATAGGTACCAATTGTTTTAAACGGTGAAGGTAAACATCGTGAGGAAATCTGTATGCCTAAAAGTTTTCCATTACGTACTCAAGGGCGTGCGAAGTTCACCAATCTGCATTTGGCCAACGTGGTAGACTATGGCCTAGGCACTTCTCATTCTGTGAGACTCGTGCCGTGATCGTAAGGTATCTTTGGATCTACTAATGCATAAGTTTAAAGACTGTGTTAAAATACATTTATTACAGCGAGGTTATTATACAATTGATGAATTTCTTAATGACAAGGTTGCTCGGAAGCATCCGGCACCGCTTTCATCTCTCACAAGATAGAAAAATGAATTATAAAATGTAAAATGTAAATTGTTGATATTGGAAAAGAGCAACTGCTGAGTTTCTAGCCAGCTTCTTTTCGGTAGAATCTGCCTTTTGAACCGGTGGTAGAGTCACTACACACAGACAGACTTGGCGTTTCAAAAGTGCTTATATAAATTAGTGACATCATAGTAATTAGGCCTACGTTAAATAAATGAATTTTGATTTTTTTTTTCTCGGTTCATTTACCGGTTTAGACTAATGTTTAGTATTGGGTTTTTCTATTAAGCAATTCTTAGTACCAGTCCGGAATTTGGAAATAGGAGTGATTCACCCCCGTGCCTCGGAGAGCACGTTAAGCTGTCGGTCCCGCTTCTGATCTCCTACCGGTTGTGACCAAATCGGAATATGAGAGTGAGCGAATAACGAGTGCACCTGTTTGTGCACATACTTGTGCAATATAATTTCTTCTCACTCGTAGTAAATATCTGGAGATGAATTTTAAATGACTATCGTGTCCGAGATCAGCAGTGCTAGCACGGGCGGCAGATAAAAATTATATCCCCCGATTATATCCCAAGGGATATAATTAACGTGCCCACGTGCTAAATCACTGGACTATGGAATAGGAGAAGTTTACCCCCGTTTATTAATACACATTTGGATATTATTTCCACTTGTGTGCCAGTGCTCTAACAGTTGATAAAGCTGTGGGAGAAGATTAATCTATGTCCTTTCCGGGGATATAATTGTCTCCTGCCCATGCTTGCCGTAGGAGAAATTTATATACATTGAATTTCAATGGAATTTATACATTACCAGCCTTTTCCCGCGCATGCCTACGCGGTTTTCAAAATTTTCATGAATCCTGCGGGAATCATATATTTATCCGGGATAAAAAGCAGCCTATATGTTCATCCAGGGTATTATCTATCTCCCTTCCAAAATGCAGTCAAATTTGTTCACTAGTTTTTGCGTGAAAGACTAACTAACATTCAATCATCCATCCATCCACACATACAAACGAACTTTCGCATTTATAATATTAGGAAGTAGGATTAAATTCATTCTAGCTGCAGCGGTTAGCCATTGCCGAAATCAAACTAGACCAAAGAAAATTCATGAATTATGATTTCCCAATCTTGAACCTCGGATCACAGGGAACACCAAGAAAAGTCGGCTAAACCATAATGGCAAAGCATTTTACCAGTCAACCTACGTACGAAAACGCGTGGGAGTGTGCCTAAACAACGTTTTAATTAACCTTATAACAAGCTATATTAAAATATAAAATCCTTCAATAAACTAAAAAAAGGAACATGTTTTAAATTTTTTATTTACATAGAATAATTTACGCATGTTGCATGGCCCTGTGTCCATCAATTTGAGGCATAGAGAAAATAAGAGACAAACTATGTGTTAGACTATACGAAACAAAAACGCGTTTATTTAATTTATTAGCATCGTATTTTTCAAGTAACGTTACTCCCAATACAAAAGGGACCCAGTTACGTCGATACACGCCGGTTTATCGGTGACCTTTTATCTCGCAAGTCGATTCGATATATTCTTGTTAGAGCGTTAACGAGAGAAAGCGGCCGCGCCTGCTTCGTGGAAGCTGCGAGAGCTGTCCATAGATTTCAATGCGCGAGCACTTTGTGTGCGGAGTGAGTAAGAAAGTAATAAGTAACTAACTACAAAGCAAATTCACATAACGGTTTGACGTCTAACGACCTCCCGGCTCCGAAGCGAAACGGTGTTCTATATTACGTCGTTTAAGAGCTTGGTATGATTTCAGGACTTTGCAAAATGAAACGCGACCTTAAATTCTACTTGACCGTTGCGAACACTTTTTAATATGCACTTCAGTATGTTTGAATTTTTAGTTTCAACTATAATTGGTGCAGTAGGTATATCTTTATATATATATATTTCTTGTGTGCGTGTGTATGTCACTGAACTCCTCCTAGACGGCTGGACCGATATGAATGAATTTTTCGGTATGCGTTTGGGTGGCGCCCTGGATGGTTTAGATTTACAAATCAGCCCGACAGATGGCGCTGGGGTCAGCTAGTATATATATATTATTATTAGCCTCAAAATTTTACGCATTAAAACAATGAATTATTATCAATGAATAATTATAAAGAAGCGGCAGACTGTGTAGGACCTCGACTCTATCTTTTCTAAGTTATGTGCGTTTTAAGAAATTGAAATATGACTTACTCAACTGGTAAAGGAAAACATCGTGAGGAAACCTGCATGCATAAGAGTTCTCCATAATGTTCTCGAAGGTCTGTGGGGTCCACCAATCGGCGCTGGGCCAGCGGGTAGGGCTACGGCTTTAATCCCTCATTATGGGAGGCGACCCATGCCCTGGAGGCTGGTTATAGTTGATATGATGATGATGTGGATATATAATAAAATATGTTATTACGTCTATTACGTGTGTTTCTGTGGTTCAACATTAACACAAAATTATTGTTTTACCAGCTTGTTACCAGCGTTTTTCGTCCGCGTTCAATATAATTTTCTACAAATCCCGTCGAAATCGTTTGTTTTCCTGAGATAAAGATTAGCCTTTATTACTCTTCGTTCTTTCAACTAACTTTGTGCCAAAAGTCAAGTCTTAGTTGGTTGCTAAGTTAGGGTGTATTTATAATATTAGTTAGGATGTTTTTGATAATCTGTTAAAGACAAACAGCAAACGGCAGGCGGCACAAGTCATTCGGAGTTAAAAATTGTCGATATAGAACATATACAAATATATAAATAAATAAATAAACAAATAACTCAATACGCACATCGCCATCCAGCCCCAAAGTAACCGTAGCTTGTGTTATGGGTACTAGATTAACTGATATTTTTATGAACAATATAAATTGATAGGTAGAAACTACGGATAGGCCTACATGAATAAAGAAATTTTGAATTTGAAAAAAAAAAAAAAAAAAAAAATTGGATACGCACCCAGATACTGAAAATCATTTATGTTCATCATACAAACATTTTTCAGTTGTGGGAATCGAACCCACAGCCTTGGACTCAGAAAGCCGCATTGGCGCAGTGGATCGCTGCCCACTGCGCAAATAGGCCGTCACATAAAACATAATATACAGGTAAAATGAGGCAAAAGTCAAAGTCTACGGAGTTAAAATTTTTCGATATAATAAAACACATATAAATACATACAACAAAATATGTAACAGGTTAAATGAAAGACCGGACTTACGAAAATAATATTTAATAACTTTCACGAGCACTAACTCATTTGGACTTTCTCAGCGATTTGGCTAAACGTCTGCGCGATCGTTCGCCATTACCACCGCAATGCCTTCCCATTAGTGAAGCTTTAATTGTTTTATACGACTTAAGCTTCTGACTCTGTCTGCTTTAATCAGGAAAGCTTGACTGCGGTGTTCATAAAAAGCATTACGCTTAGTTTTTACACAAATTCCCAAAAACTGCACTCTGAAAACATACCACTGGAATGTATTCAGTGCATTAATAATAACGAAATCTGAGTATATCTCAAATTCAAAATGGCGGCTGTAGGGCGCCATATTAATATGTGATATTCGTACAGAGATCGGCAGACATTTGTGTCTATTTAAAAATAATACGTACATGTTTTTTTAAATTTATTCTTTGGATGACAAGTAGATTTCTTTAAGTAGAACTAGAGTTTTTTATGACAGCTCGTCCGGGGATACCATGCTTGTTTCTGTGACCAAATAGCATTGCTGTGTTCCGGTATAAATGGCATAGTTGCCAGTGTAATTACACGTAACGTTTAACACTTACGCCTCAGTTTAATGGACACAGGGCAGAAATTTCAAGACATGTTCCTAGCATTACCTGCAAAATGTTGCTCTGTTTCTGACGGTCGTTTTTCACCCACTATCAGGTGGGAAATCTGCTTGTCTATCAATTATTACTAGAAACAAAATTACAATTAGCGCTCTGTTTTGTCTGATGGTGCGTAAAGATGAATCTCATATACCTTATGAAAGCGTGTGTATGGAAAAATAATTGTTATAATTAAACATAATGACATGAAATATATAGAGATCACTTACCATCAGGTGACTCACTTGCTCGTTTGCCCGCTATTAATATAAAAAAAAAAAGAAAAAAAAAGAGATTTGGTATTAAGTATGTTATGATTATGAAAGTTAAATAGTACTAGGCCAACCTTATTGTAAATTCCGTCGTAGACCACGAATCCACGTAGCTTTAGTTTCAAGTCCACGAATGTAGTTATTACCTTATAATTCTAAAAATTTGTATATATACTTCAACAGCATCTGTACCAGGTTTGGTTAATTAAAACAGATTTAATTTCATTTGATTTAATCAGTTTCCGCGGGGATTTTATCGATTTTTATTTATAGAATTTAGTAAATTAAAATTAACATCTCTGACGGGCAAATATTGAGTTTATTGGCAAGAAATTAAGGTTGCAGGATCTTTATTTATGTATCCAAACTAATATTATAAATGTTAAAGAGTGTTTGTTTGTCCTTTCTTCACGCAGCGACCCTGCTTTCTGAGTCCAAGGCCCTGGGTTCGATTCCCACAACTGGAAAATGTTTGTGTGATGAACATGAATGTTATTCAGTGTCTGGGTGTTTATATGTATAATATAAGTATGTGCATTACCTATTTGTAAAAATATTCATCAGTCATCTTAGTACCCATAACACAAGCTACGCTTACTTTGGGGCTAGATGGCGATGCATGTTTGTAAAAAAAAAAAAAACAACTTAATTTCGGCGGAGATTTAGTCGAAAGGAAGGAGAGTAACATAGGCTACGTTTTATCCAAGGAAAACACGCAAAAAAAACGTAGTATATGCGGACAACGTACATACGTATACGCGATAACACCTAAAATGCTTATGTAGGTAAAAAACCGGTATAAATTCGGTAGGTGTGTTTGTCACCTAACTCCTCCCAAACGGATAGACTGATTTGGATGATAATATGTGTTTACATTGAAATGAGTTGTCTGGATGGATCCGGTAGGTGGCACTGCTTTAATGGGCAGGAAGACATCCGCCGGGCAGGCTAGTAGATTTATGAAAGGCGGTCGATGTTTTGCTATTTCATTCGCATTATCGCATATCATTAATTTTAATTTTAATTATTATTTAAAAAATATTCGTTAATTAAATAAGAGTTATAAGCGCATTTGTAAAAGTGCTAATGTAAATTTATTAAATTATCTAACTAAAACTTAATACAGTGAAGTAAAAAAAAATTGACACACTGGTGTCCCATGTATAATCCTTATTATGAGTACGTGAAGGTAATTCTTATAAAGTTGTAGTTTTTAAAATAACTAAGGTAAATTAAATTCTAGAGGATGTACATCGGTACTTTTTTATTTTGTAAAAGAATACTCAGGAAATTTTAAAAACTCCTAATCCGATCATAAAACCGTATAAATAATTTCAATAAACGGACATAAGCATGTAATACATCTCTGTATATATGAATACCTTCTGGTTTTTACTCCTGCACGTGTCCTTAATTGAGCAAATGAAATGCTTCTTACTGCAAAGTTCATGGTTCTTAAAAAATGACTGATTTATATGTCGACTGATGATAAGACTTAATAATCGATGTAATGTAACAGCCTCAATACTGACGTCCTTTCTGGCGCAGTGGTGTGGTTTTAACTCTGGATATCCTAGACTCGATTCCCTGTTGGGCAACTTTTCATACAACTTATTTATTTTACATTATTCTGTATCTATATAAAATTCAATATAATAGATCTTTTTTTTATAATATCCATAACATACTGAGTGGAATTTTCTAATGCTACCTGATGGGAAAGTACTCTTGATACCGTATATAGAAAATGTTACTCAAAGAATACATTCCTTTTTTTTTAAATACAAAGAAAATGCATTCAAAGATTTTCGAAAATTCGCTTGCCACACCTGGGAATCGAACCGACTAAAATCTGTTTAAATTATGAATATATATATATATATACCTGTAATTTCATTGCATCGATTATTAAGGTCAATTATAATGAGTCATTGAGAGATATATTTAAAGATTTTAAAATAATGACAGTGTATAGTCAGTGGCTATTTGAATTTAATGTACGTTCATAAAAACATTTCGAAATTTAAGAAAAAATGTGACTGCCATAATTTAAACATTAGAAGTAAGAATAAACTTACAGTGCAATATACTAGTTTACATAAAATTCATAATTCGTTTAAAGAAAATTGCATACAATTCTACAACAAACTACCAATTGACATCTTGGAGATGTCTCTTAAAAAATTTCAAAGTTTGTATTAAACGTAAGCTTATAGAAAAGTCCTATTATAGTATAAAGGACTACGTAATCGATAAACAAGCTTGGGTGTGAATTATTGCTCTAACCAGGTTGCTCTTCTAACAATTTTAAATGACATTGTGAGATGGTGATAGCAAAAAAAAAAAAAACACCCGGCTAAGTTTGTTGTGGGCTTCTTCTTAGACCAGGACGCGTTTGGAACCCTCGCAGCGTTAGTTTTAAGTTTACGAATGTGGTTATCGCCATCATCTCACAACCGTGTAATTCTTATGTACGCATCAAAAGTGCCACCTATGGGCCTACTTGAATAAAGATATTTTTGACTTTGACTTTGACTTTGATGAAATCAGTACAGTATTAAAAGTACTTTCCCTTCAGGTAGCATTACCAAATTCCACCCTGTATTGTTATCATCATCTCTATGATGATGCAAAATTTGTAAAAGATAAACTGAAATGACTGGCTGAGTTTAAAAAACTTTTGCTTCCAAAAATATCAGATTTTCAATTAGGTACATACTTGATATGACATTGCCGCTTGTATCAGCGTCGAATTACGTTAAAATGTTATTTAAGCAGGAATATCAAAGAGTGAGGATTTATTGTGTGAGCATGGAAATGTAAATGTAATGAACACGATATCATATGACATTCAGGATTATTGTTTAATAGGTCAGAGTGAAGGCTTTGCCCTTTAGTATTTTTTTAAACTATAAGCATCGCTTGCCAATCTTAAATAGCTATGGACGGTTCTGGAAGCTTGAAGTTTGATTGTTGATGTTGGAAAAGAGCAACTGCTGAGTATCTTGCCGGCTTCTTTTCGGTAGAAGCTGCGTTCCGAACCGGTCGTAGAGTCACTACAAACAGACAGACTTGACGTACCAAAAGTGCTAATATTAGGCCTACTTGAAATAAATGAATTTTGAATTTGAATTTAAGGAGCCCATAGTGTGATAGAGTGGTAAAATCAAATTAAATATAACAGGTATAAAAATAATATAGTGAAGGTAGCCTAAAATACAAGTTCATAAGGTAACTTGACGAATTTTAGAATTTAGAATTTTGAAGGAAAGATAGACGTTGGAGTTTTAACGTGCATGATTTTCTGCACTGAAAAATATTAACATTTTAAAATCCTTCCTAACTTGGCAGACGATATTAAATCGGTCGTAAAAACCTGGTCAAAAGCAGTCCAAGAAATTTGAGGAACCTAACGAGAGGTCTATGCCCATCGTTTGATATGACTAAGGTTGCCTGGCAGAGATCGCTATTAAGCGATAAGGCCGCCTTTTGTATTACTAATTCTTTCGATGTTTCTGTTTTTGTTATATTTTAAATATGTTAATGTTGTGGTATACAAATAAAGAGTTTAATAATATGATATAATGTACTTTTTAATTATATGATTGATCGCAACAGATTTTGAAATCCTCTGATGGACTTTTGAAAACGGTTGGATTACTTAAACGTTTTTGACGACCTCCCTGGCGCAACGCCGGGCGCTGAGTTTAAGTACGAGGTCCCAGGTTCAATTCCCGGCAGGAGCTATTTGTGAATTTATTATTACGGATTTTCTCTGGTCTAGACTGGTGTGAGTCTTTGGTCTTTGACGGTAACTAGCTACCGTCAAAGACGTGCCGCTAAGGGATTTAGTGTTCCGGTGCGATGTCGCTTCGAAACCAATTAGGGGTATGACTACCATGCTCCCTAACAGGTTAGCCCGCTATCATCTTAGACTACATCATCACTCACCCCCAGGTGAGATTGCAGACAAGGGCTAACTTGCAGTAGAATAAAAAATTAGCAGTTTTTTAAAGAAAAAGATTAATGAAAGCAAGCGGATTCGCTCTAATTTCACAAAATATAGAACATTGATTGTCAAACTTTAAAATATAGACGTAGGAAAAGAGCTGGATTCTTTGCGGGTAGTTATTTGTCTTCCAAACCGTTTGTAGAATTAATGAGAATAGAATCTTCGAAAAATATAAAATCTTTTTCATTGGCCGATTGGCGCAGTTTGCAGCGACCCTGCTTTCTGAGCCCAAGGCCGTGGGTTCGATTCCCACAACTGGAAAATGTTTCCGTGATGAGCATAAATGTTTTTCAGTGTCTGGGTGTTTATATGTATTTTCTAAGTATTTATGTATATAATTAATAAAAATATTCATCAGTCATCTTAGTATCCATAACACAAGCTACGCTTACTTTCGGGCTAGATGACGATGTGTATTGTCTTAGTATATTTATTTATTTATTATTGTATTCATAGCGGAATTAATTATTACATAATTCATTTTTCTATTGATACTGTAATAGCGGATTGAAGCGGTAAAATTAAAGTAGTTACTAAAAAGTAGTTAAAGTAGTTACGGGATTCCGTAGAGTGTCGTAGGCGTAGAACATTGTAGAACACTAGATGAGGAGCTACGATCCCTACGTCTGCAGCTACAACATCTACGAGGTGTCTATGACTATTTTTCGTAAGAAATAGTTGTGTTTTTTTTTCATTAAAAATTACTACTATTTTCAACCAATAATCAAGCGTCTAAGAACTTTTCAGATTTAAATCCAAACAAAAAATGCGATAACGACCTCGCTACAAAGTAAAAGTAAATAAGTTTAGACCTATATTATATACGTGACATCGTAGCGGAACGCGAAATCGCTTAGCCGTACGTCTTTATCAGTTCGGTGGTACCTAGCCTCGGCAAAAGCCAATTGTATATATACCGATCTCACTACAAACCAGACATTGTAGTGAGATGATTGTGATTACATTCTTAAACTTAAAGCTTAAGCTCCGAGGGATCGCGCCCTGTGTACATTAGTTGATATTTTGCAATCAGAATTTGGCTTAGCTTAACGAATAAATTGGCATCACACAAGGCGTAAATTCAAATCACAACGGGTTTAGTGGAGAAGTTGACCAAAACTCGCAATAAAATAATTTAGAATCGCGATCCTGCGCAGTTTACGACGAACACTATAGATACGATCGGCCGTAAATACCCGGCTTTACGACCAACTGCACTGAGCTGCTGTGAAATTTTACATTAGACGTAAGTTTCGATAAGAAAAAAAATATGATTTCCTTTAAGCCACGATTTAATCTTGAATTATTCATACATTTAGTTATCACCATAATGAATTTACTCTAGAAAGTAGCTAAGTTTTTCTCATTTGTTAATATTTTAATTTCATTTAATATGTTAAAGATGTATTAGAATGATTCAGGCCGCAGTCCACAAATCTGGCCGAATGCGGATTGATGGACTCCACACACCTTTGAAAACATTATGATAACTCTCAGGCATGCAGGTTTCCTCACTATATTTTCCTTCACCGATATTTTAATAGCACATACTCTGACAATTTATATTTATAATTCATAAAATAGTTTGTGATTTATAGTTTTTTGTTACTATGGATGCTGGGTTCTTCTCGGTAGACTCTGGCTTCACTACAAACTGATAGACTGGAAGTTTGAAGAATGCAAAAGTAGGCCTACTTTAAATAAATGAATAAGTATTTTATCAATTTAAAATGCATATAAGGCATATACTTATTCCGGCATCAACGGTAAGAGAGCTGTAGCTTAAATGGTTAAAGGCCGCAATTGCCATAAAGTCGCAAGTTCAAATCGTGTCAGTTCCGAAAATTTTATATGCATTTTAAATTTATAAAATTGATAATACCTCCAGGTACTAAGTCACAAAAAACAACACGTTGCAACACCAATGCCGCTAAGACAGTGTTAAGGGATTGTTCTCATTCTTCTTTTTATTTCAATTTGATTTTTGAATTGGTTTATTTGGATTAGATTTAATTTAGTTTTATTTTTTATTATTTTTTTTAAATTTAGTTTTATTTATTTTTGACATGTATTTATTTTAATTGCATTATAATATAATATAATATTAATATAATATTACAGAAATCCAATCGGTACTCACTCTTGAATTCAAAGTGAAAGTTTTGATTCTAAGACCACTAATTTTAATACGCACTTGTCTAAGCGAACTTTGTACGAGCCAAATCGAATACGTTTAAACCAGCAATTTTTGTACCTTTACATTTTATGTTAGTCTCGGAAACGGCTCGGGCGATTTGGAGGGTAACAAATCGATCTAGTTTTGTTTCATTTTTAGATGTCGGTTTATTGTTGTTTTCAGGCAACAAAAAATTTCTTCAATATCATAACAACATGAAGATGATATCTCATCATGTCCAAATCAGAACAATTCCGAGCATAGCTCTCTTTATCGCGCGCTGAGTGACCCTTCGCCTTTTTATAGAGCCCATAAGTGTGATATAATGATAAAAGCCAATTAATATTTAACAAGTAAAAAAATAATATAGTTAGAGTGGAATATCCTAAAATATAAGTTCATAAGGTACATTAAAGTAAGCCGAATATAAAGAGCGAATACCTTCCGGGTGTTGCTTGTGTACCGATCCGACAGAGTTCGATATAATCCAAGGGCTAGTGGCATGTGAGTAGAGATAGTAAAAAAAGCTTTCAGCAAAAACTTTCGCTTAGTACCAGTTTAAATCTTCATTAGTAAAATTAATATGTCATGATTGTACAGGAGTTGTCTTTGATTCATACTATAATCCATACTACGTGTTATAAATTCGAAAGTATGTTTTTTTTATCATTATTCCACTCAATTAATTAAATTATGTAGGTTTTTTTTTAGACAAGGTCGCGTTTCGAACCCTTAAAATTGCTATCGTTAAAAGTTAACGAATATACTTATCACCTCATAACAATGGTAAGATCTGTTAATATGCATCATAGGTGTCTGTTACAGATCGACATGAATATATTGTGCTTTAAAATAAGGTCAACCCTTTATTTATTTATTTAAACACTTTATATGCACACAAAAAATACAGAAGAAGAATAAAAAAAAACACAGACAGAAGCAGTATACAAAAGGCGGCCTTATCGCTTAGTAGCGATATCTACCTTAGGATAAGGAAAACAAAAGAATAACAGACTGCAGGACCACAATCATTAGTTTAGAAACCAAAAAGTTTTTCCATGCATAAATATGCTATTTTAATAACTCTTACAGTTTAAGCACAAAAATTATATTTGTTGTATTAGGAAGCAGGTAGGATTAGTTTGTATTACAAAATTTTTCGCTGATTTTGCAGACGGTACCTTCAAGAACCGCAGGGCCTGTTTTCGCAGCAATTTACTGTTGGAGAATGCGCCGAAAGAAGGAATTATATCTTAATCGGTTGCATAACGCCCATTGTAGGCTTATAGGTGTAGCTTTCGGATATTTCTGGTACCCACTTCATATGAGTGTATAAAACTCTATACATAGTTATATGACATACTGGCTGTGCATCACATAGCATCTATACACGTATTTTTTTTAATTGTAATCACGTTTACAGCCTAAGTTAGTCGCACCAAAACGATTGTTTTAGCTTATTCCCGTACAGTTGAGTTTTTCACAAATGGCGCACCATAGCATCTTTTCCATAGTAAAAATAGCTTGTGTCAGTCAATCTCAATATAAAATTACACTCCACCAATTATATTTTTGCGTTAAAGATTTATTTCGCGTAAATTTATTCTATAATTTTTTTTTAGGTTCACAAATTTTAAATCAATATTATTGGACCGGTAAAAATTGTTAAGACCTTTATGTCAAGTAGAAAATGAGATAGATAGATAAAGTCTTTGTTGCACAAATTAAAAGTGAAAACAGGAAATGTGGAATAACAAAACAATAAAAACATATATATATATAAGATCTGACAACCCTTTATGGTAGAGAATTAGGTTCGGAAAAACGAGATAGTGCAACCAGTGATACAATTAAATTAAATACATATAATTATAATATATACTTACATATGAATATAATATATATATATATATAAATATAAATATATAACATGGATATATAAACATACAAAACAACATATAATATTAGATAAATAAAATTCTTTTAGACGATCTTTAAATATGTTTACTGTCTGTGACTGTCTTATATCTCTCGGCAATTCATTCCACAGATTTACCACTTTTACAGTAAATTATGAGATAATGATGTTTGTCTGAACAGTGGGCTAGGTTGTGTGTGGTCGATCAATAATAAAATATCCAAACAAAAAAAGAAAGCTGTATATTGATTAAAATATGCTGTGCAACAAATAGTCAAAGAAGTTATAGAAGCATGCTTACGATCAGAGTGTTTAGTGCACGCTTTTTTCTGAAATAATTCGTTGTGAAACTTATGGTAACAATGTGAAAATGAGTGAAAAGTAACAGAATAAGCACATCCGATACAAGCTTGCAGAGTGTACCGATGGAATTTTCATTTTTTTTCAATATGTCTGATAGTAATAAACTTGTTTCAATTTCATTTGTTTTCATTACCACTTTTTGTCATTATAATTATAGTCGACTAATAACTCATTATTGTAATAGCAGATTTGGGGATGAGACCTTCTTAAATTGAAATCGCATCAAAATTGGTAAATTCGTTTGGGAGCTACGTTGCAACAGATAGACATACAATGTCACATGTTAAACTTATGGCATCCGGTGTTCTGTGTTTTAAGGTGAAAAAAGGAATGTTTTAGTTCAAACACTTTAGTTATATACTTTACTTTAGTCAAACACGTTATATATAATGTTTTAGTTTCCGCTTTAAGGTTTCATATTTAATTTCTTTCGTCAGTAAAAATTGTGTGCTATGCCAGAACTCTCACTGCAATGACTTATAAATCTGATATCGCTTCACAATAAAACCTCTTTAGAGTCAAAGCATATATAAATGAAAGAATGCAAAAACCACTCTAAAAAGGACTAACGTTTTTTTGAACGTAAACCTAATAAAATTTCATTTTAACACAAAGAAAATCTGAAGCCTATCGAATAATGTGAAGGGAGAAAAAAGGCCTAAGTCGTCAAAAACTCATAAAAGAATTCGGCTGAGGCATGCGGGGGAGCAGGCGCGGCAGGGCGGGGGGAGGGCTGCCAAAAATCTAGTCTGACTGGCTTGTGTAGTGCAATGTACTGTGCAACGAATTTGGGCGGCACAGAGGTTGCATGGAGCAGCTTTGGCTGTCCAATTTTTCAAGTGGTAATACATCATATGATTGTGCTGAATTAAGCCATCAAATCATTATGATTAATTAACCTGTCATAAATTAGATTACTGTACCCAGGCTTCAAATATCCTACTGCTGGATTAACAGAGAAGACCAATTTTTTAAGATTTTTTTATGCCACTAAAAGTTAGCCCTTGAATGCAATCTTACCTGCAGTGATGATGCAGTCTAAGATGGTAGCGGGCTAACGTGTCAGGGAATATGGCTGTTATATTTAATCCATACACCTAATCGGTTTCTACGCAACACCGGACCGCTAAATGGTGGTAAAGTGGCACGTCAAAGCCTCCAATCAGACCGGACCAAAGAAAATTCCAAAATAATAAATTCCCAAATCTCCCCTGACTGGACTCGAATCTAGGACCTCCAAATTAAAACCTCAGTAGTCACTGCTGCGCCAAATTGCGTCTCGTCGACAAAATCTATCAAACACACATTTCATTGGATAGAAGCAGGCTTTACTTAACCGTGTTCCAGAATATTCAATAAACATTTACCATATTTGCGACAGTCAGCAAAAGCCAGGCAAATTTGCACGGTGCCATTCAAACTTCTTTAACCTGTACACCCTACATACCAAAATCTTTCGACTCTTCTCTTCGATCTTTCAAAATGAACTAGGGTACATTTTAATGTGCATTCAATTTGATTTGTAATGACGTTTTTTTAAATATTTTCCTTTACAGAAGCCTTACTGTTTACTTACTATTTGTGAACTCGCTATCCTTACATAAACTGTTTCGTTTATAACGATGGCGTAAAGAAAAAAAAACACTATGAACGTTTCGCTATGACACTGGATCATCCTGAGCTGTTGACTCTACAATATGCACGTTCTAGACAATTGCACCATGCAGATTTGCCTGGTATTCGCGGCAAAATCATGCTTATATTTAATTCTACATTTTATTTTTATTTCCAAGCCGGGTCATTGTCAGTTCCGTGGATTCTTTAGTCCGTCCGACTTCTAAAGAGCATCGACCGAATGCCCTCTGCAATTGATAACTTCGAACAAGTAAGACATTAGGTTAGATTTAACAATGACCTAACGTATACTAACAATTAATAACAAGCCCTCTAAACAAGCCAAGTCAACGATCTTGTTCACCTCAAGTTCCACATACGGATTTGTTTATAAATGTCACTATAGTTATGAAGTGCAGTGGTGTATCCTGGTTTTAAGACGGTTTTATTTCAAGCACCTTCGTAATAATGTTTCGCCAGAGATTTGCAATTTTAATATTAACTAAGCTAGCGACTTTGTTAGAGTTTATATTAATTTTCTAAATATTCCGCCAGAACCGTTAGTTTTAATATGGTGTATAAACAAGTATAAAGACTTATAACATACAGATATACACCAAGACACTGAAAAACATTCCTGTCCATCACACGAACATTTTGTGGGAATCGAAACCACAGTCTTAAACTCAAAAAGAAGGGTCGCTGCCCACTGCGCCAATTGGCTGTCATAATACCATATGTCCATCTTCAGGATGCTCTATTAATGATTTTCATCCAGATCAGTTATATAGTTGAGGTCAACAAAGGGAAACAAATAACAAGAAAATATACAAACTCACATACTTTCGCATAAAAATCGTTGGTCTGACTTTTTTTTAACAGTAAAAACATGATAAAAAAAATTGTTTGTTTTAGTAGCTCAACAAAACCCTCGATACGAGAGAGAAGGACAAGTTTGTCTCTTTAGCATTAACCCTCGTGACATTTAGGTTTTACAGTTTTTTAATTAGTTATATGTAATTGTACCTTTTATTTATAACATTACCTAAATTCTAAGTAAAAATTAAATGAAGGTATACGCTCCGACTTATTTGGTTAAGACGACGGTGTTTTTAAGATTTTTATCACAAATACTTCATCGACTGTCTTGGCATATATATAGATTTAACAGGCATTCCATTGTTTTTATTTGTAAACATATTTATACACTCTAAAATAACAGAAACTCTAAAATATTTCATTTTTCACTTTATGCCTGCGGGATGAAAAATCTATCCCATGATGGGACAATAATGAAATTCTCCAGATAATGTAAGAGCACTTGGAATTTATTATCCTCCAGCATTAGTTGAAGCAGCATTGCCATGAAAATAAGCTTGTGCTGTTTAATTAAGTGGATGTTTAATTTAATTAATATTTACCGATTTGTTATTGATATTCTTTATTTTATTTTTAGTTTCAATTATTTTAAACGGTTGTTGGACCTTTAATTTAAGTACCTACACATTACCATACGAATCTAAATATAATATATGATATTCAGTCTAGATATTTTAAATTTGGTTTAGTATGTGCGTTGCGCAGAGTTAATCAGAAAGTTATGAAAATTAAGCTTAATTTGCTATACTCCGCGAAAAGCAGGAGAATCTGTATAGTGTAATTTATAGTATCTCCAATCTCTACGCACGAGGGTACATTGCCGAAGGTATGTTTGGTGTGGAGTTTAAGGATTGGAGAAATTATAAATTACATCTACATAAGCTTAATTTACATAATATATCATGGAATTCCGCAAAGTAACGCCTGCTTGCATCCAAATCAGATAGTGTTGGAACTTTTATAAAGTTACCTATCGATAGGAAGAATAAAATATTGGAACTCCAAGGTTTTTGTTGTCCGGTCGTTAGATAGTCGTATGGTCAGAGTAGGTGCATCTAAAAAGTGCAACGCGATCGCGGGAGGCTGCGAGTGGCGGGCGAAAAAATAAAGATGGCCGAAATCTGCGCGGGCGTCGACCGGTCAACGACCCCGGCACTTAGACCGCCTAGGCTTCGCAAGGTGACTTTGTGCTAACGCCTAATGAATATGCGATATATAGTGTCGATGACTTTAGTGACACACCGAAATTTTAAAAGGTATTTTTTTTAGCCGAGCACAGACGATGGTTATGATTTTAATGACGGTTTATGGTTTTTGTTTATCCGTCTGATTGTCTATTGATTAATCGCATCCTTGGTATTCCATGGGAAGTACATTTCTAAGATTTTAAGTAATAAAAATAATAGTTATTTCAGATTCCGTTGACTTCGTATGCTATAGGCGTCTACTACAAATTTAATAGGCATAAAATCCAAAAAAAAATTAACACAATATTATTGACTGTGTTTGGTATGAAATGAAAGGTCTTACCGTGTTTATTCTTTAAATAATATAATTAATGAAGGAATAATCAGTCAGTTTTTAGTTTAGTGATGAAAGTTGTTTTGAAACTTTATTGAATTGCATCCTCATCTTTTCTAGATGTTTAATGTTTTTTTTTTAATTTCCGTAACTAAAATTGCTAATCATGCTATAATCATGCAATACTTCTAAATCTTATATATATGGGGAAATTCGTAACTCTATATCCCATAATTTAAGGGTTTCCATAGATTTCCTAGAAATTAATTAATTAATTATGGACGTATGGTCAGATAAAATTAATTATTTACTATTATTATTACTAGTTGTTGCCCGCGACTTCATCTGCGTTTGTTTTTACTTTAAAGGATCCGAACAGTTCATTTCAGAGATGCCTGGCTGTTTTTTTTAATTAATTTTTTTTTTTTTAGTGGTCAGCCTAGCATTTATGCAGTATACTGTCTACGCTAATTCTTAAGTGAGGGGGTCTGCTCCCCGCTGAGAAGTTCTTTGTTCTACCGACAATAATATTGACCAGATCAAAATTAAACTAATAACAACCTTTCCGGTGAAAGAAGAATTGTGAAAATCGGTTTACGTGTAGCGGAGTTATGAAGTAAAGTCGACAAAAACTTTCAATGCATATCCTGAACGAACCCAAAACGTAAACGTATTTCGGGATGAAAAAAATGTTTTAATTTAATCCGAAGCGTCAGCTATAAATGTACTAAATTCCATTCAAATCTGTTCTGTAGTTTTTACGTGATGCGCGCACAAATCAACAGCCATACAGACACGGCTAGTCTACGATTTTATGTGCCTATGCATATAGATTATTATTGGTGATTCTAATTTGCTCACAGCCGCTGTTGTAACGTATGGATGGATGTCTCGCGTGGGCGTAGGTACAGTTCCTCAATACTCGATTCATTAGCGGGCGGGTGTGCCACGGTTCGTGGTGCCAGATCTTTTGTGTGGCTCCGGTCGCCGCATTACTCATACTGCTTACTGTGTATGCTTAGATACAGGGCTGGCTACAACAGTTTTTTTTATTTAATCATAACACACTCAAATCTGAACGCTAAAATCGGTTAGTGGCACGTCTTTGTCAGTACGGTGGTAATCACCCAACACGTTTAATTCCCAAATGCCCCTACCTGGAATCGAACCGGGGATCATCTACCAGCCACAGGTCGTCAAACGTTAAAGTAAGAAGAGGAGGAAGGAGGTTTAAAGAACTACCTCAATAGGCATGATGCTGGTAACAAAGAATCGCTAAAATATTGTATGTATCTAATGATATTCATGTATTATGAAAAACATATTTTTTGTTGCGATTCTTTGTTCCTATTACAGGAACATGAGGCTACCTAACTTCGCCTCAGGTTTCTGGACACCGGGAGGCATTTTTCACCTTAAACTTAACACCAGCGTGACTTGTATAGGCACGATACAAATAGTTAATCACTTGTTTATGTCCAATGAAATGGGATGATAAATATATTATATTAATTTTGGTAGTTAGTTTTTTTTTTTTCATGGTCTTCGGACACGAAAAATTTTATTAACATCATGTCCCAAAAATTGTTCCTTACGTCTGGTGACCCAAGAGCTGGCGCTTATTTAGCCCAACGGCTAAGTCTAGCAATTCAAAGGTGCAATAGCGCCAGCATTTTGGGTACCATGCCCATTAGTGAATATTTGATGAATAGTTATTGAATAGTTTGATGGCTTATATTTATTGTAAATATTAATTTTAGTTTGTAATTATTATTTCCCTACAAAAATATATTTTTCGTATGTTTATTTTTTGGTAGTTACTTATTTATTTATTTGTATTTAGTTACAAGTATTGTTTTATACATATTATTTATATTTTTATTTCTTCTTCTTCAGCATTTTTCGACCAAATTGGTGAAGGCTTCCTACAACAACTTTCAATTCTCTCGATATTGAGCTGTGAGGATCCAATTCGAACCGGCTACCGGCTTTTTTTCTGTATTTGTTTTCTTCGCCATTGGTTGCCTGGAAGAAGTCGCTATGAAGCGATAAGGCCGCCAAATTGTATACGTTGTTTTGTTATACTTTTCTTTTTTATGTACTTTATGTGGGGTGCAATAAAAGTATGTTCATTCATTTATAAAATTTGCTTGTCCACCTAAAGCAAGTTTACCACTGTTTAATATTATTAGGATATATTTTTATTATTTCAACCAATGATCGGAGAGTGGATAAAACTGTGGGAGAAGATACACATTTTGTCCTTGCCCCGTGAAGAAAATGTGTCCTGCTTTCGCTAGCTCTACAAGTAAAGTTACAGTTGGGGGTGTATATCTATATATCTGTAAAAATAAGAAAATATGTATGTTTACACACGTAAGAAGTGAAACTTCTTTATGACATCATGTTTTTTAATTTCTTTATTACAATTAATTGATGTTTACTAGATTAACAGTCGTATTAATTTGTAAATTGCTATTATTTACATGCTCTGATATTTACAATCAACACTAAGGTTAACCTGATGAAAGTTTTAAAAAATGTGACTTAGAAATCAAGATGGCGCGTAACATAAAAACGTTACATTGCTATAAAATTTCTCTCGGTAAAGAAGTTTCACGTCTAAAAGGTATTTTCTATCCCGAAAAAATACACCATTCTAATGGTATCTCATAGGTAAAATAGACTTTTCACTATTTATTTAAATAAAGAAATTTTCTTTTTGTTTTTCTACAAGTAGGTATATTTGATCAGACAAAAACAAAAATGTTGAGAAAATAATTTCAAACTCACTTAAACTGGAAAATCTTGTTTGTGAGATGAGAGATGATGAGTATTTACAGCGGGCCTGAGTTTGACAATTCATAAAAAAATATAATTTCATTTCGCTAACGTCACTTTTATGTGACAACCCTGATTGAAGAATGAAAGAATTACAGCGTGTTCGGAGTGTTTATGAATGTACATAAAACATTTTTTTAGATTGCATACCCCGAACGTGATCTCAATGTGAATGGCTAAAAAGGTTACATGTAAACGTAAGGTTCTTATTACTTCCTCTATGTAATAAGCGCTCACGATTCCAAAGGTTTGCTCGAATCCGGGTATGAATTAAGAAATAATGACGTTTTCTATGTAATTCGTGGTTTATACTGGTGTAGAGTATACGTGGCGAGGTCGCAGATGTGGCACTTCTATAGACTGTTTGGCAAATTTTTTGCTATCTAATAGACTAAGTCTATTTACGTTGAATGGGTAGTCGCGTGGTATTAGTAGCAACCTTACTTTGTAGCAGCTATAAGTGAGGTTGACATTTTATGCCGCTTTAATGTACTAAGCACAAACACACCTTGGGTTCCTTGGAATTGATTGTATCACAGGCTTTATTGAACGAAGTTGGGTAACTATTCTCCCTAACCAAGAATATCCGACATTTATAACGATTGCTTAAAAAAAAAAGAAATAGACTTATGTCATAGTAAATACATTGACCCTAGGCGTTAAATTATTGACACTTTTTTCTTATATATATATATATATATTTTTTATATATTCATCAGCTCTCTCTCTTAATACCCATAACACAAGCTACGCTTACACTGAGGCTAGGTGGCGATGTGTGTATTGTCGTAGTATATTTATTTATTTTATCCTAACATTAAAACCCAATAAATAATTGATTAATTGACCAAATTATTTTGCACAACCGCCAACCTACAAAATAGAACCTAAATGTTGCCAGATATCGGAGCTGTGTTTCAATCAATTATTTATTAGAAATCGATTTAAATTACGATACTTTTTGAATAATTAAAATGATTAACTACTTGGTTGAACGAATAACGTGAAATCGAAAATTGCTTGAATAATTACGTCCTAAACTAACCTTTTTCTAATCAAGGGAAGCTACAATGATTCAAATATCATTTTTCCTTACAAAATAATGCAATAATGAATACTAATAACGATTAAAAACGACTTAATAATAATCGAGTAGAAATAGTTATATCTAGTAACACCATATATAAACATTCGGCCGGTTGCGGCAAGTAGTTTTTGTTTACATCTTAGATAATAATAAGATATAACCTCAATTTCAGCAACTTAAACAAAGATTTATCTTAAACCTGGGTGAATAAATCAAAATAGTTAGCAGAATTTTGAAAGATAATTGTTTTTCTACGTAATTTTATTACGTAGAAAAACAATTATCTTGTCCACCGTGACATAACATTATGTCATTAGTGACCCAAAGCTCCTAAGAAAATGGGCAAAATTCTTTAAATTTAATTTTTTTTTTTTTTTGTTCATTATGAGTTACTATTCTACATCTGATCATAAAATCAATAATTTATCCTAAGCTTTGGTTTTTGTAATCGTTGTAATAATAGTGTCAGTGATGGTGAAACAACCCTAGCCATGATTCCATGGCTTAGCCTAGATGAGATAGGTAAAGCTCAGCCTCGAGGCGCATACCTCCGCTTGACCTGTCCATCCGGAGATGACCACTGCCCTACCACTTACGCAGTTTATCTTTTCGTTCTAGCTGAAGTCTTCAGACGACGGTGGAACGGATGGGGGAACACCACCAGCAAATGGCTCCATTTTCACCATGACCCTCAAAAATAATCATCTTATCGTTGAAACGGAAGAAAGAAACGTATGTATAGAAATTAAAATTGCACGTTATTTATTTGTGGCGGGAACTATAAATTGGCATTTACACGTGTATGTGTTTGCGTATGAAAGTATACGTTTTGTCCATACGATATTATCTAGCAACATACGTTTTTTTGTGTTGCCATAGGCTGCCATAGTAATCCGACCCCATTTGACTTTAATATATACACCAAAACATCAGCTGATGTTTTGGTTGTCACTGCGTAAATTATTATTATTTATTTGTTTATTATCAATTATTTAATATTGTGAAAATTTTGTACGGTTATTCTTCTCAAAGTATCGAATTCAGGAAAAAGGTTGGTAAAAATTATTATCATCAATAGTCCATACCAGTCCAGTACTGGCTTCTTGCAACGAGGTTTTGTCTATAATCATCAAGCTGGCCAGACGGATTGGTGATCACAGTAGATGCTGTTAGTACCGAGGACGTCACTGCTACCCGTTTTCTGTTATATTGTTTGTCGCCTTTTGATACCCGCGGTAAGCAAAGGGGTGGCGACAAGTGAATTCTGATCTACGGCCACCACACGGCAAACAAGATGCAACGGGGATTGAGGTATTATAGGTAGGTCTTGTACAACGTGTTACAGAATTACGAAACAATATTGAAAGATGCATAAGTATATATCAAAAGGAGTCACCTTGTAAAAATATTAAATTCAAAGAAGCATATTTATTTTTCCGAATTCAAAACATTCAAAGTGTTTACTTATGACAACCCTATTGAAGATGAAAGACCGACACGCACATAGTACCTATGTTACGCGATGCGCACCTAATAAAGTGACTGGAGTCACATGATTTTAATTTTGCATGTGATGTTAGGGATGTATCTGATTTCTTTCAGTAAAAACTATGGCTGTGGTTTACTTAAAAACTATTAGGTTTTCGATATCCATATAAGTCTCAGAGACAGTACATAATGTACCTCTAAAGCCTGTGAAGTATTATTTCGGTTTTCATTTACACGTTGCATAAATGATTCAGATATTTGAGTCTGAGAGTCATTAAATGTCGATTGAACTAAAAAAAAACCCTTCTATTAAATGTGTTCATGAGCAATAATAAACCGACCTCTAACAATATATTTTAGAGTTTGTATTCCTCTTTTTTATGCTTCGTACCACCCACCATAACATCTTGTGTAATTTTGGTGAAGATAAGTTATTTACAATGTCGTATATCAAATTTTTAAGAGATGCCATTAAAAGTTATCACGAATAATTATTCTTTGAGGTTATTACTGCGCCCAAAAGATTGAAATCTTGTGTGACAGTCTAACAAGTCATGAATTTTATATTCTGATTATGTAGTTTAAAATGCAATTATTTATAACTCCAAAAATATCTTAAAAACTGTGTACATCTTCATCATCACAATCATCATTACCAGTCTTATAAAAAGCGAGTGCTATAGACCATAGACCCATCACTCTGCTCCAACGAGGGATGGTGCGCTTTGGTGTTTGAAATATCATATGAGATAATTATGCCTATCCATGGTCGTAATGCCTATCTGCCTATCCAGCTTTTGATGTATGGGGGTGAGGGGGATTTGTTTTGGGCGTTGTATTTTTAAGTTTATACATTTATTACGAGATTTCTAGCTAAAGATTCCAGCAGCTGCCCTCCCCTAGAAAAAAAGATAAAAACAAAATAGGAACAAATGTAGTTCAAGTTAGTCCAAGAATTTGTCAATCTTATTTGTTTTTTTATACACATACAAAGCGCACTGAACTACTTGAGACTGTGCTCCAGAAAGTAGGGTAAATGTGGAACTCACCTATGTAAAGTTGTGCAAAACCTAATTTATTTTTGTTATTTTCAGGACATAACCAAAAACGGTCGGGAAACGAAAATGAAGTATTCTCCAGATAATGATGGTATATTCGTCGTTGAGGTCCAACAATCGACGGCATACAGACCCAACAACAAAACAATCCACTGCTCTCCACACCACGACCCTCAGATATCCACCAATCAGGCGCTAATCCATCGAGTACCTGAAGAGTTAGATAGTAAAATCATCATAGAAGAGGACAGTGAAAGAAGCAGTGGTAAGTTCGAGAAACAAGCCTTAGCGTTATCAAGCACGGGTCTTTCAATTTCCGACCTAAGTATGTCTTCTATAGGGTCGCATAATGTTAGCTACTCATACAGCAGCCAAATAGGTTATGACCAAGGTCCTTTTGGGTACCCCATATATGCTGGATACGACACATCTAAAGACGATATTGGTGATGCGATAATACATGATAACTCCCAAGAACCATTGATAGGCAAAACACCAACGGATCCAGATAAACCAGTTGTCACAGCAGCTATATTTAAACAAGACTCCATAATAAGCAATGAAGTTTTAAAAGGCCCTGGATATTGTATTGAAGGATCCACTGATGGGCCATTACTCTCTGATGTGCAAGCTCGAGAGTATAGCTTACAGCATTTGCATGATCATAAAGAAAAGAAGCTGGAAAACGGTGTTGCTGTACCCATAACTGATAGAGTTGATACTAAAACTTTTAGTAGAGCTGATAGTTTACCCATGACTTTAGAAGATGAGTCAGAAGTGAAGGTAATGGAGACTATTGCTGAAGATATACCGTCTAAGGACCATTTGAAAGGTAAGAGAGCTTCTTTACCTGTTATAACGACGGATATGTACGAGTCAGTGAAAGAAGTTATCCAGACCGGAGCACCTAAATTCGAAAAATTTACCAACGAAATGTCACCAGGAGAGAGCAGTTTTGACAGTCCTCCCATGATCACTATAACGGAGGAAAGCGAATCCTGCAAGTCTGATAGCACCAGTTAATTCATCTCAATTTTATTGTAAATAGGTGTAAGTAATTATGTGATTTGAAGGTTCGAAGGATATTAAAAAAATTGTAGAAGTCTATATGCAATACCAGTAAACATTTTTATAAATCTCTTATAACTGCAATTTTCTTAATCAAATTTTACTCTTTTGGAATGTTTGTAATTTAGAAACACCCCATAATAATTATTAAATGGGTATTTTTTTTGTTAATTTTTGTGGCTAGGCATGACAAGTTTTGGTATTTTTAAAAAACCCTAATTCCAATCAATCTTCGTTACGCACTTTGAGCCTATGACTACGTAAGTCTTTAATTAATGGCGAGAAAGCTAGTTGTGTTTAAGCTAAGCAAATACAAATTTTTGCCAAATTATTTTCTCAATATTGACGTCAGAAAAGATTTTAAAATGTTTATTTAACTGGTGCGGAAATAACTGTGTAAGTCCAGACTCACGAGTATTTCTTCTTCAGGCGATTTGCTTAGATCCTGCTATTGGTGCAATGCAGGTGCCAATTTCCCGTAATGAAGACTGGTATTGTGTATGAGGTGTAGGCAACAATTTTGTAAAATTTTCTTAGTAAATGGTAGTTGTTCACTGTAAGCTTCTATAATCTTGTTTATTAGTTTATCTTGTAATTTGTTTATTGAATGTTGCCGTCTTTGACCATGAACCTGTCTGGATAGACTTTTTTTCGACCATTTTTAGTTTCCTTACCCGAAGAATTCCAATGGAACCCTGTTACTAAGCCTCCACTGTCTATTTGTCTGTCAGAGCGTTTCTCATGGACTGTAATAAGTGTATTTAGATTTTCATAGAATGTTAACTTGATGTCGCAATTACTGCATCACCTTGTTTAGAAGAGCAACACGAAAATACTATATAATATTCACTAAAATCTTATTGTCTAGTCGGCAGCGTAGGTTTATCTCGTGCTTCCGCCTGCACGGCCAGAATGTGCAGGAGACAATTATAACCCCGGGGGAAGAGAAAAATGTATCTTCTCCCACAGCTTTATCAACTCTCAGAGCACTGGCGCACACTTGGAAATAATATCCAAATAATATATATGTAATTTTAATGGGGGTAAACTTCTCCTATACCCTTTACTCGTGCTTTAGCAGGATGACACGTGAATTATATCCCCTTTTCAGGGGATATAATTTTTATCTCCTTCCCGTGCTCGCCCTGCTGCTGCTCTTTTGACGTAGAGCACCCAAGAGTGGGTGCAATTTTGTAAGGTCAATGACCCGGTCCATACGCAATCTTTTACTAATTCAATAATCCTTACTGTATGTGAATATAATGACAAAAAGAAAACATTTATTTTCCTTCCTTCTAACCTTCACAAACAAATTGTGAGGTGCGGTATTTTTGGACCAGTCGTATGTTGTTGATATGTAACCAAATACTTAGCTGTTTATTTAGTTGAGTTGGCCGCGGTCAGGTTTTTCTTTTCAACAGCAATATATGTAGTTTATCTAGACAGGTATATGTTCAAAGTTATCTGTACCCTCAGTGCAAGATTTGTTCGCGCGCGACGAGTTGCTTTCGATTCCCGAAATACTTGAACACCAGGGAGAAAATGAATCTTATTTTTATTGAATTAAAGCTCAAATTTTGCCAACAATTTTTCATCTAGGGATTTTGGCAGAACGTTTGTTAAATAACAGAAGTACGCGACTAAAGCCCATACTTCATAATGTTTGTTTTGCCAAACCGAATGGCTAATGATTTAGGCGTTGACCAATTCTTAAAGTCAAAGTCAAAGTCAAAATTATCTTTATTCAAGTAGGCCCATAGGTGGCACTTTTGATGCGTACATAAGAATTACATCGTAGTGAGATGATGGCGATAACCACATTCGTAAACTTAAAAACTAAAGCTACGAGGGTTCCAAACGCGTCCTGGTCTAAGAAGAAGCCCTCAACAAAATTAGCCGGGTGTTTTTTTTTGTTATCACCATCTCACAATGTCATTTTAAATTATTAGAAGAGCAACCTGCTTAGAGCAATAATTTACACCCAAGCTTATTTATCGATTACGTAGTCTTTTATACTATAATAGGACTTTTCTATAAGCTTACGTTTAATACAAAGGGCATAACTATTGGTGAACGGTTGATGTATGCCTAGCAATCTCCTTAGATCAAGCATTATTTATTAAGGCATTGCCTAGTTTCTGAAAACAAGCAAAATACGAGTACAATAAGGTTCATTTTACTTAAACGGGTTTAGGGTTTGATTTGCGAAAACGACTCCCACATTGCGAGTGAGTAAATCTTGTTACTAATTTTTAAGGTTACTGTATTAGAGATTCTAACGTAGTTCGTACCTCTGTGTTTATTTATCGCTATACGTGTCTTGAGATAATAGAAGGTAATGTCTAACGTTTGTTGTTTAAGACAAAGTTATGTTTTTGGATTGAGAATGTATTATTATCAACACCAGGGCTAAAGAAAGCTATAAGAGATCTATTTCGTCCATCACATGGATCAAACCAACCAACCCAATATCGGCCCATTACAGGGCACGGCTCCCACAATCACGGAGGGTTAAGGAAGTACTTCACGCTGGCCCAGTGCTGATTGTAAGATTCCACACACCTTTGTGAACATTGTGGAGAACTCTTAGGCATGCAGGTTTCCTCACGTTGTTTTCCTTCAACGTTAAAGTGAGTGATATTTTATTGGTTAAAACACACATAACTTACAAAGTTAAAGGTGCGTGCTGGGATTCGAACTCGGCCCTCCAAAAGTGAAGTATAATGCCTACCCACTGGGCTATCGCCACTTTATTAATGAAAAACAATTTAACAGAACATTTATCGACAAAAACATTTAAAGAAAAACTTAAGAGCGAAAGATAAACAAATGCTCGTTTCAGAAATATGCTCTTACACTTAAATGTAAGATAGATCTTATGTCTCTTGCTATAGAAATGCAGGTGAATTTATGCAAGAAAAAATCGTCAATAAGGTCAATTTTACTATGATATTACTGTTTTAGATACTCAAAAGGGATTGCAAGCGTGCTTGAATATAGAATGATATTGGCATGTCATAAAAAAGAATACCTTTGTCTTAATCCACAAAACTTAGAAAACCGTATTAGTATCTACTTACATCTTAATATTCTATCAATGTAGAAACATAGTGTTTAATTTGTTATCATGTCCGTTTTTTGTCCGAATCTCTTCCTTTTCCTCCTAAAATCTGCTTCGTATAAATAAATGAAAATATTCAACGGCAATCGACACCGTGTTATATCAGAGAAGTTTAAATGTTCCTATATTACTGTTATTGTCACAGAATTAAGAACACACAGAATCCGTACTCGACTAATATTGAAGGATCAAATCCACTTTAGTAGTGTTTCAAGAATAGGCGGTTAGTCACTTTATTCCTTTTAGGAGTTGACAGTTGACATCTTACCCCTAATGTTCTAAACGGTTACCATGAAATGGGGAAAATCGGAAAAGTTTCTGAGCTAGCAACATTCCGCGGGTTGAACGTGCGCTGGGTATTTTCACTGTTTTTATGGCTGAATGAGGGTTCTTTGTGTTCTTATTTTGTGGTTATTGTTTATTTCAATAAAAAAAAATGTTTTTTATGTTTACGTTATATTTAGGTTATATACTTGTCTGGAATGTGTACTTTAAATTATCCAATGACATACTAAAAATGATTTCTGGTATAAATATAATATAAATGCATTTTATTGTGTTAGTTTGTTTGTTTATTTGTGCCTACTATCTAAATATACTATCAATTCAGCCTACCTTCACTGACGCAAAGATATACCGCACCTGAGATATATATATATGTGTGTATACCCGGTGTTATATTGTTTATCTTTTTACTAAACCCATGCATTTTAGTTTTTAAATTTAAATATTTTATTATGTTTGATACAATGAGATCTCAAAGTTGTGTTATGTTTACAAAAAATGTTTTCGCTTAACTTTGCAGTTCACCTCATTCTAAAACTAATTTTCTTTATATTGTGGCAATTTCTATTTTAAAAGTTGATTCAGGAAGATATAAGCGATAATATATACAATTTATAAGAATTATCAAGTGTTTGAACCTAAACTTTTAATATTTGGCAATTTTTATACATACGGAGAATTTTGTGTCATGTGTCGTTTAAGCTAAATTGTGTCTGAAAATAAATTGTGCTTTTTGCTATATTTTCGACTGGTATATAATCTAAAACTTCTGCTATGTTATAGAATATTTATTTTGATTTTAGCTATTTTTGATTTGAGGTATAAAATCGTTGCATAAAATGAATATTAAATTAAATCGTTTTGTAAATTAATTATGAATAATTAAAATTATTGTAAATATAATAATTTAAATGTCAAATCTCTTCTGGGCTCTTCGAGAGCAACAAAGTGCAAATAATTATTATTAACAAATAATTTCCAATTGTTCAAATATAATTTTGCAAAAATTACATCAATTGAGGTCATAATGTGTTATGACTATTTAAACAATAGCTGCGGATGCCTAATTTAGTATTGCGTAAGAAATATTGATTTTTATGCGTAATGCAAAATCACAAACTAAATGAAAAATATAGACAAGATACGGCAATTTTATTAACATCGTGTCCCAAAACTTGGTCTTGACGTCTGGTTACCCAAGAGCTGGCTCTTATTTAGCCCAACGGCTAAGTCTAGCAATTAAATGGGGCAATAGCGCCAGCATTTTGAATACCATGCCCATAAGTGAACAAATAGACGGCTTATATTTATGTGAATATTAATGTTGTTATTATTATTATGTGTTTTCTAATTGGATTTATATTGAGGCCTACTAGAAATAAACTATACTAGATACGGCTCATAATTTCAAAAATAAGATGTACGCTAGCGCGATTCAAAACTATCAACCGTGTTTACCAATATTTTTAAATGCACCATGAATTCTCATAATGCATTATTATGCCCAGTGATAGTTTCGCCACAAGTGATGAAATGCACACTTTGCTGCTGTAGGTAAAAAGTAAAATATATCATAACACAACTGGCCGGCTAGCTTATGCAGGAGACAATTATATCCCCGGGAAAGGATATAAATGTATCTTCTCCCACAGCTTTATCAACTCTCAGAGCACAAGTGGAAATAATTTACAAATAATCTATGTGTAAGTAAGGGGTTCAGCTTCTCCTATTCCATGTTCCCGTGCTTTAGCAGGTGGACACGTAAATTAAATCCCCTGACAGGGTATATATTTTTTATCTCCTGCCTATGCTAACCCTGCTAGCATCACCTGGCGAATAAATAATAGTGTAGTAGTAACGTACATAACTTTTGCTTCTGTACGTCAGCCTTTCAACAAAGTTACTACTCAAACAAGAAAGAAAGAAACTACTCAAATAAGAGTTTTACTCGTGGCTGCGCTTTGTATCGCACGTTAATTCTTATCGTAGTTAAATCATTCCATTATCTTAAATATATCAAATATACAAATATTATATTTATTTAAAACAAAAAAAAAACGTTTATTTTGGAAAATAAATGATTATTTATTTAGTTCCTGTACCTTTATAAGTCTTAATTGGCCACATTACGCCATATCACTGAATACGCCTTGCAAAGGGCTAGTAAATATTTTTGACTGGCTCATAAGAGACGCTACTGGCACTATTTAATGAATTGTGTTTTTGATTGCTTGGCAGCCAAGAAGCCATGAGCTTTATTTAAACCAAAACCACCACTGAGAAGTAAACACGAATAAGAAATATCCTGGTGTGAAAAGTTGAGCTAAATTTCTGGATTTGTAAATTTGTATCCATTTGATTGATCCTACCAATCTCGGATTGTTGGATAGTCGGATATTAAAATACTGAGTTTTATTTCTATTGTTCATTTGACTGTTACCGAGGCAGAGGCGAATTAGGGAGGCATTTTGCATATTATGAGCGAGAGTAAGAGTTTACGAGCCGCAAAAATCGAGCGCTCCATCTATCTTTTTCCTTTAGTTTGCGATCAAAATATGAAAACAGCAATTATTGGAGCTTGCTCAATTTAGTAAATAAGTTGAAATGACGTAACTATGTTATAATTTGTAAATTAATAAAAGTAGTTTATTATTATTGTTATTATTATAAATAGTGTCAATGTTTACGTTCATAATGTTAATTTTGAAGTAAAACTTCATTTTGTAAAGGTTACTAAGGAATACGTAATTTAAAACATAACATCAAAAGCTGGGTCAGATTGGAATCATTTCGGATGGTCTGGGTTCGGATGGGACACATTGGCGAGACTTTGTAAAAAGATAATCATGTCTACAAATCATCTCATAGAAACAGGGTGAGAAAACGGTAGATATATCCAAGTGTCTCGACACCACCGTGGCTAGGGTACGCCTCGGGTGTGACCTAGACCGTAACCGACTAACGCAAACTTTGCAATATGTTAATATGTAATCAGATAAATGAGCTTTCATATCGAAATTTAATAATTTAACACGATATTTAAAAGCACATTTATCTGCAAAAATAATTAAATGAAACAAAGAACTAAAACGCGTTAAAACTTAGTTTTGTCGGTTTCGCCAAGTTGACTTATACTAGCTTTACATGTGACATATCCGCATGTGGGAAGGAATGGACTTGGAACAGACCTGTGCCGATCCAATCTGACCCAACTAGACTAACATACCTCTGCTTGTATGAAACAAAACACAAAAGTTTTATTTCTAAAAACAAAAGCTTTATTTATAAAAACAAACAAAAGAGTATTCTTATCTTCATGAGTACACACCGATGCAACTATATTTTGTAATTGTAACTCTAAACTGATTTACGAAATTTTATTTTGTCATAATCTGTTCGACGGTAACGAATATATTACTTGATCGTTAATGTTGAGAAGAAACAGCAAGCAATCACAAATTTAATAAGATATTATTTATCGTCCGAAATAAAAATAACACAAATGTAAAAAAGGCCAACAAGGGTACGGTTTCAGAAAGTCGGGTTGTGCAATCCTAGCCCTAATTGAAATAATGTTGTCTAGGCAGTTGCAGTGGTATGCAGATGAAAATAAAGAGAAGAAAATCTGCAGTACGAGCTATAGAAAACTTAAGGATAGACATTGTCAGAGTTATAAAAAGCTGGTAGGCTATTTCTAGGTCAGGTATTTATAACTCATACTGGAGATTTAAATCAATTTTATATCATCTGCATACCCTGTGCATACCCTCTATGCACGCCACTGGGCAGTTGTTTAGGTCGTATAGGACATCTAGGGTGAACTCTTGGCTCTGATTCTCTTCAGATTCTACACAGTAAATTCTTCACTTTTCAGTTTATGACACTTTTTAATGTCAATATAAAGAGGTACAATAAAATTTGAATAAAAAATTATAAAACCCCCGACTTTAATATAATGCACATTCTATTAGTCAAACCTTTTTGATTGATATCACTACTGAGGAAGTTCTGAAAAACTAATTGTCTTTCTTGGTTTCGGCTATACTGGATTTGAAATTTGTAATAGCGTATACTTTATGACAGCCGACTGGCGCAGTGGGCAGCGACCCTGCTTTCTGAGTCCTAGGCCGTGGGATCGATTCCCACAACTGGAAAATGTTTGTGTGATTAACATGATTGTTTTTCAGTGCCTGGGTGTTTATCTGTATATTATAAGTATTGATGTGTATTATATTCATAAAAGAAATATTCAACAGCTATCTTAGTACCCATAACACAAGCTACCCTTACTTTGGGGCTAGACGGCGATGTGTGTATTGTCGTAGTATATTTATTTTATTTATTTAAAGTCAAGGCCTTTTATTTGATACCTATATTGAGGGAGTTGTGAAAAAATACGTGATCGGCCATTTTGTTGCGCCGATCATCTTCGACTGATTTTCATCAAACATAGCTAAAACCACTTCCGACTGATTCACCTTTCAAATAATTAAAAACTAAATCAAAATCGGTTCATCCGCTCGAAATCCACGATGCCACAGACTAGGTACTGCTTACCTACCTACACGAGTAGGTGCTACTGCTTGGTGGCAGAATTCAGAATGGCGGGAGTAATTCCCCGGACGACCTCTGCCACAAAAGGTTTACACAAGTACTTTACTTTGGTTAGATATATAAATAAATATGTTACGACATATATACACACTTCCATACTCAATCGAACCACAAAGTAAGCGTAGCTTGTGTTGTGGATGCTAAAATATGTAACGGAGTCGGCGCATGATATGAGTGGAATTTACTTTTTCCTATTTCTTGTTGACCTTTTGAAATAACATAATATAATTATGATTATTATAATAATTTATTGAAAGGCAATATTTTGTGTTCTAGTTAGTGCCGTCCTTAAAACAAACGAAAGCTGTGCCAAGCAAAAATTGAATTCTATTTACGTTGTCTTAAGCGCTATTCTATTGTAAATGTGAACTACGTAAGGAGATTAGAATATGGAAATATAAAGAATAGATTATATTTTAATTTGCATTAATAAAATAATTTAATTTAATTTGTATAATTACTTTTATAAATAACTAAAGTATTTGCGAATCTATGCGTGTTTTATTACGGAACCCTCTAACCCATTTATTACGTGAGGTGATATCGACTTTTTGACCCCTCCTCTGTTTTAAACTGAATTAGATTAAAATGCACACTTTTCATCTAATTCAGTCCAAGGTTTACTTTTATTTAACCGTTTCAATAAAGACTTAGCTAAGATTTCTTACATTTAACCCGAAGTTTTCTCACAATTTTAAACCGTCACTCGTATTTGCTGAAAAAAGAATTATGTTATATCTGCCCAGATCCCTCTCTCGACCCCTTGCCAAAATCGACGCAACCCCCACCCCCCTAAATGCCTCATGTTATAAATGAGCGCCCCTCAATCATCTTTAAAATAGGAAGATGATTACTGACCATTGATCATCCTTAGCCTATATTTAGTGATCCCGCTGGATGTCATATTTTTTATGAATATACATAAATACTTTTAATATACAAATAAACACCCGGACACTGAAAAACATTCATGTTCATCACACAAACACTTTCCAGTTGTGAGAATCGAACCCACAGCCTTGACTGAGAAATCAGGGTCGCTGCCCACTGCGCCAATCGGCCGACATAATCTCGTACATCTGATTTTGTTTTACAAACGTTCTGCCAAAATCCAGAGTTGATAAAGCTGAATAATTTTAAGCAAATCCAAGCTTTAGTTCAATACGAATAAGACTCTATTTTACTATGATGTTCAATTATTTCTATGCTCGAAAACTACTCTCGATTGCGAGCATACATCTGATTTTGTTTTACAAACGTTCTGCCAAAAGCCAGAATTGATAAAGCTGAATAGTTGTAGGCAAATCCAAGCTTTAGTTCAATACGAATAAGACTCTATTTTACTCAGATGTTCAATTATTTCTATGCTCGAAAACGACTCTCGATTGCGAGCGAGAAAATTCTTGTACTAAGGGTACAGGTCGATTAACGAGTAAATGAATGAGGAGTACTTCCGATTTTAAAGGAAAAACTTTTTAGGCTTAGCATATTGGTGTTTAGGATATAAAGTTCCAACATATTCTGTTAATACATCAACATGCTAAATTTAAACATTAAGTTATATTAATAATAATCTTATTTGTTATCAATCATATAAAATAATGTACCTATTATCTCTTTTAAGTGATCAGGATGTTCTTTTTGAGAAATAAATATCTTTAAACCGAAGACCCTTTCTATAATATAGAATTTGCGTTGTGAAACACTGAAACTCAAAGTGAAATGTACTTAATTCTTTACATATTAAAGACCTAAATCCCGAATTACCAATTATCATTTTATAAACGTGCCGCTAGGAGCGTCAGATGTACGTTATATAACATGGACCAAGCTTTAAAAAATCCTTTTAAAATAAATATACCTTCTTCGCCTAAAATTACGTGTTTTTTTTATAATAAATTAAATTAGGTCTAGAGAGGAAGCGGAATTTTTTAGTCAGCGCTGGCAGAACTTTTTAATCATATCTACCGCGCCATCTCTGGGGTGGTGAGGAAAACACAGAGAAAAACATTTCTGTACGAACCCCTATTGCAGTTCAACTTTCAAGAATGAAGGTAGGTCCCAAATAGAGCTTGTAATACGGGCGATAAACGTTAGATGGCGTTGAACAAATATACTTGTTTACCAAACGGTATTAGAAGGAGAAGAAGAACTACTTTATTAACACACAAAATGAAAAAAAAGTAGTAAAAAAAAACATTTAACGCATGCAACCTCTGACAGAAAGGAACAGCGGCAAGAAAGCAGAACAGTACAATTATATATATATACGAAAATATATTGACTTGCTTTTAATAGCTAAAAAACACTACGTCTATGCTCTAAAACCGGTTAAGCGATTTTGTAAATCAACTATATAACTAAATAATAAACTGACAAACTTTTTTGGGCTCTACTTATTACCACTTGACTTCAATGTACGTGTATAATGTATATGACTCCTTGGTTAGTGATGATGCACGCTTGACGGCTCGTAGGTAGGGTGGTAGCTAGCTATGACCGAAGCCTCCCCTAAATAATAAAGGTCGGGACCACATTTTCCCCATTTTCTAAGACGTACAGCACTCCAAGTTGCGGTTACATACCATGACGAGATTGGCAAAAAGAAAAGAAATGTGTAGTTTACACATGATATAATCATATAAGCGTTGGTTGCAGAGTATGTAGGACTTCGAGTTCACTTTCGGGAAGCCGAGTACCGATCCCGGCACGCACCTCTAACTTAGGGCCAGCGTGGCGGACTACGGCCTCGACCCTTTCTCATTGTGGGAGACCCGTACCCTGCAGTGGGCCAATTAGAGGCCGGTGAGAAAATTATGGAAAACTCTCCACACGATGTTTCCCTTCACTGTTGAAGCAAGTCATATTTTAATTGCTTAAAACGGATACAACTTAGAAAAGTTAAAGGTGCGTGCTGGGATTCTCGTCCCCCCGAAAGTAAAGTCGAAGTTATGATATAAACCTTTAAAATATTAATTAATATTTAGTTTGTTTAACCTATAAGGGTTACGTGTTGTACAATCATAGACTTCTTATATAATATTATCTACTGCATACTTATCGAAAGTGTCATTAAACAAAGAAAACATAATAACTAAAATACATAAACTACAATACGAATTTTGCACACATTTGTGCGCAAAAATCACCGTTCCAAAATTAAAAAAAAAAATTCAACTAGGCCTAATACACTTAGCTTAAGCACTTTTAAGACGTCAGATCTGTCTGTTTGTAGTGAACGTACTATTGGTTCGGAAGGCAGATTCTACCGAGAAGAAGCCGGCGAGAAACTCAGCAGTTGCTCTTTTCTAACAATCTATCTTGTGAGAGATGAAGGCGGAGACGGTTGCTTCTAAACAACCTTATCATTTAGAAATTCATCAGTTGTATAGTTACCTCGCTGTAATAAATGTGTTTTAACACATTCTTTAAACCTATGTATTGGTAAGTCATATCACATTATAAAAGCGTATCCACCCACAAATGACTTTTGTACCTTTCGCAGACGATATGCAGATGACACTAATTTATGGCCATGTTGTGGTCTTCTAAATAAGGTGCCGGGTTCGATTCTCGACAGGGGTAATTTCAGAATTTTCTGTGTCTGGTCTGGTGGTATGGGTCGCCGTGGAGTTACCGCCCTACTGACAAAGACGTGCCGCTAAGCGATTCAGCGTTCCGGTACAATACAGTTTAGAAAGAACTCAAAATTAGATCGCTACCATCTTAAATTGCTTCATCCCATCCATTACAAGTCACCCTTAAGGATCAAAGGGTGACTTGTAATGGAAAAAGCAAATGTCGGTCATAAAGTCCTTATTTTTTTTATTTGATGGACAAACATTTAATTTCGAATTTGCTAAATGAAGTATAGCTCTTAAACGTCCGTGTCTCGATTGCTCCAGCATCCAACAGCACCGATATCATCAGACTGGCCCAAAACAATAGGTAAAAAAAAAAATCAACTCCAAAATTACCATCCAAATAAACATAAAGGCGTCGTCAACTACCCTCATCTCGCTATTGATTCACTGCGGATAATTGAGTACACGCGTGTCACCCCCCTCTTTAAACTCCCTCGTAACCCCCCCACACACGTCGCACCTCATTTGATTACAACGGAAAAAGCGACGAAAAATCGAGTAGATGCAGTAATCGGTCGTCGCTATAGCAACCGATATTAACGGGAGGTAATGTGGCTATTAATGGGAAGCGGCCGGGACATTCCCGGAATTTACCGGAAGCTTAATATAAGACGATTGCCTGCTTTCTGAGTCCAAGGTCGTGGGTTCGATTCCCACAACTGGAAAATGTTTGTGTGATGGACATGAATGGTTGTAGTGCATAGATCAACCACGCTGTTCCAATATGGGTTTTGTTTGCTTTAACGATTAGCAACACAAGTTAGTGCTAATAAGCGGTGATTGACCAGTGGGTAGGAGCTTGACTTCACTTTCGCGGGGCCGAGCTAAAATCCCAGCACGAAACCTTAAAGTCATGTGCGTTTTAAGTAATTCAAATATCACTTGCTTCAACGGTGAAGGAAAACATCGTGAGGTAACCTGCATACCTGTGAGTGCTCCATAAAGTTCTCAAAGGTGTGTGGAGTCTACCAATTCGCACTGGGGCAGCATGGTGGACTACGGCCTTTACCCCTTGCTGTGGGAGGTGACCCGTGCTCTACAATGAACTAAATTTTCAGTGTCTGCGTGTTTATCTGTATATTATAAGTATTTATGTGTATTTATAAAATATTATAAAAAATTAGTATGTATTATATTCATAAAAAAATATTCATCAGCTAACTTAGTACCCATAACACAAGCTACGCTTACTTTGGGGCTAGATGGCGATGTGTGTTTTGTCGTAGTATATTTATTTGTTATTTAAGTCAAAGTCAAAAATATCTTTATTCAAGTAGGCCCACGGGCGGCACTTTTGCTGCGTACATAAGAACCACACGGTAGTGAGATGATGGCGATAACCACATTCGTAAACTTAAAACTAAAGCTACGAGGGTTCCAAACGCGTCCTGGTCGCGATATGGTGGTAGAAAGATTTTCAATTTTAAATTCAATTCAATTCTAAATTCAAGTAGGCCAAGTTTATAAGTACTTTTGAAACGTCATGTCAGTCTGTTTGTAGTCACTCTACCACCGTGCACCGGTTCGGAAAGCAGATTCTACCGAGAGGAGCCGGCAAGAAACTCCGCACATTGCTCTTTCTCAACATAATTTTCTAGTTTAACAAATCTTTAGAATTTTTCTATCTTGTGAGATATGAGAGTGGAGCGGCTTCCTTCCAAGCAGCCTTGTCGTTAAGGGATTCATAAATCGTGTAGTAACGACGATTGATTAAATGTGTTTAAATACATTGTTTAAACTTAGATGAAGATAGGTCTAAGCATATACCAATCCATCTCCAGAAATGATTTCTGTATTTTTCTCAGTCAATTTGCAGATATCACTTAATTAGCTAAGATAACGGGGGAACCTAAACGAATGCTTCCTTAGCACACTCCCCAAAATATATCCTTTAGATTATTGATAGTATGTTGACCTTACGAGGCTATTTCAGACTTTTAAGACGTTGGTCTTTGACTTAGGCTTTTGACTTTATATTAGAATACAAAAAGCCTAGATAGAGCCTTTGATGACTGGCCAGGCTCTACCAAGATATCCTGATCTCCAATAGCCGCCTACTAATCAAGAATAATAAAACCAATTCAAAGGAACCATAGGTGTCTGCCATAGATAGCAGAAGTGTATTTTTGCTTTGATTTATAAATCCATGAATAAGCCACATTGGGAGTAGCACATCCTTGACCGATATAATTTTTAAACTAAAATTATTACGTTAAGTCTACCGTAATTTATACAAATATATACAAATTAATTATTATGCTAACGCGATAATATTTCCGGATATCATATTATACAACAAAATAGACGTAATAAAAATGATTACAACAACAATAATTCACAATAAAATATTTTAAACACGTACATTTTAATTTCGGCACGTCCCGATTCATTACAAAAAATTTGGTCACGTTACCCGTAATACATAAATAGATTCCACGCATAATACATCCGATTCCACACACCCCCTCCCACCCCACCTCATTTTTGTGCCCCGCTAAAAAGCCTAAAACCACCCTCGTCCCAGTTTAAACACCCCCTGGCTCATGCAGATTAGCTAAAACTACGCATTTTTTACCCCACTCAGAGGGTGGACCTTTTTTCTCATTTTGCCCTTCTAACTACCGAAATGTGGAATGGGGTGGTGTGGAAAAGTTTACGTTTTAAATATGTCCGAAGGCACGCATTAAAACGGTTTGCGAAATACAAATCATTAGTGGACCTTTCTCGGTTCTGGCATTTTTGTTTGTTTTGTTTAAAATTTTTGGCCCTAATTAGGTCGTCCTTAGTCGGTTTTGTTGGTACATTGTTTGTATTTAGGTACGCATATTCGGTTTTTCTAATGAATACTAAACTCGGCTGGCTTTGATACATCATCATTTATTACAGCCCATAAAGGCCTCTAAGCCACTAAAGGCCTCTTCCAAGCTTGGCCAATAATCACCAAGCTGGGCAGGCGAGTTGGTGGACGCAGAAGATGGTAGCAGTACCACAGACGACGCTGCCCGTCCAGCTTTATATTAAAAGTCCTGCAGTCGCTACGTAAGACACTCGAGCGAAGAGGAGATGTGGTGACATATATTTGTGTTCCTTTTTGTATGAGATAAGACGAGAAAATTGATAAACATAATTCTATCAAGCTGTGTTTCTTCTTAAATCTGTAGGAGACATACTAAGAATAAGCGCAATTGAATAAGAAAAAAATCCGAGTGATATTCATCTTGTTATTTCACAGTATCACTTGGTTCGATTTTCTAGTCGAGGTAAAAGTTGTTAAGCATTGTTTTTTCTTTTAAGAAATTCGCAGCATCAACCTCTAGTTAGGTAATTAGTATTGTTTTAGCCCAGTGGGTAGGACTTCGACTTTGAATCCGGGCACACACCTCTAAACTTTACTAAGTTATGTCCGTTTTACGCAATAAAAATATCACTTGCTTAAACGGTGAAGGAAAACATCGTGAGGAAACCTGCATACCTGAGAGTTCTCCATAATGTTCTCAAAGGTGTGTACCACCAATGCACACTGGGCCCTCGTGGCGGCCTTAACCCCTTCTCATTGTGGGGGAGGCCCGTGCTTTGTAGTGGGCCGGTAATGGGTTTGTAAGATGAACCGTTTTAGAATGTTAGCCGTTGGTCAGTGCTCCAAAGAGTCTAAGCTATGAGAGGACGTCTATACCTAGTTGTGGGACATTAATAGGTTGATATGAGGATTATTATATTGGATAGAATAATTACTCTATAGTCTGCACTAAGCTGTCCACAATGTAAAGGAGCATTAACTATCGTTGTCATAGTATATTTATCACTGTTTACTTATTATCTGTATATTATAAGTATTTATGTGTATCATATTCATAAAAATATTCATCAGCTATCTTGGTACCCATAAAACAAGCTACGCTTACTTTGGGGCTAGATGGCGATGAGTGTATTGTCTTAGTATATTTATTATTATTATAGATATATATTTATATTTATTTTATATAAATATTTATTATATTATTTTTATGTATTTTGTATATATAGTATCTTCAAATTTTATTGTATTAGTATGTAGAATTTTGTTATTATTTAGATAAATTTAATATCCTTAGTAGTTATTATGTCGTACCTTTATTTGACCTATACCACAATTAAATCATCTTACTCACATCCTATATTTTTGAGGGTTCTTTTATTTTATTAATTTTTTTAATTTTTTTTATTTTTTTAATTAAGTATTTATAGTAGCTTATTTGTATGTTTATATGTTTGTATATATGTATGGAATATATTTTATATTTTTGTACATATCTTTAATATGTTATGTTTAGTATATACTATGTTTTATGTTTTTTTTTTTTTATTATTTTTTTTTTTTATGTTAATTTAGTTTTAAGTCCTAATATTTAATTTTGTTTGTTGTACCACCTACTTTTTTCTTATAACATTTTCTTGTATGCCTTTGGTTGCCTGGAAGAGATCGCTATTTAGCGATAAGGCCGCCAAATTGTACGTTCTACCTTATTGTGCTGTTCTATTTGTATCTCTGTAAATTTTCTCTGTGGTGTACAATAAAAGTGTATTCATTCATTCATTCATCCTGGGGTAGCTGGAAGAGATCTCTTATAGAGATAAGCTTTCGATTGTACACTTCATGTATCTTATGTTCACAATCATAATTTATGGTACATAAATAATAAATAAATAAATAAGCTGAAGTTCAGTTATGGCGTTGCCAGAACTCTCTCTCTCTCTCTTAAGCCAGTGTCTCTCAAAAAGAGCCCGCAATCATACGACAAAGCAAAAGTTTGTCTGCTTGTTTATTATGCGCGTCATAAGATAGTTATGTCTTCTTGTTTTATCAACATCGAAATAAGACGAGAAAACGGTAGATATAATTATCTCGTGGTGCGCCTCTTAGGTCAATTGGAGAGGCAAAGACTTTACAACCCGGAAAACAAAAGATTCCTTCTGAATTAAAAACAAGGAGTGCCTCTGTACTGTGGCGTAGTATACAAAAGTTACACGTGCGCAAAGCCGCAAGCTAGTATTCCATAAATCTATCGCAGGTAATCTTAATATATATAAATCTCTTGTCACGATGTTTATCCGCGATGGACTCCTAAACTACTTAACCGATTTTAAATTATATTGGCACACCGTGAGCAGTCTGTTCCAACTTAAGAGATAGGATAGTTTAGATTTTTAATTATAGTCGCAATTTTATTTTATTGCAAATTATTTTTCTTTAATTAATTGACAGTCACATGTTATATATATATGATACTACTATACTAATTTAAGGCTTAGCGATACTGAATGCTTTAAAAACAAAATCAAACGCAGACGAAGTCGCGGGCAACAGCTAGTAACTTATAAATCACAATAAACTTTCACAATTTTTCGAAAGCAATTACCCCAACCGGCCAGCAATTATATTATCTACATATAGCAACATTAACGTAACGTATGTGGCGGGGCTGGGATATTATTTCCCGATTTATTAGTTGCCCTGCAAACCCTCTGTCTAATTCCTATAGGAGTACTCTGTACGCGTTTTATTTCTAAAACGATTTTAGATAGGGGTCGGCTCCGGAAGGGTAGGGGCTAATGGGTAAGGTTGGAGCGGAAAATGCCGTTCTTATTTAAAGCTATTATTAAACCTGCTTCATTGTTACCTCATAGCTGACGTATTTTATGACGTAAGTCTGAAACGACAATGTTTCACAAATTTGCCCAAGTGTTTTCTGAATCTCCTGATGACCCTTTTTTTGTTTTTTTTTTTATTGAAGGAGGAAATGGTTTTGGATGTCAGCAGGCTTTAACCAAGTTAACATACCCGACTTCACTAGGAGTGGAACCACGCCGTGTTCTACGGACTAAAACCACCTACGTTCGGTGATGAAAGGAGCAGTTATGAGCCCTGTGGTCTTATAACTTATAAGTGTAATGTTCTCTGTGGTCCAGTGGGAGGCTTCGACCTGGCTAATTACAACAATATCGACATAGACGTGCTGATAAGCAATTTACGATGTCGCATAGAAAGGATATGTTAGCCCGTTACCATCTTAGACTGCATTAACAATAACCATCAGATGGGATTGTAGACCAGGCCTAACTTGTAGGTAAAATCTTGCTTTATTCTTCCGACATGACTGACGTCTGTCATGATATGAGTCTGACTATCACAATAATGTTTCACGTGTTTGCCGTGGTTCATTTCCATTCCTATTTTGAGTCCAGACTAAAATAATACAAAATGGTTGAAACCCTTGACCTGTTCATTCTTTTCTTGAATAAATACCAACTCGGAGTTAGGGATAATGCTGTCCATCACACTAAAATTACTCTCTCCTTTGAGTAAGGTGACCGGCGCTCACTAGTCACATCTATTCCTTTTTTAAGTTCTTATTTTGATTGGTACTTGTGTGTGAGAGTATGCCGAGTCCTATTTCAGACTATTGGCTGTCTGTTCATCGACACTGGAACAAAAAATAAAATAAGAACCTATGACATCTGAAATAAGTTTATTAACTATTTCAGTTACATGTAAGTTTTAATGTATACATTTAATTATAGATCTCTTTGTAGATAAAAGCTAATATATGGGTTTATATGCCTCTAATAAAAAACTTTATTAAAAACAAAAAGCCATGAAGCCACATTATTCCCTTTAAGGAAAATAACATCAAAATTTAAAATTCATTTATTTCAAGCTGGCTTTCTTAATAAGCACTTTAGAAACATCAAGTATATCTGTTTGTCGTGTCTCTACCGGATCTAGAAGCCGGCAAGAATATAATAATAATGTAATATATATGAAATTGTAATGGACTTGTAATTGAATAAATAAATAAATAAGAAACTTAGCATTTACTCTTTTCCAACAGCAACGATACTCAATATATCAATACATCAATAATGTTATTAGCACTCGTGCTATATATATATAAAAGAGAAAGTGTGTGGGTATGTTCCGTATAGGCTCCGTAACGGCTGGACCGATTTCAATGAAACTTTCAGGGAATCTCCGGATTGACGTAATCCTGTAAAGTTTGGTGACGATCGGAGCACTCCTATTTTTGAACTGTCAAACTGTCAAATGCAGCTTTTATTTACTATGATGATATTCTATTGTTGGGTGTACGCTCGAGAAGAGAATAGAAGAGAATGAATACGGAGAGAAATAAATGATTTAATATATTATGAGACTTAAATTAAAAATTTAATGCTGTAAGTTTATTGTTTAAATAAAATAAAGCAAAATCTAGCCCGGCGAAGCGGGCTGGGTACGCTAGTAGATAAATGAAACAACGCAGTCGCTTACTCTATGCACCACACCACACATGGCCCAATATGTAGAGGTCGATGTCGCCCCGAGGCGTCGTTACAAACGCCAATAATGTTTTTTTCAGGATTCCCTCGCATAGATCGCGAGCACTTTGTACAGTATGAGTAACATAGTGCCGTCAAAATGAGATTTATTGGCGGAAAAATTCAGTGAAAGTTTTATTTAGTTTGACGTTTTGACTGTGTTGTTCGGTTGTTCTGTATTGGTTTCGTTAAACAACAGTTATATCGCGAATTTTGCATCGTTAGCGTGTACTTTTTACGTGTATTCTATCCCTATACTAATTAAAGTAGAACAGCGGTCTTTTGACACGAGCGTGGTCCAACTACATCTAAAAGAAGGTTGCGTATTTTGTTGTTAAGTTTAAGAAATTAAAAAAAAATCTATTTCAATTTGGTATTTGCTAACAAATTTCTGCTAACTGTAACACGATTAGATAATTCTAATAAATATGATAAAAGTAAGGTTAACGAGTAGATTGTAACTTCCGAACAGAAAAACACAATACTAAACTTGCTGGAAGACGTTATTACATAATTAGAACCAGGCTATACAAAGTAAGAAATAGAGCTAAAAATATAAAGATCCGAATGAACTGACCTTTAAATCAAAATGAATGTTAAAACCGTATAAAAGAGGATTTAACAATCATCTTACAGTTTCCTTCACCGTACAAGCACCGACATGAAGTGTTGCAAGATAGGTGAATCAAACTTTCCCGCTAACATATTTAGGATAGTGTTCCAGCTTTCAAGAGGGATTTTATAATGCCGTTTTTTAATAAGTCTAAGCGTTAATTCCTTCTTTCCTAAGAGGCCTGTTCCCAGCTGTGGGACATTCATTTTTTTTAAATTTTTTTTTTTATTATTTATTTATTAACTCATTACACATAATATACATCACAGGTCTTAATTTAAAGGTGTAAGCATAAACTCAATAGAATATTTCCGTACACCCAGCCGTTGACAAATTTTTGCTTTGTTAGTCTAATAGATTAATATTAACAATCTGGGTACCTTCGAGTCAAGAGTGAATAGGCATCTTCTAGGCAAGCGCGCTTTATCTTAAGCTGCATCATCACTTAACATCAGGTGTGATTGCAGTCAAGCACTTGTCTATATATTTAAAAAAAAAAAAAAAACATTCACACAGTTATTTTTAAAAGACAAAGATATGCAAGAAGCACGTCCTGCAACATGGCGCCCTGTGTCCATCAATTTGAGGCGTAGGTGTTAAGTCTCATGCGCCTGTCATTACACCGGCAACCACGCCCTTCACACCGGAACACAGCATAGCAACAATGCTGCTTAGCGGCAGAAATAAGCAGTAATATCCGCGAACAAGCTCCGTGACAAAACTCTTTACTACTACTACTCATAATAATAAATAAATATAATAAATAGATATACTACGACAATACACACATCACCACCTAGCCCCAAAGTAAGCGTAGCTTGTGTTATGGCTACTGAGATGACTATTATATATAATTATAAATAAAATAAAAAAGCCATTTATTCTACTACCAATAAATAAAGAAATACATATTACATTCATTCACATAATTAAACTACATAACATAATTAAATTTATACATATTTTAACAAATTACATATTTTATTTCATTACATTTATTTAATAGCTAGTCTTCAATTCTTATTTGTTTTGTTGTGTTGTGGTAGAAGTCGCCTCTCTGGCGTAGGCCTCCTCCAGCTCTCTCCATTCCCTTCTTTCCTTAGCGTTTCTCATCCACAAAGGTCCACATACTCGAGTAAAAACGTCCGCCCAGCGTTTCCTTGGTCTCTTTTCCTTTTCTTATTTCGTGGCAGCCACTCTGTCAATATTTTCGTCCATGAAATGGTATTTGCTCTATAAAATATATATATAATTATACATTACATAATACAGTATATATATAATTATACATTACATAAATACTTAGAAAATACATATAAACACCCAGCCACTGAAAAATACTTATGCTCATCACACAAACATTTTCCAGTTGTGGGAATCGAACCCACGGCCTTGGACTCAGAAAGCAGGGTCGCTGCCCAATGCGCCAGTCGGCCGTCAATAAGCTCAGTTTGATTGTAGTAGCACTAGAGATTAGCGGCTGCTTTTGATATTCAAACGCGGCTATATACAGTCACGATTTCTATCAAATTAATCCATTTAATCCTCCCAACTCTGCATCCGTGATTATGTAAATAGGATACACGCTAAGTGGGGATGGGGGGGTTGGCAACTTTTCACTTTAAAGGGTTTTTTCGATGGCCCTCCGTCCCGGGGTGGGGCCGCGGTCACCCGGACAAATACGTGGAAAGTACAAGGACTAATTCGATTTTATTTCGTATATTATGTCTGTGGAATGATTTCTGGTGGCCGCGTAGAACTTTTGGTTCTTTGTTTTTGCTTTGTTTGTCGGTTCAAATAAAATGTTCGATTCAAATTAGGACCTTAGTTAAAAAAATTGTTTCGTTATTCGTGGAGGCAATGCTTCCATGCGTGGTAGAGTCACTACAGACAGACTGAATTGACGCTTCAAAAGTGCTAATAATATATATGGGCCTGGACCTACTTGAAATAAATGAATTTAAATTTTTTTTGAATTTGAATTTGCCAGCATCTCAAGCACTATGTCTCGTTGCGAAGACATTTAATATTTAATTAAGTATTATTAGTAGTGTTTCACTTTGATATTTTTTTTTTTGTTTATAAATAATTTCACACATTTGTTTGTTTGATTGTTTGATTACTTTATTGCAGCGACAAACAAATACAAAAAAATAAATAATAGAGAAACACAAAAGTTTAATTGTGCATCGTCTCAGCTTACAGTTACACCACCCCTCCTTTGCCTTAAATTTGATAGAGCTGAGCATTTGTCACTTGTTTTTCAGTTTCATTTTCATCTTTCTAAAAAAATAATGTTTTATTTTACTGCCTCTTACGAAGCGGCAAACAGCAGAATGGAGAGTCGTAATTTACTGCTTTGCTAATATTATATCTTTTACTGTACTTAATCGTAAAGTTTAATGATATTGGAGCTGTTTATTTTTACTATTCATTAGTTTAATGATATACTTTTTAAGTAAATGAATTAAAAAGTATGTTAATCCAGTTTATAGAAGTGCGAAATTTTATTTAAATCCTTTATGACATTTTGCGTGATTGAATAATAAAGGACATTAACACAACAGAATCCTATAAAATAATTTAATAGGATAGTGAGTAACGCAAGTAACATTTTTCTGTGATTGGGTTTTAATGACATTGCAATCTTCATTCTGTCTGAAGGTAGCCACAAAAGAACTATTAAGAAAGCTCTTCAAACTAATTGAAATATTCGTATTATTGCCAAGTACCTAATCAATATTTATTATTATTAGTGATTAGTAATTTAGTCTTCGAAGTTAAATGTGTGTTTTATTTCTTTCTTTTTTTTATATTAATGAACCAATTCGTTTTTCTATTCCTTTGTTGTTTTTATCAGCACTTGAGATTTTTGCATTAACTTGCTATGATAGCTAATTCTAATTTTTGACTAGGAACGTTAGGTGCCTACAGTTAAGATTATCTGTCATAGTAAGTGTTACTTGTATCTACATCGTATCGCCCTGCTGTTCCTTACAATGTTATGTGGATAGTGTTGTGGATTACATATTAACCCTATTTATTTGTTTAAATTTAAGAGCTATTCTTGTAATATATAATTGTTTTCTGTCCCTAATAAATAAAATAAAATAAAATGTAAATTTATAAAAAAGGAGAAAGACGTGTGCTTGGAGTCTCATGGAACGAATTTCGCACCAATATTTCGATTATCCGAGAACTTGACATCAAGCAACGTGTTTCAACTTTAGTGCAAAGCCGCATATTAAAATTCTTCGAACACGTCTCCCGGAGAGACAACAACTCCATAGGACGCCTTGTTGTGCTGGCAATATGGGAGGCAATGGAGTGCGCGGGAGGTCACCCAAGCGATGGACCGATTAGATCAAATCTTCAGTGGGAGGTTCCTTGTATGAGTGTACCAGACTATCTGCAAATAGGGAAAAGTGGGGAATGATCGTGAGGCGAGTAACAACTGCCATTAACAATATCCCGACCACTCTGGCAAGAGTGTTACGACAAAGAAGAAGATAAAAAAATGACATGAATAACTCGCATAACAGCCCAGAGAAAATCCGAAATCTACTTAACATATTTTGACTCGTATACGATCGATATAGATACAAGTCGGTATAGTACCGGTTACTAACGAGTAAGCAATAAACGTCAGAACCGGCTACTGCAAGCGAAGCCGCGTGCGTTGCCTAATGAAGTCGTAAAATGACTTTTTGTGGAACATCCTCTCTTAACTGTATTACGCACTTGCGTTATGACGTACTTTATAATATTGTAATCTGTACGACACTCAGAAATGTATTGTTGGGATACGAGTTTATTTATTGTCGAGTTATTGTAACTAGTATTGATATAAACTGGTGATCGGAACTTAACGAATAATATTGTTTTTTGTGTATACATACAGAACCTTTAAAATAAACCTTTATGTATTATTGATAACTCTCGGGCATGCAGGTTTCCAAAAGACCAAGTTCGGAACGACCTCTTACTTTTCGCCAAATTCTCCATAAAAGAGCAACTGCTGAGTTTCTTGCCGGCTTCTTCTCGGTAGAATCTGCCTTCCGAACCGGTGGTAGAGTCACTACACACAGACAGACATGGCGTTTCAAAAGTGCTTATATTAGGCCTACTCGAAATAAATGAATTTTGAATTTTTTGACGTTCTCTAGCGCGTGTGAAGTCCACCAATCCGCACTTAACCAGCGTGGTGGACTACGGTCTAAGCCCTTCTCATTCTGAGAGGAGACCCGTCCCCGGTAGTGGACCCGTAATGGGTTGGTGATGATAATGATTGGGATTCTGTGACTTGAATCATAGTTATGTAGTTTAACTACAGTAATAAAAATAACTTAGTAAAACAAATAAATAAACATACTACGATTACCATCTAGCCCCAAAGTAAACGTAGCTTGTGTTACGGCTACTAAGATGACTGATGAATATTTTAATAAATAATATACTTATAACATAAAGACAACTACTTCCTGCTCTTCCAGCTCCCATTTTCCCCAGTTCTTACAACATGAGTACCTTAAAATCAAGAGTGAATAGGCATCTTCTAGGCCAGCGCGCTCGACCTTAGGCTGCATCATCGCTTACCATCAGGTGTGATTGCAGTCAAGCGCTCGTCTATAAATATAAAAAAAAAACACCCAGAACCTGAAAAACATTCATGATTATCACACAAATATTTTCCAGTCGAATCCACGGCCTTGGACTCAGAAAGCAGAGTCGCTGCCCACTGCGCCAATCGGCCGTCATAATACATAAATTGACAAACAAAAAATAACATGTTACACGTGTTTTCTTGTTTTATCCCAAACGATCTCGTGATTTTGTTGATCTCAAACCACCCCTTTATACAGAATGTATTATAGTACTCTTGTGCCAAATACGAATCGATTGACACCCCATTTATCAAAACCACCCTATAATAGGGGTGACGCTGCAGTGGAATATCATTCTGTCCTGTTAGCATTATTTTTCGTAAGCGGATCTTTTGGGTCATTTGACTTAAACAGAGTTTCAAGCACGCACTTCTAATTTTCTAAGTTATGTGCGTTTTAATGAACATGTTAATTGCTTTACGGTGAAGGAAAGAATCAATGGCTGAAAGTTCTTCATGATGTTCTCAAAGGAGTGTGAAATCGAATAATCAACAATGGGCCAACGTGGTGGAGTACATTTCTATAGTTCTTCTTCTTCTCCTTTTTATACTTCATCATCATCTTCATCAACCCATTGCTGGCCCACTACAGAGCACACACCTCCTCCCACAATAAGCAGGAGTTGAGGCCATAATCCACCACGCTAGCCCAGTGCGGATTGGTGGACTTCACGTACCTTTGAGAACATTATGCAGAATTCTCAGACATGCAGGTTTCCTCGCGACGTTTTCCTTCACCGTCGAAGCAAGTGATATTTTAATTACGTACGACGTAACTTAGTAAACTCAGAGGTGTGAGCTGGGATTCGAACTCGGCCTCCCGAAAGTTAAATCGAGCTCCTACCCAATTCGCTATCACCGCTTACTGTTATATTAACTATAACAGTTAATTTAAAACAAGTGAACTTAAGAGTTACCATCTAGACAAACTGGAGAGCCAGTTTGATTTCGAACTAATTAAACAAGATATATAAAACGAATGCACTTCAAGAACGCACATATTTTGTAAGGACAATAAATGCGGTGTAATATTTAGTAGCTACACTAAACAATTAGTGAAAGAGTCCTCAAAAAAACCTCCTTTCATTTACTTTTAAAGGCTTCACTGACCTTCTTCATCTTTGTTAGCCATTAGATATTTTTAAATATTTTTGGCACCATTTAACAAACAATGCATGCCCGTTTTCACTAAACATAGGCATCGCATAAATCGAATGCTTAATGATTTAGGCGATGACCAAAGGAAAGAAACGTTTCACAAAATCTTAGGTGGTAACTTATAGGAACCAGTTGATGAATGGCTAGGAATCTCCTTAGATTGGGCATTGCTTAGTTATGCATTGGCTTGTTCATCTTTAATGAAAATTATTGCAATAATAACTATATTTAACTAAAATCTTATTTTTTTCAATAGTTATTCGTAATTTTTTTCAGATACCTAAAAAGTTATTTTTTTTATTTTCTGTCATTTATTTATTTTCATTTTATTTTTATAAAGCACTGTTAAAAATTTAAAAGAAAAAACATCCACCCTCCGCTTGCGGGGCTTTTGAATGCCCAAGCAACCGGCGGTCAGGGCTCCAGAGTGAGGAACCTCCTGACAATGCGCACCGTTTCAAGGATCCTTGATCCAACAACCAAGCGAAAGCTTCTTAAGATGTTGGTCGAAGCTTTTCGCGAGGAGACCATTGACTGAAACGATGATCGGAACAACAACGGTCGACTCAACATTCCACATGGCGGTAATCTCGTGAGCAAGGTCCGAGTATTTAGATACTTTCTAAAAAGTTATTTCATTATTAATCTCCCACTTAAAGAATATATTGCTCCGCGCTGAATAGTACACTACACATCTACAATCAATTTTACCCTCCTCTTACTTCACCGGGTCAGGAGCATTTTAAAACGCAGTGTTTTAAATTTAATGTTCTCAATTTCGCAAGTCGTATGTTTGAATACCTAAACTATTTTCGTCCAACGTTAGCATTGAGAGGGTAAAATTCGAGCTATAGTCAAAGAACACCTGGCTTGAGCCCTTGAAAGTCTAAATTTACAGTGCATGTGATTAGAAACCTTTTGTGCAAGGATTCATTGCTCGGTTTCCCAGAACGCGCCCTGTAGGGCGGGGAGAGGTCATCGGCCTAGGTACCCGAATTTCGAAAGGACTAAAAAACTTTTTCAAAATGGCCGCTGAGACCTGTTACCCATGTAACATTACTCTATGCCAGAGGTTAACGACATTTTTTAAGTGTGCCGACTTTTAGTTTTTATGGTTTGTTATTATGTCGTATTTTTTATTGTAGTATGTGACAGCAATAATGTTGGAATAAAAATATTTTACAGCCTTTTCCAAGGTAAATATTCATGGGTTTAGCTTAAAGTTACGTTGAGTGAATCAACGTGCTAAAGGCTACACAATTACCCGGCACCCTGTAGATTTCTATCTAAATTATCTTTAACTCTATATATTTTCAAGAATCCCTTTTTTACTTTGCTTTTTTTTATTTTTCATGTTGTATTATTTTGTTACGCAAACATATGCTTAACAGGTGGAATGCTATGATCTTATGACAAAACCAATGACAGTAAAAATATATCTAATGATAAGTTTGGAAGTTACTTACAGATGAATTTACAAACATATGTTGCAAAAGCCCATAATGAAATATTCCCATATAAAAATATCGATCGTTTAACCAACTCTATAAATAAAATATGCAAAAGAGATTTCTTGTAAGAATAGTTAATCTTAAATTAAATCTCTAGGGTAATTGTATCGACACATTTATAAACAAAATATAAATATCAAATTTAATTCTAATCTTACTGTCGCTATATACATTGTTTATTTTATTCCTTTTTTTTCTTAAAAAAGAAATGCCACATAATTTCTAACATAAATTACTAATTTATTCAAATAATACTTTTAGAAATGTAACTCGACTTGTTCATACTTTTCTAGAAACATCCATTCAATAAGAAAAGTTTGAACAACTTATTCAGAAAAGTACCCCTTGCGTACACCTGCCATAACTAAGCAAGTATTTAGAATACGTTGCGTTTAAATGGAAGGGTGTTAGTTTACACTACCGTGTAGAACCGTATTTTTTTGTATTTAAATTCCAGAAATGCTATGAGTTCTAGCTCACAGGGAAAGTTAACCTTTGAACATAGCCTGTGGGACTGAACCTTAGCGTAACGGCTGACGATATAAAACCATGATGATGATTGTTGCGACAAGACCACCTACATTATTTTGTATATATGTATTATATACCTATATTTTAATTTATTTATACTTTTATGTGTATATTATATGCAACATTTAGCTCTTTCCTGTAGTACTTAGGTTTTCTATGCAATTGATTGCCTGGAAGAGATCGCTATAAGGTTGCCCAAACTTTATACGCTGTGTTTTGTAGCTGTTAAATTTTTTTTCTGTAATTTTTTGTGTCATTATTTATCATACAATATTGTTTCATATCTCCTAGACTTAGGGTTTATAAAGGGATTTCTAAATTCGGTTACTTAGTGATAAACGCCGCAACTATTATAATATACAAACTTGCTCCTACATTTACACCGACGGTTTGACGGCCGACTGGCGCAGTGGGCAGCGAACCTGCTTTCTGAGTCGTGGCCGTGGGTTCGATTCCCCAACTGGAACATGTTTGTGTGATGAACATGAATGTTTTTCGGTGTCTGGGTGTTTATCTGTATATTATAAGTAATTCTGTGTATTAAATTCATAGAAATATACAACACCTATCTTAGCACTCATAACACAAGCTACGCTTACTTTGGGGCTAGAGGGCGGTGTGTGTAATGTCGTAGTATATTTATTTATTATTTATAATATTAGTGTGAAATTTCTAAAACAATGTGGTTATTTATATAATATTAATAGTAATTATATATACTTTGTAAAACACCGTGGAAATGTTATGAAGAGGAAATATTAAAAAGAGAGTCGCGAGTTGGTTACCCCTGGCGCGCCTACTTAGAACAAGTTGCATTTCACCCGGCACGCACACACGCACACATTTCGTGTTCGCGCTACGCACTACGCAACAATCATGGTTTTGCTCCTGTGCTCATTTATTAGAACAACTGCATTTTCTTTTGAATTTTCGAAAAATTATTTCTCCGTCGGTTTTATTTTCTGTTATAGGCCGTCTTAGTTGTATCATTAAATGAATACAAACATCGTTATCTAGCGCCAAAGTAAGCGTAGCTTGTTTTATGGGTACTAAGATGACTGAGGAATATTTTTTAAAGAATAATATACATAAATATTTATAATATTACAGATAACCATCCGGATACTGAAAGTGTTGATCACAAAAAGTTTTTCTAGATGTGGGACTCAATCCCATGCTTTGTATCGCGATAACCGATATATCTTCTGAGTCTGTTCCGGTTTCGGAGCGAACTTGGAAAGACATCGTACTTGAAGAATCTGTGTTTTGTTTGGTAATGCAGTCATTTGTTATACGGAATTAAAAGTATTTAAATAAGGCAAAACGGGTGTAGGTCCTCGGGACGGGCATTTGCGATTGGCTATATTTACGTGATTGAAGGTTTCAAATAGTTAGTGACTTACGCTCCACGAGCAAGAATACGTAGGTATATTATTCGGCTCATTTGTTTAAATATGTCGAAATACTATCTGTGTATAATATCATAGGTTTGTATATTTGACACTCCGAGTACGATTTAAAAAACTTAAAAAAGATTGTTTTTTTACGACTACTAATTGGGAGTTTCCCCCCTTCTCTATATATTTAAGCGATATCTAGACTGCGAGTTCGCTAGCCCGTTCAAAACAGCGGTTAACACTAAGTCAGCTTATTGCTTACACCGTTACCTTAGAACTATCTGCGTTCTAACGCATCTTGTGTTAATTTTTTTGGTTGTATCTATCGTTCATTTCGCACTCAAAAATTACAATGTTAAGTTGTTGTTGACATTCAACTTAACGTTTAATGTTAAACATAGTCCCAATTAGTAATTTCATAATACTAATTACAAAGTAACATTTAAAAAAAAAAGTTGTTGTTTTTGTTTATATATGTTTTACAGTAGGGATTTATTGTGGTAGGTGTAGACTATTTAACAGCAGTAAGCAAATTACGCGGGCGAAGCCGCAGGGCACATCTCTTAAATATATATAAATATAAAAAACGCCGCATAGATTTCTTAGTGGCCACGGAATTAAACAAATGATGCTATGCGTTCATTATTATATCAAGTGCATCTTATAACTAGCGGTTCATAGCCAGCCAAGAGTTTCGATTTATGATTAACCGCAGACAGATCAAAATGATGATCCAAAATACAAAGTGTGTTCTTGTAACCTTTACGCGCGATTGAAGTAAAACTTATATTATTATTTATTGATGAAAGAGTAAAATGTTCCTGAGACTTTCTTCCATTAAATATTTTTTTTCCTCTTTCATTTAATATTCACTATTTTATTTTAAACTAGCTGTTGGCCGCGACTTCGTCAGCGTTTGTTTTTTGACGTGGCATTAAATTTAGTTGTAGTTCTAAAAAAAAATTAGGTACTTAGTATCGCTAAGCCTTAAATGAGGGGTTTGCTGCGGTCCGCTGAGGAGTTCTGTCCTCTATATCTAAACAAACTTACATTGACATTTATAATATTAGTAGGGGTTCCATTTAAAATTTATTAATACCACTTTCACATTTTATAAATATTTTCATTTGTTAAATAGAATAATTGAGAGTAGAAAATTGAAGGTTAGATCAGCACATGTCAATATAAACTTGTCATTGATTATTTTAGAAGGTCGCAATAATCAGGAAATTTGTTAATAATTAAGTATATTTAGAGATTTTCAAAGAACTTAATTAACTAAATTAATAAATAATTAAAAAACTTGCAATTTAAAATATATTTTTTAAAACTGTTGAATTTTTATTTACTATTGATCCGTTTGAAAATATTTAAAATAAATAATCTTAATTGATTATGATATTTGCCACTAGCTGCCGTACAAGTCAAGAACCGTGAAGTACGCTACGTACGTTATTTTTAAATAAACGTAACTACACAGATGTCTGACGTAAGCGTTACTTCCGTCAGAAAAATATCGTCTTACTAAAGAAGTTTTACTTCCAAAAATCAAATTGCGAACAGTGAGGTTATCAAATTCTATTTTTGCTCTTTAATTAACAATGGCGGGTGCGTTGGAGAAGTTAAAAGCACTAACGGCAATGGAAACGCTAAAAATTATGGAGGAACCGAAACATACTAAAGCCACTAAGATCCGGTGGAGAACCTGGATTTATTATTTTGGAAATGACCTCGATTCTTTATCAGCGATATTAGCACCGATATGTAGCTAGCGTCCTGTAGAGAATCCGTTTTCTCCAGAAAAACACACAGGAAGCGTTCCCGCCAGCTTAAGAATGCCTGTATTACCTATGCAGGACCTAGCTGAGTTGTACACTCATCTGTTTGGTGTTACAGACAGACATTCTGCTACTATATTAATATAAGATGTACTGTTTGTACTGTACATGAATTAATGTATTTTCTTTCTCTCTAACCGCATAAAATAGCAACTGCTGAGTTTCTCGCCGGCTCTTCTCAGTAGAATCTGCTTTCCGAACCGGTGGTAGATTCACTACAAACATACATAGGTACTTGACGTTTCAAAAGTGCTTATATTAGGCCTACTTGAAATAAATGAATTTTGAATTAAATTTGAATTAACAGCTTAATTATTGTTTTCGATATTGCATCCATGAGATAGAAAAAAAGCGGTCGAATAAATGTGGAACAAGTCGCGAATTAGCTACTTAAAAGGATAAATGCTACTAACGCTAGTTTCGTCCAAAATTAACAATTGATACAAAAAAAAAACACAAGATGCGTTAGAACGCAGATAGTTCTAAGGTAACGGTTTAAGCAATAAACTGTCTAAGTGCTAACCGATGTTTTAAACGGGCTGGTGAACTCGCAGTCTAGATATCGCTTAAATATGTATATACGAAGGGGGAAAGTCCAAATTAGTTATCTTATAACAACTTATTTTTTATTGTTTTATAGCTCTACTAGTTAAACCTAGTCTGTAATTTCACGTAGTGAATGTGATGATGCAGTCTAAGATGGTGGCTGGCTAACCTGTTGGAGAATATGGTAGTCAAACCCTCTAAATGGTCTCTACGCGTCATCGCACCGGGACACTAAATCGCTTAGCGGCCAGGTGAGATTGCACTCAATGGCTGACTTGTAGTGGAATAAAAAAAAGTGAGGAAATCGGGTTTATCTCTCCCACTAAAACTAAATCAGATTGTCGTTGAACCTGCGTTGTTACATTTTATAGTATTAGATTAGTTTCTAGTTTAAGAATTATTCGGTATGAAATGGAATTGGGTCTAAAATTTGATTCTAAGCCAAGTGTCAACTTTGTCAAAGTAAATTAGTGTCTTAATGCAAAATGCTTTGCATTATTACAAGGCAATCTTGACTTTCTTTAATTTTTAATGAATTGCGAACGAAACCTAAAGATTTAAAGCCCCAGGAAACGCCTGGAGCAAAAGATAGTGCTTAAATACATGATTATACCCACCAATTTTTCTACGCGCTTTCGCGTTCTCACACAATCACATATCGCACACATGAGTCCGCTTCACACATTCCCGCAACCAATAAATAGATTGAACTAAACGGTGAAATTTAAAAAAGGAACAAAACCAACGAATCGCATTTTCGCACACATCAACACAAATGCAGCCCAATCATTAACCTACACAATCTGCAATCTACTTTATCCCGTTTGATATAAAGATAAAATTTGAATAGCAGCGCAGCGTTGGTAGAACTATCATGTTAACATTATGCACGCGTGGGAATGTCACGCACACTTAAGTTTAATTTTTGATTATCGGAACACCGAAATTTTCTGTAGTGTGTTCGATTAATGTGTTTGTGTGTGTGTTTGGATGCATTCTTTTTGCGGTTGTATTGTGTTTGTGCTCACGGGTGTGTTGCGTGCGGTTCGTTTGTGTGCGTTATTTTGTCGTTTGCATGATGGATTCGTGTGTATTGGACTTTTTTTTGCATGGCACACAGAGGGCCGGGTGAAAAAATAATTTTAACTGGCACACTGCAGTGTTTAATTTTTGAGCTCTCTGTCCTGCGAAATGGGACGTCATTACTTTTTTAAATTACAAATGTCGTCGGTTTTGTATTTCCATTTCGTGTTTATTTTATTTTTGTATGTATCCCGCGTTGTTTGTATGAAAATCTCGCGGACCTAATGAATTTGCTCTCGAGTACATCTTGTATGAACAGAAACGGATTCCCAATTTGCGATTCAATTTATTGGTGAAATTATTTTGATTGGGAGGTCCTCAAGAGATACTGTTTTATTGTAGGCTTTATTTCTGAAAAGTAGGCGTGTATTACCTAGCCTTTGTCTGACTTGTGGCTCTGAAAAAACCTCGTTAACTAATTGATCGATAAAAATGCTCAGAAGCACTCGGCGAACGATGTAGAGAGCTATGCTCGGAACTCTACTCAATCAGATAAGAAACTTAATTTAATTCATTTCAACGATAAAATTTTATATAACTCAACTTAATTAAATTTGATGCCTAGAACTCACTATCGAAACCCGTGACACCTCCGCTTGTGTTAGTACGTTTGTACTAAACATCCCTATCCCTACTTCCCTACTAATATTATAAATGTGAAAGTAAGTTTGTTTGTTACGCTTTCACGCGAAAACTACAGAACCAATCCTCAGGAAACTTTGTACACATATTGTTGGAAGTGTTAGAAGTAATATAGGATACTTTTTATCCTGACATTAAGCTCCCTTGGGGGAGGGGATGATGGGAGTGTTTGACGATTTTACACCATAACTCCGACAAATTATAACCGATTAAAATAATTATTTTTGTACCAAAGAGGTTACAATATATGTTTAATTTTGCCCAAACTCCGTGTAGATCTGATGAATGTGGTTGGAGAAAGAGGACAGAAGTCCTCAGCGGACAGCAACAAACCCCTCATTTAAGGCTTAGCGATACTGAATACTTTAATTTTTTTTAGAACTACAACTAAATTAAATGTTAGTGAATTTAAAACTAAGTTGCAAACTTAAATCTATTCGGTCATGTCACATGACCATATCTTAAGATCACCTCATCGTCATCCTTATGTCAACCTATTACCGGCCCACTACAGGGCATGTGTCTCCTCCCACAATGAAAAGGGGTTGAGGCCGTAGAACACCACGCTGGCCCAGTGCGGATTGGTGGTCTCCACACGACTTTTTGAGAACTATGGAGAACTATCAGGCATGCTGGTTTCCTCACAATGTTTTCTTTCACCGTCGAAGCAAGTGATATTTTAATTGCTTAAAATGCAATTAACTTAGCAAAGTTATAGGTGCTGGGATTCGAACTCGGGCCCCTGAAAGTTAAGTTGAAGTCCTAACCACTGGGCTATCACCGCTTCACCCCATTCATCATGACTACCAACGGAAACTAGATTGTAACATGAAGAAGCCGTCAAGAAACTCAGCATTTGTCGACCAAAAACGTGCATTTGTTGTAAAAATACAGTATAAATCCGGGATTAGGAAACTGGTGGTGCCTCGGGGAGCACGTGCCGTCGGTCCCGGGTATTATCAACGATATGCGAACAACCCGTATTGGATCGTGGTGGGTGTATGCTCTCCAACCCTATCTTCCCTAGGATCTTTGGTTTTTTGTTTGAAAACGTTATTACACACATTTTATACAAAGTAAACACATATACCGAAAAAAAATTAGAATAGAAATTGGGGCGTGCAAAGGCGGTCTTATAGCTAAAGCGATCTCCTCCAGACAACCTTTGACGTTATTAAAGACGAAGGAACTTGTCGGTGCAGCAATTTAAATATTAAATATGAATATACAATATTTTTTATATACAGTATAATAAACACTTACTTATAAATCCTAATACAAAGATAAGAAAATCTTTAGTACAGTTTGATAAAATAAATATTTATATCAAGAAGGAATACTTTTGAAACATAAAGTCTAAAACACAACTACGAATTAATAATTTCAGATAATGCTGAACGAAGAACGGGCTGATCCAATCACGTCGTAAATAACGAATTTTCAATATTTTTTTCAATGATTAGTCGCTAAACAATTAAGTCATTTCTGCAGAACTACGTTCACGTCAATTGTTTCTGCTTTATATAAAAGCAGTATTTAGAGTAATTTATATAGTTCTACATTATGTAGTCATTTATATAATGCCCAATGGTTGTTATTGTAATTAATTTTTATGTCGTGTTATTGTCGAACATCATTTTCAAAAAGAGTGTCAAATTCAAATTCAAAGATTCGAATTTGAATTTGACACTCTTATACGGGACAAATGTCTTTATCACATAGAGAGCCTCAAGATTGAGGCTTAAAGATCAGCAAACAACATTTACCTACTCGTTTGTCATACTACTGTGCTGTCTCAAAGTTTTTTTCCAGAAAACCCTTTAAAAACTACTTAAAAAGCAACCTGGTTACAGCAATAATTTACACCAAAGCTTTTCTTATCGTTGACGTAGTCCTTAATATTATAATAGGACTTTGCTATAATCTTATGTTTAACACAAACTACACTAAACATACAGTCGCTATCTTTGGGACTAGAACTCGATTGTATGTATTGCCGTAATATAGTTGTTATTATTAAGAAGAAGTCGTTGTAAATTCCAACAATAAGCTCCTTAGAGTCGTAGTCGTATTTATTAGACATTGGCGAAAAGTGCACCAGATTCCAAACACGAAATAATATAAAATAGTTGGATTTTAATTTGAATTTTAATTGAAATTGAATTTATTTTTTAATTGATTGTAATTTTTAATTCTAGATTTTAATTAATTTAGGTTTTCTTTTTCTTTCTTTATTTATTTATTTTTCTTTAATCTGTCTTATATTTATTTTGTGTTAAATTTTGTATATGGGTCCCCGACCTGAAATAAAATGATTTTATTTATTTATTATTTTATTAACAACATTTTCTCTGCTCAGTACCCAACCCGTATGACTTCTAAATCAAGATGAGTTCCAATCATGGCTCTGAGTAGTCCTTGAACTTGAAAACCAATCAATTTGACATGACCTTTCCACCTTAATACTACTGCATTGACGGCCGATTGGCGCAGTTTGCGGCGACCCTGCTTTCTGAGTCCAAGGCCGTGGGTTCGATTCCCACAACTGGAAAATGTTTTTCAGTGTCTGGTTGTTTATATGTATATTCTAAGTATTTATGTATATTATTCATAAAAAATATTCATCAGTAGTCTTTGTACCCATAACACGAGCTAAGCCTACTTTGGGGCTAGATGGCGATGTGTGTATTGTCGTAGTATATTTATTTATTATTTATATTATTAAACTTTTCCCATTTTATGGTAAACGTTTAGAACATTAGACTTAAGATAAGTACTGTCAACTGCTAAATGGAATAAAGTGACTTACATACCTGGTTGAGAAACACTACTTAAGTGTACACGGTTTCTGTACGTTCTTAATTCTGTGCTAAGTGATAATGTGGGTGACCTTGCGACGATAGGAAGCGCAAGCCAAAGCTAATAACCGAACTTGAAGATATTTTAAAGATTTTTTTTTCTGTTATTTTAAGCTCAAATTATATTTATCATTAAAAATAACACACTGTACATACGCACCCAAAAAGTCATTTAATTACAAGTCGCGTGAAGAGGGTTCTACTACAAACATACGTGAATGTAAGGATCTACCAGGTTATGCATACAGCGGAAAAATTGCATATAATGGCAATAATCCTCCTCGTATGCGAGTTAAATATAAATGTTAGGTTAGGCAGTGCTTCTGTAATAGTAATAGTAATAAGTAATAAGTTTATTTCAATTAACAGTTACACAGCAAATTAAAAATAGTACAAAATAAGGCAAACATAAGGTAATGTGTATCATGAAACCCAAATTCGATAATACTGTGCATGTATGAAGTGCAAGCCACTGCCCCTAAGTGGTAATATTTCATGGACACGTACGAAGCGCATTGCATCCTGCAGGGCTAGCACAGGCACGAGACAAAAATTATATCGCTTATTATATCCTCTGACAATGGATATAATTAAGGTTCCCACTTGCTAAAGGGCAGGAACATGGAATAGGAGAAGTTTACCCCCGTTTATGGTTACCAAGTCATTAGTGTACGTTGGCAAAGGTGACGAGAAGCCTTTACACGAACCCTTACCAATATTATAAATGCGATATTGTGCGTTCGCTTACCTGTTCTAACTAAGCTAGCAATTGACTTGATTTTTTGGGTAAAGTTAGTTGAAAGGGCGGAGAGTAACATTGGCTTTTTATCCCAGAAAAATAAAAGGTTCACGAGGGATCTACAGGGAATAAAAACCGTTATAAACGTGTTTTCTGACGAGTAAAAATAAAAGAAGAGGTTGTGGCCGTAGACCACCACGCTGGCCCAGGGCGGATTGGTGGACTCCACACACCTTTGAGAACATTATGTAGAACTCTCAGACAAACAGGTTTCCTCACGATATTGGATAGAAGCAGACGTTACTTTGCAGGATTCCATGATATATCATGTAAATTTTTAATTTTTTTTTTTTAAATAATTGTGTAAATTTTTCATTGTAAAGTAAACATCTCCTAAAGATGCTCCGGTTTCGGAGCGAAACGTGCGTAGAGGGTACATTGCTGAAGATCTGTTTGGTGTGGAGTATACGGATTGAAGAAATTATAAATTACACCATACAGACGGATACAGACAGATTATCGACGCCAAACGACGGAAGTATGTAGTAAGTATATCGGAATTGTCAGAATTGTTGTTTCTTTAAAGTTCTATAAAACAGTTCGCGTCAACATACGAATATTTTCTTAAGTCGGTTCATTCGCGGACGAAGTCGCGCGGGTCCGCTAGTTACATATAATAAGTGAGCAGGGAAGTTCCCCTTTACTTGTATTTCGACCTCATCTCATTCAGACCTAATCTCATTCAGGCCTCATCTCATTCAGACCTCATCTCATCAGAGACTGGGAAGTTTAGCTGCATACATAATAAGTAATACCAAGCAAATGCAAGCAAAAAAAAAACTCCCGCTGTCGTGATATGATTGCTTCTTCTTCTGCTTGCGGAATAACCGGTCATATAGACATGCCGACTTCAGATGTTCCAACAAGGGTTCAGTTTTTCAAGGAATCCAAAAAATAACAAAGCTTGAATAAAATTGAACAAGTTTTTATGGTTTTGAAACGTGAGTAAACAATTTTCCGCATTATAATATGTAAGTAGGTATTCAAATAAGTTTTTTGCTATTCGCCAGCGTAATGTTGCCCCGCAATAACCTCGCACGGTTGTTAAACTGTGTTACGCTGCTTCTATTGAACTGATTGAATTCCACCAATCCGCACTGAGCCTGCGTGGTGGGCTACGGCCTTAACCACATCATCTGGGTGGAGACCCGTGCTCTGTAGTGGGTCGGCAATGGGATTAAATGATGATGATGATGATTGAACTGATAATGGCCGAAAGATGCCTAAAACAACTTTTCTGTTAGATATACTACTATTGTAAAGCGTTGATGGCCCAGTGGTTAGGACTTCGGCTACCCTTACGGGGGGCCGGGTTCGAATACAAGCTCGCACCTCTAACATTGTAATTTATATGCACTGGGCCAGCCTGGTGGACTACGGCCCCCCTAATTGTGAAATGAGACCCCTGTAATGGGCCGGTAAAGAGTTTATATGATGTTAGATAGATATATAGATAAATTCTTTATTGTACACAATTAAAGGATAAAGAAAATAAATATTGGAAACAGTAATAAAAGTAAAATAAAAATGCGCAAAGGCGGTCTTATCGCTTAGTGCCATCTCCTCCAGAAAACCCTTAAAATAAATGATTATGGAAACGGGATAGTGCAATATATTTAAAAATATGTCATAACATAAACTACAGTAACTACATATAACAATAATACATAACTAGCTAATACAAATATAAATAATATAGAAATAAATACACACACATATAAATATATATATGTGTATGTATTTATTTATTTCACACAAACATCTCCCCAGAGTGCGTGATATTACCATAAGATTACATAAACATACTGAAAAATTATAAGTACAAATTTAACGCAAAGTATACAATTAGGCGGAATTATAACTACATGGCGATCGTAGTTAAATTTGACACACTCAAATGAGTAAATGTAGGTATGAAATCTCCTACTTGGTATAGTATATAGTAGTGGTATATAAAGACTCAATATATCCCTTGACTGCAATCTCACCCGGTAAGTGATGACGCACCCCTAATCGGTTTGTACGCGAAATCACACTGGAACACTAAATCGCTTAGCGGCACGGTAGTAAAATTATGAATTACCAAATGGCACCTGCTGGGCATCGAATTGAAACTATTTCACAGCGCTCACCGTTGCGTTAGGGAGGTCGTCAAAAAGTTCAACGATAATCGATGTTGTAATCGATTATATAATCGATATTAAAATCGATATCTTAATAGATTTTATATCGATTAAGATATCGATTACAACATCGATTATCGTTGAAATTTTCGACGACCTCCCTAACGCAACGGTGAGCGCTGTGAAGTTGTGCGCTGTAAAGTTCAACGATAATCGATGTTGTAATCGATATAAAATCTATTAAGATATCGATTTTAATATCGATTATATAATCGATTACAACATCGATTATCGTTGAACTTTTTGATGACCTCCCTAACGCAACGGTGAGCGCTGTGAAATAGTTTCAATTCGATGCCCAGCAGGTGGCGGGCGGCTAATTTATATAGTAATAGATATCATAATCGATTATGACATTCGTCGTTTTTTCATGCCATAGAATAAATGTTTGACTATCGAGTGCAAGTATTGTAAACCCGCTGTAACGTTGCGAGGTCGTTAAACCGTATGTCACATCTACGGAAGCGATAACGACATTCACCCCTGATAGCTTCCCGGCTGATCTAATAAAAGTGATGTTATTTATTTGTATTACAGATTTGGCGTGGTCAGATACAGCACCGATGGTTTATAGCTAGCATATTTGAAGCGGTGATCATCCAGTGGGTGCTTGGCTTCACTTTCGGGTCGAGTTCGAATCCCAGTACCTCTAAGTTTTCTAAGTTATGTGCGTTTTAAGTTATTAAAATATAATTTGCTTCAACGGTGAAGGAAAACATCGTGAGGAAACGTGCATGCCTGAGTGTTCTAAAAAATGTTCTGTGTGTCAAAGGTGTGTGGAGTCCACCAACCCGCACTGGGCCAGCGTGGTGGGAGAAGACCCAGGCCTTGTAGTGGGCCGGTAATGGGTTGATATGATGAAAATGATGACATTTGACTACTGATCGTGATTCTTGACCTCCCGGATTTGAATCCCGGGACAAGCTGTTTTTTTAAATAATCCAAAAAAAAATTTTAGCCCTAATAATCTAAAAAATTATATAAAAGAAGGCATACAATATTAGGTAATCCTTACAATAAAAGTTTTATTAAATTTCTTTTATCAACACAGCCGATATTATTCCGAAATTAAGTTACAAAATGTTAACATCTATACAACGTGCAGGTGAATTACGAAATAATATCTGAGGATGCATAAGAACATTTCATAAGGAATCAACCTTAAAAAATATTAAATCAAAAGAATCATATTTATTTTTTCATACAAACGAATTCAAAACATATTAAGTGTTTACTTATGACAACCCTATCTATAAAAGAGAAAATGTGTGGGTATGTTCCCTATAGGCTCCGAAACCGCTGGACCGATTTCAATGAAACTTTCAGGAAATCTGCGGAATGACCTGGCGAGTAATCCTGTAAAGTTTGGTGACGATCGGAGCACTCCTATTTTTGAACTGTCAAACTGTCAAATACAGCTTTTATTTACTATGATGATATTCTATTGTTGGGTGTTCAAGGGTGTAGATAATGATCTTCACCCGCTCTAGAAGAGAATAGAAGAGAATGAATACGGAGAGAAATAAATGATTTAATATATTATGAGACTTAAATTAAAAATTTAATGATGTTAGTTTATTGTTAAAATAAAATAAAGCAAAATCTAGCCCGGCGAAGCAGGCTGGGTACGCTAGTTGAAGATAAAAGACCTTAGAGTACTTGCGCTACGCGAAACGTACCTAATAAAGTGAGAAGAGTCATATGATTTAAATTTTGCATGTGAGGTAATTTGGCTGAAGCCAAAAATAAGTTCTTTCTTCCACAATACCTGCTATTCAGGCTGTTAAGGTTTGGAATGCTTTGCATTGGGCTATAAGAGAGGCAAAATCTATCCAAATCTTCAAAAAACTTGTGAAAGATCACTTTTTGTCTCAATTATCTGATGACCCGTGATAGTTCACTGCTCCTTTCTTCTCTTTTTTAATTTTTTATTATTTATGTTTGTGGATTTGCGGATTATTAAATTTTTTTATATATATTTTTTAAGTAAATATAGTTTTAATATATTATTGTTATAATGGTAGTAACTTATTTATTTATTGGTCTTTAATTACAAATATTGTTTTATATACATTTTATATATTTATATAAGTAATAAATTAATTATGGCATGGGTATATATATATGCACCACCTAACTATTTTCAGTATTTTTTATCTTCGCCATTTTGTTTTTTTTTTTTGTCTGGTTGCCTGGAAGAAACCGCTATGAAGCGATAAGGCCGCAAAATACATTGTTTTGTTATACTTTTCTTTTTTTATTGTACTTAATATGTTGTGCAATAAAAGAATATTCATTAAACCATGGAAAATAAAAGAAATATAAACCATTGAAAATAATTCTCCGTCAAATTGTCTCTGCTAGGAAGCGAACGCGGGACCCCCCCATTTAAAAGCCAAAGCACTCAGCACTGTTGCAGGGCTTCACAATAAACACACACTCCCTTAATGCATTATATCCCGCGCTCAGTCAGGGGAATTAATATTCTCCTAGACCTTGATCGCGAAGGCCACATCAATGAGCAAGCACCGATAGAGTAAAAAACCAAACCTAGCAATAACAAATAAAACGTAACCAGTTCCACAGCATTACAGGTATCTCGGGAGAAAATCACGTTTTATTTCCTGCTAGCAGCGCAAACATTGATATTAGAATAAAACAAAAACAAAGATACACATAAGCGCCATAAAAATCTCCCTATGTTGACAGAATTTTTAGTAGTGTTCGAGGCAGTTCTACCGCCATGCTTTTTTTATGCCACTTAAAGTTAGCCCTTGACTGCAATCTCAGCTGCTGGTAAGTAATGATGCAGTCTACGCTGGTAGAGGGCTAACCTGCTAGGGAGTGTGGCTGTTATATTAAACCCATACCGCAAACTCGCCAAACCAAGATATCGTACCGGAACGCTTAATCGCTTATCGGCACGTCACTATACAATTGATGAATTTCTTAATGACAAGGTTGCTTGGAAGCACCCGGCTCCGCTTTCAGCTCTCACAAGATAGAAAAATGAATGTTAAAATGTAAAATGTAAATTGTTGATGTTGGAAAAGAGCAACTGCTGAGTTTCTTGCCGGCTTCTTCTCGGTAGAATCTGCCTTCCGAACCGGTGGTAGAGTCACAACAAACAGACAGACTTGACGTTTCAAAAGTGCTTATATTAGGCCTACTTGAAATAAATGAATTTTGAATTTCGAATTTTTTTTCGAACTCTCAGGCATGCAGGTTTCCTCACGATGTTTCCTTTACCGTTTATTAAGTAAACGTAAATGTTCTAGGTAGTGAATAGCTCCAATGAGGTTTATATTCTATTGCGATAGTGCTAATAAAGAACAGTTAGTTTGGTATAGGCTATTTTTTTTTTAATATCCGTGTCTACATTGTAACATAACAGTATCTTACAAGACTGTCAGAAAAAAAACAATTAGTAGATTTGAAACAGCATGTAAAAAAAACCCTTTTTAAAAAGTAAATTAGATTTGACATTTGCCCTGAAATAGTTTTATTACAGACGTTTTCTTATTTATTTTACTTTGCTTAGATTAATTGGACGTAGTAGTTGCTTTAATTCATGACAAACAGGCAGGTACTGTACGCGCAGTAATTTATTATTTCGTAAGTTATTTATCTGCTTCCTGCTTGTATCTAATGTTATTCTGAATTTTTAATATTTTTTGTCGATGGTCACATGCTAAACTACAAAATGCTTGTGTATCTTTGGTTGTAATTGTATGTCAATGTTGCAAAAGCAAAAAAACAATAGCAAACTCGCTGGAAGAAATGTACGTTCGTAATCCGTAGTTGCATGTGAACCCACACATATGTCGATACGCGTCTATTGACGCCGCACCCGAGTGTGTGTGAACTATCGCATAATCGCTGTAGTTGTAGGGTTAGAAGAAAAATATAGGTTTTATTATTGATAGAAAGTTAATATAGGCCAAGTTTAAAAAAAAAAGATTTTTTAGAAGGGGGGATAGCTCAGTGGTGGGCTTCGGCTACTCTTACGGGAGGACAAAGTTCGAACCCCGGAACGCAACTCTAACTTTTCGGGCCCATGTGCGTTTTTGAATTAAACAATTTAAATATCACTTGCTTTAACGGTGAAGGAAAACATTATGAGAAACCATGCATGCCTGAGAGCCTCTCCACAACATAACGGCTAAACCAGTATTGTATATATATTTGGCCAGTAATTTGTTGAAAACGATTATGATGTGATAATATAGTCACACTCACTTTTAAAACTCACCAACCAGCATTAAAACAACGTGGCGTGGCTGTTAAACCCTCTTTCCTATGAGATGGAGGCCTGTGCTCAATAATTAATAATAAATATCATGTTAAAAATTTCAATTAAAATCCGTTCCTGCGTGAAAGAAAGGCAAAACAAAATACGTATTTTCACTTCTATAATATAAGAAGGGATACAAAGATCCAAGTTAAGTATTACTTTGACGTTGAACTTGGATTAGATTTATAGTAAATCGTACCAAGAGCACAAAAGATCCTGGAGGGTCGAAGTGCATCCGCTGGAGCGGGCCTCATTACAAGATAGAGAACTCGTACCATTTTATTGGCAACGCCGCGCCGAACCATTCAGATTCCATTTGGATTTAGTCGGTATGATGCTAAATAATAAGAGCTTTGATAATTTACCACACCTTTTACAGGTTAGTTATCTTTGGCACTTTCCGTTTGGCGTGGTAGATGAGCCTTCTCGTTTGTTTGTGAATAGCTATTATAAATTCTGTTGTAAGAGAAAGGCTTGTGAGCAACTTTATCTAGTCAGACCAGTGTTTAAGTGTGTATATCATATAAATATCGTTTATGTTCTAAAAAATATAACGACATCACTAGACAAACCCCATTATTCTATTAGAAAATTGCTAATGCTTACTACCATTGCTTTTTGCAGTTTTTTTAATTACCATATTTATAAGACGTTCCTTGACATTCATTTAACAAAGGTTATATTTCTAAAATAAGAGCGTCAACAATCTTAAAATGACACTGTTATTGTGGTAAGAGTTTATATATATATATATGTATTGTTTATATATATTTATATATATAAATATATATGTGTGTGTGTGTGTGTTTGTGTGTGTGTGTATTTTTTGTAATAATCAATAAATAATTATACACTAGTGCGCTAAACTGGATTTTGAAGATAGGTTTACCAATGAAAGTGCAGTTTTTAAGCAAAACTGCATTTTCGCGCCTCAATGTTTGGATTAAGTTTCTTCTGTGTATTTATTTTTTATTGCTTTGAATAATTTGTGTGTTTACCAACAAACAAACAAAGAAACACTGTTTTTATATATATAAAAGTCAATTTTTTTGCCGACCCTCATTTTCAATAGTGTGTGTGCTAGACGTCGCCTAGACGCGCTGACCCACTGCCCGGCGACCTTGCTTTTCTTATGTTGTTCTTCCATCTCTTTCGTTCACATGCACAACTATCGCCCTCCCTTTCGTGCGTGTTTCTATTGATAGGAAAAGACGGTTAGGTCCAAGGTCACTCGGTTCCTATGCTCGGGAAACGTGTTTGTTGCTAGGGGATCGATTGGAGATTTAGAAAGTGCTTAAAGGGGCCCAACAATGACATATGAGGATGTTGTGTGCCTTTATAGTTTGTATAACTCGTTCTTTATAACTTACTAGCTTATGCCCGCGACTTAGTCTGCGTGGACTGCAGAAATGGGGTGTTAAGCTTCGCTCTTTAAGAATTTTTAATCCTACCACGGTAACTATTTGAGAGATCGGTATAGAGAGTACATGTCCTTTTCCATAGCAAAGGTGACATGCATACCAAATTTCAAAGCTGTCTGCCTGCGGCTTAGCTGGTAAACAATTTCCCCTCAGGAACTACTTAAGGAATCGGGATGAAAGGCAGCTTCTGTTCTATTCCATGCCAAAGGATACATGCATGCCAAATTTCATCAAAATCCGTTCAGCCGTCTTTGCGTGATTGAGTAAGAAACACTTTCACACTTATAGTACCTATTAGTAGGATAACACGCTTTTTATTAGCTTCACCTGTATGTTTGTTTTTATGTATGTGACCAATTTCTTCGGACTTGATTTGGGCCCTCTTCAAACGGTCTCATTTCGTTCAAACCTTTTCAATATGTCGAGGACCAATGACAATACACTAATTTCCATTTTTCAATTTGCAAAATATATTTTCTTTGATTTAAATAATTTTCATCTATAGTTGATAAGGCAGAAATGATGTTAAATTAAATTTCCAACCATTATTTTTAGTAATATTAACAAATTGTATGGTTAATGAGTTACCGATTAATTTTGTTCTAATAAATATAATAGTTTAAGACAATCCCAACGTGGTTTTATAAATAAACTAAACTAAAACGTAGGGATTAGTGCAGTTCTTTATACTAAGCGTGATATTTTAGTTTTTTTGAACTATTAATTTGAAGCCGACTGGCGCAGTGGATAGTGGACCCTGCTTTCTGAGTCCAAGGCTGTGGGTTCTTTTCTCACGACTCGACAATGTTTGTGTTATGAACTTGAATATTTATCAGTGTCTGGGTGTTTATCGGTATTTTATATGTATTTATGAATATTTATTCATAAAAATATTCATCAGTCATCTTAGCACCCATAACACAAGCTACGCTTACTTTGGGGCTAGATGGCGATGTGTGTATTATCGTAGTATATTTATTCTACAACCTACCTGCGCAGTGGTGAGTGCTATGGTTTTATAAGTGGGAGGTCCTGGATTGGGGCGGGGCTATTTAGAAGTAGATATATATATGATATGAATTCTCTCTGGCCTGGACTGGTCTCTTTGTCCGTGGTTAGTTACCATCTTACCAACATAGGTTAGCGATTAAGCGTCCCAGTACGAAGTCGCTTAGATTCAGGGTATGTGTTAATAACACTTCGTGCTGCTTTCTGCTCCTGCAAGCCTGCCGCAAAATGCTGTTCTGGTGGAAGGCTCCAGTTTAGCGTTCTGGTACGATGTCGCATAGAACCAGGTATAGCTAGTGGCGTGCACAGGGTTTTCGACCAGGGTATGCAAAAAGAAGGCAGATGGCATGAAATGGAAACATTCTTCTCCCTTATGAGACATACAAAAATTTTAGGGTGGGCAATGTTACACCCAGTAGTATATATGTGAGAAGAACTATTGTGCTTGTATGAAGTGCACGCCACTGGGGATAGCCCGCTTCCATCATAAACGGTCGGTGAACGAACCCGGGTACTTCCATTTATAAGACCACAACGCACACTGCACCGTCGATAACTGGCGTGCATAGAGGGTATGCACAGGGTATGCAGAATATATAAAAATAAGAAAATATCCCTATATATATCACTGCCGGAGATGCAGTCAATTAAAGAAATTATAATATACAATAAACACACACATATGGCTTTCTGGTTTCTAATGCATAACAAGAAATTGTACGGAAACAAATTTAATTAAATTCAAAATTAATTTATTTTTAAGCACTTTTGAAACGACAAGTTTGTTTGTTGTAACTCTACCACCGGTTCGGAAGACAGATTCTACCGAGAAGAAACCGGCTAGATACTCAGTTGCACTTTCGAACATCAACTATTTACATTTTAACATCCATTTTTCTATCTTGTGAGTGATAAAAGCGGAGCCGGATGCTTCCAAGAAACCTAAACATTAACATCTTCTATGTATTAAAGCTTGAAACAAAAACCTTGTACCCTTTTTACGAAAACTGCGCGGACGAAAGAATATAAAGTAACCCACACTTATCTTAATATATATAAATCTCTTGTCACGATGTTTGTCCGCGATGGACTCCTAAACTACTTAACCGATTTTAAATTATATTGGCACACCGTGAGCAGTCTGTTCCAACTTAAGAGATAGGATAGTTTAGATTTTTAATTATAGTCGCAATTTTATTTTATTGCAAATTATTTGTCTAAAATTAATTTACAGTCACATGTTTTATATATATACTACTATACTCATTTAAGGCTTAGCGATACTGAATACTTTAAAAACTTAATCAAACGCAGACGAAGTCGCGGGTAAGAGCTAGTAGTTTATATAAAGAAGTGAAGAATGTGAATATGATTTTTTTATTATGCATAAAACAAACATTTAATCAATGCAAAAAACATTACACACACTACCATGTATTTGACACATCCACACATATACAACGTGTAACAGAATTACGAAATAATATTAAAGGATGCATAAGGAATCACCCTGTAAAAATATTAAACTAAAGAAGCATATCTATTTTCCTATACAAACGAATTAAAAAAAATTTAAGTGTTTACTTTTGACAACCCTATTCAAGATAAAACACCGAAACGCGTATAGTACCTACGCTTCGCGACGCGCACCTAATAAAGTGATAGGAGACACATGATTTTAATTCTGCATGTGATGTTAGGGCTGTATCTGATTTATGAAAAACTTTTAAGTTTTCGGGTTCACAGATAAGTCTCAGAGACAGTACATAATGTACCTTTAAAGCCTATGAAGTATTATTTCGGTTAGTAATACTTCGTAATACAACGTGATTTCGATATTTTTTGGATAATTTAAAAACAGACAAAATATCAGTGTAGCTTTGGCGAAATCTGTGATAAAAGAAGTCTTTAAAATAGAACCTTAATAATTGTCAAACTAATTATTTCAATTAATTATGGTCGTATTTTGACCAGTAAACGACCACTTATAATAATAAAAACTACGTATATGCAAGGAGTTTTGGCTTAACAACAAACAGAAACGAAACACATATACCGTTGCCAAGTTTAAATACCTATTATATTTTAAAGTTTTGAAAAATTCACATCGTTTTTAATTTCGCCTAATTTGCATAACAACGTTAAACTAAAAAATATACGTCTACAGATCCTTTTCAAAGCACATTCAAAGTTGTTTGGAGGCAAAATGGAGTAAACAAAGCTCTCCACAGCATTGTTAAGCGTTTCTATGGCAGGTACAGTCAGCGGCGCAAGGTATACAACTTCAATATAAGGGTTCATGACTTTGTCTGTTTGCCTATATTTTTTTTATAGTTATAATTTTTTGGCTCTATGAATTTCTCTAACTTCATAGCTAAACTCGTTTGTGAGATGGAGATAACAAAAAAAAACCTGGCTAAGTTTGTTTTTGGCTCTTTTTAGACCAGGGCGCGTTTTTATGAAGGGGACGCTTACCATTGCCAGACGGGTGATCAGTCCTCTGTAAGGACTATTCCACCCTAAAAAAAAGGCGCGTTTGGAATCCTCGTAGCTTTAGTTCCCGTGGTAATTATAGGCATGAGGCTTAACACCTACGCCTCAGGTTAAAAGACAGAGCAATACTTTCTAAGTCAAATTCCTAGCATCACCCTGCGAAGTGTTGATCTGTTAATAGGTGATGGTTTCCCAAAGATGGGCCATAAATTCAAATTCAAAATTCAAATTCAAAATTTTAATTCAAAATAAAATTCAAAATTCAAATTCAAAATTCAAATTCAAAATTCAAAATTCAAAATTCAAAATTCAAATTCAAAAATGTTTTATTCCTATAGACACACAGGCACTTATGAAGCGTTCATACATTTAACATGTTACCACTAATGTTTGGTGATGGTGGCTACTGTATTCGTTAACTTAAAACTAAAGCTACGATATAAATTTGTTTTTTAGTTTATAGTTTGAACGCCTCAATCTCTGTAAATACCAGTCGAATTTGAGAGATTCTTGCATTTGATAGCTCAATTCCTTAGGCTACTAATATTAAAGTAGACAGTTTTGTTTTGTTTCCTTTTTCTTAACCTCAGACATCTCTACCTGTATATAAAATATAAGTTTTTAAATTATAGTTAAATACTCATATCAAAAGTGTGGTGAAAGAAATAAAATTCGCCATTTTATGATAGTGGCCATCTTGTACGCTTTTTACTACACATAACTAAGAACACTCTCGACTAAATCACCTTTCAAAAACAAAAAACTCCATCAAAATCGGTACATCTGTTCGGAAAAACGATGCAATAGACACACACGCATACACACACACACACACACACACACACACACACACACACACACAAACACACACATACACACGTCAAACTGATAACAATCCCGTCGTTATTTCGTCGGGGATTAAAAATAAGCTTTGCACTTCAGAGGTAGATTGTACAAACTAGAATCGCCATCACCATTATGGCATTATGATAATAAACGTCTGTCTGATGTTGGATTTTTATTTATTTTGAGTTCCTAGTCGCTGTTTGTGCATGACTAGGTAGCGTCCGCGAGTTTGCTTGCATATTCATTCAGTATGAATTACTGGAATACTTTTATTTCCAGCAATAAAATAAAACTTTGGCTTTTTATAACCATTTTTGAAAGTTTAGCAAAACTCGATTGGGAATAAACTAGTATAAATTGAGGCGAGCAAGCTACTTCTGCTATCGGGCGTCATATTGTAGATGTTGTTACTAAAGTGTGATAGTTTTAAAATAATAAGACGATATTATTATGTCATTAATAAAACAAATAGCTACGTAATATAGATGAATAAACCATAAATACATAGATACTATTTTTTTAATTGCAAGATTAAAAAAAAATGAACAACGTGCTTCTCGTATGCGTTTGCAATAATTACCTTAATATAACATATAAATAAATAAATATACTGAGGCAATACACACATCGCCATCTAGCCCCAAAGTAAGCGTAGCTTGTGTTATGGGTGCTAAGATGCCTGATGAATATTCTTATGAATTATATACATAAATACTTAGAAAATACATAAAAACACCCAGTCACTGAAAAACATTCATGCTCATCACACAAACATTTTCCAGTTGTGGGAATCGAACCCACGGACTTGGGCTCAAAAAGCAGGGTCGCTGCAAACTGCGCCAATCGGCTGACAATAACTACAGAGTTTGCCATATTATTCTTCGTGGCAGTATATTTGCCGATAACAGGTTATAACAATAGAATCTATTCAGTCCGGTAGCCATTAGCCACCCCTTCCTTGTCTAGACGCTTGACCTGAAGGTCGCGAAGGGTCGGTAGTCGACCACTATAAGTTTCAAGTTCACTGGAACAATGCCTTTCCCTCTACGGTTCACATACTAGCGGTTAATAAGTTAGTAATAACAAACTTTCACGTTATAATCGTCCGTTGCATCGCCCGCCTTTTTTCAAAATTTCTAAGGGTTTTCTAATAGCCTTATGTGAAATATCATTTAACGTTTAACAATATTTGATAGCTAGGTGGTAAAGGCTTTGGTTTTTCTTTTGGGACGCCGAGTTCGAACCTATAACTTTTCTAATTTATCTAGCGTTTTAAGAAATCACTTACTTCAACGGTGAAGGAAAACATCGTGAAGAAACCGGCATGCCTAAGAGTACTCAATAATGTTCTCAAAGACGTGTGGAGTCCACACTGGGCCAGCATAGTAATTATTTTTAATCCGTTACTGAACCTAAATTCAAAATCAAATTAAATTAATAGATTAAAATAGCTAAAAAATATTTAAATATAACTTTGATTTACAATTGAATAAATCAGTTACTATAGAATTAAGAATGGATGTCATTTATATGCATATTAGTATTTAGTTCCTTTAAACATTAAGATAAAAAAGATGTTTAAAGTACGATTTTCAAAAATCGTTTTTAATCGGTCCATCGGAAAGACACACAGACAAATAGGCCAAACTTTTACCAACCCTCTTTTACGTATTAGCGCGAACATGTTTTGTGTCGTCCTTTAATCTATTTGTTCACCCCATCTGCCTTTTACTATCTCCTTCCGTCTGACCTCGACCCGGAAGGTCAAGAAGGGTCGTTAGTTGACCGCTAGTTTGAAGGTCACGGGGGCACCGGTCTAGCGACCCTTCGACTCATATTTACAGTTGTCCGGATATTCATTTCATCCAGATAATGCCTTGACGCCCTTTTCACCACTATTTTTAATAACATCTTTCGTTTATTGTCTAGCCAATTTTTATTTATTTATTCTCTTTATTTGTACACAACATCAAGAAAAACAAAAAAAAGAATAATGTAGTAGGATACAAAAGGCCTTATCGCCAAGTAACGATCTCTGCCAGGCAACCTTAGGATTAGAAAAACTTAAAAGAAAAACTAAATGGTGGGGTACTGTTTTAAACATACATACGAATACCAACATACTAATACATAAACCAGACTACACAAATACAACAATACTATTGACAAATAAAAAAATATATATACTAATAAATACTTTAGCATACCATAAATACTTAAATATGAGTTAGAGTAGATAAATAAATAAAATATAAATAAATATACTACGACAATACACACATCACCATCTAGCCCCAAAGTAAGCGTAGCTTGTGTTATGGGTACTAAGATAGCTGTTGAATATAATACATATAAATACTTATAATATACAGATAAATACCCAGACACTGAAAAACAATCATGTTCATCACACAAACATTTTCCAGTTGTGGGAATCGAACCCACGGCCTTGGACTCAGAAAGCAGGGTCGCTGCCCACTGCGCCAATCGGCCGTCAAAATAAATAAAAGTAGTCTTTAACTCACGGTTGATGACATACAGCATGGTGACAGACGCACAGACAGACGGACGTACAGCAGAGTCTCAGTATTATAGGGCCCCGTTTTACCCAACGTAACCTTTTTACGAAGTCTCCGTTGTCCGTCCATTCTTCACCAGGTTGTACCTTATGACACTTTTACAGTTGAAATTTTCACAGATGATGTATTTCTATTGACGCTATTACAAAAAGTACTAAAAAACTAAATAAAATAAATATTTAAGGGGGCTCCCATAAAACAGATATAATTTTTTTGCCGTATTTATGTGTGTTGTGCTGGGATTCTAATTTGGGCTATCCGAAAGTGAAGCCGAAATAATAAATTTCCCAAACAGCCGGGGATGAACCGGGACCCTCCACTTACAAAACAGCGACGCTTACCACTGCGCCAGGAAGGTCGTCAAAAAGGTTGCGACTTATGTTTTTTCTGTTTAGCATCGCATAATAACTCTAGCGTGAATTATTCAACGTAAAAAGTTACCCGCACCAACCAAAATCGCATGTTCACTGCATTAGGTTAACGAACTAAAATCAGCTACGTACATAGGTAATATGCATACATAAGAACTACATACACATACAAAAATCTGTTAGTAAATCAACTCAATACGAAGACTTGCGCGGGCGCCGATCTAAAACACTCGCCCGCCTGATAATGGCCGACGGGTTGAACGACCGCCGTTACATATTTAGAAAAAAATATTTGGCAAATGCCTCAGTGCAATGCACTGCAATGGCGTGCCGATAAATTGGGTGCAATTTATTTTTTTCGATAATTTTTTTGTAGGTAAGAAATGTGCGCCGAGTAATTATTTAGATAATAGCGAGTTATACAAATTTAACAAACTTGCGAAAATATAATGATAGTCGATGAAACGTTAGTTAACTCCTTAAAGTACTGTTGGCTAAGAAGTTTGAAAGAACTTTTTATTAAGAACATTAATTAATGTTGATCTTCACATCAAAAAAATTTAATGAAAATTTTTACTATATTTCTGACTTGGATTGAATGAAAGAATAATAAAAATAAAAAGATATAAATACATATCAAGAGAGTACAATTTGGTGGCCTTATCGCTACATAGCGATTTCTTCCAGGCAACCAATGGCGTAAAAGGAAAAAACATAGAAAAGAGGTGAATTGTTCGATTGTTGCGGTTGATCTCTTTTACACACACTATTTAGTTACATTTGATTGACGTTTAAGATATATTAAAGATATATATTTATTTATCTATACATATATATAAATGGTATGTTGGTTTGTGTACGCTTCGAAAACTCAAAAAGTTCTGCACCGATCGAGCTGAAATTTTAGCATAATATATATGTAATACTCATCAAGAATTTTTTTTTATCTCAACGTTTCTAAAAGTTTTTATATCTATTTATTTCAACCATTTAATCACAATGTGCCACAGCGAAGCGTGGCCGGGTACAGCTATATATACACCAGAACTTATGATTACAAATATAAATATATGAGTAAACAAAGGAAAGCTTATCTCTATAAAAGATCTCTTCCAGCCATCCCAGGATGTGAGTAAAAGATTTTATAATGTGGTATACCTCTAATGAATGACGGCCGACTGGCGCAGTAGGCAGCGACCCTGCTTTCTGAGTCCTTGGCCGTGGGTTCGATTCCCACAACTGGAAAATGTTTATGTGATGAGCATGAATGTTTTTCAGTGTCTGGGTGTTTATATATATATTATAAGTATTTATGTATATTATTCATAAAAATATTCATCAGTCATCTCAGTACCCATAACACAAGCTACGCTTACTTTGGGGCTAGATGGCGGTGTGTGTATTGTCGTAGTGTATATATTTATTTATTTATTAATGAACACTAAAAGCGGTATAACGTAGTTATTTATCAAATTTTGGGATAAAATATAAAATACTATACACATAAAATAGTAGACATTTTGATTGCTTTAATTTGAGTTACTAATTTATTTGAATTACTAATTTATACTAATTTTATTCTAACTGTAGGTAAGAGCACTTAAATAAAATATAAAATTTAATTTACGATGGACTCCACTACTCCTAGAACGTGTCAAAAAAATCAAAAATTATTGCAAATCTCAATAGAACAGGAAACTGCATAGGAATATACAATCTTACAATAAATTACCAGTTGATATCTTGGAGATATCTCTAAAAATGATCGAAGTTTATATTAAGCGGAAGCTTACAGAAAGTACCATTGTAGTATAAAGGATTACAATAACGAAAAAAGCTTGAGTGTGAATTATTGCTCTAATCAGATTGCTTCTTAAATATTTTCGAATGACAATGTGAGATGGTGATAGCAAAAAGTTTGTTGTCTGTTTCTTCTTAAACCGGGCGCGTTTGAAACCCTCGAAGCTTTAGTTTTATGTTAAATTCTAGTTATCGCCATCACTACTCAGTACTATTACAATGTACACATTGTATGTAATGTACGCATCAAAAGTTCCATCTATGTGCCTATTTGAATAAAGAAATATTTGACTTTGATTTTGTCTTTTTGTGGTTAAATCAGCAGTTTTATTAAAACCTATATGAGCAATGGCAACGCTATCGTTATATCGCTTGACTTCTTCTTCTTCTTCTTCTGGGCAGTTTCCGCACGTAAGCGCTTCGCTTGTTGTACGTGAAATTTCCCATTGTTGCTCGCTACTCCAGCCATCCAAGCTCGTTCCAGAATCCCAGCATGCCGCCCAGGTTGCTGAGGACTTCTGGGATAGTGGCTGGTGATCTCAGGTAGATCTCGCGTTGCTCTGTCACACCCGTGCACTCCAGCATCACGTGCGTAGGTGTTTCTTTCATTCTTCTCCATGCATGCTCTGCAAAGAGGGCTGTCGGTGACACCTATAATGGAATGAAGATGTCCGTTTAAGGAGCTATGCCCTGTTATGATACCCACCACCTTCCTAAGTTTGCTTCTATCCAGGCGGAGTAGTTTGTTAGTTAGATGTTGGTTTAGGTTAGGGAAAGCTATCGCTTGACTTTTGACGTTACGTCTTTGTCGGTAGGGCAATAGTCCCGGTCGACTTGACTAGACAAGAGAAACAGATGAGCCTGACTTGACTAGACAATCGAAACAGGTGAGCCTTTTGTTCACCATGATTACTTCTGCCGCTAAGCAGCACTGTTGCAATGCTGTGTTCCGGTCTGAAGGGCGTGGTTGCAGGCTTAACACCTACGGCTCAAATTTGATGGACACAGGGCGGCATGTTGCTGGACGTGCTCCTTGTATGCCCTGTATACTGTTGATCTGTTTATAAACGATGGTTTTCTTACCACCAGGTAAGCCACATGCTTGAGCCGGCAATTATTACTATTAAATAAAAGTATGCTAGAATAATCGTCAAATATGATGATGATTGTTCTAAACGAAAAAGCGCTTTTTTAAAACTCTCTTCGCTGCGATGGGTTTAAAAACAAATTAATTTAAAATTGTGCAATTTTTTGCGCCAGCGATGCACAGCTCCCGTAGAGATGCGGTTCGGGAGCCCGACACACAAGCGCACTGCATGTGTGCGTAACATCTAGATTTGATAGTTGGTGCGAATGTATTTTCGAGAGTGACGGCTACCAATCGGCTAACGACCTTCCGCACTCTGTTTAGCAATGGCCACGTCACGTCTCCTAAAGTCATTACAATTTAACATCGTCATCGTCATCGAGCGGCCATTTTTATAACAATGGAAATCATCCTACTATCCTACTACTACTATCCTACTTTCCTACTATTCTATCAATGTTCTAATTTCAATTTTTTTTTAAGGAGTTATGAATGTTTGTTAATCTTTCACGAAATTTGGAATTATAGATTATAACCTGGATTAACTGACTCGTTGATCTAGTGTTTAGCTTGTTTCGCTTACGAGGTCCTGGTTTCGGATCCCGGGTCGAACGAAATGGGCTGTCCAACACGAATAGTTCCTGAGATCAACGCTTTCAAGTAAACAAACAATCAATCTCTTCTGCTTTATATATTTTATAAGAAAATACGATAAGATAGGCTTGCGCTTGACAATGCAGTCTAAATTTGGGCGCGCTTGCCTAGAATGTTAAAAGTTTTATGTTAAATTCTAGTTATCGCCATCACTACTCAGTACTATTACAATGTACACATTGTATGTAATGTACGCATCAAAAGTTCCATCTATGTGCCTATTTGAATAAAGAAATATTTGACTTTGATTTTGTCTTTTTGTGGTTAAATCAGCAGTTTTATTAAAACCTATATGAGCAATGGCAACGCTATCGTTATATCGCTTGACTTCTTCTTCTTCTTCTTCTGGGCAGTTTCCGCACGTAAGCGCTTCGCTTGTTGTACGTGAAATTTCCCATTGTTGCTCGCTACTCCAGCCATCCAAGCTCGTTCCAGAATCCCAGCATGCCGCCCAGGTTGCTGAGGACTTCTGGGATAGTGGCTGGTGATCTCAGGTAGATCTCGCGTTGCTCTGTCACACCCGTGCACTCCAGCATCACGTGCGTAGGTGTTTCTTTCATTCTTCTCCATGCATGCTCTGCAAAGAGGGCTGTCGGTGACACCTATAATGGAATGAAGATGTCCGTTTAAGGAGCTATGCCCTGTTATGATACCCACCACCTTCCTAAGTTTGCTTCTATCCAGGCGGAGTAGTTTGTTAGTTAGATGTTGGTTTAGGTTAGGGAAAGCTATCGCTTGACTTTTGACGTTACGTCTTTGTCGGTAGGGCAATAGTCCCGGTCGACTTGACTAGACAAGAGAAACAGATGAGCCTGACTTGACTAGACAATCGAAACAGGTGAGCCTTTTGTTCACCATGATTACTTCTGCCGCTAAGCAGCACTGTTGCAATGCTGTGTTCCGGTCTGAAGGGCGTGGTTGCAGGCTTAACACCTACGGCTCAAATTTGATGGACACAGGGCGGCATGTTGCTGGACGTGCTCCTTGTATGCCCTGTATACTGTTGATCTGTTTATAAACGATGGTTTTCTTACCACCAGGTAAGCCACATGCTTGAGCCGGCAATTATTACTATTAAATAAAAGTATGCTAGAATAATCGTCAAATATGATGATGATTGTTCTAAACGAAAAAGCGCTTTTTTAAAACTCTCTTCGCTGCGATGGGTTTAAAAACAAATTAATTTAAAATTGTGCAATTTTTTGCGCCAGCGATGCACAGCTCCCGTAGAGATGCGGTTCGGGAGCCCGACACACAAGCGCACTGCATGTGTGCGTAACATCTAGATTTGATAGTTGGTGCGAATGTATTTTCGAGAGTGACGGCTACCAATCGGCTAACGACCTTCCGCACTCTGTTTAGCAATGGCCACGTCACGTCTCCTAAAGTCATTACAATTTAACATCGTCATCGTCATCGAGCGGCCATTTTTATAACAATGGAAATCATCCTACTATCCTACTACTACTATCCTACTTTCCTACTATTCTATCAATGTTCTAATTTCAATTTTTTTTTAAGGAGTTATGAATGTTTGTTAATCTTTCACGAAATTTGGAATTATAGATTATAACCTGGATTAACTGACTCGTTGATCTAGTGTTTAGCTTGTTTCGCTTACGAGGTCCTGGTTTCGGATCCCGGGTCGAACGAAATGGGCTGTCCAACACGAATAGTTCCTGAGATCAACGCTTTCAAGTAAACAAACAATCAATCTCTTCTGCTTTATATATTTTATAAGAAAATACGATAAGATAGGCTTGCGCTTGACAATGCAGTCTAAATTTGGGCGCGCTTGCCTAGAATACCAAGTTTTTGTCAGCAGTTTTGGCTTTATACTCTATACTTTTCTCATACTTGAGGTTATATGTTTGTTAATCATGCATGCAAAAGATACTGAATGGATTTTGATAAAACTAGACATTAAAATAGCTTATATATCAGAATAATATAGAGGCTATAATTTATAAATATATTTTGTAAATGAGCCGAAATATTACAAAGAAAAATTCACTAAGAAAAACTATTCCATCTCCATAAGCGGTTATAGTTAGACGAAGATATTTAAGTATTATTTCTCTTTAAGCGTTCTAAAAACACTTCTTAATCTCACGGAAAATCAGAAATTGAACGCAGACAAAGTCGCGGGTATCCGCTAGTTTTTATATACGTAAGTTTACAATGTGGCCCACAAAACTGAAAAAATAAGAAAAAATGAGGCATATATGCGCTATTTAATATTATAAAATCGAACAGTATCCAGTTTATCCAATCATGAAGTAGTTTCGTGACATTGATTCCGTTGTGCACATAGACAATCATAGACGAGACGTAGACCTAGGTCGCGGTCCGATGTCCTAGAAACCGGCCGTTCAACTGGTGACAGACAATTGATGTGATGTAATCAACAGAATAGTAACCTTGGATAGACACACTAGAATATTGACAAGTAATACAGTAACACGAAAAAAAAATTTTAGCGACGATTTTAGTGACGATGATTGTTTAGCTGGTTAGAAACCAAAGTTAGTTAGTTTGCAAACTAAGCTTTTTCATATTATGAAAATTAAGCTTAATTTGCAATAAACCGTGAAAACTAGAAGAATCTTTAAGGTACGATCCATAAAATCTTCAATCTTTATACTCCACACCAAACAGATCTTCGGCAATGTACCCTCTACGCACGTTTCGCTCCGACACCGGAGCATCCTCAGGAGATGTTGACTTTACAATGAATATGAATGAATGAATGTTAAGAGTTGATTGTTGAGAGTTCTTGTTTTTTTTGCGTTTCCTAGGTTTAGTGCAAACAGGCATAACACATCTAAGATGATTGCATCTTAATGTGTTATGCCCGTTTTTTTTTTACTTGCCCGTTCTTTCACATAAAACCTCCTCTGTGCTATATCTCACAGGTTATGACTTATTTTATTGACTCTGTGGAGTTCTTTAAAAAGCTACCGCGTGTCAAATTACACAATTACAATGGCCGAGGAACTCCAATCTCCGATAATTTGGTGCAGTCATTGTACCCGGGCAGCGCAGCGCTCTAACGGTCAAAGATCCGATTTTAGAGCCAATATTTGTGTGTGTGACTGACACATGCAGTGGCTCGTCACACCAGAATCCACTTATTTTATTATTTACAATCTTTAACCCGGCTGAGTTTTTTGGGGGCCTCTTAGTCCAGGGCGCGTTTGGAACTGTCTTAGATTTAGTTTTAAGTTAACGAGTGTAGTGGTCACCATCATTTAATACCGGCTTACTAAATGGCGCGGGTCTCCTCCCAAAATGAGGAGGGGTTAAGGCCGTAGTCTACCACGCTGGCCCAGTGCGGATTGGTGGACTCCGGACACGCCTTTGAGAACATTACGGAGAACATTATGCAGGTTTCCTTACAATGTTTTCCTTCACCATTGAAGCAAGTGATATTTTAATTACTTACGCACATAACTGAAAAGTTAGAAGTGGGTCCTGGGATTCGAACTCGGCCACCCGAAAGTGAAGTCAAACTCCTACCCATTGGGCTATAACCTCTTCACTACACCTTACAACAATTATTTTTGTTGTGAAACATCCAGGGCAACCTGGTGGTTAGCGTGGCAGTACATGCCGTGGCGACGCATCGCCACGCTATATTTACCATACGTAGTCAATAGGTAGTAATGTGTATAGTGTATACAGTATTGTTTACTACGTTACACATGTGAGGATAAGCTTTACTACGAGGGTTCCAAACGCGTCCTGCTCTAAGAAGAAGCCCACAACAAACTTAGCCGGGTATTTTTTTTTGTTATCACCATCTCACATTGTCATTTAAAATTATTAGAAGAGCAACCTGGTTACAGCAACAATTCACACCCAAGCTTTTTTATCGATTACGTAGTTATACTATAATAGGTATTTTCTATAAACTTACGCTTACGTTTAATACAAACTTTGCACTTTTTAAGAGACATCTCCGAGATGTCAATGGGTAGTTTATTGTAGAATGGTATGCAATTTCCTTTAAACGAATAATGTATTTTATGTAACCTTAAACAATTGCTCTATAAGTTTATTCTTATTGTGAAAACTTTATTGATTTATGTGACATACAGATACGGCATTAAGTGTAATAGTACTGTTTGTTTCCCTTGGATAATAGCTTAAAATTAAACACAGTTGTTGTTTGAGTTAGGTACTTACGTTTCGTGTCTAAACTACTAAAACAGGATCTGTCTGTACGTGATAAGCGTGCACTGATAGTCCTAGGTCACGTCCAGTACCCGCCGGACGCTATTTCAATGTCAAATTGTTGTTTGCTTATTGTGGAACATTGGATAGAAGCAGACGTTACAGCGTAATTCCATGATAGTTGAAGTAGACTCTTATGTGACGGAGCTCGTCCGGGGAAGTACCGCCGCCATTTCTGCTGCTTATTTTTGCCGCTAAGCAGCATCGCTGAGTTCCAATCTAAGGGGCTTCGTTGACGATGCAATTATTACAGGATATGAGGCTTGACACCTACGTCTCAGGTTGACCATTGGGTGGACAACCTGCTTGGTCGTTTCCTTGTTACTATTAAAAAATAATAATTTGCTACTATCCACGAAGGCAAGAATCTGTACGTTGCAATTTTTAATTTATTCAGTGTTTTTTAAAAGTCCAATAGACCTTTTAAATAATTGCACTCTTTACGTGCGTACGTTGTATTTTTACTCCAGCATCGGAGTATCAAAAAAGTCAACATATCCTGTAAAGCTGTCATTTGTTTGTATAATGCGTAAAATTTCCAAATATCTATAGTCAAAATTCAAAATTCAAAATTCAAAATTCATTTATTTCAAGTAGGCCTAATATAAGCACTTTTGAAACGTCAAGTCTGTCTGTTTGTATTGACTCTACCACCGGTTCGGAAGGCAGATTCTACCGAGAAGAAGCCGGCAAGAAACTCAGCAGTTGCTCTTTTCCAACAACAACAATTTTACAATTTAACATTCATTTTTCTATCTTGTGTGAGCTGAAAGCGGAGCCGGATGCTTCCAAGCAACCTTGTCATTAAGAAATTCATCAATTGTATAGTAACCTCGCTGTAATAAACGTGTTTTAACAAATTCCTTAAACTTATGCATGTGCAGGTTCAAAATCACCTTAGGAATCATATTATAAAAGCGTATACTCAATCCCTCAAATGGCTTCTGTACCTTTCGCAGACGATATGCAGATGACACTAATTTATAACCATTTCTTGTAAGTCGACTGTTTATGTCCACTTTTTGTTTATAATATATATATAGTCTATACTTATATTATGAATGCGAGAGTATTTCTCTATGCTTATTACCAATTTTCGACTCAACCTCTGCACCGATCGGAATGAAATTTAGCCCGTAGATAGTTCGCATCCCGGAAATGGACATAAGATACTCATTACCCTGTCCAAACTAAAGGGTTCATATGGGATTCATAATGACATTTGGTTTGTAGCATATACTATCACTATTTGGCTTAACCGCTGAACCAATCTAAAAGTAATTTAGTGTATACAGAGACATATTGACTCCTGGGAAGGGACAAAAAAAAAACTTGTTTATTTGGGTAAATAAAATTACTGTAAACGCTTATTGGCTGGAGCCTTATTAGGGTAGTATTGCTACCCCTGTGTCAGATAACACCGCTCTTCCATAAAAAGAAATAAACATAAAAACGAGGGTAGGTATATAAACCAAAATATTTGTGTTGATATTAGAGATAATAGACATGTTACATAGAATAAAAGTTGCAAAGTAATTCGCGTGCGTGTTTGTGAGTATACGTGTGCGTGTGAAAAAGAAGAAAAGAATGCGTCTACAAATAAATATTAACGGTACGACTACATACTAGATACTATGAACGCGAGCGCAGTCGCGGACTCAGCTAGTGCTAAATAAAATTATGGACATTAGTCAGACTTAGTTTAGGATCTGTGTATAATCAAATTAGCACTCGGAGTAGGCAAATAAGGAAGGAGTGAGCATCGGCCTTAAGTTTTCTCTGGCCGAAAAGGACGCGAGAAAATATGTTAATCCCATGATTTCCATATTATAATAGTTTCCAATGGGTGTGACGCGAACATTATATTATATTAGCGTGTAGGTTTGTTAATAGGATCTACTCGAGATCACTAGGTTCAGTTTTTGAGGCTGCAAATGATTGGATACTTTATTACGGTTTTTTACACATCCAGTGGGTTTGTTTTCCTGGGATACTTCACGACCGTTTGACGCAGTGGGCAGTGACCCTGCTTTCTGAGACCAGGTTCGATTCCCACAACTAGACAATGTTTGTGTGATGAATTTTTTTCAGTGGCTGGGTGTTTATCTGTATGTTATAAGTATTTCTGTAGGCATATCCCTATCCCTATCCCTATCCCTTCCCTATCCCTACTAACATTATAAATGCGAATGTAAGTTTGTTTGTTAAGCTTTCACGCAAAAACTACTGAACCGATCCTCATGAAACTTTGTACACATATTCTTGGAAGTGTTAGAAGTAATAAAGGATACTTTTTATCCCAACATTAAGCTCGGTTCCTTTGGTAGAGGGGATGAAAGTGTTTGACGATTTTACACCATAACTCCGACAAATTATAACCGATATAAATAATTACTTTTGTACTATAGAGATTGTAATATGTGTTTAATTTTGCCCAAACTTTGTGTAGATCTGATTAATGTGGTTGGAGATAGAAAACAGAACTCCTCAGCGAACAGCAGGAAAGCCCTCATTTAAGGCTTAGCGATACTGAATACTTTAATTTTTTTTAGAACTACAACTAAATTGAATGCCACATCAAAAAACAAAATAAAATGCAGACAAAGTGGCGGGCAACAGCTAGTAATAAATAAAAAAGTAACGATATTTCCACGAAACTATTGTACACTACCGACAACGGGTAAAACAGGGGTAAAATCAGTTCATCCGTTCGAGAGCCACGATGCCACAGTCAGACTCACACACGCACACATTCACAAACACACATTAACACACATATACATACATCAAACTTGTGCAACCCCATCGTTACTCCTAAAAGAATAAGATATAAATATAGGTACTACGTTAATACAAACATCGCCATCTAGCCCCAAAGTAAGCGTAGCTTGTGTTATGGGTACTAAGATGACTGACAAGGTTGCCTAGAAGCCAGCCGCTCTGCTTTCATCTCACACAAGATAGAACAATAATTGTTAAATTCTAAAATGATGTTGGAAAAGAGCAACTGCCGCGTTTCTTGCCGGCTTCTTCTCGGTAGAATCTGCCTTCCGAACCGGTGGTAGAGTCACTACAAACGTCGTTTCAAAATAAATGAATATCGATAAATACTTATAATATACATATAAACACCCAGACACTAAAAAACATTCCTGTTTATCACACAAACATTGTCTAGTTGTGGGAATCGAACCCACAGACTAGGACGCAGAAGCAGGGTCGCTGCCCACGGTGCCAATCGGCCGACCAAGTAATCCTTAAAATGAAGCTAGTATATACACAAGTTAGTAGAATAGCCCAAAGCGTCGATGCTATCTATTTCTGCCGCATGTTAGATTAGAGCGACGCCCGGCCGGCCGTGACCCGAGCAGACCTTGAGCGGCAAAGTCAATCGCACCGTACCTACAGCGTACCTACTTCTACTAACATCAATTTGTGTCTTGTATTTACCGGATTGTTCCAACAAATAGAAGGTTCAATAACTTTTCGAACAGAAACAATTAACACGGATTGTTCCTTGCCTTTATTTTCTATCCGTTTTATACATACATATCTTCCAAGAATATGTACGGTTAAGTATACGTATACGATTATCATACAAATGGTTATGTATGCAAATTAAGATATTTTTTTTTGATGATGTACAATTTTTTTAATTTTTTCTATACTTATGCAACATTGGGTTGTATAAGTGTAGAAAGAACAGCACAATTAAAAAAATTTACATTGTTGCAATATTCTTAAAAATCTTCGATAATTTTTCAAATAATTTATAGCCTATCCTCCTGGATAATTAAACTTTCTTCTGGTAAAGAAATAGCTAAAATCGGTCCACTACTTTTGAAGCCTATTCGGTACAAACAAACTAACAAAAAATCTTTCCTCTTTCTAATATAAGTATAAATAAAGCAGATTACTATATTTGCTATTCAATTTTAGCATGGCAACACATCATAATTTAATCTATCTATTTCTTACTTTCTCGAGATGCAGCCCGTCGACAGACAGACAAACGGACGGATGAACACGCGGACAGCAGATGCATAATGATAGGGTACCGTTGACAATGTTGTAAGGACTAAGAACCGGTGATAGCCCAGTGGGTAGGACTTCGAGTTCACTTTTGGGGGGCGAGTTCGAATCCCAGCACGCACCTCTAACTTTTCTAAGTTATGTGCGTTTTAGGCAATTAAAATATCACAAGATTCAACGGGGAAGGAAAAATTCGTGAGGAAACCTGAATGCTTGTTCTCCATAATGTTCTCGAAGGTGTGTGTAGTCCACCGATCCCACCCCTTCTCATTGTCGGGCGAAGAAAGCATAGGTACAACAGCTAGTTACCATTTAAAAAGTATCTTTATAAATTATAGCCCATGTATACTGATGAATAATCTATATAACTGAAAAGTTTTATCAAAATCCGTTCAATACTATTTGCGTGAAAGAGTAACAAACATCTATCCATCGATACAAACTTCCGCATAAAAATATCAGTCTGATGAAACTACGGTGCATTTGAACTGCTTTAAAGCAGGCGCACATAAATCGTATCGGTGAACCCAACGCTATGTTTTCACATCAGTTACGCACGTTTTCCCTACGCCGTAGAGGCCTTGTGAGTGAACTCAGAGCACTCTCCTTGAACCAAGCGCCGCGGCTGAATCGTCTGCGCTCTGTATATGCGAATATCACGAGCGATGGAGTAAGCACTAAAAATACTGTTCTGGAAGCCAGTTCTATTCTGAATCTAATCCGAATTTTAAGCAACCAAGATTAAATTTATAAGATATTCTAATCATTTAGGCACACATAAACCCAAATTATATACTTTACAAAATAACATAGTCGTAATCATCATATCAGCCCATTACCGGTCCGCTGTAGTGCACGTATCTTCCTCTCACGATGAGGGAGATGGATAATCCAACATAGTTGCCCGAAGCGAATTGTTGGACTCCACACGCATTTGAGAACATTATTAACTATCCGGCATATAGGTTTCCTTACGATATTTTCCTTCACCGTTGAACTAAGTGATATTTTAGTTGCTTAAAACGCACATAACTTAGAAAAGTTAGAGATTAGAATTCGGCCCCGTGAAAGTGAAGCCAAATTTTAACCACTAGGCTATCACCGAGTATAGTCAAATCCAGCATTCAGAGCACAGTAAGAACAGATATACCTAGTCGGATGTCTGTTCTTACTGTATATTCATATCAATATATCGTGTATGTCGTAGGTAATTTTTCAGAAGTTTCATTTCTGTCGCTTGCGAATTAATTTTTAATAGACTTAGACAGTAATTGTAATAAATCACTCGACACAGCGGGACAGAATCCTTCTGTAAAATTTTAATCTGAAAGGAGAATAGAATAGAATAGAATAGAAAAACTTTATTGCAATACAACACAATAGGAAAAATACAAGGAATACAGTAATAGTACTTAGTGCTAGGGTGCAAAGGCGGCCTTATCACTAAAAGTGATCTTTTAAAGGCAACCTTAGCGTACGAAGCCGATAAAAAAGTGGAAAGTGGATGGTGCATAAAGTAGGTATGTTACAAAAAAATAAAATAAACTTACATGAACATACATACTACATTTACATGTGAACTACACAAATACCGAATTAAATTCATATGTACTATAATAGATATACATGATATATACGAGTATTTATGCTTATGGAGATGTAAATTTCACGCACGATGTGTGAAATGTTCTCGGATGCATGTGAAAAATAGCAATCTTCTGAGTTTCTTGCCGGCTCTTCTTGGTGGTAGAGTCACTAGAATCAGACTGACTTGACGTTTCAAAAGTGCTTAGAAACTGGAACTACTTTGAATAAATGAATTTAGATTTTTTTTGTTCGCAATACAGTTCAAGAGATCATTAGTTACGATTCTGATTTTGACGTGACAATGTCTTATAATTTGATGGAGCTGGCTGCACGCACGAAAAAACACGACGTATGCGGCGTTACCTCGATCTGAGGCGTTCCATTCAAGGCTTGAAGTGCAAGCGAGCAACAAAGTCGGCCTCCGCGTTCGACATCTGTCTCTCTCCTACTTGAGTGAGCGATGAAAAGTGAATGTGGTGTCAATTGTTTATAGCAACGATAATATCTATGAAACAAATAAAATTAAAATTTTCTTTTGAAAAATGCAACCATTCCATTAGTGTTTTCTTACAACGTTGTCACGTTCAACTATCGTCAGTAAGCTACAGACAACCAATTTTTTACTATAACAAGTAGGTATTTTGTTTGTAACACCTCATCAATGGCCTGTCAGTTGAACGGCCGGTATCTAGGACAGCAGTCCCCGACCTAGGCCTACGTCTGGTCTATATTCCAGAGACGACGACCTTAGACGCTCTTAAGATATTCTTCGCGTGAAAAAGAAATTTTTAAGAGCTATTAATTATAATAATGTTTGAGACGTTTTAAGGAACCCGGTTCATTCATCAAGTACTGGTAGTTTTATTCATTCTTACATAGCTCGGTACCTAAAAACAGCAATGTAGATCCTCAGGACACTGACACAGCAATATAGACATCGTCATCAGTGGCGTACTCTGAGTTATTTACCAGGGTATGCATACAGCAGGAAGATTGCATATTATGGCGAAAATCCTACCCTATACGAGTTATATATAAATTTTAGGGTAGGCAGTGCTTTTGTGCATTTATGAAGTGCACGCCACTGATCGACATAGTCCAACAAGATTTCGTTTAGCATGTTGAGATTATTAATTGAACAAACTTTTTTGATAACAAAAACAACAAAAAGCAAGATAAATATTTTAATAAGTGCCAAATAAAAAATAAAAATTATTAAGTATAGACCTACTTTGTATACGGTTTCCTTTTTTATAGTGTCTAACAAGAAAAGTACCTAGAAATTTTCAACATTTTATTTCGCACAGACTCCAAAATATTGTAGAAAATATTTATTTCTCTCTTTTGAGATGTTTTCTTTCGTCGAAATTGTTTTTTCACGTTTTTTAGTGAATAGTTTTGTTTTTCAGATACACTTCGTGTCGGCTAATCCGAATACATTTGTAACCACCCCGCCTCTTCCTGGAGGTGTCGTACGAGGCGACTAAGGGAATATAACGGAGAATGGGAAGCCGAGTGCTCCGTGCTCCTACTACCATATACTGCGATCACAAACCCGTCTTCCTAGCGTGCTGATTGTGGACAAACCCTCCCAACACTTACTTACTTAACAATTATTCATTGTAAAGTCAACATCTCCTGAGGATGCTCCGGTTTCGGAGCGAAACGTGCGTAGAGGGTATATTGCCGAAGATCTGTTGGAATGGAGTATAAGGACTAAAGAAATTATAAATTACACCATACAGATTCTCCTGCTTTTCGCGCAGTATAGCAAATTACGCTTAATTTTCATAATAACACATCTTCCCGTTGAAAGAGTCTTTTAATCTAGAAGTTGATTGCTATACTACTATTGTTGAATAATAGAGATCGCTACTAAGCTATAAGGCTGCCTTCTACATATATTACATTTTCTACTTCCGCCTTTGTATTTATATTATTTATCTAACTTCGTAGTAGTGTACAAATAGTTTAGTTTCACTGAATTCTCATTCTCTTTATTCTCATGATCGTTTATTATCTGTGTCGGTTCAACAATATTTAAAAGAAGAATAAAGAGAAATAAAGCGAAATTCTTATATTGTATTTGAAGAAGAATTTGAGAATTCAAATATTCTATTCTGTACATTTATTATATTTCTGTATAACATGTCTATCCTTTTGTACGAGTATATCATTGTATCTCTTGTTTTGTTGTTTCCTATTAATGTAATTTGTTATGTTTATTTTTAATTGTAATGGAAGAGCGGAGTCTTCTGACACAGGGGTAGTAATACAACTCTTAAAAGAAGACATCAGCGATAAATTGGTACCACTTTGTTTATTTTTATTTTTAAAAATTTCAACCGGGGGATGCTTTAAAATCGATACCGAGTCCAAAGTCGATTTTTATTGAATTTTTGTCCGTCAGTCTGTCTATTCGGGCATCACGTAAAAACTACAGAACGGAATAAAAAAAATATTGGTATAATGGTAGCTGATATTCTGGGTCAACAGTATAGGATACTTTGTATCCCATAACCAAGAAAGAAAGTTTCCTCCGGGAAATGGGATGAAATTTTTTATCAATTTGACTTCACATCTCCGTTAAGTTTGAACCGATTTCAATAATTATATAGTGTATACTATCAAGCATGTATTGCCCTATTTTAAGAAGGATCTGAAAAATATTGTCGAAGATAAAGGACATAACTCTTCACAAATAACAGCAAGTCGCAAGGCATATGGGACAACAATCGAATGCATGCGTACCATCCTACTAATATTATAAATGCGAAAATTTGTGAGGATAAATGTATGTATCAACTAAAATAATGACAATTTATTAACTCAGTATACCACGTAAAATAATAATAAGCTAGCCACGCTGATTGTGATATTAGCAACAGATCTATTCTAGCTTTTCGATTGGTTCATACGGGGACAAAGTCGCGAGGGTCTGCTAGTAATTAAATAAAACAGCTTTAATCCTTAGATGTTTTTAATTTTAAGAACTATAAATATAAGTAAATAATAAATTATTTAAAAAAAAATATATTTGTTCGTCTTATTGTTCCCAAAATTTGATTAATATTTACGATAAAGGAGTCACTTATGGCGACTTCAAAAAGGTGTCAGATAAACTGATTTTCGAATCTCGTGATAAATTATAGTTCTTAATAATATTACGTCATTATTAAAATGCCTGAACTAAACTCGTTTGAGCAAGTTTTTATACCTGACCTAGGGTACGCGGGCACGGCTGGATGTAGTGGTGACTAGCTAATGAGTCAACCGATGTTTCTAGAGTATTTTTTATACAAGACGAATGCGATACGATATCGAAAAATACACTAGAGTCTATGCCGATACTTATAAATAATTATGTAAATGATAAAAAGCTCGGGTAACAATTATTATACATCCAGGTTGCTCATTGAATTGTTTCAAGTAAATTTGAGATGGTGATAACAAATGAACACCCGGCGAACTTTGTTGTGGACTTATTTTTAGACCAGACCAGATCACGTTAGGAACCCTCGAAGCTTAACCGTCATAATAATAATAATATAATTCTTATTCACACTAAAACATAATACATAATACATAAACAACTTATAAAATAAACAAGCGGTCCCTCGCGACTTCGTCTAAGTCAACCTTAAAAGAGGAACAACTTTGTCATACGTGATTTAATCAAAACTTTAACCGTTTACGTAGCGCACGCAGCGAAAGCTCTCAAAATAAAAAAAAACCCAATTTTGAAAAATTCTTCATTGGTGCTACGCTCCTATTGGTCTTACCGTGATGATCAGTGGCGTGCATAGATGGTATACACGGGGTATGAACGTGGTATAAAATGAAGAAAACCTCCAGTACGAGTTATAAAAAACTTCAGGATAGGCATTTTAAGAGTTAAAAAACCCTACCCTTAAAGTATTTATTGATACTGGAGATTTTCTTATTTTCTTTATCATCTGCATACCCTGTGCATACCCTCTATGCACGCCACTGGTGATGATATGGGAGCCTACCTCTATTAATTGGCTTTCCAAAAAGAATTGGTCGCATCGTTGTCGTATAGAAGGAAAGTTTTGTTTTAAAATGTGACGCATATTATATATTATCCTACAAAAAATTCTAGATAAGTGCCAGTTAAAACACGCATGCATTTGGGTTCCTTATAAAGGAGAATAGTTTAAAGATATTAGAAAACTTGCAATAAATCAAAATTCGAAGGCTGATTGGCGCAGTGGGCAGCGACCCTGTTTTCTGAGTCCAAGGCTGTAAGTTCCATTCCCATCCCCAATATTTGTATGATGAAACTGAATGTTTCTCAGTGTCTGGGTTTATCTGTATATTATAAGTATTTATGTATATTATTCATAAAAAAATCATCAGTCATCTCAGTACCACAAGCGACGCTTACTTTGGGGCTAGATGGCGAAGCGTGTCTTGTCCTAGTATAATTAATATTTTATTTGTTTATTAGGTAGCGGTTGACTTTCCAGTGTCAATACAAACCAAAAAATAATGTTTTTTTCGAAATTCCACTACTAATGAGCCCTAGAATGCAATCACACCTTGTAAGTGATGATGGAAGCTAAAATGGTAGCGGGATAGCCACGTCCTTGGGCGGGAGGTTGGTATCTAGCCACGGCCGAAACCGTCTACCAGAAAAAAATACTTTTATTACAATTTCCTAGCGCAGTGCTAACCGCTATCTCATTAATGAAAGATCCTAGGTTCGGGATTAGGCGGAGGCAATTCGGGAGTTTATATATTTTTAGTTTTATCTGGTCTATAGGGAATATTTGGCCGTGGCTTTACTGATAGAGACGTGCTGCTTAGCTATTTAGCGTTCCGATACGATGCCACTTAGAATCCGATTAGGGGTTCAATATAAAAGCAGATAAGCGTGTTATTTTTATAAAAGGCAATAATATGTTTCAATTCTAACAATACAGAACAATCTGTATTCTGTGAATAAATTATAGTATTTACTACTTTTACCGTTTTCAATAAACCGAAACCGGTTTCCTCATTTGACTACGGAACCCTAAACGAAAATTAAAAAAACATTGTATTTCGCTTAGCTAAGCTACGAATACATTTATACGCTGAACCGGTTATGCTTAAATACTAGATAGCGATGCTCACTCTGTCCGCTTTTATCATAAGTAATGAGAAGCATACGAAAAATTTACATACAACATAATCCTAACTAATATTATAAATGCGAGAGTGTGTTTGTTTGTTTGTCTTTCCTTCACGCCCTACCCAAGCAACAAATCAACTTGAGTTTTCTATAGATTTATGTGATGAAACGGCGAGTACCTTTCTTTTTATCTTAGGGAAACCAACTGAATTGTAGAAAACCGTCATAAACCCGGACGAAAAACTAGTAAAACAGCTTATATATAATTGTAAACAGTATACCTACAAGGATTTTATCACTAAAACATTTCACCTATGTCCTCGACTGTATCATTTACGTTCATAAAATTTAGAGTAAATACCGCTGTATTACCTACGCGTCGCTAGTCTGGCGCAATACGTCACGAGCATGTCGAGATCATCGGTGACGCGAACCCATTAGTTTTTCCCATTACAAAAATCGCTCAACGCGGCTAGAGAATGTATTAACGGCCAGCTACAGAGCACGGGTCTCCTCCCACAATGATGGGTTAAGGCCGGAGTCCACCACGCTGGCCCAGTGCGGATTGGTACTCTACACACCTTTCAGAACATTATGTAGAACTCTCAGGCATGCAGGTTTACTCACGATGTTTTCCTTCACCGTTAAAGCAAGTGATATTTTAACGGACATAACTTAGAAAAGTTGGAGATGCGTGCTGGGATATGAACTCGGCCCCCCGAAAGTTAAGTCGAGCTCCCAATGGGCTATCACCGCTTCATATACAAACAAAAAAATGTATTACTTCAAAGCAAATGAATGAATTAATACACTTTTATTGTACACCAAAGAAAAAAAGTAGTTACAGATATATAAATATATATCATGAGAGTACAATTTGGTGGCCTTATGCTACAAAGCGATTTCTTCAAGGCAACCAATGGCGTAAAAGGAAAAAACATAGAAAAGAGGTAGGTGCAATAAATAAGATTTAAAATTATACAAATATATCAATAAAATATATATATATAAATATAACTATACTATATATAAATACAAATAAATATATTACATATAAATACAAATAAAAGATAAACATACATGAAATTACCCATAATTAATGTAAACTACTAACAATCATATACAACATATACAAATATGTTTTTGTATTTTTTTTACATAAATAATTAAAATCACACACTTAAAATGATCCGCTTCAGCGATGTTCGGCTGATAGAAGGATTTGATTTAATTTCCAATGCATGACGAGGCTGTGACCCAGGGTCTTAAAATACAAGCCCACGTCAGTCGGGCGAATGTGTGCTAGGTCAAAGACACGACGTTAGGATATAGTGGGACCTAGGTAATAACCTTGGCCAGTTGGGCAGTCCGACCTGGGCCGATGACTTATGCAAACAGTTGAATATATTTGTCGGATCTACACAAATTTTTGTAGACAAAAAACTGGTGCTAACAAACGGAATATTATTCTGATCCTTTTTAATGGTTGTGCTTGCACTTATAATGCGGTTTATTTTTAGTCTTTGTTATGAGGCGGTTTTTTTTAGTCACGTCATGCTCCAATGCAATGGAGTTGTGGCGCAATGCGCAGCTCACCTTGGTTCCTCAGCAACACTCCAAGAAGCACTCGAGTCCTGGGCGGCCTGCTAAGCTTCTGGAGTGTGCTCGGTTAGGAGTAGGCTCGCATTAGGTACGGGGACGGTTCAGGCCAACCAAGTTCGTGGACAGGCCCAGGTAAAAAAAAAGAAGAAGGCGGTTTTTAGATTCGTCGCGCTGGTCGTATCATAATGTTGGGCGGTCTTTTTTGTATAGAAATAGAGGATAGTAATATAGGAGATAAGAAATATAGGAGTTAGCTACAATCATAGCAGATCTGCCATGCTCATAAATTAATATAAATATACCACGACACTACACACAACGCCATCTAGCCCCAAAGTAAGCGTAGCTTGTGTTATGGGTACTAAGATAACTGATAAATATTTTATGAATAATATACATAAATACTTAGAATATACATGAAAACACCCAGACACTGAAAAACATTCATGCTCATCACACGACAATTTTCCAGTAGTGGGAATCGAACCCACGGCCTTGGACTCAGAAAGCAGGGTCGCTGCAAACTGCGTCAATCGGCCGTCAAAAATGAAAAATTGCAGTTTTGAACATTTTACTAAAAAGCTTGTGACATTTTTTTTGTTCCACTCAAGTTAACCCTTGATTACAATTTTACTTGGTGGTAAGTGATGATGCAGTCTAAGATGGTAGCGCTAGTAAGATAGTAGCCACCAGTTAGGGAGTATGGTACCCCTAATCGTAGCGCCAGGCAGATCGTCTTGCATCTGCAAAAAGAGATTCTTCTACTTGCGCATTTTATCCTTATAATAAATATTTAAGATTTCTTGAACAGTCGGTTACTTCACTCCATTTAGCAGTTGAAGGTAATTATTTTAACTCTAATGTTCTAAACGTTTACCATAAAATGGAGAAAAGGGAGAAAAGTTTGTGAGCTAGCAACATTGTGAAATGAGGAAGATGTGAGTTCTCACTGTTTTTGCACACAATGCACTTTATGCGATAGTGGCAGAATGGGGGGTTTTGTATGTTCATAATTCTGTGCCTAAGACCAGGGCGCGTTTGGAACCCTCGTAGCTTTACGTTTAAATTGGCGAACGAAGTTATCACCATCCCGTTACAATTATGTAAACATATAAGTATGAACGCTTCATAATTGCCTGTGACAGGCTTACATGAATTAATAAATTTTGATTTTGAATTTGTGTTTTTGAACTTGTAACGTGATTTGAAGCGGTAAGTTCTCCATAATGTTCTCAAAGGTCTGTGGAGTCCACCAATCCGTACTGGGCTAGCTAGGTGGAATACGCCCTTAATCCTATCTCATTGTCGAAGGCCCGTGCCCTGTAGTAGACCGGTATTGGGTTGATATGAAGACGATGTTGCAACTGCTGAGTTTCTTGCCGGCTTCTTCTCGGTAGAATCTGCCTTCCGAACCGGTGGTAGAGTCAATACAAACAGACAGACTTGACGTTTTAAAAGTGCTTATATTAGGCCTACTTGAAATAAAAGAATTTTGAATTTTGAATTGTGATGATGGTGATGATGATGAACGAGATTTGATGAGGCTCTATACAAAGCCGCCAAGCAATGTTGGTGAGATGGCAGCTTGGTAGCGTGAGATGGTGTGTTAACAGTGTTTATATAATCGAAATATTACTTTATCGTCATCAGCATCATTTCAACCAATTGACATCAACTTCTGGACATAGGTCTTTTGTAGGGAGTTCCACAATCCACAGTCCTGGGCCGCTTGCCTCAAGCGGCTCCCAGCAACTCGCATAATGTCATCTGTCTACCTCGTTGGGGGCCGACCTACGCTGCGTTTACGGGTGCGGGGTTCCAGCACCTTAAAATGTTTAACGTCCGTCGGTTCTCCGAGGCCCTGCCCATTGCCACATCAGCTTCGCGATTCACTGAGCTATGTCGGTGACTCTAGTTCTTCTAAGGATCTCCTCATTTCTGTTTTGATCACGTAGATATACTCTTAGCTCTCTCCATCGCCCGCTGAGTGACTCTTAGCCTTCTTATGAGGCCCATAGTTAGCGACCACGTCTCAGATCCGTAAGTCATTACTGGCAACACGCACTGTTCGAAGACTTTAGTCTTCAGGCACTGAGGGATTTTGGACGAGAAGATGGCACGAAGTTTCCCGAACGCTGCCCATCCGGCGACCTCTTTCTCGAAATTGGACCTAGCTAACTGGATCGTGTGTGTAGTACATTATAATTCTCAGCTATCTATTAATAGAATATATAATATTCAAAAGCGTACTTAACCTAGGCCATAGACGCAGCTATTGCGTCCGGTGCGACCTTGGTTTGCGGACGTTGACTTATATTGTCATACCTACGTTTCGGACACCTCTTTATAAATAGTTTAGTTTACCTACTGTAAAATAGGAACTGTTTCTTGTTAGACTTTTATGTTTGTATGCGCTTTATGATACTTTCATTAGATTTAGTTATGTACTAGCTGTTGCCCGCGACATCGTCTGCGTTTGATTTTGTTTGATGTGGCATTCAATTAAGTTGTAGTTCTAAAAAAATAATAAAGTATTCAGGATCGCTAAGTCTTAAAGCTGCGCTGAGGAGTTCTGTCCTCTATCTCCTACCACATTCATCAGATCTTCACAAAGTTTGGGTAAAATTAAAAGCGTATTATAACCTCTATAGTACAAAAATTATTATTTAAATCGGTTATAAGTAAGTAATCGGTCGGAGGTGTAAAATCGTCAAACACTTTCATCCTCTCTCCCAAAAGAACCGAGCTTAATGTCGGAATAAAAAGTATCTTATATTACTTGTAAGACTTTCAAGAATATGTGTACAAAGTTTCATGAGGATCGGTTAAGCAGTTTTTGCGTGAAAGCGTAACAAACAAACTTACATTGACATTTATAATATTAGTAGGGATAGGGATAGGGATAGGGATACGGATTTCGTGGTCGACATATCGTTGAAATCTTCTTTACCGACTAAGCCAAAAAATTACTTGTTGTGTTTTATCTCATGTGGATGATGAGGATTAAAAAAAAACATTCTAATTGAAATATATAAACACAGTTATACGATTTTATTGTGGGGTTTGTTTTAATTATCAAAGTTTTAATAAATGTCAACTGCTCATCTCCTTTTACTAAATATTGCCTTACCCGACTCAGGGACCTTAATTGTTCAAGAGTTGCCCCGGTACTTCCCAATCAGCCCCTTTAGTATGCCGAGCATAAATTTCTTACCAACCATATACCATTATATATAATAGAAATCCGTCATATATTAATGAATGAATGAATGAATGAATGAATACACTTTTATTGTACACCACAGAGAAAATTTACAGAGATACAAATACAACAGCACAATAAGGTAGAACGTACAATTTGGCGGCCTTATCGCTAAATAGCGATCTCTTCCAGGCAACCAAAGTCATAAGTATATGATTAGATACTACTAAGTATAGTAGTATCTAAGTATAGTTTCATTTGTTCCATAATCGTTTAATCATAAGTTTTTATTGACAAAAAGCTGCTATTCGAAAACACAATTTTCTCTTCAAATAATCAAATCGTGGTACCTACTTGTAAAACTTCGAGAGTTCTCTGGATTTCTCCAGGAAAAATATAAAAACTAATGGAATTAGGACATTATATATTAGCTTCCAGTTAGTCAGTTAATTCTAACATAAGGATTTTTATATTTTTGTCATCTCTTCTAAAATATTTGATGTGATTTTTTTTTTGAGCCAACGATAAATATATTTTTGTAGGGAAATAATAATTACAAACTAAAATTAATATCTTAATATATATAAATCTCCTGTCACGATGTTTGTCCGCGATCGACTCCTAAACTACTGAACCGATTTTTAAATTAAATTGGCAAACCGTGAGCAGTCTGGTCCAACTTAAGAGATAGGATAGCTTAGATCTTTAAGTAAAGTCACAATTTTATTTTATTGCAAATTATTTGTCTAGAATTAATTGACAGTCACATGTTATATATATATATATATATATATATATATACAACTATGCTCATTTAAGGCTTAGCGATACTGAATACTTTAAAAACAAAATCAAACGCAGACGAAGTCGCGGGCATCAGCTAGTTTACAATAAATATAAGCCGTCTAACTGTTAACTTATGGGCATGGTATCCAAAATGCTGGATATGCGCTATTGCCCCTTTGAATTGCTAGACTTAGCCGTTGGGCTAAATAAGCGCCAGCTCTTGGGTCACCAGACTTAAGGACCAATTTGATGGGATTGTTATTGTCGCTGGAACTTTTAGTGATCGTTGTATGATTTTACAATAATATTTATGTGAAGCGGTGATAGCGCAGTGGGTAGGAGCTTGGCTTCAATTACGGTGGAGTGGAGTTCGAATCCCAGCACGCACCTTTAACTTTCCTAAGTTATGTGCGTTTTAAGCAAAGTTTTAATTAAAATATCACTAGAAAACATCGAAAGGAAAGGAGGCTGATAATGCGTTTATTTTGTGATGATGATGGCTCTCTGATGTCAAGACTCTGACATTTAGACCCCGTGGCCCGTGCTCTGTATTATTATTATTGTTTAACTACTAATACTACTAATAATAGGCTAAAGGTCTCCTGCAGGATAAAGTAGGATTTTGGCTGTAGTCCACCTATAGGCCAGTAATAGGTTGAAATGAATATGCTGATAAAGGCAGTTAAAAATAGAACCGAAAATATAGATTTTTGGCGGGAAAGAAGTGCGAGTGTTCTAAAAGCGTTAGTTAGATTGTTTGCTCATGACCTAGGATATGGCCCGAGCTAGTGTGTCCGGAACGACCTTGCCCGGCGGGCGATGACTTGTTGTAATCTATTCTATGCTTACAAGCGTGGGTACATTTGTGTGTGTGTGTTCTCACACTGCATTAGATGTGTTGGTTTTATATTTAAGCTTTGTTATTATAGAGCTTTATTTTATTTTTGTCAGGTTTGACTATGCTACGACCTCACTTGATTGTTTTGTGAGCCAGGTCTGCATACGGCGGTAGAGTTATTTTCAATCAATGAATCAATCAAATCTTCTTGACGTGACAACGTCTTATAATTCGATGCCGGCTGCACGCACGAAAAAACATGACGTATGCGGCGTTACCTCGCTCTGAGGCGTTCCATTCAATGCTTGAAGTGCAAGCGAGAGCGCGGAACGAGCGGCAAAGAGGCACAGTCGGCCTCCACGTTCGACATCTGTCTCTCTCCTACTTGAGTGAGCGATGCGTCCGCGTGGACAGCTTCTATACAATAATACATTTACATATTTTCGGCAAGGATGAAGTGCAGGGAAAAGTGAATGTGGTGTCAATTGTTTATAGCAACGATATCTATAAAACAAAAAAAAATAAAATTTTCTTTTGTAAAATGCAACCATTCCATCAGTATTTTCTTACGACGTTGTCACGTTCAACTATCGTCAGTAAGCCGACGTAGTTACAGCACTTATGACCGTCATACATTTTTTTTTGTAAATGCAATAATTATATTGACACTAACTAACACTTATATTAATGTTAAAAAAAAAACTTCACCATTATTTATTGTTAAGTCAGCATCTCCTGCGGATGCTCCGTATTCGGAGTGAAACGTGCGTAGAGGATATCTGGTTGATGTGGAGTATAAGGATTAAAGAAATTATAAATGACACCGTACAGATTCTCCTACTTTTAACGGAGTATAGCAAATTAAGCCTAATATTCACAATAAAAAAACAATGATCAATAATTTAGATTAAGCAAAGTTTTATCTAAATTATTAATTACTAGCTGTTGCCCGCGACTTTGTCAGCGTTTCGTCAGGCAAAATTAAACAGATATTATAAAATCTAAAGTACAAAAGTAATTATTTAAATCGGTTATCATTTGACGGCGTTATGGCGTACAATCGTCAAACACTTTCGTCCCCTCTCCCAAAAGAAATGAGCTTAATTTCGGGATAAAAAGCATCCTATATAACATCTAATACCTTCAGGAATATGTTTACAAGATTTCGTGATGATCGGTTTAGTAGTTTTTGCGTGAAAGCGTAACAAACAAACTTACATTCACATTTATAAAATTAGTAGGGATAGGGATAGGGATAGGGAATTAGAATTGATCATAAGTTATAAATTAATAATCAATATGGGTTTCGTATTACTGCCATAACAGAACCTGATAAAGTTTTTGATGGTAGTGGGCCATTTTAAACTTCATCATCAGGCGAGATTGCATTCAAGGGCTAACTTGTAATAAAATAAAATAAAAAAAGGTTTATCTATAACTGTTTCTCACACTAAGAGATTTTGTATTGCACAACTTTTTGAGGCGATGCTTCCTGACGTACTTTTCAAAATGAACATTTCTTAAGACGTAAGCCTTCGTCTTAATTAGAAAAATGAAAAAAAAAAAAATGTTTTAATAAAAAGCACGCTAGGAAGCATCGTCTCAAAAAGTTGTGCAATAAAAAATCCGTAGTGTGTTCTAATGTTTATAGTTTAGTATGCAGCGACGATTCGGGGGTCAGTGCCCGCTAGCTGAAGGTCACGCTTGACGTTGCGGTAGGTTGTGCACACATTAGTAATAGCCGAACTATTCGTACACACATACACACATATGTACACACATATCTTCATAGTGGTACATATGTAGCGAACACATTGAAATGGTTGCATGTATTTCGCTTTATTTTATAGCTTGTAACTTCTTGGTATTTTCAAAATAGATGGGTCTTTTATTGGAATAAAAAAAATAAAGGTTCATAATTCGACCCGTATGAAATGATGTGAGGAATTCTTCTACATCATACCTTCTGACGAGTCGGCTGAATGGCGCAGTGGGCAGAGGCCCTGCTTTCTGAATCCAAGGCTGTGGGCTCGATTCCCGCAATTTGAAAATATTTGTGTGATGAACACGAATGTTTTCCAGTGTCTGGTAGTTTATCTGTATATTATAAGTATTTTTGTATATTATTCATTATGATATTCAACAGTCATCTTAGTAGGTACCCATAAAAACAGCTACGCTTACTTTGGGGCTAGATGGTGATATGTGTATTTACTTTTTTGATTATTATAACATGAAGGTAATATTAGTTTTACCATTACATAAATTTAAAGAATGTTCAAAAACACATTTACTATTGATGAATTTCTTAATGCTTTTATCTCTAACAATTATGTGGAAAATACAACTGCTGACTTTCTTGCCGGCTTCTTCTCCGTAGAATCTGCGTTCCGAACCGGTGGTAGAACTACGAACCGACAGACTTGACGTTTCAAAAGTGCTTATTTAAGGCCCACTTGAAATAAATGAATTAATTTTTTTTTTATTTAGAAGTGCTTATATTACGCCTACTTGAAATAAATTAATTTTGAATTTGATTTGATCTTAACAAGCGTTAAATAAATACAACTCCTCAAAATTGTATTCGGGTGCCATCTTTGACAATGGTTCTTCGTTTATATATGAAGAGATAACGGTAGTCGCTAGCCGAGGTAAGATGTCCGGGTAATATATACAATTGATTTTCAAATAGGCGCATCATGCATAATAGATAGGATATGGGTGAACGGGCGCAGCAAGGTGACGCGCGTGTCAAGGTTAGCCTCCCACTTTGTTGTAAAGCTGGAGAAGTTTTAGATGAGTATTTTGAGTAGAATATAATTAAATAAATATCCTACGACAATACACACATCGCCATCTAGCCTCAAGGTAAGAGTAGCTTGTGTTATGGGGATTAGGATAACTGTTGAATTTTTTTATGAGTAATATACATAAATAATATTATATACAGATAAACCCAGACGCTGAAATACATTTATGTTCAACAAACAAAAAAATCAATTTTCAGCTGCGTAATAACTATCAATAATCTATATAGTAATTGATTGCCATTATAATACCTTATCCAAGGCCATTATTTATGGCTATTTCTAGTTGAATGGTTGGTTATACGGTTACAGATTCAGTAAAATAAAATAACAAAATTACCTCCATCGAAAATTTGAAGGATGTTTTCTTATTATTAACTCTTTATTTGTACACCACTATAGAGGTTAGGGAAATAAAAGAAGGATATAAATATAAAGGCGGAAGTAGAATGCAAAAGGCGGCCTTATCGCTTAGTAGCGATAAGAATTTGCGCCTTTTGTATGAATTCTTAGTTATTTTCACACGACTGCCTAAGCTGTTTAGTGACATTTGTCAAATGTGGGAACATACCTCCCATTCGATTAACGTATGAAATTGCCGTGGTATTCAGGAGGATCTGTGTTTCAAACAGTTCTTTGGCATATATTTTAGACCAATAAAATTATGATAAAATTATGATTATAAAATTATATAGGCAGTTGAAATTTCCAAATAATTAAAATGTTGTTTACGTTCATCTACACTCCATAAGCCAATCCAATTTTAACTACCACTAGCTAGCTCTCTGATCTCCACAGGCAATACCCCACCCAGAACATATTATTGGTAACATATTCGCCTATAAAAAATTCAAAATTCAAAATTCAAATTTGGGCTATCTACTGCAAAAAAAGATTTTACAGATTCGACTCCAGAGTTCAGAGATAGTAATGGCATAGACAGAAGATAAATTTCCTATTTTTAAGAACTACTGAGTATTAGTTGACAAAATACCGATATTTTTCATATGACTGATCGAACCCACGGCCTATCATTTTAACAGCTTAAAGGACCAACGACGCAGTTGCATCTTATTAATTTAAACTCCAAAATAACTAAATTACTTGCCTCTTTTTTTTTATTACTACCATACCGGCCAAAGCTAACTTGTAGTAACAAGTTTGCTATGGCCGGAGCCACGAACGAAAAAAGACCAGAGAAAATTCAAAAATCATAAATTCCCAAATTGCCCCTGTCTCGGATTGAACCCGGGACCTCTGATTTATAAAATAGCAACGATCACCACTGCCCCATTCAGGAGTTTTTTAAAATAGCAAAGGCAGTGATAGGAAATAACATAGGTCTAAGTTAATATTGTTTCTAACAAAATATGGTATTTATTCTAAATTAATATTATTCTAATTCTATTATGATATAAATCGAATGCACAATTTTGTATAAGAGGTCTACAGTCAGCTAACCATATATAATATTTTCCACGAAAAATTAGACGCAATAGCATATAAATATGCATACAATAGATATTTATGTCTTAATGTTTTTGTCCGTCTGGTCCTAGACAAAGTCGCGAAGGTCGAAGCGAGTTATCATTGCTCTGTCATTGAGGCTAGCGCTGCAAGGTGAATTATATTTGGTTAGACCACGTCTATTAATGTCGCTAGTGTGCGCGCACACTTACACGCGTAGATTAGATATACAACTGTTTGCAAGCGGACATAGAAATTTTAAACTATTATCACAGTACAGCAATCATACAGTTCATGCGTCAGCGTCATGCGGAACACCAAAAAGTGTGAACTTCTTCAACTTATCGTACAAGGAAAAATGGCAGGCCGAAGAAGGCCTGATCGCAGAAGAAAATCATAGCTCATATATCTACGACAATGGTTTGGAATGAACACCATCGTGAATATTTCGAGCAGCGCTCTTCAAGTTTTGGATAGCCTTAATGATTGCTTCGTAAAGAGAAGGCATCCTAAGAAGAAGGAGCGTCCCTTGAATCAGTGCATAGCTTTCACTAATTTTTATAGCACACTATTTGCAGGAGGGCATTGGAGTGCATTTGGAATCACGGTACAGCAATCATACAGTTCATTAACCAATTTAACTAATACCACTACTAAACAATGGCAGCATCGCTTGCTATTGCGTTTCATTGCCCTCACTTGTTCTTAATTCCATACTATTTGCAGGCGTACATATCTTGTTGAGTTACAAAAGTAACCAATGGCAGCGTCGCTTGATTTCGCTTCGTTTTTTAATAGATCCTGTTTGAAAGCGGACATAGAAATTTGAAAACTATTATCATGGTATCATACAGTTTGGTAACAAATTAACAGAATAAAGGCAACATTTTCTTGCTATGCGAACTTTTTTTTCATTGTAATAAAAGTTAGGCGTTGGCTGAAATTTCACCAATGGTAGTGAGAAATGATGGAATCTAAGACGCTAGTCAGCTAACTTGATAGGGGTTTGGCATATCAGACCCACACCCCATAGTACGCTAAGTCGGTTGGCAAATGCTAAATTGCACGCCCAGGGGATCAGCACTTAACTTGCATGACACACGTGAAATAGTAATGCACCTATTTGAAAACTAATAACCTAGTATAACAATCATACAGTTGGTTACAAATGAGTAGACGCTTCTTACTTAATTAGAGCAAAAGGATGTATGTATTAAATTTTTATCACGTACACTATGGAATAATCAACCCGTTCTTTACATAAACTACTATCGCCAAAGGTTGTCTGGGAGAGATCGCTTTAGCGATAAGACCGCCTTTGAACACCTAAAATAGTTTTTTATTATTTTTTATTTCTAAATGTGTTTCTTTGTATTTTGTTTTTGTGTGTGCAATAAAGAATTTAATACTAATAATAATAATGATTGCTTTAGTTATATCTATTTTAATTTTAATAATCCTTCCTTTCACCTTTAATAAAAAAATCCAAGGAATTCAATTTTATCCCTTTAACCAAATTTTATTCTGATCTATAGTTTCTACAGTCATTTTACTTACATGGTTGGTCCTACCTATCATTGTAAGAAGCATGCGATTCGAAAACATTACTTTGAATCCGAAATGTACTACTCTTGCTCAAGAGTTATAGGTGTTTAAATTTGGATGGAAACTATGCGCTTCTATCGGGTGTTCTAATCACGTATATCATTCCTATGTCATTGAGGCTAGCATTGCAAGGTGAATCATATTTGGTAAGATCACGTCTATTATTGTGTTACATGTGTGCGCGGGCTTTAAACGCGTAGAGTAGCGTCTATTTGATGGCGGGCACTGAAATGTATTTGAAAACTATAAGCATGGTAAATTAATCGTACAGTTGGGTACCAAAGGTGTAGACCAGTATTTCTATTAAACAAAAGGTTAACTCATTTTATAGAAAATAAAAAATCTTTTTAAATTAATTCCATAAACATCCTTAGCAACATAGGACTTCCTTTTCCACAATCTTATATTGTAGTGATCAAAACCAAATTTCAATTGTTACTCGAAAACATAATAAATCATGTTTCACAAATTTCCATTTTATATTTATATAGTATATTTATTTATCTACTCTAGCAGAAGTGTGTCTAACAAAATACCTAAACTATTATTTTATTTGCTTAAAAAATCCTTTTCGTTTCGTAAAAGTAGCAAAGAGTAAGGATTTAACAAAGCCGTGTAGACTGTGGAATCGTCCTTTAAGTCTAAGAGGAAAGAATCATACTGGTCTCAGTAGGTATTCTCGGGTAGTAGCAGACCTATTTTCTTTTGCGACGGTGTCTAGACGGTGTCGGCATTTACCCCGAGATCAAAGGCTTCGTACTACTGTATCCCTATATACTGTGTTCATAGACCGATTATGATAAAGCTTCTTTATTTTTTATGTTTTTATACGCGAAAAGATGGCCCATAACTGCTATTTTACCTGATGGTAGCGGGTTAGCCTATCAGCGGTACGTATAAGATTTAAACCGATTGTAACGGCTATGTATGGCACGGGAGTCGGCATTTACTCTGAGATCAAAGGCGTCGTACTACTGTATCCCTTAATACTGTGTTTATAGACCGAGTGTGATGAAGCTTATGTATTTTTTATGATTTTATAAACGAAAAGATAGCCCATGACTGCTATTTTACCTGATGTTAGGTTAGCCTGTCAACAGTGCGTATAAGATTTAAACTGATTGAAACGGCGTTGTATGGCACGGGAGTTAATATACTTATTTGTTTACCACAAGTTCAAGTTTCCCGACCCTGAGTGAGTGAACCGAGGCACACGTGTTGCGCTGCGGTAATATTTAGACGTTATCTGTTTTCCATGCGTTCACCGAGCGATTTGGAAGGAAAATATAAACTTACTAGCTGTTGCCCGCATTCTACGTCCGCATTTACCTAATACGGTTTCTGAATGTTCTTAGTTCTGTGGAAATACCATGAGGAATGAGAGACACACAGAAACCGTGTAAATGACTAATATTGAATCATCAGAAACTACTTAACTTTAGAAAGGTTTTCGAACAAACGAACAAATAAAAAAAAGTGTGTGTGTGTGCAAGTCACATACAGTAGAAGTGAAACTTCTGAAAAGTCCCTGTTTAAAAAAAATGAACAGTCGCTTCATATAAACTGTATATATATGAGTGTATAAATAACATATTTAAAAGATGAACCATACTATATATATATTTTTAGAACTTTTAATGAGAAACAAATTTTCGTTCTAAATTATTTTCAGCGTAACTTTAAGCGTCAGCATTGCAAGCAGCGGAAGCTCTCAAAATGATTTTTTTTTTTCAAAATTTTTCTTTGATTTTCATAGCCTACAATGGCCATATATTAATAGATAATGGTGCGGCTGCATCTGGCCGGTTTTCATTAGCTTTTGGGCAACATTTTTAATTTTTAATTTGTTATGATTTGGCATTTCAAAAAAACGAAAATAGCGTACGAAGTCGCGGGAAAAAGCTAGAAATTTCATAAAATTGGCACTAAAAACCGAGTTGTTCAGTCGTTAGTCATTTTGATAACATTATGAATGTGTTAGCTGAAATGATATTGCTCGCTCAGTTAGGAAAATGATCTCCAGGGACGCGGGTTCACAGTCCGGCATGGCCGAGATAAAACGCATTCGAAATTAGTTTCTAAAATTTTGAAAACCAATGCCATTTGTTATTCAAATATTGATAGAACTGTAGTGTATGACATTTTACTGCAATTGTAATGTTTTTGGACAAATTTTAAAACGAGAATTATCGCGTATGTTGTTTTAACTGTTTCTATATCTATAGTTGGATGTAAGCGTGTTTGAAACTACAATTTGAAGTGCCTTTTTAAGTTCTATACTGGAAAAATAGATAGGCAAAATCTGGGTGCCCACAAATATGCTATGGGCAAACTAATTGCTTGTACAGAGTGATGCTGATCTCTTTAGCAATAAAAAAATCTGTTATTGCGACAAAATGCGGCAAACTATTTAAATTGTACCGTGCCTTGCTGGATAAGTATGTAAAGTTTCAGACTAATTCGACCTGAGGGGGTGAAATGCAAGTTTAAAGATTTCGTTACATACTAACATACCAAGATAATAAAAGTTTTTGTGAACTCCTAAATACATTGTACATTTATGGTACAAGATTTAAAATAAATTTGATATGATGTAACATATGAATGTTCAGTTTAGGCTCAGCCATTTATAAAATTAAATAACTACATAAATTCCTGAGACATAAGTACTATGTCCTACTTATGGGAAACTGATATAATATAATATTATATTACATTTATTTTAAGTGTTCAAGTCTAGAAATCTGGTAAACGTATGATAGATAAAAAAATTCACACATCTTTATTATGTGCACAATAAACTAAATTTAATTCGCTAAAAAAATATTTAGTCGCTACAAAATATTAGCTATAAACAGTTCCAACTTTAAGTATTCCCGTAAATCCTCACGTCATAGCCCTCAGAGTTACAAAAGTAATGTGAAATTAAATCTAAAATATTCAGTTCATTGGTAAACGGTCGTAAGGGCATATAAAAGGCCTAATCCCAGGTCCAAAGTGTCCCAAAACAAAAGGTGTCTACAACCTGCGCCCGCGCACCATGCGCATGTGTGAGTGTCGTGTGGATTCGGTGCAAAGAGTAAGAAATAAAAGACGTACCACAGTAATTTAAATATTAAAAAAGTACTTGAACTATAATAGTTGTAGTTTGCTTTGGCGTGCCCAGATTTTTGACCAGGGTTTGCTTAAAGAAGGAAGATGCCATGAAATGGGAAAATCTTTCGCATTAATGACTTATACAAAAAATTTATGGTAGGCATTGCTTTCGTGCATGTATGAAGTGCACGCCACTGCTGAGGAGTATATCTACATTCATAATAACAGGAAAAGATATGTTGCTTGGTGGGTTATAGCGAGATTTCTATTTATTTTCCCAATTTAGTATATGTATTATATAACATATATTTTATCCACCAATCCGCACTGGCCCAGCGTGGTGGACTACGGCCTTAAGCCCTTCTCATCTTGGGAGGAGAGCCGTGCCCTGTGGTGGGCTGGTAATGGGTTGATATGATGATGATGATTGCATTATAAAAAATTCACATTTCTCAAACATTATTTTTATGCAGTTTATTATCTATCTTTTATTCTTTTTTATTTTTTTTTTAAATTCTCAACAATGCTTAAAAATAAAATAAAAAACATTATTAAAAATGTATAAAAAAAACATCCACCCTCCGCTTGCGGGGCTTTTGAATGCCCAAGCTACCGAAGGAACCTCCTCACGATACGCGCCGTTTCAAGGACTACTGCCTTCTGTATCCGACTTTTGATCCAACAACCAAGCGAAAGCTTCTTAAGATGTTGGTCGAAGCTTTTCGCGAGAAGACCATTGACTGAAACGACGATTGGAACAATAACGGTCGACTCAACATTTTAATTAAATACCGATATACTTAAACATTAAGTTCGCCTTTTGTACATTGTATTTTTCTAGTGCAATAAAGTTTAAGAACAAAACAAAATATTAGGATGTACTTGTCAGCGATTGAATGACCGAGTGGCGCATCTGTTGGATTATTGAATCGCGCGTCACTGTAGTTATAGGAATCGTCCTTTTTCTAACAAGGGCGTGCGGCCGACAACCCTGCCAGCCTAGCGCTCTAACTCATGCTCGTATATACATTATACATCAGCTTATAGCTGTATAGGGTGCTGCGAAAACTGTAGGTACTCCTATAAGACTGGTTTTTGGTCACAATTTTCTGGTAATGAAATTCTTCTTCTATATCATTACTTACCACCTGGTAAGATTGCTAACAAGGGCTAACTTGTAGTAGAATAAACATAAAAATAAACGTCAATCACTGGGTAGACAATCTTAAACTACATCATTACTTACCACCTGGTAAGATTGCTAACAAGGGCTAACTTGTAGTGGAATAAAACTGAAAATAAACGTCAATCACTAGGTAGTAAATCTAAGACTACATCATTACTTACCACCTGGTAACATTGCTTACAAGGGCTAACTAAAAAAAGCCTCAAGCACTAGGTAGACCAACTGCAAATAGGTGTAATTAAGGCAAAAATACAAAGCCAATGTGCTGTGTAAGCGCTTTTAACACATTTAACCGTATTTAAGCGTAATTGACAGAGCGACTGACTACCAATTCTACATTAGACGGCCGACATTAATTCCATTTAAAAACCTTTGATGCGGTTTTTCTTTATACCCGTGGCGTTATTTAGGAATGGAATAAATAATTGTACATTCGGAATGGAATAAATAATTTAATTTACCAAAATAATTACCGGGAAAAATAGATATCTTCATAAAACACAAAAGTTTTATCATAATTTCTCCTTTACGTCCCACTACGGAGCACGAGTCCACGACGCAACGTGAGAACGTCTAAGTGAGAATTGGTACACTGCACACGCCCTTAAGAATATTATGGATTCAAAATTCAAATTCAAAATTCAAACTTAATTTATTTTAAATAAGTACTTTTGAAATGTCAAGTCTGACTGTGGTGACTCTATAACCGGTTCGGAAGGCAGATTCTACGGAGAAGAAGCCGGCAAGAAACTCAGCAGTTGCTCTCTTTCAACATCACTTTACAGTTTACAATCTTTAGAATTTTCTATCCTGTGAGAGATGAGAGCGGAGCCTGCTTCCAAGCAGCCTTGTCGTTAAGAAATTCATCAATCGTATAGTAACCACGATTTAATTAATGTGTTTTAAAAATATTGTTTAAAGTGATGCATTGGTAGGTCTAAAAGTTTATAAAGATATACGTTCACTGCCCCACTACAGGGCAAAGGTCTCCTCAAGCAAGCAAGTGGTATTTCAATTGCGTAAATTAAAACGCAATTTTTTTTGTGTGTTCTCAAGTCTGTACAGTATCGAGCACTTCTGCCCGCTTCAGGTTCTTTCCACAGTCAGTAGGCTGTGTGCCAGTGGATTGGGGTGTTTTTATTAAAAAAATTAAAACGCAAATAACTACAAAAAGTCAGTGGTGGTCCGGGGCTCGAATTCGGTCTCCACGCTATCACCGCTTCCTCTAGGCAATCACATGATAGACTTTAGTACGGACAAATCATTAATAATCATTATTGATCACTCGAAACTCCAAACATTAGTTCAAAGTTCCAAACATTGCACCCGTGCGAATCCGGGGCGGGTCGCTAGTGAAGTATAAATACGAAAAGCCAGTTAAAATAAATCACCCTGTACACGGCCGTCCTAACCCACTATCTTTCTACGCGGCTGGTCAGGCGCGGCATAGTTCGGTCCTTTTTGTACTATTTTTAGGGCACTTGTGAAGTCCTTGTGACCTTTACCGGATTTTTTGCTCCAATTCGTTTTAGGGCCTCTATTTTCATAATCGATACGTTTTAGGTTCGTGAGAGCGTGAAGTTTACTATAATAGATGCCTTTTTAGTCTAGGTCTGTCACTATAAATGACGAAATAAAAAACAAAAAAAAATCGGATGTCTGCTTGTTTGTTCAGGCTAACCTCGACAACACAAAAGTCACAGAACACAGAATTTATTTTATTCCTGTAAAATCAATGGCTGGCTTAATGGTGAGTGTAAAACCATAGCCAAAAACAGTGATAAATAAATAAATAAATAAATATACTACGACAATACACACATCGCCATCAAGTCCCAAAGTATGATGAATAATTTATATGAATAATATACATAAATACTTATAGTATATAGATAAACACCCAGACACTGAAAAACATTCATGTTCATCACACAAATATTGTCCAGTTGTGGGAATCGAACCCACGGCCTTGGACTCAGAAAGCAGGGTCGCAGCCCAATGCGCCAATCAGCCGTCAAAATAAATTTCCCAGGTCATGCACGGAATACGGACATACAAAGTGCCCGTCGAGCCGAGGTGTAGGTCTTAGGCTTCATATGGCTATAACAATACCGACATTCAGACTGGAACTCGCCTATGCTGCTTAGCGGCAGATATAAAAAGGGCAGTAGTAATTCCTTGGACGGGCTCTGTTACAATAAACTCTACTACTATTGAATACCACTTGATTAGGTAGAGAAAAATAGACGTGGCAAAAATTCTGTTGCTGCAAATCTTTAAAGTGAATTATACGAAGGGGTTAGGACTCGACTTCATTTACACACACCTCGTACTGTTCTAAGTTATTGACGTTTCAAACAATTAAAATATATCTTGCTTTAAGGATGAAGGAAAACATTGTGAGGATACCTGCATGCCTGAGAGTTCTCCATAATTTTCTCAAAGACGTTTGAAGTGGTTAACTATGGCCTTTATCCTTCTCATTGTGGGAAGAAACCCGTGCTCTGTAGTGGACTGGGTTGATATGAAGAAACGAAAAAACCGAAATTAGTGCAGTCCAAAACAATCAGAGAATGGTTAAGTCCACGGGGATACTAAAAAGTGTGCAAAGGAGAAAGCTCAAATATCTTGGCCATATAATGCGTAATCCAAACTACGACGTGCTCCAACTCTTTATATAAGGCAAGATAAAGGGCGAGCAGGGGCTCTGTCAAAGGCGAATTTCCTAGTTGAAAAATCTAAGCCAGTGTTTTAAGTCACTGTTTAGAGCAGCTGAATTTAATAAATTTCAGTTAGCCCCAATGGTTGACAACCTCTGGTCGGAGATTGCAATAGAAGAAGAAGAAGAAGAAGAAGAAGAAAATCTATGTTACCCGCCAAGAATAGCAATATTTTTTAGTTTTTAATTTAGTTCACAGAATCATATCCAAAATTTGGCACCACTGTTAAACACAACAGCCAAATTTTGGAGAAATTTATTTTATTACATAAACATTAGCGGTAATTTAGGTTCAAAAAAGTGGTTTATAGTACATTTTTTGCATGTAAGTGACCCATGTAAAGTAATTTAATGAGCCTGCTGGGACCCAGGTCTTCGGTAGGGTAGAACAGGGTAGACCATATCGTGATAATTATGATGTATGATAATTTAAATTAAAAACGGACGCGTCATTTTAAAGGGATGCCTGTAGATCGGATTGCTTTTGACTTAGAGTGTGCTGAGGATGTTACTGTGATTTTACAAAAAGCTTGGATAAAAAAATGCACTTGAATTGTTTCTTTCTAAAGATTAACTTTTCCAAAAATGAGTAATCTTCTTTGCGTTACTAACTAAATTGTAACTAGTATTAGTAGCTATAAGTTACCTACTTATCCATCATTTTTTTTTTGCATAATCTGTAGGTAAATAAATTAATTTTTTTAATGATTTAGCATCCCAAAAATCAAGGATGGAATAGTCCTTACAGAGGACTGATCACCCGTCTGGCAATAGCAGGCGTCATCTCATTAAAAATAATAATCCCAAAAATAACACTAAGTAAGCGCGGACGAAGTCGAAGGCAACAGCTAGTTGATTTTATAAACGTTCTTAGCGAATTTGTTGTTACTTAAATAAAATCAACATTTTTTATTTATCAATTTTATTATAATAACAATTACAGAATAAATAAATCGAAGAAAACGGAATTTCGCATAAGGGAATCGAGAGCAGTGGCATGGAGAGTGGTGGCATCGTGCCGCTTGGCGTGACGGCATACCGGTCGGTTTTAGTGCCAGGTTGCGCTAATAGTTGTTTCACATCAAATATCTAGTATCCACATATCACATGAATGCTATTATTTCATTCTTATAAGAATCTTATTAGATTGTTCATTGATTCACGTTAGAATTATTTTACCAATAGTATATGATCATACAAAGGTTTTTTTGTAGCTTGTACGTGAGCGTCGATCGAATTTCCGAAATAAAATTAATAATAATATAGTTAAATACTACGACAACGCACACATCGCCATCTAGCCCCAAAGTAAGCGCAGCTTGTGTCAAGGGTACTGAGATGACTGATTAATATTTTTATGAATAATATACATAAATACTTATTATATACATATAAACACCCAGACACTGAAAAACATTCATGCTCATCACACAAACATTTTCCAGTTGTGGGAATCGAACTCACGGCCTTTGACTCAGAAAGCAGGTGACTCGCTGCAAACTGCGCCTATCGGCCGTCCAAATTGGTCTCTATCAATTTATTCAAATCTAGAATATAGTTTAATATAATTTTCTTTTCCTCATCTTCCAAACCAAATTTCAATAGGTTCATTAAAGAAAATTGAATGTGAAAAATAATTTTGAGTCAGAATTAGAAAAATAAGATATTGGATTCAGAAATTTGCTGAATTGCTAGCTAAAAGATTAGCTTTATTAGTGAGAGGGACAAGAGTCTTTGAAAACATTATGTAGGTAAAATGGTTGGTTGGCATACATTTTATGGAAGTTTTTGTAACAGGTTTTTCTTTATTGCCATTATCAAAAACCTAGGAGTGAAAGCTTTCACTCGTTGAAGTGTGTGAGTGTGTATGTTGCCATTCGCAGAGCAAACAGGAAAGGCGCCTTGCAAAACTCACTGATTTAAAACATCGCCTCACAAAAATAAGATCGTATCGAAGGCGATCGAATGCACCAGGAAGTTTACATTCGTGGCCAAGAAACTTCTTCCAAAAACAATGTTTGACGTTTTTAAATGCGCCCGCGTCGTGAAAGCAAACAACCGGGGAACCGAAAGCTTCTGTTGCCCAGGAGAGCACGTCAACAGAATCCTTTTTAAGCGAAATTAGTCAGAGTTCCCGAAAAATACGACCGTCGACCCCTCAGGGCAACACCTAAATATTTTAATGTCGAAAAAAAAATCTCCATGTTTACATAACACGCCGAAATTTTAAAGAAACCACGCTGAAGGGCCTCTCCTGACGCACACAGATATAAATTTCGTCTGTTACGTGTGTGTGAGTGCCGCACACATGGAGAAGACATAAAAATGCCCAATCGGTACATGTCGCACCACTACAATGAAGGGACGACGTAAGTCGCATACAAGTGCATAATTCGGCCGAGATACAAAAAAAATATTTGGCAATGCGGCCCCTACGCGCCCGCCAGTCGCCCGCCCGACAGGGTTAGGTTAGGTTAGATTTTTTGGCTCAAAACGCTCGTTGGATATTTTTTGAAAAGTTGCCTACATCACTTGTATTTTTTGTCTACATCACTAGGAAAGGCGGTCTTCCTGGCTCGCTTTATTATATCGCCAGTCAGTACGTCGCAATTTTCTGAGTAATAAAGATCTCGGGGCACGCGTCTAGTCAGATTCTAATTAGAATTTTTGAATTTCGAACGGATGAACTATTTTCGGTTCTTTCTTTTTTTGAATTTCCACCGGGCGTTTTCTTCCTTCCCTGGCGGAGGGCGCAGTGTTTTATTTTGCCATTTGTTTTTTTACAGAACTTAAACGACGATGGCATAAAGAACTATTAAATTTACGGACTCAAGATTATTTCTTTTTTAATTCAATTAAAGACTGCAGCAGTGTCTTGTGTCGTGTTGTGATTTATTATAATTTTTTATTATAATTTTCGTTGGACTCTTGTGTTTTTGGTTCGATTTTTTTGGTAAGTACTTTTATTTTTTATGTTTTATTTGTTTTATTTTTATTTTATTATAAAGTTTACTAAACACGTATCTATTTAAATTTAATTTTTACGTTTGATCTTCTGGTTTTATCGAATCAATCTACTAGTTTAGCTGTTTTTACGAGGCACAACACAAAGGATTTGAAGTTAGGAATCAATTTCGGGATCGCAGATCGTATCGAAACACATTGTTTTGTGTAAACAGTTTATTTCAAATAAAAAGCTGGCTAGACACTAGACCCAAGGACACGTCGTCCAGTGACGTCAGCGTCACTAGGCACTGCCGAGAAAGTCCGCCATCTTGATTCTGTGTTTTTTTATGAAGCCTACAAAGTGCGCGGGCGCAACGCCATGTTGTCACACATTCGAATTTTGAAAAATAAGCAATTATAGTCTAGAATACAACAAACCTACCGAAATAGATCTAATATTTTACAATATTTTAGTAACTATAAATATATATTCTAGGTAATGAGTTGTCATAAATATTCTGGAACCTAGACATTCTACGAATAAAGTAGGTATGTTAATTTATTATTACTGAGATTTTCTTTTGTTCGTCGCATTAATACCAATATTATTAAATCAAGTAATGAATAAATAAAATCAATGATATTACGAGCTAAAATAATATAAGCGAATAAAATACTATGTATTTAAGTCTTTTTTCTGAATCTTCTTGCATCCAAAATAAGAATTTAAAATAGTTAATAAACTTTAGTTTAGTTTTATATCCAGCTTTTCAAATAAGTAAATATAGAATTATCCCTGCATCCGTTTTATTATCTGTACATTCCAGACTAAAATAGGGCTTCAGTCATATTTTTACGGAAATATTCTATTTATGTTTTATTAATCCACAGATGAATGAGACAAAAATTTCGCAGGTCTATTCAAATTTCAAAATGGCAAAGTATTTTTTTGCGCGTTTTTATATCAACCGATAGACCTCTTTTATAGGTGTTTCCAAAATCCACGGTCTTGTGCCGCTTTTGTCCAGCGACTACCTGCGACTCGTTTGGCATCGTTGGTCCACGTAGGGGGTCCAACGGTGCGTTTTCTAGTGCGGAGTTAGAAGTGAAGCATCTTGGGAACTCTACATCTTTCTGTCATACGAGCTTTGTTGACCCGCCCATGCTCCTTTCACGTTACGCTTTGTAATTTTATCAAAGATATACCTATAACCAGCGCCCGAAACCTTCCAAAGCAAATAGGTTTTTTACATTACTACAAACTATTATATTATAAATCTATTATCCTTTTGTTTACCCTTGAAAACGTGTTATCAGAATTTTATGATGATAAATCGAGTATTAAAGGCATGAAAGCGTTACTGCAAACCAACTTACATTAGAATAAATATATTTCATGTATATAAAAACAGGACTGATTACAATTTTGCTCAGACTGTCTTAGTTTTCTATAAATCATTATACTTTTATTGCTTTCAAAGCTTATACGATATTTATAGTGGTTTGAAAGCTTTTAAGCGAAGAAAAACATGTTAATTCCACGAAATACGCCAGAATAAAAAGTATTCTTTGAGTTATAAACTTAGGTGAATGTAGTTTATGGCTAGATAACCACATAAATCCCAATATCGCCCCACTGCTGGGTGTTATGAAGCATGATTTATCATAGACCCAACACTCTGCTCTATAATGGGCCGATGGGCTTTGACAATTTTTATCACATGTTGGGGATAATAACCGGGATCGACGATGAACAATTTTATCTTTGGGATGGCTCGACATGGGAATCGAACCTAAGGCATTATAATCAGTAGATAATCATGCCAACCACTAGATAGCAACGAAGCAAAACCAATGTCATTGCAAATATATCGATTGCCATAGTCAAGCTAAGTTTGTCCAAGTCAGTAAATGGATGGGTGGTCCATTCTTGAGGTTCATCTTTTTAACGTTCAACATTTTGCCTGTGGTTCGATGTTTAGACATTATTACCTAGATAGAAAATGAACTCAAAAGCTCTGATTTGCCTTGCATATTTCAAGATTTTTTCGAAAATTAAGATATTATCGGATTTTATCACTAATATGTACGGTCATTATTTTTGACGATCTCCCCGGTGCAGTGGTGAGCACTGTGAATTTATGTGGGAGGTCCCGGGTTCGAATTCCGGCAGGGGCAATTTGGGAATTTGTAATTTCGGAATTTTCTTTGATCTGGTCTGGTGGGAGGCTTTGGCCGTGGCTAGTTACCACCCTACCAACAAAGACGTGCTGCTAATTGATTTAGTGTTCCGGAGCGATGTCGCGTAGAAACCTAGGGGTATGACTACCATACTTCCGAACACGTTAGCCCGCTACCATCTTAGACTGCATCATCACTTTTCATTTCACACAAGTGAAATTGCAGTCAGAGCAAAATTGCAATAGAATTAAAAAATCCTGATTCCTGAATCCCCATTAAGAATGAGATTCGTTCGATCCAATAGAAGTGAAAACTCAAAAGCTTTGGTGTGCTATCCAACCATATTGCCAGATTGTGCATAAAAAAAAAATCACGTCAAAATGTATAAATCTGAAGGCACCAACAAACATGCGTATTTTGGTATACACAATCATAAAAAGTAACAAAAATAACTTTTAACAGTAAGAAATGTGAAGTGATCCCAAAAGTCTTCACAAACTCAACGTCGCGGAAAGTATCAGGACCGTACAAAGACACGACAATTGTATAATAAAAACAAAAGAGATATCAGGCTTATCCAAATGGAAAACTTCATCCAAATCGATAGAACCGTTTCCAAGATACAGAAAATATATTTATATAAATATATTTACAAGAATAGATATTTAAATAAATAATACAGCTATCAGTGTTTAAATTTTTCCTTAACAAAGCTTAATACTGGTATTGAAATGCCAATAGTAAAAAGGTTATTTATGTACGTACGTCATAACTAAATAATTTACTGACACGGTGATAACAAAAAAATCCGGGAATGTTGGTTGTGTGCTCTTCATAACCAGCGGGGCTAGCACAAGCGAAATTATATTCTCCGATTTGTCCCCTGACCGGGGATATACTTAACGTATCCACCTGGTAAAGCATGGGAATATGGAATAGGAGAAGTTTACCTCCGTTTATTACACATATATTTTGTATATTTATTTATTTAGCAACGCACCCAGTGAAGACTTTCATCATCATCATCATCATCTCAACCAATCGACGTCCACTGCTGGACATAGGTCTTTTGTAGGGAGTTCCACAATACACGGTCCTGGGCCGCTTGCCTCCAGCGGCTCCCAGCTACTCGCCTGATGTCATCTGTCCACCTCGTTGGGGGCCGACCTACGCTGCGTTTACCGGTGCGGGGTCGCCATTCCAGCACCTTAAGACCCCAACGTCTACCGGTTCTCTTAGCTATGTGCCCTGCCCATTGCCACTTCAGCTTCGCGACTCGCATAAACTCCTGAAGACATTACAGTTGCCCAATTCGTCTCCCCGGGGCTATTAAAAGATTGTACGAACGAGTAATAATTACAACAAATTAAAATTAAATTAAAACATAAAAAAAGCTATATAACATTAAGAATTAAAAATAAAATACAATAACCAAAAATTCAATATTCAATTCAATATACTACGACAATACACACATCGCTATCTAGCCCCAAAGTAAGCGTAGCTTGTGTTATGGGTACTGAGATAGCTGATGAAAATTTTTTTATGAATATAATACACATAAATACTTATAATATACAGATAAACACCCAGACACTGAAAAACATTCATGTTCATCACACAAACACTCTCCAGTTGTGGGAATCGAACCCACGGCCTTGGACTCAGAAAGCAGGGTCGCTGCCACTGCGCCACTCGGCCGTCAAAAAAAAATATTCAAATTCATAATAATAATAAAAGCAAAACATTCAAACATATAATTAATATATTAGATTACCTACTCTCTAATAACATTTTACGAGTAATTTTGGAGCTGAATATTATTTCCTCTGGTGCGCCAGTACTGGGAGAGTTGATAAAGATGTGTGTGTGTGTATCCTTCCCCCGGGGAGATAATGGTCACTGGGCCATGCTCGCCGTGCAGGGTGGCTTTGAAACCCTTCTATCTTTAAGTTAAGGGATTTATCACCATCAAGAAAACCTCGCAATAATGGTAACATATATGTATGAACGCTTCATAAGTGTCTGTGATAGTCCTACACGGATTAAGGTTTATTGAATCTTCTATGAGACCGACCTGACCGATGAGTTATGTTTGATGATCCCCTGGCGGAACGGTGAGTGCTGTGAATTTAAATAGGAGGTACCGGGTTCGATTCCCGGCATAATACCCCCTATTTGGAAATTTATAATTTTTGAATTTTCTCTAGTCTTGTCTGGTGGGAGGCTTTGGCCGTGGCTAGTTATCACCCTACCGACAGAAACGTGGCGCTAAGCGATTGAATGTTCCGGTGCAATTAGGTGTATGATGACCATACTCCCTAACAGGTTGGCCCGCTACCATCTTAGACTGCGTCATCACTTACCACTAGGTGAGATTGCAGGCTAACTTGTAGTGGAATAAAAAAAATGGGAGATGAGGACCTAGCTTAACGGTGAGTTAATGGGCTGTTAATTTGTCTATACGGAACCCTCCCCCAATTCCGCCTATTCAAATGTGATCACGTTTCGGCATCGAATGGGAACTCCTCGCCTGCTGGCTTCACAGCGAATAGAGTATTTCCTGCGAGCAATCTTCTTTGACGAACAAACGGCGGTGCGTTTTAACTATTACTATTGTTATACTGAACCACTATAAAGCTGATCGCATATCTATTAACCACGGATCCGCAAAACCGCACATCTAAATAGAGTTTGTTGCTGCAATTTTACTTTATTTCATCATATGTGAACATTACTGGCCCACTACAGTGCAAGGGTCTCCTCCCACAATGAGAAGGGGTTAAGGCCGTAGTCCACCACGCTGGCCCAGTCCGGATTGGTGGACTCCACATAACTTTGAGAATAATATGTAGAGCTCTCAGGCATGCAGGTTTCCTCACGTTGTTTTCCTTCATCCTATAAACAAAATTTTAATTACTTAAAACGCACATAACATAGGAAAGTTAGAGCTGCGTGTTAGGATTCGAATTCAGCCCTCCGAAAGTGAAGTCGAGCTACCCACTGTGCTAGCACGGTTTACTTACTTTTTTTAATCTGCAGAAGGCTTCGGTCGTGGCTAATAACAACCCTACCGGACCATGCAAGATGTCGCATAGAAACTGATTAAGGGTTATGGGTTTAATATAACTACCATTTCCCTCCCAATTATACTGAAGGGCTAACTTGTAGTGAAATAAAAAACCTTTTGCTAATTACCCAGCTATGAACGAGATGTTAATTTTTAGGGGTATGGCCACCGTACTCCCTAACAGGTTAGCCCGCTACGATATTAGGCTGCATCATCACCTACCACCAGTTGAGAATGCAGTTGAAGGCTTACTTGCAATGGAATAAAAAAAAAACCCTTTTCAAAATAGTAAGTTCTTGATTCTTCTTTGTTGATTAAGAAAAGAATGAAAGAAAAATCGTCTTTATTGTCACAAGTTACATTTGTGTCATAAGTTTGTTAAAGTATAAAAAAAAAAATAACGTTTACATTCCATTAATGTCGGGATGCTCTGGAATAAAATATAAAAGTTCTTATTTATTTTCTCTCATTCAAGAATCGTTATCTTATAATAAATACAATAAAAATTATAGAATGGATTAAACCAAATTTATTATTGTAGCAAATTCGAATTAAGAGAACAGGCGCAAGTTGTGTGTGTACTATTAATCCAAAAATATTTTTTTTTTCCATAAACCGGAAGCCGCCTCTAACTAAGATCGTACCCCGTCCATAAAGCGTTTATTTGTTTAATATGAGAATGATCTAGAATGCGTTGCGTGCGATGTTTTTGTCACGTACAAATGTACGCTCAGCTTTGCATCTATTGTATAGTTTGCAGGACCAATTCGTTTGACTTTGAAATTAATTTGAGGATGTTTCAAGTCCAAATAGACTATCGTTTATATAGTATAGTTTAGGCATTCACCGACATTTATGATGGAAACATGTTAGACCTCTAGAGTCCTAACTAATCTGCAAATATTGTTAAAGTTGACTTCTCTAGATACGAGTTGTTATTTTCGCCATTGGTTGCCTGGAAGAAATCGCTATGTAGCGATAAGGCCGCCAAATTGTATAAGTTGTGTTGTTATACTTTTATTTTTGTTCTATGTAATTTTTGTGGTGTGAAATAAAAGTATATTCATTCATTCATTCATTCATTTACGCGTCAGGTAAAATACAATAAAATTTCATCGGTCATTTTATCTAAGAGACAAACATTTTCCCTGCCACTTAACATGAGTACCCTCAGTAGCGTTCTGGGGTTAAGACTAGGGTGGACAAAAACAGGAAGACAGCATAAAACGGAAATCCTCGTCAAAGATTTATGGATTTTTTTTTGGGTAGGCAGTGCTTTTTCGCATGTATGAAGTGCGAACCACGTCTATCGTTTAATCTAGAATTAACATCTCTGAGGCATGCGCGCTCTTCTTAAGACGTCATTTCTTGTTTAAATATCTACTCAATTATAACCTAAGTGTTTTAAGCGAGTATTTATAGACTCGTGTATAAAAAAACCACAACAATATCTCCTAGAGCTCTGAAGCAGTGATTGCCGTTTACGTAGTCACCCGGCAAGTCAAGAGATGAATGTTAGAAAAATATTTCTTTACGTACGCCTAATTCATAATACGTATACCAATTTTTATTAACGGTTCATCTAACTTAAATCATGACAGACTCTCCTAGAGATTACCTGCCTTATTTTGCACCCATGGGGACGGAACGGACGCTTTATAAGAGCTATGCACATGCTGAATTTCGACTCGATTCACCCAACAAACAATCCAACATGGCGGTTACCTACCTACTAACTATATTTAACCGGAAATCAAACCCTGAACGTTGCAGGCGTGGCATACATTCGACACTGCCTGTTGACCCTCAAAACACGGTAGAATCTTGCTATCGTGCAACACTAAGATAACATATATATTTCCATCCTATTCCCACACTCCATAGTCTATGTTTTGTCTCACTGTGCCAAACACTGTGTCAAAACAACAACACGCAAGGACACAAACCCTTTTATAATTCAAAACACAGAATTGAATTTTATGCTGTTGGAAAACGAGCTTAAATAACCGTGATAGGTAGATGTTTGTAATCTGTGCTTAGTAAGTGACAGAGGAATTTGAAATTTATGTCTTAGCAAAACAGTTTAGTTTGCCATAACGTGTGTTTTTTTGTAATGCAGCTTAAGAGCATGTTTTTCGTTTTTTTATTTTACTAAGTACTCAGCGAAGCGTTTATTTCGTCTTATTTTAAAATATCAAATAATATGTACCTAAATTATTTAAAATAATTACTTGCTGGAAAAAATATGTTGGTTTTATAGCGTATAACTCTTTTCTAACTAATCCTAATTTATTAAACCCCGATGGAAACGATGGGTTGTTATAATTTTGACGTGTCGGTGCATGCTTTCATGAGTGTGTGTGTTAGTGTATGTGTGTTTTATTCATAATAAAATCCATCGGCCTGTTTTTATGCCTGAGCAGTAAAAAGTTAGTACTTACGTTTAGGTTAAAATCATAACTTATCCATTTAGGGCAGTTAAGTAACAGTTTATTTACCGGCCTTAATTATCCTCCTCCTCAGCCTCCTCTTAGGAGAGAGAGCTATAAAGCTTAGACCTACCACACTTCTATACTTTGGGTTCGTGGGTCCAGAGATATTGGATAGAAGCTTCACAATTATTAACTGTAAAGTCAACTCCTGTTTCGGAGCGAAACGTAGAGGGTACATTGCCGAAGATCTGTTTGGTGTGGAGTATAAGGTTTGAAGAAGCATAACTCTCTGAAGCTGCTTCTTCTGAGTAGATTAGTTTTTGTACATTGAGGCGTGAGGGAAAGATAAACAAACAAACACAATTGTGCATATAAAACGTTAGGTAGGGTGACCAAATTTGGAGCTCCAAAGCTGCCGAATATAAATAAATAAATAAATATACTACGACAATACACACATCGCCATCTAGCCCCAAAGTAAGCGTAGCTTGTGTTATGGGTACTGAGATAGCTGATGAATATTTTTTTATGAATATAATACACATAAATACTTATAATATACAGATAAACACCCAGACACTGAAAAACATTCATGTTCATCACACAAATACTTTCCAGTTGTGGGAATCGAACCCACGACCTTGGACTCAGAAAACAGGGTCGCTGCCCACTGCGCCACTCGGCCGTCATATGTTTAACATTGGACAGATATGTGCATCATTATCATTATTGGAACTAGATCCCTTTCTGATCCCGCCTGCTAGTCTATTTCTGCACCTATCTCTACGTTGTGCCCATGCCAAGGCGTATGCATTTCTGTCTACTCCATCTATTCGCTATTGTGGCCCCCCAATCGTCAACATATATCTCTCGGTATGCGCATTCGCTGCAGAACACAGACGGAACCATGTAACGCTACTAGTCATATGCAAACATCTTAAACCGTCAACTCTAAACCGATCTCGCACTAAAGGGATAAGGAAAGTGCAGTATGTCTTACTCATTGTAGACAACCTTGAAGTTGCAACCGCATTTTCACTTAAAAATAACCTTTATTGTAAAAGCAGCAAAGTTCGATATCGGGTTAGCATTGATATCTCACATTTACACACAAAACTACACTTTATGTTGGTGGATTTAAGGTTTAATATCCAATATTCAAAGGTTTCCCGACGTGTTATGCTTTGTACTAATGTGGAAGGTCAGGTGTATCTAAAGGGCGCGAATAAATTGCTGTCAGAGTTTAAATTTGTATTGGCCGTTTTGATAGTGTGATTTAATATAATAAAAATAGTTTGTTACTGTCCTGTTGTATTTTTGATCCCTAACAATTCTATGTCATATGTTGTCCACTTCTATGACATATTTTACAGGTAATGTACAAAAGTTCCATCTATGTGTGTCAATTTGAATAACGAAATAATTGACTTTGACTTTGACAGTTGACACCATGAATGAATGAATGAATGAATACACTTTTATTGTACACCAAAGAAAAAAAAGTAGGTACAATTTTTCATGGATGATTTTTTTTCAAAAGGAATCCTTAAAGAATTACTTCGTTCTCTGTCGGTCTGTAAAGACCTGTTTTGAAGAACACGTAGAGGTATCAAGTGGAAATCAACCTATTCAAATAATACAGTTGCTTATACCGCATCACAATACCAACCCATTACCGACCCACTGTACTGGTCTCCTCCCACAATGAGAAGTGGTTAAGGCCGTAGTCCACCACGCTGGCCCAGTGCGGATTGGTGGACTTCACACACCTTTTTACGATTGGCGTAGTTTGCAGCTACCCTGCTTTCTGAGTCAAAGGCCGTGAAAATGTTTGTGTGATGAGCATGAATGTTTTTCAGTGTCTGGGTGTTTATGTGTATATTCTAAGTATTTATGTATATTATTTATAAAAATATTCATTAGTCATCTTAGTACCCATAACACAAGCTACGCTTACTTTGGGGCTAGATGGCAATGTGTGCGTTGTCGTTATAAAATAAATTAATAATATCTTTGAATTAATAAATAAATAAATTTATAATACCTTTGAGAACTTTATGAAGAACTCTCAGGTACGCAGGTTTCCTCACGATGTCTTCCTTCACAGTTGAAGCAAGTGGTATTTTTACTGCTTTAAACACAAATAACTTTCATAACTTAGAGTTGCGTGCCGGGATAGTAACTCGGTTCGCCGAAAGTGAAGTCCTATCCACTGGGCTATCACCGCTTCCCTTTTTATGTCACATAAAAAATAAAAAATAAAAAAAATTAAAATACACTTTTTTGTAAAACTAACGCAACGAATAAATCATATCATATACTCAATAACAAAAAATCCTAGTGATATTTAATAAGAATAGTAGGGTAACATTACTGTTATCGCCACACAACCAATTATTGGCGCCTTGATAGTTCATTCTTTGAATCGAAACATAATACTTTTTGGAAAAACGTATTTTGTAGTTGAATAATAATAGAAGTGAGATTTAAAAAAAGTTAATAGGTCTTCCATCGTCCCTAGCACTTATTACCTACCTAGTAAATACAGGAAATGAGCCTTTTCAGCTAAATGTCATTAATGCAATATTATACGATGTTATAAGCAGGATAAGTAATACTCTGTACTACTTATTTAATATTGTAATTTTTAATTTATTAAATTATATTGGAGGAAAAAGTCTTATTTCTAAACTTTTTATCCTTGCAAAAGCAAATTATTTAACATAATAACATAACACTACATAATAGTAATATTGTGTAAACTGGCAACCCATCTAGTGTATAATGGGTGCTTTACCCTAGTAGGTTTACATATTTTAGCATTACCTATCTTGTAACATCAAGTTTTCGTTACAAGTCGGAATAATATCGGAATATTTCCCGGACTGGTTATGCTACACTGGTGATTCAGGTTTGAGTGTAAAAGTTCTACTAGTTACGTAATAAATGTAATGAAAAATTACTTTACCTGCATATTTTCTTAGCGAATCGATTTCCGGCTTACATCAGCCCGTATCGCGTAAGATAGATAGATTGAAGTATAATATATTTGTATATGTATATACTATCTTCTTCGTTATCTTATTTTATATACATATATTCAAATAATATAAAAATGAATTGATTTTTGTAAATGTTTCAAAATGACTGGAATGATTTGCTTTTTTTTTGCCTCAATACATTTTCCTCAATGGTTTAGAAAAAAAAATTGACAAGTCTAACGCTGGTTGGTGTAAAACTAGTTCAAAACAATAATAAAATTAACACTAAAATAGAAAAGCAATAAGGAAAAGTACATTCAAATAAAGAATTCAATGTTCGGCGCACTGGTGTTTTAATACCAAGAGTAGGTCGTACTACAGCGGTCGGTTTTATACATAAGTAGAGACTGCCTCAGGTAATAAATTTGACTTAAACCCCACAAAACAAGCCTCCCAAGCCCTAAAGGTTAATCGAGTATTCAAACGTATATAATAGGCTTACTTATGACTTGTTTTTCTGTGAATAGATAAAAAAAAAACCTCCCAAGGTAAACCGGTAGAAAATGTTCCTTGCATTGAGTAGGCGCGTGTACTATAAATGCCTATATTTAACCTGTTTACTTGTGATTGCTCGGTGTTTACGATTGTTTTATATATGTTTATGCATTTTTATGTCTAAATGAAATTATTGTTTTGGCCTTTAAATTATAGTTTATTTATAAAACAATGGAAATAAAATCGCTTTTTAACCGAATTCACAACTGAGGAGTTTATCAAATCGGATGTTTTCTTAATGTATGTTTGGACATAACTCCATCATATATGTGATTATATATATATATATTATATTATATATATATATATATATATAATCACACTACATAACATTACACATGTACACTCGAAATGGTTTATATGATTTACACAAAAAAAAATTCTTTAGTTAGTAGTAAATTTATTTTATATTAAAATAGCTTCTGCCCGCGACTTCGTCTGCGAGGACTTCAAAGTTCCGTCTAAAGCTTCAGTAGTATATGTCTAAGTAAGAAAGTATATGTGTGACATGCATATATGACAAAATTTCAAAGCGGTCTGCCCGCGGCTTAGCTCGGACACATTTTTAAATTTTTCTTCGGGAGGTACTTAAGGAATTGAGATAAAAGGTAGCCTTTGTTCTTTTCCATGTCAAAGGCTACATGCATGCCGAATTTCATCCAAATCCGTTCAGCCGTTTTTGCGTGATTGAGAAACATCCACGCTTTCACATTTATAATATTAGTAGGATTCATTGCAATGACGTGTAACAATAATAATAATGCTTCAAAAGGTTGTATATTCGTCCTTTTGTATACTAAACCAATTTAGATAGTTAGGATTAGCTTGCTAAGTTTTTGTTTAGTAAAAAGAGGAGGCCTGTAGCCTCGATTTAAGCGGAAAACAGATGATTAAATCTTTAGAGACGACATTAAAACTGCAAGTCCCCTGCTTTGAATATAATTTAACGCAGGATAGGAGGTCAACATAATACTTCATATTTTGCCTTTTATTTGCTTTGTCTTTGCCTGTAGCTTGCTTTCTAGAGACGGGTATAGACACAGGATATTAGAAATTCAATTTATCGATTGCTAGAGTAATCAAATTTCTGATAAAAAAATCCGCACTGAGCTAGCGTAGTGGAATACGGCCTAAATCCTTTGCATTATGGGAGAAGATCCATAGGTAGCTAGTAATAATATATATACTACGATAATACACACATCGCCATCTAGTCCGAAAGCAAGCGTAGCTTGCGTTATGGTTACTAACACGACTGCTGAATATTTTTATAAATAATATACATAAATACTTATAATATAAAAATAAACACCTAGACACTGAAAAACATTCATGTTCATCACAGTAACATTCTCCAGTTGTGGGAATCGAACCTACAGCCTTGGACCCAAAAAACAGGGTCGCTACCAACTGCGTCAATAGGCGGTCTATTGTAATGTTACTAAGGCGACAGATGCCGCGCTATATATGGACAAACAGAACTCTATAATGGAGAGTGTTCCGAAGAGTTGTTTGCGTTGATACCTCCTTCCCTGTTCTCTGACCGCACGTCGTAGAAATAAATTCCACCCTCATCATCTGGATGCCTGGTATTCTTCTACTGTTCGAAATACCAGATTATTTCTACCGCGCACTTGCAAACTGTGGAACAATCTCCCATCTGATGTGTTTCCTCAAAAATACAATCTAGGATTATTCAAGGGGCTGACAAACAAATTCCTTAAAAGCCGGCAACGCATCGGTGGCTCCTCTGGTGCTGCAGATGTTTATGGGCGGCGGTGATCACAGGTGACCCACTTGCTCGTTTGCCCGCTATTAATATTAAAAAAAAAAAAAAAAAAACAGACAGTTTAGCATTTATTATAATAAGCACGGATATCGATGATGTAATCAAGATCGGCTAATCCGTGTGACATGGAGTTTGAACAAAACGTGTACGGTGCAACGCTCCCAAGCGATTTGCAAGCAGACATCTGATAAGCTTCAAGGCATGGGGTGAACACTCCCGCACAATACGCGTGATGGGAGATACCTGGAAGTGAAAACATTTAGAATCTAGATTACCTCAAAATATTCTTGTAGACATTCGGGACAATAACTTAAAATATCGACAAGGAATGTCTGAGTGACTCAGTGAGGGATCAGAAAACATATGCGTACGGTTGGCCTACGTAATCGATTCCGAAATTAGATTAATAAAATATACTGCGACAATACACACATCGCCATCTAGCCCCTAAGTAGGCGTAGCTTTTGTTATGGGTACTAAGATGACTGATGAAAATGTTTATGAATAATATACATAAATACTTATAATATACAGATAAACACCTATATAATTGACGGCCTATTGGCGCAGTTTGCAGCGACCCTGCTTTCTGAGTCCAAGGCCGTGGGTTCGATTCCCACAACTGGAAAATGTTTGTGTGATGAGCATGAATGTTTTTCGGTGTCTGGGTGTTTATATGTATATTATAAGTATTTATGTATTATATTCATAAAAATATTCAACAGCTATCTCAGTAGCCATAACACAAGCTACGCTTACTTTGGGGCTAGCTGGCGATGTGTGTATTGTCGTAGTATCTTAATTTATTATTTTACCTAGACACTGAAAATCATTCATGATCATCACACAAACATTTTGTGCAAAAGCACAGTCAGCAGGTATCTATTAAAATTAAAATTCAAAATGCATATTCATCTATTTCAAGACCTAGTTTGAAGCGGTGATGGCGCAGTGGGTAGGACCACGACTTCGCTTTCGGGCCGAGTTCGAATCTAGCACGCACCGCATTTTTTTTTAAGTTATCTGCGTTTTAAGTAATTAAAAATATCACTTGTTTCGACGGTGAAGGAAAACGTGTGAAAACCTGAGAGCCCCACACAATGTTCTTAAACTTATGTGGAGTCCACCAATCCGCACTGGGCCAGCGTGGTGGACTACGGCCTTAGCCCCTTCTCATTGTGGGAGGAGAGCCGCGCCCTGTAGTGAGTCGGTAACGAGTCGATATGATGAGGCAAAGTTAATAAGCACTTTTCAAACGTAAAGTCAGTCTTTATCAAACTAAATAACAAAAGAAAGGTGTGAATTTTCTGGTGGGGCGACTGTTGAGGGGAGCTCAGTGTGGCTGAGCAGAACGGTAGTGGGATCGAGGCTGGTGGGGGATCGAAAGTTGCGTCACCTTGACCTCGATATGCGTCTGCGCATGTCCTACTGCACTTTTCTCGCCGGTGGTCACTTTATTAACACTATCTTTTGTCTTTTTTACTCCACTATCAGTTAGCTTTTGACTGCAATCTCACCTGGTAATGAATTAATAAATATAATATAAATAAATATAATACGGCAATACACACATCGCCATCTAGGCCCTAATAAATATAATATAAATAAATATAATACGGCAATACACACATCGCCATCTAGCCCCAAAGTAAGCGTAGCGTAGTGTTACTAAGATAAGTGATGAATTTGAATTATGAAGTATTTATGAATAATATACATAAATACTTACACTATACAGATAAACACCCGGACACTGAAAAACATTTATATTCATCACACAAGCATTTTCTAGTTGTGGGATTCGAACCCACGGCCTGGGACTCAGATAGCACGGCCACTGCCCACTGCGCCAATCAGCTGTCTCAAGACATGATGCAGTCGAAGATGGTAACATGCTAACCTGTTAGGGATAAGGCAGTTGTAAGCTGTACATCGTACCGGTACGCTAAATCGATAGGCGGCTCGTATTGGGCAGTAAGTTAGCCCGCTGCCATCTTAGACGCCAACATGAGCGAGTATGTAAGTGATACCCTTAATTGGTTTCTACTCGACATCGCACCGGAACGCTAAATCGCTTAGCGGCACGTCTTTGTCGGTAAGGTAGTAACTAGCGAAGGCCGAAGCCTCCCAGCAGACCTGATCTTAAATAAATAATTCAGGAGTGACAAATTGCCCCCGCTTCGAATAGAACCCTGAACCTTCCACACCTACCACTTATAAACCATTGCGCCTGTGAGGCTGCGTGAGTGAGGTTTTTGTTTACTGTACACGAGCTTCATGTTTACAATAAACAAAAAAACATAGATAGTTTGTCAACCGAAAATTCTGGCAACATGTAACGTGATAGCGCTAATTAATTGGGGGTAATAAATTAAAACCCTCTATCCACCCCTAGTTTACGTCATCGCTTAATAATGCTAAGGGTTCAGTTGCGAAAGGGTGGAAAATTTAGAAAATTATATTAAAACAGCGGTGCTTTAAGTAGTGCTTAAGTTTGACGACCCTGGCACAATGGTGAGCGCTCTGAATTTGAGGAGGAGGTTTCGGGTTCGATTCCCAGTAGGGGCAATTTTGGAATTCCATTCCTAAATTGTCTCTGGTCTGGTCTGGTGGTACGCTTTGGCCGTGGCTAGTTACCATGCTACCGACTAAGACTACCGTTAAGACGTGCCGCTAAGCGATTTAGCTTTCCGTGATTTAGTGCCGCGGTCGAAGCCTCCCACCAGACCAGAGATAATCCAGAAATTATAAATTCCCAAATTGTCCCTTTCGAATTCAAATTCAAAGTTTCTTGGTTCATGTAGGCCTATCACAGGCACTTATGAAGCGTTCACAAATATATGTTTACATCATTGTAAGGGGATGGTGGTAACTTCGTTCGCCAACTTAAACCTAAAGCTACGAGGGCTCCAAACGCGCCCTGGTTTAAGAAGAGCCCACAACAAATTGACCCAGTTTTTTTTTGTTATCACCATCTAACAATAAATTAGTATTAATCTATGAAGTTAGAGCAATTCAGAACCAACCTTTTTTATCGTTTAAGTAATCTTTAACATTATAATAGGGTTTTTTTGTAAGCTTACGTAAAATAATAAATAAATTATAAATTACACCATACAGATTCAAAATTAATTTATTTCAAATAGGCCTAATATAAGCACTTTTGAAACGTCAAGTCTGTCTGTGTGTAGTGACTCTACCACCAGTTCGGAAGGCAGATTCTACCGAGAAGAAACCGGCAAGAAACTCAGCAGTTGCTCTTTTCCAATATCAACAATTTACATTTTACGTTTTAAAATTCATTTTTCTAACTTATGAGAAATGAAAGCGGAGCCGGATGCTTCCAAGCAACCTTGTCATTAAGAAATTCATCAATTATATAATAACCTCGCTGTAATAAATGTGTTTTAACACATTCTTCAAACTTATGGGTAGGTCCAAAATTTCCTTAGGAATCATATTATACTCAATCCCACAAATGACTTTTGCACATTTCGCAGACGATATGCAGATGTCATTAATTTATAACCATTTCTTGTAAGTCTTAATTTTCATAATATAGCGTTACAATTGGTCAAGCTTTCTTTGGTTGTCATACAAACTTTAGTTATGCAGAAAGTTGTACGCGGTCCTTGCTAGTACATTTTTATATTACGAAGGCTACTATTTACCTTACTGTCTTCTTGCAAAATGGCCCAAAAAGAAGAAATATAACCCGATCCATGACTTTTGAATGAATGAATGAATACACTTTTATTGTACACCACATAAATATATTGTAAAATTATAAGTAAAAATTTAACAAAAAGTATACAATTTTTGCCTCAAGTACCACGAGAAGGTATGTCAAGGAGTTTTTTATATTTGTTTGCTATTTGTATAATGATAATAATATAATTTTAAACCTGGCTAAGTTTGTTGTTGGCTCTTCTTATACCAGCGATTGGAACCCTCGTAGCTGTAGTTTTAAGTTAACGATTGTAGTTATCACCATCACCTAACTTTATTCAAAAGAAATTCACAATTCATTTATTTCAAGTAGGCCTAATATGAGCACTTTTGAAACGTCTAGTCTGTCTGTTTGTAGTGAATCTACCACCGGTTCGGAAGGCAGATTCTACCGAGAAGAAACCGGCAACAGTTGCTCTTTTCCAACATCAAAAATATACATTTCACATTTTAACACTCATTTTTCTATCTCGGTATTAGTGGTAACATGTTATATGTATGAAAGCTTCATAAGTGCCTGTGATAAGTTCTCTATGAATAAAACATTTTTGAATTTAAAGACTGTAAACGATAGTTAGCAAACGCTATCCGTTTGCTAACTATGAAAATCGGTCGGTCTAACAATATCGAAACTTGCAAAGGATAGGCGCCATATTATGTATCCACTATTTTAATACTATTCCGTACTATCCCACGTGCATACGGCTCAACACGTGTGGTGACGTCACGGTCGATTGAATGACGTCATGAATAGGTACGTACGTCATGCTAAAACACGACATCGGCTAGTACGAACTTGGGCTCATTTTCTCGTCCGCCTAACTGTCTCTATCTAGATGTCCGTTAGATTTGGGGTTTACTACCATCGCATATTGCAGTATTATTTTAAAATGACAGGTTATTTGACAGACCTTGCGTCCTGATGATTATCAATACAGTGATAATGAATGAATGAATGAATGAATACACTTTTATTGTACACCACAGAGAAAATTTACAGAGATACAAATACAACAGCACAATAAGGTAGAACGTACAATTTGGCGGCCTTATCGCTAAATAGCGATCTCTTCCAGGCAACCAAAGGCATACAAGAAAATGTTATAAGAAATAAGTAGGTGGTACAACAACAACATGGTGATACTACTCTACTAAGTCTAAAGCCGTCCACTGCTCGACTAAAAGCCTCTTTAAAAGGTATAACTAGCCAGTAGTCGTCACGCTGAGCTGACGGATTAATGATCGCAGTGGATGGTATGACAGAGGTCGCTTTTTTATAGTAATAATGGACGGACCAAGCAGATGGCCAAAACACGTCAAGTCGGTCTGTTTGTAGTGACTCTTTAACCGGTTGTGAAGGCAGATTCCACTGACACTTCCACTACAAGTCAGCCCTTGACTGCAATCTCAAAAAGGTGATGACGCAGTCTAAGATGGTAGCGGGCTAGCCTGTTAGAGAGCATGGTAGCCATACCCCTCGTTTTCCACGCGATATCGCACCGGAACACTAAATCGCTTAGCGGAACGTCTTTGTTGGTAGGGTGGTAACTAGCCACGGCCAAAGCGTCCCATCAGACCGGACCAGAGAAAATTCAGAAATAATAAATTCCCAATTTGCCTCTTCCCGGAATCAAACCTCCTACATAAAATCATAGCGCTCATCGTTGCGCCACAGAGGTAACAAGGTATTTTGATTCGCCGTCACCACGCGGGACAAGAAAAAATAACGATAAAAATATTATATTAGCTTGTTTGGCACTTGTTTTTTTTATATTTTTGAATTACACTTCACACTAAAGAGTAATGAAATAAGGTTTACATTATACCACAAGTTAGAAAAACTTTGTAACACTAATTGATTGACGGACGGCCGATTGGCGCAGTTTGCAGCGACCCTGCTTTCTGAGTCCAAGGCCGTGGGTTCGATTCCCACAACTGGAAAATGTTTGTGTGATGAGCATGAATGTTTTTCAGTGTCTGGTAGTTTATAATATTTATGTATATTATTCATAAAAATATCCATCAGTCATCTCAGTACCCATAACACAAGCTACGCTTATTTTGGGGCTATATGGCGATGTGTGTGAATTATTTATTTATTTATTGAATTATTAATATTCGTGTGTTTTGTTTCGGGAGTTCGAAGCATTCGCGATGCATTCACATGTAGCCTGGAGGTTCCATTCATGTTAGCTCGACACTTTTACGTTTATTCCCATAAAAGTATCCCCGGGAATAAAACCTCCTGTAAACCTCCCTGCGTGGTATAACGGACAAGTTCTATTCGAGATATTCATGGGTTTAAATGTTTTCTATTTATGTTAAGTTTATACCTTAAGGACTTCGGCCTAACTTTCTTAAGGCCGAGTTCGAATCCACTCACTATTTGTGAATAAATAATAATAAATAAATATACTACGACAATACACACATCGTCATGTAGCCCTAAAGTAAGCGTAGCTTGTGTTATGGGTACTAAGATAACTGTTGCATATTTATATGAATAATATAGGTACATAAATACTTAGTATATACATATAAACACCCAGACACTGAAAAACATTCGTGCTCTTCACACAAACACTTTTCACTACTGGGAATCGAACTCACGGCCTTGGACTCAGAAAGCAGGGTCGCTGCAAATTGCGCGATCGGGCGTCAGCTATATGCAATTAAAATATCACTTGCTTTAACGGTGAAGGAAAACATCGTCAGGAATCCTGCATGCCTGAGAGCTCTCTTTACTCTTCTCAAAGGCGTGTGAACGCTCTGACGTTTGAAAGGTTTTGCTTGTTCAATTGCGACAAGACATTGCTTAACTATTCCAACGTTATGCCATGTGTATTAAGTACTTAAAACTTTGCAGTATTTAGCAATTATATAGCCATTATAAACAGTCGGAAAGTTGTTTCTTCTTCGTCTTATATAATATACCCAGGCAGTGTAATCGTGTCACAGGATTCAAAATCATTGCTTAACGGTTCCGACGTTACGCCATGTTAATAAATAAGACCCATAGAGATGGCTCGACAAACTCGAAACTTGGCGTGCACTTAATACGTGCAGAAAAGCACTGGCTTCCGTATTTCGCGCCTTAGAATAATTAGGCAACTAATATATATGTATCGCGCCCGTAATCTGTAGGTACGTGAGTAGACGACTTTCTAACTCATTTACATGTGAGAGTACCGTTACCTGCAGCGTTACATAATCTACTGCGTTTTTTAAAATACTAATATTACAAGTGCAAAAGTTTATGTGCGGCCAAACCACAGACATAACTCTTATGGAACATGCTGCTACCAAGCCGGCGTCCTGGAGACGTGCATTAGGATATTTCTCATCCTGGAAAAGCATCTGGGAACCGTTCCTTTGGGACATAATTTTGGTACATTTGACGGCCAATTAGCGCAGTGGGCATCGACCCTGCTTTCTGAGTCCAAGGCCGTGGGTTCGACTCCCACAACTGGAAAATGTTTCTGTAATGAACACAAAAAATTTTCAGTGTCTGTGCGTATATGTATATATTATAAGTATTTATGTATATTATTCATTAAAATATTAATCAGTCATCTTAGTACCGATAACACAAGCTACGCTTACTTTGGGGCTAGATGGCGTGAATGGATTATCGTAGTAGTTTATTTGTAGTATAATATTATGCGCGGCTTAACAGCTGTATTTATTCGTACTTATAGCTTGCATTCAAGTTCAGAAAAACATGAGGCTCTTGCGAAAACCCAAATAAGAGACTAAATTGAGTCCAAAAGCTGTTGGGCTTCTGAAAGAAATATCTTTAGAGATAATTTGTCCTTGTGATCCTGTCTGTCACAAGGTTAGGTTAAGGTTAAAATAAATATATAATATTAGTTAAATAAGTCACATAAGCGACACCTAGTGAAGACAAATGTCACTATATACTTTAAGTATTGTTATTTAGTTTTATGTTAATCGCTTTACATGACCCTTGTATTCTTTCCAATGTAGAGTTTTTATCTGCAGGCAATATTCAAAATGTGATAATGCAGTCTAAGATGGTAGCGGGCTAATCAGGTTTTTACGCGACATCGCACCGGTACGTGTTTGCCGGTAGGGTGGTAACTAGCCACGGAGACCAGAATCAATTCAGATATTAAAAATTCCCAAATGGCCCCTGCCGGGAATCGAAACCTGGACCTCCTACTTGAATTCACAGCGCTCACCGTTGCGCCAGGGAGGTCGTCAACGTCATGGGTCTAAAACAGTCTCTCCTATGAGCAGTGGCGTGCACTGGGTTTCTTACCAGGGTATGCATACAGCAGGAAAATTCCATAAAATGGAAAAAATCCTCCTCTTACACGGGCCATATTTCAATTTTAGGGTATGCAGTGCTTTTGGGCATATATGAAGTGCACGCCACTGCCTATGAAAGACGAGGCCTGTATACAGCAGTGAGCCGTTAATAGGCATGATGAAGATATCTCATACTATACGACTCTACCTCGTATACAATAAGAAGGTATCTCATTGTACACGAGGTAGTTACACTAGGGTGTGATTTCAAAGATTCTTGACGTAAAAATTAAATATGTCCTTAATCCTAACAAGGAGTTGGATACACGACCGGAATATTAATGTCAGGCCATTGTATTAAGCTTAGCCCAAAAACTGTCTGATCTTATTTTTAGTAACCAAGTACCAAGCGACGTTCGATTGAATGCTAATAACTTCAGAGAAGGCAATTTGCTGCACGCATGATGACGACCTCTCGGGTGCAACGATGCGAATATAGGAGGTACTTGGTGCGATTTTTGGTAAGGTCACTTTGAAAGTAGTGAAAAAAAAGAAGACAGCGTTTTTAGTACGCTTTTTGAGTTGTTGGTGGCTATGGATCAGTATAGGTATTGGGCACATCATTTAGTATAAGAAGAAGAAGAAAAAGAAATACTTTATTGCACACAAACACCAAAATATACATAAAATAAAGAATAAGCAAAAGAACAAAAATTGTAGGCATGCAAAGGCGGCCTTATTGCTGCAAGCAATCTCTTACAGGCAACCTCTGGCAGAAGGAAAAGCTGCAAGAGAGCGGGGTAGCGCAATTATATGTACATACATATTCGAAAATTAATAATAAATGACGGACCAAATTCAAGTTCAAAAATTCTTTATTCCTATGTGCCTGTCACAGTTACATAGTTCAATAAAGGCCTTATATAAGCACAGTTGAAACGTCAAGTATGTCTGTTTGCAGTGACTCTACCTCGGGTTCGCAAGACATATTCTACCGAGAAGAAGCAAGCAAGAATATTCATCAGTTGCTCTTTTCCCTTCGAAGTAAATAAAGGAGGGTTTCAAACGCACCCTGGTCTAAGAAAAGCTTACTTAATTTAACCTGCACTCTACCTGATACTCTGCTAATTTAAAAGGGCGTAAAACACGAGTTTGCAGTTAAATGTCGTTTGACATTGACTCCGTAAATATACCTACTTACAACATTATTTAAATTAAAAACTATCGTCAATTAAAGGTGCAGCGTGTTGTGTAATTAATATTCTGTGACTTTGAAAACTTTGAAGGTACTAAAACGTTACCAAAAATGAAAAAGTTCCCTGTCTAGCTCACCTTCAGTGGGCACGATAAGACTTCAGTCGCCATTAACGTAACTTTAACAGCCTAATTTACATCGTATCTCCTTTGAATATGAATGAATATTGCTTAACGATAACGTATAATCCTAAAAAAAATTACACCGATACTAGTTCTTAAGTAAAACCGCGAGAGCTCAAAATCATTTGACAATTCGTTTAGACTGTTTTAAATGCACCGTGCCAGTCTACTGAGCAAATTTGCACCATAAATAAAATGAAAATGGCCTATAACACATTAGCAGTAGGTTGCGTCGGTTGGGACTATTTGGAATTAGCGAGAAACCGCCAAAATGCATCGGAAGGTCAACGAACCTCGGCCGCCAAGGACAGTGCATTCCATTTTTAAATTTAAAGCTAGCGCGCCAATAGAAGGCAGGATCTAAATAGGGCGGCCATCTTGGGTCGTCATTTTTCGCGGGAAGACTCTTTTTAATTGCACCATTTGCATTTTTGAGGTTTGGCTATCATTTTTTGGGACAAACAATAGCAGTTTTGCGTATTATTTCGACGTAATTAGAGAGCGGTAACGAGATGGCTGTTTTGACAGAGAGGTCCTTAAATTATGCTTGTACCCAAAGAGATGTTACTAGAGTTAGAGTCAAATTTACTGATGCCCGCAGACTCGGGTTAACTTTAATCGATGGTATCCAGGCCGGGCATTTTGAGCCATTATATTAATCGATTAACTTAACATATATATATACCGCATCATTAGTAAATGATAAACATGTAATAAGTATACATGTATGTATATATAAATAAATAAATAAATAAATATACTACGACAATACACACATCGCCACCTAGCCCCAAAGTAAGCGTAGCTTGTGTTATGGGTACTAAGATGACTGGTGAATATTTTTAGGAATTATATATAAATAAATACTTAGAAAATACATATAAACACCCAGACACTGAAAAACACTTATGCTCATCACACAAACATTTTCCAGTTGTGGGAATCGAACCCACGGCCTTGGACTCAGAAAGCAGGGTCGCTGCCCACTGCGCCAGTCGGCCGTCAATATATATATACTGCTAAAGCTATGGGTATTTTACGTCCTTCCAGTTATTTGGTTTGCTCTTATGACGGTAAAAAGGGTTTGGCATGACCTAGCCAACTGGTAAGATACTATCTAGTGTTCGTAAAAAAGCTTTATACCTCTAGAGGTAACAGCAACTCACTGATTGCACTCCTCTTATGTTATTATTGATGTTTATATAATTGCATCCAGTTATGCAGAAGTAGCGTATTGCGGAGCAGTTATGTCCAATAAAATATATTATGGTCTTAGTCACGTTAAATATCAATTTACTGTATATATATAGCCTATCTTGGTAGAGGCCTTTCGTCTAACAGTCCACTGTTGGACTAAAGGCCTCTCCCAGTGCAGGGTTTGCCTAAAATAACCACGATTGTTGATTGATTTCCAGCAAACTTAACACTTATACGTATCACAAAAATTTGATTTGCGAGGTCGCGTCATCTCTAGCACTCGGTATATTATTGATCAAAACTCGCACCTATCTTATGTAGACAACACAATAATTGTAGTTCCAATGAAAAAAAATTAAACTGGTTACTGATAAAAAAACGAGTTTTTCTTATTTATCGTAAACAGAGCGGTAGGTAATTTATAGAATCCATTTGTGTAGTTAGCATAAATTGCATTACAATCTATTTGTAATACGTATTAAGCTTAATTGTGTATTTTTGAACGCAGTAATCGCAAGAACTGTCAACCTTATTTAAAAATACATATTTGAGCTAAACGCCCAGAAAGAGATACCCACATTGAGTGTTAAAAAACTAATCATCTTATCATTACAAACAGAACTAATAGCTGGATATATATTAATATAAATGTTTCTCTTAACACAGGTATAATTAATATAAATAAATTTAATATCAATTATCATCCTAGGCCTAAGGATGCGTGTCTGTATCCTAGCGATACCAGTCGATAGCTGTAAGAGCTGAACAACACTTACAGCTTAGGTGGACTCTAGATGAAAAAGTATCTCACTGAAAAACTCTAAATAAGTACCTAGTTTATGAGAAGCATAACAATACTCTTAGCTAATTATTGTATTGAGGACTTGTATTTTCCCGACAGAAATTTTATGTTGCTTGTACGGGAGCTATGGTGATACGCTCGACCGTAACAATAGGAAGATCTTCCTACGAGCGGGTGATCGTGCTCGGGGACCGAGGTCCGAACATTCCTATTTGGAAGTTGTATATATAGGCATTCTTCGTGAACACTTCGCTAGCGCGATGCAGGATTTTTGTAGCACCATCTAGTTATGTAATGTGGAGACCGCCTACATGCTCTTTATTCGCGATGGTTTTCCACTTACAATCAGGCAGGCCATATGCTTCATACGTCACTTAGTACTATAAAAAAATAACTTGTCACAAAAGGTAAGATGTAGAAGTTTTATACTCATTGACAAATGCTACCATTCATTAGTATATGCTGAACATACACATTATTTATTGTGTTTTTATTGTTAACATTCGCTTTCCACAAGTCATACATTCATAGAAAATATAACAAAACAAATATCAAACACAAAATAAATAATTATTTTGTCTAAAACACACATTTTTTTAACAATAGTAAAGCACAAATACCGCCAATAACAAATATCGTGATCATAAAAACTACAGAAAAGAAACAAAAAACAGTTCACATCCGAGAGTGAAACTAAAAATACGAGTAGCCACGTCATGCAGCCATCGCTAGTCTATAATACATGACCTAGCCAATTGGCGCAAAGTTATCTATTCAGAGAACAAAACTATCAGATTTTGTTTTTTACGAGCTTTTTTTTAGTTTCACCTGTCACCGGTTTCTGTCTTTCTGTAATCGTTAATTGCAAGTTAAATTTGAACCCCCTTCAAGATTCCATTTCCAAAGGATTAGTTTTTTCATACCTAGTATATTTATTACATTATGGTATATTTTACTCTTGTCTGTATACGAGATAATTATGCAACTGCAATGTCCAATAAGGGCCAAAGGCACGAGAGTTTAATGACTTATTACGTATGCAATATGCATAGATGAGTTTATCTACAAATAGGAATAATTAATAATAAAATAAAATTCGTTTATGAATTACTTACGTACGTGTTTATATTTTTTTTCGTTACGTATTTTTTTCAGGGGATTTTGTAGAGATGACTAATTTTTATGGAACCATTATGCAGTGCAGTTTTCTTCAATTTGCAGCCCTATGACGATCTGTTTAATTCAGACAATTTTGTTTAAAATCAATCAACACGGGTAAAAATTGCAAAATAATCCGTTCAAATAAATAGTACCGACTTTTATTCAAGACAAAGAAATTAGGTCCACATAGCCAAGTCTTCTGTTTATACTTTTTTTATTGTCCATGAATGCAGATGAGCTTCAGTCTCTGTTTATGGCATATACGGTATGATGTAGAGTCTGTTTAGATATAGACCTTTGCCTTTCTGAAGATTAGAATATTTGTCCTATATCGATGCTGTCAAATTCATAATTGGAACATTTGATACTGAAGTAAATATTTTGCTTAAACAAGTATGAAAACTAGACTAAATAAGTAAGTTATAATGTAAAGTACATTATAAATCTATTAATAGCAGTTACGAATAGGTGGACGTGGGTTTTTATAGACGCTTCGTCATAGTTAGTCACTTGTTAAGAGCATGACCTAGCCAAGTGGTTAGGTATTATCTAGTGTTCGAGTTTGAAGCGGAACTAGCCAGTAAAATTACAGAACGTAAACAAATGCCTTTGTGATCGTAAAAAGTGTTAACCTCACTGGTACAGTGGTGAGCGCCTAAGTGGGAGGTCCCGGGTCCGATCCGCACTGGACCAGCGTGGCGGCCTTACCCCTTCTCATTGTGGAAGGAGACCCGTGCCCTGTAGATGCCGGTGGGCCGGTGACGATGATGATGATGCACATGAGTAATAAACGGAGAACGTCTCTCCGCTGTCAGTAATCTGTCAAGTTTATTATAAACCATATAGTGTGTGCACAGCGCAGCGTTCCAGCCTAACATTACGAAAATAAACCACGAAGCGCTTTCGAACCAAACAGCCACTAGTGAAACTGAATTTAGTCGTACGCTGTATAGTGCAACGACTCGCATAGCGATGTTCATCAATTCTATCGATATATTAGTCGATAAAATTATCACACTTAATCTCCCCTTTAAAATAAATAAGAATTGGTCACCATTACTCTGACTGATATAAGTTGCTCTCAATTTATTGTGCAACGACTCAAATTATATATTAGTCGATGAGAACCGTATTAAGAACCCCTTATATTATTGCCAGTGTTATTATTTTAGTTGCGCTCTGAAGTGGAATAGCTCTATACTATAGACCTTAATTATTATGATCAACATAATCATCTCTCTGTTGCCGCTAGGCAAGATACATGTACTTTCCAAAAATTCTAAAAATTCAAAATTCAAATATCTGGCGGACTTGACCGATTAAAACCACATGTAAGCAATAAGATAAACCGATAGCTAAATATGCTCTGGAGCGGGAGTCAAAAGATAGACTATCTAACTCTTGGTTGTTATATTTTTACTTATAATTTTTCGACACAGAAACCCATCATCCCAATATCTACCATTTATGCCTGATCCGAGAATCATACACAGTTCCTCGTAATACGTAGATTAAAAAAAAGCAGTAGTTTATTTTGTAAAACATTTATTGCTAACCATATTAAGATCGCTGGTAAATCTATTTAAAATTTTAATAGCCATTAGTTTACCTGCATTTATTCGCTCGCTAAATATACCATGTACATAGTGACGTTTGTAAAATCTTTCAATATTTATCCTTTTTGCTTATTACTGATTTACTCGTACTATTCAAAAGCATATATCTGTTATTTTCCTCGAAAAATGTACACTTATTTATTATTAGATCAGGCTCAGGCTGTAATTTGTGCAATTTAAACAACATTTAATTGCTATAATAAAGAATAGCGTATGATTTATAATATTTGTAGGTAGGTATATATATCAATTCACCTTTAAAGCGTATAATATATTTATATGCACACTAGAATTTGATGTGAATCAACCAACAATTAACCCGGTTGGCCTTGTGAAGAAGGCTGATGCCGGTACGATAATAACACATTTATAATGTTGCTGCGTTTTCTTGTGTTGGAATAATAAACTGCGTTTTTATAAATTTGACGTTTATAATCACCTGCTTCCTATTTACCTTCTGTGCTATTCAACTTCCTTGTTTTAAATTAATTGCATAAGCCAACAGACCTGAGCACTGGTTCTCTATGGTATTGTAATTTTAACAACATATATTATGCATTTTTACCCTTACTTGGAAGTTCAAGTGTAAAAATAGGAAAGCTTCCAAGTTACAATTTATGAGTACGAGTGAGTATGAATTTGGTCCCCTAATAGTTAAAAAATAATCTACACGCGACTATGACACTATGTAACAAGATATGTCACACGGGAGATCCTATGAAACTCCTATAATGAGACTACGAATTAATAAATTTTAAATTTCTATGTTTAAGTTTCTATGAGTGCTATAAAAATGTAGCTCTTGTTTACAAATACAATTATAAAAAAAATATATTGACTCAAATGGGTAAAACCATTGATACACAAAGCTACTGTTTAGCTTCGTGAATTAACTATATCAGAAATTCTACGCAGACAAAGTTGTGGCCATCAACTAGTATTAAAAAATGAATACCACCATCTGCATGTTTCAACTTTCCGATGCACCTTAAGTAACAACCGCGCCATAAAGAGCATAACTTTTTGAGAATGATCATAAATACTAAATTAGCATGTGCAACATAATATGCGAAGTCAGGAAACGATTGTTTCTCCAAGCTAACTCGTCGTGAATTCTTTAACAATCATTTGTATGCAACCAGTGTTGACCTCTAATTCAACATTGTCGGATTGGGCGTAAGCTGAATACTATTCGAAATAAACAAAATTTTGGAATTCACATACATTTCACACACACAGCGGTGAATTCTCAGTGCAAAATTGTAGGAGTTGGCTTCGATTAGTATACACATTTTAGTGTATAAAATTACTCACAAGATGAAAAAAGCACTGCAAATGCGCAAAGAAGGGACTTTTGGATGTGGAAAGTAAATTGAATGCTACTTATGAGGAAAACAATGAGTAAGTAGGATTAGATTATTGGACTGTCAAACGTTTTAAAGCATTTCCTTCTTAGACTGCATTTTTATTTACTTACAAATGAGATCACAGTCAAGCAATAATGATAATTGATAAAGTAATAATTTACATAGTATTGTCTTGAAGTACTATAAAAAGTTCAACGTACCGACCAATTGTGTTATTCAAAAGTAGTACAACGATTTCAATTTAAAATAACCTTAAGTCTAACCTTACGACAATAATAGGTATTGTAATATAAATAAGTAACATTGTTTCGTGAAAGAGGATCAGCGCATCCTGTTATATGTGATTTATTACGTTTTTAATTTCCGATGTGAAGTGTCCGAAAAATTTTAATGGCGCCGAAGTAGCCTCCGTGGGATATTAAAGCGTGTCGATTGAAGAGGTCGTTATCTACAGGCATTATTATTCGGAATCTGTCACCTTACTTACTGTAGTGTCTGTTCGAACACGTAGGTACAATATCATTATGTTTCGAATTGCAATACTAAGTGATAATATTAACGAATAACTATGACTTTAACAGAGAGTGAGTACACATAATATTTAAATATGTCTGTGATGTTTCTTAAGAGGTTCTGAGACAATAATAATTCAAGGACTAGGTATTAGGGCACTTGTTTTAACAAACAACAAGCATTCGGATGCTTAGTGCATGAACCAGGTGGTTAAGAACAATAGGTAAATAAAATAGCAAGCAACGGATAAAACATGCTATGTTTACGATTTGATAATCTTAGAGCCTTCAGTCATATGGCTTATTTTATATTATTGCTTTATTAAGAAATGTTTTTGTTTTTTAATTAATCAAAAAATAGCTTTTCTCTGCATTATATCAACATTATAAATAAAAATATTCGTCTTATAGGGGAAAACGATGGTCCAATATAAAGACTTAGATACAAAATAAGAAAAAAGGGGAGACCTTCCGTGTATAGTAACATATATATAATGAAATAATTAATAAAATGTATTGTTATGAAATAGCTTCTTTATTTGTGTTGTAAGATTGCAAGTCAGCTCTGTTACTTGCTGGATTTGTCCTCTTTTACTTCTTATCATATATAAAGGATCTTTATTTACTATCGAAAATATATGTATGAGAAATAAAAATAACTTAAAAGATAGAATGTGTTTTGTCTTAAATGTATATATAAATAAGTCCAAGGCAATAAAGATCCAAATATAAACCAGTGAATAAACAAGTAAATATGAGACCATAGTCACAAAAATTTATTATAAACGTGTTTATGAATTACGAGGAGGATGTTGAACGAATTTATGAAAATATCAATAAAATAAATTTATTTCTTCTATAATCAAGCTTAGACTTTTCATTATTAATCTTGATATAAAATTAGACTTTACTCGTGCGTTGTTGAATCTGAGAACGCCCGAATAGTTTCTACATGTCCAAAGTCCAAGTTGATCATGAATACCAATCACGACCTCCTTAATTAAACTCATTGACATCTATTAAATAAAAAAAACACTGAATTGAAATTCTCTCTTCTTCTCTGAAAGTAGTATCAAACTATTAAATCAATTTATCGATATTCCAAACTATCGAAAGAAGCCCATCACTAGTATTTCTAATTTCACGGTCGACGTGTCTATGTGTGCGTTGTGCTAGTGTGTGTGACCTTGCCGCGCGTTGCGTTTCGGCGGTCATTAAACCCGATGCATTCCCATCCCTTTGACTTTGGCAATGTACTATTTATACCTAGCATATGTAGGTAGGTACTGCATGTGCATATCCGAACAACTTTCGATCCTATGACTATTAGTTTTAGAGTGTATTTTTTCTGTTTAGATACCATCACATTTCTAAGGCATAGCACTTTCTTTGGACTAGCATTAATTATATTACTTTACTTGGTATGCAAATTTAAAACAATTTTCGATTTGATTACTAATATTTTTTGTTTTATTAGATACTAGCTGTTGCCCGCGACTTCGTCTGCGTTTTATTTTGTTATTTTATGTGGCAATTTAGTTCTAAAAGAAATTAAATTATCTTCGTTCATATTGGTCAAAATATTGCATAATCTGTGGTCGATATAAGTTAGAGTGGGAAGTGTCAAGTCACTATCGAAAAATAAATTATAAAGTTAATTCAAAGTTAAAATTGTTTGTTGATCGAGTAAATAATGATACACATAGATACACATTAGAGATACTAATACCCGTTTTTACGAACAACGAAACTAGGCAATGCATAAATAAGTAACGCTTAATCTAAGGAGTGTTACTTATTTAGGCATGTATTATATTTAGGATATATATATTAGGCTTATTTAGGACTTGTTGTCCAGTAAGTGTGTGTGTAAGTAAGTGGAAGGCAAACGGTCACGTGGTCGATCACCCACGCGTTGGACCGACATAATTAAAGCTACAACACAAACCTCCATAGTCTAATGTTCCAGAAACGTTGAAGATCGTAACAAGTGAAGGCGCATCGCGGGGGCTGCTGTAGGCAAAGAAAAAGAACCATCGTTAACCACGACCACTCTGTCAAGAGTGAACGACTAAGGAGAATCTAAGGAGATGTGTAGTCATACATCTACCGTTCACAAATAGTAATCACCTAAGAAGTGGTGTTTTTCTTTTCTATAGACATCGCCTAGATGATGATCATGAGATGTTTCTCAATAAGTTCAAAGTTTATATAAAACGTAAGCTTACAGAAAAACCCTATTATAATATTAAGGATTATTTAAACGATAAAAAAGCTTGGGTGTGAATTGCTCTAGTTTCATAGCTTAATTTAAATTTACTGGAAGATGGTGAGAACAAAAAAATAAATTTACCCGGCTAAGTTTGTTGTGGGCTCTTCTTAGACCAGGGCGCGTTTGGAACCCTCGTAGCTTTAGGTTTAAGTTGGCGAACGAAGTTATCACCATCCCGTTACAATTATGTAAACATATATGTATGAACGCTTCATAAGTGCCTGTGATAGGCCTACATAAATAAAGAAATTTTGAATTTTGAATTTTTAAACCATTAGGCATTCGATTTAGGCGATGCCTTGGTTTGGTGAACACGGGCATAAAACTATTAAACGCTGTAAGATATGAAAATGGGGTTTCTTTTATGAGCAAGTGCTTGATAAAATTGAATTGAAACAGAACGTTATCGTAGTTAAACAGGTGCGTAAAAAAATCCTACTGCAAGTTAGCTCTTAACTGCAATCTCACCTTGTGGTAAGTGATGACGCTGTCTAAGAGAGTACCACGTTTTGTATTATTTATACCCTTTTTTGTACTAAGCAATCCCTATCCCTACTAATATTATAAATGTAAAAGTAAGTTTGTTTGTTACGCTTTCACGCAAAAACTACTAAACCGATCGTCATGAAACTTTGTACACATATTTTTGAAGGTATTAGAATTAATATAGAAGGCTTTTTATCCCGAATTTAAGCTCAGTTCTTTTGGGAGAGGGGAGAAGGTGTTTGACGATTTTGTACCATAACGCCGTCAAATGATAACCGATTTAAATAATTACTTTTGTGCTTTGGAGCTCTTCTACTTTACCAAATTTCGTGTAGATCTGATGAATGTGATTGGAGATAGAGGACACAACTCCTCAGCGGACAGCAGCCAACCCGTCATTTAAGGCTTAGCTATTACAAATACATAAAGTGCGTAGAATTACACCTAAATCGAATGTCTTTCGAAAAACAAAAACAAACGCAGACGAAGTCGTGGGCAACAGATAGTATACAATAAAGAAAGAATAGCACAAAAATGTATTAATAATCTTATTAAAAGGGTTTGGCAGTTATTTTCCCAGTTTAGTGGGAGCGGTGGTAGCTCAGTGGCAGACTTCGACTTCACCCTCCGCGGGGCCCAGTTCAAATCCAAGCAGGCATCTTTAATTTTCTATGTTATGTGCGTTTTAAACAATTACAATATCACTTGCTTCACCGGTGAAGCAAAGCTTCGTAAGGAAACTTGCATGCCTGCGAGTTCTCAAAGGTGTGTGGTGTCCACCTGTCTGTACTGGGCCAGGATGGTGGACTACCGCCTTTACCCGTTCACATTGGAGGAGGAGACCCGTGTCCTGTAGCGGGCCGGTAATGGATTGGTAAGATGACGATGATGATTTGGTGAATCTGGTAGGTAATAGGCACCAAAAACTACATATAATATAAATGCTAACATTTTGTGTTTTATTCATATTTTGGGGTTCAAGTTTATTATTATGTAAGCATAAGTATTAAAACAAATCAAGTGAAAGTTGAATGAATGAAAGAATGAATATATGTTTATGTGGTGTACAATAAAAGTGTTATTGTACACCACATAAACATATAGTAAAATTATAAATAAAAAATTAACAAAAATTATTTATTTATTTAATGGACAATCAACAGGTAAGTATACAATTTGGCGGCCTTATCGCTACATAGCGATCTCTTCCAGGCAACCAAAGGCGTTAAACTTATCTCAAGAAGAGAGGTAGGTGCATTTAAATAAACATGCATGTAAACCTATATATACATAAATAATATATACATATAATAAACTTACAAAAAAATATATAGATACTGATAATTTATATATACCTATATAATTAATAAAGTTGTTAACTCACGTCAAAGTCACGGCCGAAGTCTTCCGTAACGAAAAAGAGCAGTTAAAGCTAATAAAAATCAAATTTTAAAATTCATTTATTTGAAGTGGGCCTAATATAAGCACTTTTGAAACGTCAAGTCAGTCTGTGTGTAGTGACTCTACCACCGGTTCGGAAGACAGATCCCACCGAGAATCCGGCAAGGAACTCAGCAGTTGCTCTTTTTCAAAATCATTTGTTTACATTAAAGCAATAGTTTTTTGACGGCTTTTTTTGTTTAGAATCTACTTTTCGCACCGATGTAGCTACTAAAAAATTAAAATTTGACGTCTCAATACTACCTGAAATTATAATATTTGTAGATGACCATAAACACCACCACACATGATTATCACCTATAATACTATTAGTATTTAAGTACCATTATTAAATCAAAATTAATAATTCAATAAATGTTATTGTAGCACACCGTACATAACGTTGCACTTTAAAAGCTTAAACATTCCAAATTCAAAATCCAATCTAAAACAATTAATCATTACCTACCACAGATAACGTAGTTAACATTCGTCTACCAGTCGTCTAGTCGACATATAACCTTATCCCATTAAACCCTTCAGTTACCTTTCTATTAATAAACGCTCTAAACTGAATGTAACACAGTTCTAATTAATGTACGCTTAATTATGCATTCAAATCGTTTTCAACGCGAAACCATGTTCCAAACTTAAACATTCCAAATACAAAATCTAACCCGAAACAAACCATTACCGCAGATTACGTATAACATCCGTCTACGAAGCGTCTAGTCGACTATTCACACGTCCAGTATTAACATACCCGGGGGATCGCATTCGAACCCCCTTATTGTTACTGTAGTTGTAGGGAGCGAGGGAGATGCGGGAGGTCAGTGTTAACTGGTCGATTCCATGTAGTGTGTGTAGTGGTCCTGACCTAGAGACGATAGTCGCGGCTCTAGGTCAAGGAAGGATAGACGCACACATGCAAGTTATTGGTTAGGACGGCTGCTCACTGAACACGCTACGTTTGTTTTGCTTTATGTTACTTTAACAAATGTCGTTTTAAATTTGAATTCTCTGTTCTTTCTAGAACTACAGACTGCAGATTAGCGATGCATTCATAAACTGTCCTTTATGACTCACAGTTATATTGTTCTCACATTATGGGTTACACTAATGAAATTTATGGTGAGATGTGTGACGCGATATTTCAATATTCGGATTGGTTTATGATTTTAGACAGTTCCACGTTCATCACGCACACGTCTTTTTCAATTTTAACCATAGAATATAGAGCGAGAAAGTTATAGATACCAGTTAGTGTCGTATAAACTGTATACATCAAGCAGTATTTCATAAAAGAGTTTAGCGGCACAAATAACCATGGTGGTAATACTTCCCCGGACGAGCTCTGTAGCAAAAAGTTTTACTACTATTATATATTACATGTTTTCGGCAAGGATGAAGTGCAGTGAAAAGTGAATGTGGTGTCAATTGTTTATAGCAACGATAATATCTATCAAACAAATAAAAATAAAATTTTCTTTTGAAAATTGCAACCATTCCATCAGTATTTTCTTAAGTAAGCCGACTATACAGACAACCAATTTTTTTTATTTGTAAGAAAATATCCTAGAATGTACGTCCGTCACGTCTATTGACTGCATTTATACACGCGTGTGGTGGAGTTTATTTTTATTGGTTGTTGCTCTTACGTTTATGTTTTATCATGATGTTTTGTCATTGATGTTTTAAAATTGAGCAGTTCGTTTCTCACAACTTGACAATGTTTGTGTGATGAACTTGAATGTTTCTCAGTGCTTGGGTGTTTTTCTATATGTTATAAGTATTTATGTATATTATTCATAAAATTATTCATCAGTTATCTTAGTACCCATAACACACTACGCTTACTTTGGAATTAGATGGCAATGGCATGGCATGGATGTGTATTGTCGCAGTATATTTATTTTATTTATTCACAGTTATTCATATAATTAAAGATACGTGTACAAACTTTAAATATTTTAAACTATAATAATGTAATTTAGTTTAGGTTTAGTGGCTGCAAATCCTAATGTTGATATCACACGGACGGACTACATTGATAGCGCTGTAGACATGTTCGCACACACACTCTAACTGGTAACATTCGATATTTGAAATGCGACTCGGTTACATTCTGCGAATTGTACGAATTCATTCTAAATTCAAAATAAATGTAGGAGAACTAAAATTCCGCGATTGTAGTTAACTTTTTAATATTTTTTTGTTTCAATAAGAAATGAACAGTTTTGGCTGAAAATAATTATCAAACTGAATTTGTTTTAGGCTTCTTCTTCAGGCATATTTGGAATTAGTTTAAGCTTCCATTTAGCATTAATATACCTTTTATTTAGACCATCGCTTCCCCTATGTGCCATGGATGAAAAATAATTTGATGTGGATGGAGTGGAATTGAAACACTTAATAGAAATAAAAATTATTTTTATGAGTGCCCGTCTGAAGGTGAATCTACAACTGTAACTAAAAAAATAAATTTTTTTACTGTTATTGAATGAAGATTCAGTATCTTCTTAATTCAATAGAACAGGGTATTTAACCCACGAAATCTTAATAATATCGTCACAGCGTTGAACCACTGCTACATTAGCCATCAACTACTTAATATACGTTTGAAAAGAAAAGTAATTATAAAAAGATTGTCTGGAGTCGAATTTTAATATATTTCTATACAGTCACCTAAGTATACGCATCGCAATCCCGTAACCAGTTCCTGCGACCCTCTGCCCTTCGAGTCTAGCTCGACAAGTCTTTGAGAGCCCTTGGCCCTTTTTATACTCACCAGCCAGTTTAGTAGACCCCTTACTCATTGAACATCATTCGTAGGGTAGGCCTACTCAAGCTGGACGGATTACATTCGGTTCGGAGTATCTTTGTAGAGAAAGGAACGCACTTATTCTTATTTAACAAAAAGAAAAAGTGTTCATACACTCAAATCATAGACATCGATTGAGAAAATACGAGTATAAATAAGCCCGCATCAGATTCTTATACATCAAATTAAATTCATGTTTGTATCCTCATTGATTTTTTTTTTAATTCACAAGCTAATCTTAATTAAAGGTTCGCCTCTAATCGTGCACGGGAAAATGTTTATGTTATTGCCATCTATTGCCAAAGAATAAGATAGTATTGTATCTGTTTTTATAGTTCTATTTAACAAAAATCAATCGATTCGTATTGAGGTTTTGTTTTGTAATTACAAGCTATGGCTAATATACAAGCAAGCTTCAATTACATGAAACAAGTTGACATTGGTTGCAGGATAAAATGCTTCTAGAAACAGTTATCTTGATAAACCTCAAATAAAAAAAAAATTAAATCTGCTTTGTGGCAAATGATCAAATAAAAATATAACCTGTGCTACTTCTACTCCACGTCAAATATTTTGGTGGTTTTTTTTATATCGGTTTAGCAGTTAGGGCAAACACAAAAAACTCGAGATCATGTTGGTGCATTTAAAGTAACTGTGATTGTGGTAATTAATCAAACCTTCATTTGATTTTTGTCAAGCTCTTACAAATAAGCAAGTAAAATTTGATCCAAGACCTATGTACAAACGTTCGTTCTCTTTTATCATGTTAGGCAATCAGTGATCGATTTAAAAACCGCCATGTAAGTTTTTTCTGCTTTATTATTTTCCCATTTTGTAACACAAGAGGGGCAATATTATGCTGGTACGTAAAAAAATGAATAAAAGGGCTACGCACAAATCATAGACTTCAGACATCGATTAAAAACCACCGTGTACTTTATGCTTTATTATTTTCACATTTTGTCATTCAAAAAATCGTGGGTAGGTACTGCATTAAAAAAACAAAAGCAATAATCCATTTTTAATTGCAAATGTCGAATGCAAATGGGAGATGAAAAAAAATGCATCCCCGTTCGAATTACGAATTGAAAAATCGCAATCAGGCCGAATAAAACTTCATTTCAAATTTCGAATTCTGTTTAAAAAACATTCGCTAATTATTGAACGCTGCGGCTATGTGCCTACTGTCCGGCCGCCATACAACCTCGCTACACTTATTATACCCGATACAATTAGTAAAAATAGCAAGCCATTGTGTTACCTTTCACCCATTAAAAAAGAACTATAATCGTGTACACAATTTTAACATTACGCGGATGTGTACATACTTTCGGTTATATTATATATTTTTTGGGTGTGTGCGTTTTATATAAAGAAAAAAGGGTGTTTTTGTCTATGTGCCAAATAAAAATGAGGGCGTAATGTCCGGTTGCATGGGCCGTTTATCGTGTGTCGCCGTGTGACGCAAACTGGGATAAGAGTCGTTTTATTAATAACCAGTAATTATTTATTTTTTATTTTCGCTTTATTTTATATGTTCGAGTATAATAGAAAATGCTATAAAAGTATTTCTGTTTTATAGGGTTTTCTTTAAAAACCAGAATAATAATATAAGGTTTACAAAAAATTACAACTTATCTACACTATTAAACATCAGTACCTATGCCAGAGGAGAAAAGAGAAGGGGAGGCAGGAACTAGTTAAAAACTCTGTTAAACAGAATAACAATTTGCTAAAAATCTTGAGAGATAAATAATAAGCACGCACGCATCTGATCTATTTTTTCATAAATGTCAATACCGGACAATCAAAGACCAGCTAAAGTGCGCACGCAAGATGGCAGTGAATATGTTTATTCACCCCCATGACAAGATGTGTAGCACTCTAGACTTTTAGGTCACTAAAAATTTGTAAAAGTTAGTGAAAAAATCGTTTGTAAGTTTTACATTAAATAAGCAAGCAGCTGTTATAAAAACAAGGACAAAAGCCAATGCACTTAGCTTGCATACTAAATTGCGCGTCATTGAAATTAATTTACGAGGTGGACACGATAGTAATTAATTATTATTATTTGCTTGACGACTTCCTTCTATTATTTTATTACCTCTACATGACGTATATTATTATAGAAAATTGATACAGTTTGCTTGTTTTGCTTAAGGACCACGATAAATTATTGTTTACGACATAATACTATTATAACTAATATATTTAATATCCAGCCCTATAACATGACATGCTTCTCGCTTAGCTATCTTAAAAGTCATCGCCATCATACTTCTAAATGCACATACGGCAATGAACACGAGTCATACAGCCTACCACAATATTATGAATTCATAAAATATATTATTTGAAATACATATAATTGAAGAACAGAAATGTGTTATTTGTTTTTTGTAAAAGACTAGTAAAGCCGCAATGAATATCAGAGCGTGTTTTGATGTTAACAACCTACATACAAAAAAAATTAAGTTCAAAAATGCACTTAATGCTCGCGGAACTCTGAAAAGAACGGAATTCGTAAAGGCCATTAAATGCAGAATCAACGACTTAGGTCTTAAGGTGAAATTTGAAGCCAGCCTCGATTTTTCGGTCCAAAAGAGATAAAACTCTACATTTTTCGTAATTAACACTGTTATGTTTACAAATTACCATTTGTAATAATTATATAAATTGTTACCTGATTCGAATATGCAGTTGATAATTTGGCAATAAGTCTCATTTTTAACTCCGTTTATATTTATTGGAATAAAAAGTAATTTATAGACAACGTAACGTAAATAGCACAAAAGTGTTTTTTTTTTCGTTTATCGTTTTATGCTTTTTAGGCTATATACCTATGGGCCAAGAACGTATAATATTTAACACATTGGAATGTATCAAGTAACAATAAAAGTCAATTATACTAAACGCTTTGAATATAATGGAATTTAAACATAATTTAAAATTTAATCGATTCATCGTACGACCTGATTGTCAAAACAGTAGCCTAAAAATTACGATCAAAGGTTACCTAATCAATAAGCATACAATGAAACTTAAAACAGATAACGCCGACTCCGTACGTAGGTTTTTTTTTTATTTCCGGCAGTAGAAGGTATTTGTAGCAGTACGCTGCTTGCCAAATTATCTACCCACTAAAATTTCACGCCCAATCCGCCATTCCAATAATAAGCCCAAACAAATACACACATAGACAGGCATAGTTTATTTAAATCGTGAACTATGCGTAATATAAAAGGCAGTTATCAAATCTTGAAGTCAGAGTTCTACATTTTTCTATACTGGATATGTATCAATTGGGCCAACTTTACAATAAGGATGAATATCAGTCTTTTATTAATTACAGTCATTTAATTAAAAAACTGCAATATTTAGTTGCAAACAAGTAAAATATATTTTAGAACTATTGCTATATTTGAATAAAAAAAAGATAAATACGTAGTTTTTGGGAAAAAAAAATAACATTCAATTATTTAGAACGTAATTCTTAAAATTCATACTTATACACTTTTATAAACAGCAGATCGGCTGACATTCGAAATTTAAATGAAGTAGCTATCGCAATTAGTGCGCACACATATACAGCCTGTGCACAACGCACACACTTGTAGCCAGTACAAATAAAAATGTTGTGATCAAAAATGTGTGAAAGAATTACGCACACACGCGCAGACCGCCACAATTCAATATCGCTTGCCATTGGACGTAACGTCTGCATAAAATTTTAATAATTGCGTACATAAATATATCGCTAATATAATAAATCAGCAAATCGTTTTTGTTGTCTTTGTTTAACATTCAATTGCGATACACTTTGAACCCAAAAACGGATCTTATATAATAAAGTATACACCTTTTACAACTAGTTTAGTTTGTCTACGATCCCACAATTTTCGTAGAAGATCTACGAATCGTCGTAGAAAAGCTCTTGGGGGAAAAATATGTAGGGTTTTATTTTACTCAATAATATCTTCGTTTGTGAATATTTTTTTGAACATTGAAACTATTCATTATACTACTTTATTTCTATCTTTATATTTATTTATTCTATAATGTAAGTTCAATTAAATACGAGTCTTAACTTTTATACTAAATCTTTTTTTTAATACATGATTTATTTATTGTTTTGCAACTTCCTCGTTTGTGTAGTGGCTAGCATGTGCAAAAAAGCACAAGGACCTGAGATAATTTCCCGGTTTGAACCAGAAATTTTTGTATCCATCCAAGCCTGTCACATTCACTTATGAATCTTTCATACATATAAATGTTGCCATTATAGTGAGCAGTACCACATCAAGTTCTGAAAAACAAAAAAAAAAGGAACAGATACTTCAAGTACATAGAAGGATACAAAAGGCGACCTTATCGCTAAGTAGCGATCACGGTCAGGCAACCTTAGGAATAGGAAAACTAAAAAAAAAACCCAAAGGTAATAAAAACTAATTCATAAACCAGACTAAACACGTACAACAATACTATTGATAAATATAAAAAATAAACTAATACATACTTCAGCATACCATAAAAATTTATATTTTTGTGTGGTTTTGTGCCAAGAAAGCCAGTAGCAGTCTTAAGATATATAATTGAGAACATTGGATTGGAATATATTATGAAAATTAAGCTTAATTTGCTATACTCCGTGAACAGCAGGAGAATCTGTATGGTGTAATTTATAATTACATCAATCCGTATACTCCACACCAAACAGATCCTCGGCAATGTAGGGTACATTGCCGAGGATCTGTTTGGTGTGGAGTACGCACCTTTCGCTCCGAAACCGGAGCATCCTCAGGAGATGTTGACTTCACAATGAATAATTGTTCATTGTAACTAAAGCATATATTAATTATCAGTAACTATATATAATGTAGTTTATATATATATAAATAGTATTATATATATATATATATATATATAATAAACTAACATACATAAAATAACATTTTGAGATTTATTAAATGTCTATCCTTAAGTACCATCTTAGACTGTATAATCAATTACTACCAGGTGAGATTATAGTCAATGGCTTACTTGTAGTGGAATAAAAAAAAAGTCCAGAGCTGGAAATTAGTTATATTCAGGTAGTTACACGCTCCATGGCCTTGCGCTTGCGTCTTGCAACACGTTTCTGCTGCCCAATCAAACAAATATCCCTATCCCTACTAATATTATAAATGTCAATGTAAGTTTGTTTGGTACGCTTTCACGCGAAAACTAGTTAACCGATCCTCATGAATCTTTGTACACATATTCTTGGCAGTGTTAGAAGTAATATAGAATACTTTTTATCCCGACGTTAAGCTCCTTTTCCTTTGGGAGAGGGGATGAAAGTGTTTAACGATTTTACACCATAACTCTGACAACCTATAACCGAATTAAATAATAATTTTTGTACTATAGAGGTTATAATATGTGTTTAATTTTGTCCAAATTTTGTGTAGATCTGAATGTGGTTGAAGATATAGGACAGAACTCCTCAGCGGACAGCAGCAAACCCCTCATTTAAGGCCTAGCGATACTAAATACTTTAATTTTTTTTTGAACCACAACTAAATTGAACGCCACTTCTAAAAACAAAATCCAACGCGGACGAAGTTGCGGGCAACAGCTAGTATAACATATAGTAACATACGTGTAATAATAAACAGGAGTATACTCCTCCTTTTCCCTTGAGCCGTGCTTTTGCAAGATGTGGACACGTAATGGTATCGCTTGTCAGGGGATATATTTTTCGTCTCCTAACTATGCTAGCTGTAAGACCCTTCAAAACTGTTACGTTCGATATGGATTCACTTAATACCTACACGTTCCAAGGTCATCCGACCTTTTAGACCTGCGCACTGCTACTGTCAAAGTTCCTTACTCTGCCCCTAATGACTTATGATATGGTACCAAAACACGGTCACGGTCAGTAAACTATAACATTTTACTAGAAAGCGAGCAGTAACTTAAATTTTAATCAAAACTATATTATATTAATCAGTAAAAATAGGTAAATAATTAACTCAAAAATTAATCAGCTTTTACGGCAGATTGCGTCCGCTGATTTGCCGACGGTACTAAATAATACAACCTGTATCGCACACTACACGCACACAACAAAAACTACAGGAGATGTGCGTTACAGCCGCACGGCCATGTGGCGTATTTGGGTCAATTGCAGAAATAACCACGCATCGTGGGGCGTGCGTTTTGCACTTTTTGTCACTAAGAATGGGGCGAGTAACTTAATATAACTAATGCATGTCACTCCTTCCTTTTTTTATTAAATCGCGCTGACGCCATCGTTCTGCGTGGTAAATTATCGCCCTTCAATTAACGAACGTTATTAAGTAAACATATTAACTTTATTCACTGTGAGCGAATTATCTCATCTAAGCGTTACGTATTAATCAGCAGGCAAGTGATCGAAAAAAAGAAAGAAAAATAGAAACAGCGGTTAATGTTCTTATAATAACGAATAAATAAATTCCAGTTATTTCACAAAACCACATGAGAAACAAATATGCATCAGTTTTAATATATAAAACAAAAAAGAAATATTTATTTTTAAATCCGTGAAGTTTATATATATTATATATCGAGAACTGAAACTCAACCGAGAAGTTGATTGTTACCTCAAAGCTATTCAAAGAAACAAAGTGAAAAAAAGTCAAAGGTCGTTACATCATTCATATATTCAACTTTGTTTGATATGAAGTCACATTTCCGCCCTCGGTTTTGGTATAATCATCTTAATTGTTTGTTAAACGAAACACAAACAAAATGTTTTTCCGAATGTCGATTGTCAACAAATTTTAAAGTCTTTTGAAGAGTACTGACTTTTTCAACGACATTCTACTTAGTTCACCTTTAATTGATATTTAAAATTGATAAAGCTTGTTCGTAATTTTCTTCCTGCGAATCTTAATCAGCCTTCTGACCTCTGTTGAGAGTAATCACTAATATTAAGGCTCTGAATACCAAATAACCGGTTAAACCAAAGTAATTTTTTAAAGTAATACGCACGTCATCTCTCATGACATACAAATGTTAAAAACATATTATATGCAATGTTCTTTCGCTGCAAATTTGGTAGCTTATCTATATATGGATCGCAATTAAAATTAACATGTAAGTACGTATATTTGTGAAATCGACTGGTGCAAATTGGAAAAAGATTGCATCAGGGTCACTTAATAAGCACTGAGTATCTATTACAATTAAAAAACTAATTAATGCAATCAAATGCTGAAAAATAATGAAATTAACATGAAGCACATTAAGAGAGAAATCAGAACATCGCAACTTTCTAAAACAGATAAAATAAATAATAATAAATATACTACGACAATACACACATCGCCACCTAGCCCCAAAGTAAGCGAAGCTTGTGTTATGGGTACTAAAATGAATGATGAATATTTTTATGAATAATATACATAAATACTTAGAATATACATATAAACACCCAGACACTGATAAACATTCATGATCATCACACAAACATTTTCCAGTTGTGGGAATCGAACCCACGGCCTTGGACTCAGAAAGCAGGGTCGCTGCAAACTGCGCCAATCGGCTGTCAAATTATGCTAGATAACATTATGTTATACCATAAAATATGTTTTAACTGATTTTACTGTAAAATCTGTTATTACTTTAAAAAGATAAGATTCAAACTTTGAAATAAATTGCACACGATTAGTTCATTTCAAAATCAATTATTTAGTTCCTATATAAACAAAAAATTCGATTAGTTAAAATTACGAGTTTTGAAATTGTACTTATTTTACGAGATAAAATGTAAATAACATGAAATTTATTACACTATCTATGTGACATTAAATTTATATCAGTTTGACCTCGAGCGTTGAGAGCCTACGTTCAATATTTTTTGTTTGTAAATTACGCTGTTTCGGCGTCATGTAAAACACAAAGGTCGGGTAAGGGAACAGGTTTCTCGCATCGCAATCAATTTTATGTAACGAATATTGATTATTTGTGAAATTCTCGTGCAAATGGCATTGTTAAGTACCATTGTTTTTTATTTATTGGTTAAAGTGGGACCCCAAACATATTATATTGCCATAATAGTGTTGTCTGTTCCTTGCATTGATTATAATTAAATATTCTTATATAACTTTAATATAAATAAGAATTTATAACTTCATTGAATTTAATATTGTGTATTAGTTACTAATAAAATTAAACAACGTTGAAAAAAGAATCAAGAAAGTGGTCCTACGGTGTAAACGCACGTTGATTGGTGATTTTTAATGCGTATTTGCGACAAGGTCTGCATTTTTGGCAATAGAGTTAAAGTTGGCTGATATGGAAACGGACTTTGGTATTTTTTTAAACCATAGACTATTTAATTTTTTTTTACAATACTCAATATTATGTTCATAATTTTACTGTGTGCATATATTAAAATTGTGTTTGTTTGTTTTTATGCTACCACAATTCTTTTAAATCAGTGAACTTGTGTGTGAAGTGGAGCGACCTGGGTTCGAGTCACGGAACAGTTTGCGAATTCATAATTTCTGTTTTTTTTCTGGCATAATCTGGTAGAAAGCTTCGGCCGTGGCTAGTTACCACCCTGGAGATAATGATGTGCCCCCCTGCTTTTCTTCGATGCTGCATCAAAATCGATAACGAGTATGGGTTTTAGATCACTGACATAATCCTAACAGATTAACCAGCGGCAATCTCAGACGACATCATCACTTCCCATCACATGAGTATAACAGTTATAGAGATATGTAGTGATATTACAAAAAGAAAAAGTTAGAAGCTAATTATTTACTTATTGAAGACATCCAATTTTTGGTAACATATTATGTGCTATAATTGTAACATAAATAGCTAGAAGAAAGCAGAAATGAATAGTATACTTTTTATCCTCCCAAAAACCCCCCCCGAAACTTTCCCGCGGAATTAAAATAACCTTTGTACATACGTACAAATTAACATCTCAATCCTATACTCGCACATTTTCGTGCACAACTAACACTAAAACATTTGAATAGAGCGATTTGTATGGAATTAAAAAAATAAATATATTTTGATAATAAAATTGGAGAGATTATTTTTGTTTGTACTTTTGATTGCTTGAAAGTTCTTATCTATCGAACCATCAGCGGCATTCGAAAAATCTGTAACTTTTTTGCAAATCGATAGCTGATTTTGATAGGACTCGAGCAAACGCCGGAATATGCGCGGTCATAGTAAAAACAAATGTATGCGAAAACATTACTTATCACGAGTACTTTGCATATCAAGAAGTCTCAGGGAAAAGCTGGTAACATACAGACCTTTTTTTTTATTACCTGGTTGCCTCGCCTCGTTATTGAGATGGTGAAATGTATTCTCAATCACTTCAAAAAGAACTTCAATGCACCAAGTAACATGCAGTGAGCGCATCGCACGATACCTAACAGCCAAACAATAAACACTTTAAAGTCTTTGACCTAAATTTTTAGTGCTCCTGTATGTAGGGCATGCAAACATGAGTTGTGGGCATTAAACAAGACGAATTGACGAGATGTATGGGACACGGACGATTGCCTCGTACACTCAGCGTCGACAGTATGACTGTGTTTTGACAACCTATATTACGCGTAGGTATGATTTTAACTATATCAAGTCAAAAAAACAAACTGCCTCATTGTAGAATGCTGAAATAAGAATGAATGAGTTCTGGGTTAAATATAAAATCTAAAATTGTTAGTTTCTCATGTAATGTACGCATCACAAGTACCACCTATGGGCCTAATTGACTTTGACTTTGACTTTGCGTTGTCTCTACTTCAGTACTTAAGAGATCTAGTTATCATCACATTAACTAGTCCTAGTTATCATCAAAACACGTGATAATAATCGAGTTCGAGCAGAAGGCTCGTTATACCTCACTTCTATTCTTTAGGAGATCTAAGCCCAGCAATGGGACTTTGGAAAGTCTGCGGAAGACTGAGGATAGTGATTATATATACATTTTTAGTAATTTCTACGTTTCCATGTTTAAATATCAGTAAAATTCCCCTCGTTTTTTCAACTGAACGAAAAGCTTCTTCTAGGAATGGATTCGATAAAAGTAAAAGGCGATCAGAATTTTTAGTCACTACCTAAATTTTATTACTACTTTTATTGTTATGTAAATATGTTAATATTTCTGCAAGAAATGATAGGATATCAGGGCAGTATATATTTAAAAATATTAAAAAAAAATTGTTTTTTTTGCGATGTCCTCTTCCTTCCTAACCCAGCTCTAATTGAGTGCAAAAAAAAATTATAGGTAAATGAAAAAAAAAATCGGCAGCCCTAATTGTATTATTATGTGAATAATTGTCAAGAGCCTTCGATGGCCCTAAAATGAATCAAGATATTAAACTTTCCAAAGTCGGCGGGTAATTTATTTTTTCGACGTTGCATCACAAAAGCCGATGTGACCTCGATGTGTGCATGTGTGTGTGCGTTCACACATAGACATGCGTGTGTTTGTAATCGATGCGTTTGGATTCACCAACACATGTTCAGCGGATACAGGATGTTCGGTAATTCAGTTTTTTTTTTACTAAATTATAACAATTTTTTTTATTCCATTCCTTTGACTGCAATCTCAAGTGGTCCGAAGTCATTATGTAGTCAACATGTTAGGCAGTATGGCAGTTATATCAAAGTTATACCCCTAATAGGTTTCAACGCAACATCGTACTGGAACGCTTAATCGCGTAGCGGCACATCTTTATCAGTAGGGTAACTAGCCACGGTCGAAGTCTTCCACTAGAATTATAAAAAAAATATTGGATGGGTATCGTTTATTTTAACATAAGCAGCTAATAATGTTACATTAAGTTAGTCCCGAAAACAAGGCTATAACGAAAGCAGATCGTCACGAAAGGCATTCTCGTGACAAAAGGGTCAGAACCCCTGGTGAAACTTTTCAAGTTACGCTGGAGTCCGTCAATTTGTATGGAGTTACCAAATCATTACGTTTTTACTACATGAAACTACAGTTTTCCGTTAACATCGATCTGAATGTTAAGTTCAAAGTACATTAAGGGCACTGTCCCACTCAGCCCTTATTGCGGGTACCAGTATAGTTTCCCCTCCAAAATGCTTGAAGTTAAAATACCTAACGTTTACTTTAACGGTGAAAGAATACATTGTGAGGAAACCTGCATGCTTAAGAGTTCTCCATAACGCTCTTAAAGGTGTATAAAGTCTGCCAAAGTGGTGAACAACGGCCGAAAACCGTTCTTATTTTGACAGGAGACCCGTGCTCTGTGTTGGGCTGGAAATAAAAATACTACGACAATACAAACATTGCCATCTAGCCCCAAAGTAAGCGTAACTTATGTTATGAGTATATATACCCAGTGGCGTGCACTTCATACATCACAAAAGCACTGCTTACCCTAAAATTGGTTTTTTAACTTGTATAGTATAAGGATTTTTGCCATTTATGCAATTTTCCTGCTGCATGTATACCCTGGTAAGAAACCCAGTGCACGCCACTGTATATACCCATAACATAAGTTACATCAGTCATCTTACTAGATGACTAATGAATATTATTTTGAATAATATACATAAATACTTATATAGATATACACCCAGACACTGAAAATGCTTATGACCCAAACATTTTCCAGTTGTGGGAATCGAACCCACGGCCTTGGACTCAGAAAACAGGATCGCTGTTGCTAGTCGGCCGTCAATAGCCGGAAATAGGTTGAAAATTAAGATAACGAATAAAAAAAAAAATCGCAATAAACTAAAACACCCTATATACAGCGCGTCACCAATACAAACAAACACGAAATTTCCCATCTGATCGGCTCATAATAAAATGTGGCTTTTTTATCACTATTTACTTTTTTCTATGTACTTGCTTTAATCTCCTATGTACGGCGCACGGTACATAGACCGCCTCTCATTTGAGTACGTAATCACTACTGCGGCTTGCGAATCTGTTTGTCCGTTTATACGTGGTATGTTTATTATCAGCCTTTGTTTACTTAAAAGAATGCTGAGAAAATTAAGCCACATTGAGAGTGTTAGACACATAAAGTTCCGCCAAGCTTATTTCTGCCGCCAACAAACTCAAATTCAAAGTCAAATTCAAAATTCATTTATTTCAAGTAGGCATCATTAATAAGCAGTCTGTCAGTCTGTTTGTAGTGACTCTACCACCGGTTCGGACGGCAGATTCCACTGAGAAGAGCCGGTAACTACAGGCATTATAGGCACAATAAGCTTAAAACCTACATCCTACATTTGACGGCTGAGTGGCGCAGTAGGCAGCGACCCTGCTTTCTGATTCCAAGGTCGTGGGTTCGATTCCCACAACTGGAAAATGTTTGTGTGATGAACATGAATGATTTTCAGTGTCTGGGTGTTTATCTGTATATTATAAGTATTTATGTGTATTATATTCATAAAAAAATATTCATCAGCTATCTTAGTACCCATAACACAAGCTACGCTTACTTTGGGGCTTAATGGCGTTGTGTGTATTGTCGTAGTATATTTATTTATTTATTTAATTATCTCAGGTTGATAGACACAGGGCAGGACTTAGCAGAACATGCTTGAATGCACTGCGAAGTTTTGCTTTGTTAATAGCCGATGATTTTCGTCTTAGCATCAGGTGTACACTCTGCCTGGACCATCAATGATTACATATTGGATAGAAGCAGGCGTTACTTTGCGGAAATCCACGATATGAATGAATGAATACACTTTTATTGTACACCACAGCGAAAATTTACAGAGATACAAATACAACAGCACAATAAGTTAGAACGTACAATTTGGCGGCCTTATCGCTAAATAGCGATCTCTTCCAGGCAACCAAAGGCATACAAGAAAATGCTATACGAAATTAGTAGGGGGTACAACAAACATTAGTGAAATATTAGGATTTTAAACTAAATTAACATAAAATAAACATAAAACATAGTACATATTAAACATAACATATTAAAGATATATTATATATGTTAGATATATTATGAAAATTAAGCTTAATTTGCTATACTCCGCGAAAAGCAGGAGAATCTGTATGATGTCATTTATAATTTCTTCAGTCTTCGTGCTCCACACCAAACAGATCTTCGGCAATGTACCCTCTACGCGCATTAAGAATTCATAACGTTATTCATTGTAAAGTCAATATCTCCTGAGGATGCTCGTATTTCGTAGCGAAAGCGAAGAGTAAACGAGGATTCCAAATGCGTCTGCTAAACGATTTATACATAAAGTGTTATGATATATCTTCTTTTACTTCTTCTGGCTTCACATAGATTAGCCAACGTTAGGTTTGAATATACCTACAGAATGCATGTCTTACGGTGAGAATATAAGAACAACACCTCAAGTCAGAATCCTGGCGACCTTGTTAAGTGAAGACAGCTCTTACTCTAAACCTATCTTCACCGACAGTGGATTTTAAATTATGATCAAAAATTATTTATATCAAGTAGGCCTACTCTATAAGCACTTTTGAAAACTCAAGAATATCTGTTCGTAGTGACCCTACCACCGGTACGGAAGGCAGATTCCACTGAGAAGACGGTTTTACTACATCAACATATAACAATAATTTCTCTATCTTGCGGGATATTAGGGCGGATCGGCGTGCTTCCAAGCAAAGAAGAAATTCATAAATTGGGTAGTAGTCCCGTATGCGTTAATAATAATATTCATGTCTTTTAAAACATGAAAAAATAAATAAAGTATCTTCTTAAAGGATAGTAAAGAATATGAACTAGGAGCTGTCATGTCTTAACAGTTCTTATTTATATAGACAGAAAACACGTCAGGGTGTAATTGATTCATTTTTTAAAGTAATAATTGAAGGACCTAGCCGACGGCCTACCTGATGGTAGAAAAAAAAGCCACGCCCTTCAAACATAAAACAACAAAAAAACAGCATTGCAATAATGCAATGCTGTTTTCAATGCGGCAGAAATAAGCATGGGGATAGTACTTTTTATTTGTCACAAAAAGCTCTTCTAATACTCTACTTTCTTTATTAACCGTTTCCTTAATAATAGTGAAAAAACAAACCTACGAACCGCAACTAGCGAGCTCCCGCTCCCGAGTTTTTTGCCCGCCATATTGGACAGGCATTATATATTCACATAGTTTTGCGGCGGCAATGTTTGTGCCGACGCTAATTTACCCTTTTTTCTGATTGATCGGTTAATTGGAACTGTAAAACGGTTTTAGTTGTGTGACGCCGCTGGAATCAATTATAAATTGCTTTTAGCTGATGACTTCCATCTATTTTCGTATTGTCCGATTCCATTATACCTACGAGTACGTACCCCTTTGCAAATCAAATATTTCATTTATTAAGTTATGTCTTGTCATTAATATGTTCTTATCATTTCTTGTTATAAATTCATGTTGTCTTCATTTGAAGAGCATTTATTGTTCAATAATAAAAGTCTATAGTTTAGTACCGAAGTGAATAAATAAATATACTACAACAATACACACATTGCCATCTAGCCCCAAAGTAAGCGTTGCTTGTGTTATGCATTTTTCCAGTTTTGGGAATCGTAAACACATTCCGTAAATCAAGTAACTAAATCATAATATATTGTTAATTGTTTAAAAAAAAATACATAGTTACATTTCTTAGCGCCATTTAAATATAGCTTGTTTGAAAAAAACAAACATTGAATTCGCAGGTAAGGCAACTAATCGTAATTGTAGTTACAATTTTTGGTTTAATATTTGAACTTTTTTATACACATCTATAGAAGATTACGAAGTGTGTCGGTATGTGTCCAAGGAAGTCTGAAAAGTTCTGCCATCTCGGAGGTATCTTGGCGTGCGTTGCATAAACCTTTACAGTTAGACGAAGATAATGTATAATGGGATTACTCTTTTTTCACAGTTGTAAAACCAGATCTTAATATCAGGAAATCAGAAATTCTTAGCATCGAAGTCGCGGCAATCCAATAGTAGGATTTTTTTATTTTTTTTTGTTTATACACTAGTGTTTGACTGCAATCACACCTGATGGTATACAATATGTGGAAGCTGCTTCTATGAAGTTCGTTTAATTACTTTAACGACATATTGCAGCTAGTGATTTGTGTTTGTCAATTTAACGCGTATGCCATTAAACTGATAGGTGATTGAGGGAAATTTTCATCAATTTTGTGTGGAACGCCCGAGCATACTCAGCTATCAGCATATCATCACCGGCCATATTTGACACTAAATTATAAATACACATAATATTATGTCTTCAAATAGAAATACTAGATGTGCCCGAGTTTTCGCCCTTACGTTTCTTTATCGTCGGGTTGCTTTTCTATCTGACATCCCAACCCTCTCATAGTTGCGGCTTCTTTTTACTCACCCAACCTTAGCGCCACTCTCAACAAGAGGAGGCCTAAACATATCCTTCACGACCCTGACGATCCGATTACTGCAGACAATGCACAGCGCACAGCGTCTTCGCCGGCGGACGTGGGCTTCCACCACGTTCTCGGAAGCGTGCGGGCTAATCACCGTCCGTAACCCTTTCACTACAATCGTCGCCTGAGCTGAGGTTCGACCTCACATGAGGCGCCCTCAGGCCGACGTTCCCTTCGCTTCTTCGAGCCCTAGGGTTCAAATTCTTCCTAGCAGAGCCCCATTCCAAGGCACGCCAACAAGTCCGCGTTACGCTGTTAAAATCATTAGGGTTAATCAAATACAAAAAATCCGAAAAAAAAATACGGTCGCTTTTATTACGGTTTTTTACAAATCTCCTACGAGACGTTTATTTACCTGGTATAATAGGTACCTAGCCTTTGTTATTGAAGGTCCTTTCAACTAACTCTATGCCAAAAATCAAGTAGATTGATTGCTTAATTAGAGCGTAAAGTAAGGATAAACAAACCAAAAAACATTCTGCGTGATTCCTACTGAAATTTCTTTAACTTTTGTGATTTAAATATCTATATCACTGCAATATCACGTTAATATTTATGAGTTCTTCGAACAAATAGTTTCTAACTATTGCCGTGGTAGCAAAATAGAGAAGTTTTACAAAATTATAAACTTTATTTGCGCGTATTTTGAATCGATTTTGACGCTTAATATTACGCCCGCCAAAAAGGTGGCCGTAAACTTTTAAAATTCCCTAAAGGTGTACAGAATGAGCAGGTGTCATCGATATAATGTAATCATTAAATTATATGACACGATTATTATTTTGTGATCACTTTTCTTGATGCATACCTACCCATATCAGAACATAATTTTGAACACAATAAGGAATCTTGTGCTAATTGGGGAGACCATGTGCAATCATTTATTGCAATAGGATCCCGGATTTAGCGATAAAGGTCTCGCAATAAGAAGGTTACAGTACTGCGGGAATACTACCATCGCTTAAAGCAGTATTATTTTAAAATGAAAGTATGTTTTGATATAACTTGAGGGTATAAAAACAGAGATAGTTCTAAAACAAAACTGCAAAGAGTTTAGGCCGTAGTCCACGCTGTTTAAGTGTGGTTTGGTAGACCTCACACACTTTTGAGGACATTATGGAAAACACCCTGATTGTTCTTCATAATGACAGTTTTCTAAAGATGTTTTCCTTCACCGTTAAAGTAAGTAATTTTAAAAAGTAGGCCAAATAGCTGTTAATACCATGAATTATATACCATATATTTATATATATATATATATATATTTATATATATATATATATATATTTATATATATATACTTAGTATAGCAAAATTAAAAGGGAACCCATATAAAAAGCGTCTAATAATAATGTTCCCGGATGTAAGAGCGGTGTGCTAGAGTTTAAGGTTTATCTATCTACCCAGTGGCGTCATACATGCGCAAAAGTATTGCCTACCCTAATTTTTTGATATAACTCGTATAGTATTAGGATTTTTCCACATTATGTCATATTCCTTCTTTATGCGTACCTAGGTCAAAAGTTATATGCACGCCACAGCTTCTAACCTATGATAGAAGTTGCCTGAGCCCAGCTGTGGGACAGTGATTAGGATAATATAATCGGAACATACAGCTTAAAGCGCACACAACTAAAACGTGTGAATGTATGCGATGTATATTTTGTGAGCAAGGAAAGTGGAACGAGAAAGTTGAAATATCTAAAAATAGAGGCAAACGCCAATGGAAGGTGGTAGCGGTCAAAAAGGTGCTTATTCATGCACGTATCGAACGGGAAATCGGGCCAAATTCGGCATTCTCTTACCAGACAGACCAGTCTTGTTTGCTAAGGAAATGAGGGAGTTGTCAGCGGATTTAATTCTGACATTTTTGATAAGACAAAACACAGTTAAGTAAATTATAGTGTGTATCAGAACACGTCGTTTTAGGCGGATTTTCATAGTCAAGCCATTAAGAAAAACTTCTGGTTTAAAAATTTTAAACAAGTTATTTCAACTGTTAACTTTTCTCATTCACTAAAGAGTTTTTACCAGGTTTTCCAAGGATCAGATTACTACAGCTATAATGAATGACCTAATTTTGTTTCAATATATTTAAATGTAGTATGTCATTTTACAGATTATTAAGTAGCTTATGAGAAAGGATAAACACAACCAACTAAGCACCTATTTCTTCATATTTATTATTGTTATTGCGAATTCATGATTATCTTGGCTGTGCTGTGATATACCTTTGCTTTTTTCCTATGGAATTAAACCCGGTTACCGTCTGAAATGCAAATAATTCTTATATTATTAATCATTAGTTTTCTTTTTTATTCTGTGTTGTCCTTCGGGTCTCAGCTGAAAATTTACGGCAAGTATTGTATATGCTTATAATTGCTGGTATAGGCTAAGCTATAGATCTTTTCTGTCTGGTGTTATTCCTTATGAATATAAGATGTAATACTTGTAACACTGAATATGAATTATATATTTGGTCTCTTTTCCTACGTAGAATGAACTAATCAACCTATTTTTTGTGTGTAATAAGAAATACATCGGTCTCAAAAGATAACATTACGTAACTTTTGAGAACGATGGATGTTGCGGGAGATGCTGTATGGTGACTCCGCAATGGAAAACGTAAAAGTGGGACCCTCCTCATACTGACAGACATAAAAAAGTCGCCGTTAAGCATAAGCAACCCAAGATGGTGAGGTGTAGAAAACCCTTCCTTCAGTCTAATCTACCAGCAGTCAAGCAGTGGAGTACACAGATGATGAGAAAGGTTTCAAAATAACATGAGCTTTTAGCGATGTTTTCTTACAGTAGAATGGCACATTTCAAATGCGACTTCATTCAAAAGTCGTCTGTTATAATGCCATTTTTAAACAGTGCATTCATAATTCTGCCATTCACGCAAAAGAAAATTCAAAATCACGACGTGAAATAAACATGTCGCATTTCCTTTGCAAAGCATGTGTCCGAAAACGCATTTAAAAAAATAAACGGTGTCGGCGCGCGGGCAATTTGAAAATAGAACTCTCGCTCTCGACGGCCATTCGCCTTTTTTTTGCTTTTTTTATTTCCACGGCCCGTACGATAGAAATAGTGACGTATTTTTTTCAGGCTTTCGCTTTCACTAGTTCTCGCAAAAGCAAATAAAGATTGGAAAAAACTCGGTTGAAATTTTCCGCTCAATGTTTTGTAGGTTTATTGATTTTTTTTTTAATTTCATACGTGTTAGCGACCGAATGTTTTTATCGTGACCGGAACGCTTTGTGCCAATTTTCACGTGTCCCGCTCGATTTTTGAATGGCGAGTTTTTTTATTCTAAATTTAATTGAGTGGTCTTTTATCCGTACACCGTAGTTAACAGATAAAAAATACTTCGCTGTTATTTGTGTAACAATCTGTGGTAACATTCGTGTTGAATACCTTACATCATACGTTTTGAAATGTAAATTATAAATTTTGTTGCATTTATCTTATGACAAACTTTGTTTTGAAACGTTTTTCTAGCAATATTGTTGGGAAACATGCTTTGTAGTTTTGGAACAAGTGTTTATTAAAGCCTAGAGGGTTTCAGCTTCCCTTTCGGACTGAATTCGAGGCTATATCCTTCTTTATTTAGGAGGAGAGCCGTGCCCTGTAGTGGGCCGGTAATGGGTTGATTTTTATGATGGTTCGTTATAATTAAATGGAACTTAATTAAACTTTGTTTCTAATAAGATACTTTTCCAACATTCATATATATTATTCTGTCTGTTCTTATGTTATTTAACTTAAAACTACAGTATTCACTAATATTTCTGACAAGTTGTCAATTGTTAGAATTCATACAAAATAAATAATTTGACAGTGCAGTTTGTATACTCATGGAACATTTTGTATTATGGCTATAAGAAAAGTAACTGAGTACAGGAGTTGGTGAAAAAATCATAAAAGGCTCAGCGAGGTATGCTTGTGGTTATCATAACTTCTCAGTAGGTAGCACTTAAAACTTTGTATCTAGATACAGCAATTTACATAATTTTCCAGTATTTAAAAGTTCTTTCAACTCTCTACTATTTATTTTGTCCAAATCGCTTTACTAAACATTGAAATACTCATTTGCAATGCGTAAATCGCGAAAGAAATCGCGTAACTTTTACACTCGAAATCTCCAAACATTTAGGTTAAAATATAACCATCTTGCATAAGAAAATGTTGGGGTGGCACCCTCCGCATCTTCGTTTTTAGTATTTTAGTAAGTTCGGGGGGAAATTACCCCCCAGGGGGGTGGGAGGGGGATATGGGGGGGGCAAGATGTTGATGTTTCTTAGTTTTATATTACCGTTTGCTTTATTGCTTATTTGTGTTAGTGTGTGTATCTATGCAGATGTTTTATGAAGTATCCGATGGCAGGTTTTATAGATTTGTTTTAGAGTCCACCATTACTTTTTTAAGATTAGGGACTGATTTTTTTGTGACGAGCGTGCTAGTTTCACTTTACTGTGGCGTTTTATGTTCCGCATTGGAAAATGCTTTTGCAGCATAGACATTTTTATTTTTCTTATGGAGCCTTCATACCTAGATATTAGTATTATTTAAGATCATATCCATCTAGAAATGAAATACTTGAGGCATTGAAACAGCGTCGTGTGATTACCATCTCAATTCCTCTCTCCTATTGAAGAGGACGCCCAGCAGTGGGCCTTAATGAGGATGATAAAGGCAAAAATACGAATATAAGTATGAAAACGAGAGGTCGTTACAACTGCGCCTAGCTGCATTGAGCTTTGTGTCCTATAAATGGCAGGCTCTGGGTTCAATCGCCAATGGGGACCATTTAGGAATTCGAAATTTATTTATTTATTTATTCCCATCTTACATTTTCGTCATTACAGGAAAAAGTTATCCTAATACGACAATGCAGCATGTTATGTAAATTTTCACTCAGAGTGCAATAAAATAAATCCGTCTTCTCTGCTATCACATTGAGGGTACGGAGTGCGCGCGTCAGTGGCGCCTCCTTCAGTAGCTTGGTGCGCCCGTTCGGCACCGCCAGCAGCGATGGCCGGCGCCTCCGCGGTAACTAGCACGACTAACTAGCAGTGACTCAAAGAAAACCTGATTCCTAGTAACCTTTACTAGCAGATGTTAGTTATGATCGGGAAAAGTCACCGATTTGCCTAGAAGCGTTTTTTTTTTTGAACAACTATTTTTCTATTATATATGCTCTGATTATATATTTTTTTAAACAGGAAATTTATAATTATCTTCTGTCATTTTGTAGTAAATGCTATGACACTTTTACTCGTAAGTGACACAACACACTGAGTAGAAACATTATTTGTATCATTTCCTTTTCTATCAACAAGCGGTTGGTGCTTCAATATATAAATAAACGCAATTGTTTTTAACCCAACTTTGTGACCAGATAAAAGGATACGTCAGAAAACCCGCCAGCCACATTAGATAAGCGTGGTGTGTTTAAGCAACATGTTTCTTCAGCTGTAATGACAATGACAATGACTTTAGCTTCAGGTTTAGCTACCTAAGATAAATAAAAAATTTGAGAAACTCAGTTTATTCTTTGAAAAAGTTCTGTTTTTCCGTTAATAAATAACACTTATAATCAAGACTGTCCTAACACAAATCTTAACTAACTCGCAAACGGACTTTGCAAAGCTTTTAGCGTTGTAAAAAAATATATTTGACGGCCGACTGGCGCAGTTGGCAGCGACCCTGCTTTCTGGGTCCAAGGCCGTGGGTTCGATTCCCACTACTGAAAAATGTTTATGTGATGAACATGAATGTTTTTCAGTGTCTGGGTGTTTATATGTATTTTATAAGTATTTATATGCATACTTTTCATAAAAATATTCATCAGTCATCTTAGTACCCATAACACAAGTTACGCTTACTTTGAGGCTAGATGGCGATGTGTGCACGGTCGTCGTATATTTATTATTATTATTATATCATATATTTACTGCTGTCAAGTTTGACTATCAACAAATAACACGAAATGTTTAATATAAAAAAAACTGAACAAAGATAGATATTCTTATTCTCAGGCAACGATTTTGCTCTATCTGTTTTCTCGTAAACCATGTACACCATTTTATGACTTAAATTTGACAGCTTCTTACACAAGCACTGTATATTTTTACTCGACTTACCCACGGGAACGGGAGGTTTAGCCCATATTCACAATGCTTGGCAGACCATCTACTTGGAGCGTCAATTGTTATTATAAAAAAAAACACAAAGTATATGATGAATAATTTTAAAAACGATATAATTTACTGTTTAAGAGTAATTAGTAGTAGTTTTAAAAATAGTAAAATTTTGACTTAAATTGAATTGTGTTACTATTGAAACCCACTCTGCCCTCGATTAAAATTAACTTTGAATAATTAACTTAATGAATAATTGTCATTAATTTTGAAAACTAATATTGATTTACTATACACAAGTAAGTTTCCTGAGATTTAATGAGCAATTTAATAGTTAAAAACGCACCGTAAAATGTAAATATAGTAATAAACTGCTTAATTCCAAAGCAAAGTAATAAATGAAATAGTAGGAAACTGTAACGAAAACTAAAAGAAAGCATCAACATTTTATACATCAAAATTGGATTTATTTTCCGGACGACTCCCCTTATTGGCCTGCGAGTACATTTAAGTTTTCCTCAATATGTTTTCCTAACCGCTGAATAACTTTCACATACTTACCCCTAGACCTTTTGATCCCTTATAAAAAGGATAGACATTTTCCACGTTGTCAAGTTTGTATTTCAAGATCTTACCTTATGGAAACTTACAATACTTTTTGTACTTTGTTTCTTACCTATAGAATTCGTAACAATTTAACCAAATTTTTCAAAGATATAACTTGCAAGGTGCAATTTCTTGACTAAGAAAACGAAAGAGTTCCCAAAGCCAGGGGCCTCAGTTAGTTTAAAATAGAGCATAAAAGTAATTTTTGTCGGAGAATTAATGATTAGAAGTGATGTTTTTCATCATGATCATTATAGGCCTCAGTTTGACAGCCGGTTGGCGCGGTGGGCAGCGACCCTGCTTTGTGAGACCAAGGCCGTGGTTTCGATTCCCACAAATGGAAAATGTTAGTGTGATAAACATTCATAAAAATATTCATCAGCTCTCTTAGTACCCATAACACAAGCTACATTTACTCTGGGGCTAAATGGTGATGTGTGTATTGTCAAAGTATATTTAAATATTAAAAAAAAAGAAAAAAAAATGTTTAATATCCTACTTTTGAGCACCCACCATGCTGCTCCAATGTAAGACTTGCCCGCGTAATACTTTTGCTATTTTCATAAGCACTACCACACAAAATTAAAATCATGAAACCAATAAATTCCCAAGCTTTTTGTATAACTTTTTTAAGTAAACCTTTATGCTGTAATAGGATTTTCCAATAAGCTTACGTTTTAACTTTGAACTTATTGCGAGACATCTTTACAAGTTCTCTTCAGCAAGCGATAACTTTCGTACAATTTCATATCCTGTTCTTATACAATAAATAAAAATAATCCCCTTAGGAGGAAGAACGTTTTTCCATTAAGCGCAGGGCCTTAGTTTTTGGCGAACCGTACTTTACCATCAAAAGTAACTCTTAAAACTCACGTACAAGACTAATCTACCCCCCGCGAATTCTTAGAAAATAATCAATTCCGCGAAAGAAACAGTCTTCATATATTGATAAATGAGGGCCCCTTCATATTTCCTACCCCGGAGGGTGGTGGCGGCCTCCCCCGTCTTAGGAGATAGTGCCAGGGCTGGGGTAATGAACTTTGGAGTTTTTAGGGTGATCTTATAAGATGCTGTAATAGATGTGTGTATGTGTGTGTGACTTCTTGGTTTTATTTTAATTCCGAAGGAGCCGTGACGTTCAAAGGGTAGCTAGGGGACATTAATATAAAGCTTCCCTCTATAGAGATGTACCTACTGTGTATTTTCGTAACGTTTAGAAATGTTTAGGAACTGCCAATATACTTTTATTTTAATTTGTTACCGTTGGGTTTTTAGAGGTTTCTTGTTTGTAAGTATTTTCGTCTCATTTATGTTGGAGATTCTTAGGGTATTTAGTATGTATGTTTTAGGGTTCCGTACCCAGTAGCGTGCAATTCATACTTGCAAAAAGCACTGCCTATGCTATAATTTATATATAACGCAGTAATAAGGAGTATTTTTGCCGTTTTATGCAATTTGCCTGTTGTATGTATACCCTGGTAAGAAACCCAGTGCATGCCACTGTGCGTACGTATAGGGTAAAACGGGACCCTATAACTAAGTCTTCACCTTTCGTCACAGTGACGTGAGATACAGCTTGGTGACAGACGTCACCAAGCTGTATCTCACGAACCGCGATAGAACGACAGTTGAAATTATTACTAGTTCGGGTACTTTAGATCGGGTTTTTGTACTGCCACTATAAAAAAAAATCCTAAAAACAGAATAAAATAAATGTTTATGGAGGCTCCCATACAATCATGATTTTTTTTGCCGTTCTTATATTATATAAAGCTAAGGAAACTTGCGCGCGATTCCAACTCGCTCTGGTGGTTTTGTTTTATAAACGGGAACATATTAACTGCTGCTGAATTATACAAAATAAATTATTGATTGTTTTAAATAAACTGATTTATATATAAAAAGCTTCATTTGTATTACGAGATTTTAATGCCGGATGAGGACTGAAAAAATTGAGTCCAAAGATTAATAAGAACTGGTATCCATCTTTTTACAGCGGGAAATATTGAATCGAAATTTTTAAAATGTTTCAGCTAGTTAGCGATAAAGCGACTTTCAAAGAATATGTCTCTTTATGGTTGACTTTTCTTTTATCATTATTTTTCAATCGATATACGTCCACTGCTGGACGAATCCCTTTTTTTAAGTCCATGAGACATGTGTCAAGCGACTCGCCACGAATTCACCACTAATTATGTTAAACGTTAGTAACATAGTTCGGGCATAAGTGAGTCTAAAAACTGACTGAATTTCTAGATACTCCAAGTTTTAGTCTAAGCCGTGTTTTATTAGCACTATACGTGAGAGAAGACACGATCCTTTTGATTAGAGAATATGAATTTGGGAATTCGAAGTTAGAACCCGGTACGACTCACCACAATACCACAACGCTTAACACTGAGGTCGTCCAACAGTTAAGAGTCAAAAGTCACTCTAAAAACTATTATCTTATAGTTTCAGTGTACTTGACATACCTTGATGTGCTATTAATAAGGATTATAATTCGGTAACAAAAATGCAACAATATTGTAATAATACTGCTTTATGCGATGGCTACTGGCATTCCAAAGAAACAAGTTCTACAATTAGAAATTGCGCAGTTTGGTATTACTCATAGTTTAATTGCTAGTAGGTGTTGTTGGCAGCCCTGCCAGCCTACGCCGTAGCCCGTAGCCCGTAGCCGCGTAGGCGCTAGTGCATCCCCCCTATACAACTTTTTACCGACCGCGCGAAATGAGCGAATAAAATATTGGTAGCTTCATTTTACATTATAATATTAATTACTTATATTTTCTTGATTCAACGAATTTAGAATACTGTTCTAAGTTCGTTGATTATTCTGAAGACTTAAATGTGGGTGTTAAGCTGTGATAGCGCGGTGGGTAGGAGCTCGACTTCACTTTTGGGGGCCGAGTTCGAATCACCTCCAACTTTTAGTTAGGCGCATTTTAATTTCTGAAATATCACTTGCTTCGACGGTGATGGAAAAAATCGTGAGGTCTGCATGCCTGACAGTTCTATAATGTTTTCAAAGAAGTGTGGAGTCCACCAATCTGTACTGGGCCAGTGGTGGACTTCGCCCTTAACTCATTCTCACTGTGGGAGGAGACCCGTGCCCGGTAGTGGGCCAGTAATGGGTTGATATGATATGCTTTCTACGCGAAATTGTACCTTAACGCTAAATTGTTTGGCGGCACATCTTTGTCGGTAACTGGCCACGACCGAAGCCTTACAGCATAATTGTAAGAAATATTTATGAAAGGATTTTGAGATTTAACACACACGTAATACTATTGACATTTCATGTTTTTGCCACGTGATCCAACTATTAATAATTATAAAATAATTAATTAGTACAGGTTTATCTGAGGAATTAAAGATTTGTAAGTCTTACTAATATTATTTAATTATCAAAAAATGGATTTTTTTATATGGATGGATAAAGTTTTAGTAACCAAAAACGTTATTATGTAGGTTTGACATAAACTACGGAAAACTGTATGTAATGTTATGTAGCACAACCAGTAACTTTCTATTGAAAAAACAATCACTCGGCTCCCATAACACGCCTAAAATTGAAACGAGCGAACGAGTGATTTTATAACACAATGCGCAAAAAGAATTGTTTCTGCAACCTGACGGATATCCGAGAACATATAAACTTTGAATAAATAATTTTTTTAAGAGTGCCTTGCTGTTTAACCATAAAGAATTGTCATATCTCCAACTAAAGTTCACAATTTATTACTCACCTCTTACTTTACCCGGAATCGAATTCAGTCCCTCCGTCTGTCGAGCATCTGAACCACCAGAGCCGCGCCCCGTTCTTATTTTAAACAACTACGCCTTATAATACATCCCGTTTCGCGACTAAATATCAGCGAATGTAGCGGTGTACTGCGACCGACACTTCTTGATACTGAAGTCATAAATCAGATTTAACGACATTTCCAACTTGTAGGTCCCAACCATTGGCAGATTCAAATGTCCGTTTATGTTGTGACTATTAAATTAAATGTATTAGGACATATACTCATATTATAGTTCAATTGTAATCTATGAGACTACCTTTAAGTTTCTTAAATGAAGTGGTTTAAGACATCAACCAATTCGAATGATCTTAAAAGCATTATCACAAGCCTAATGCCCCATTACAGGGTTATTTTTTTCACAAAAAGATATATGTAGAACTAAGATCCACTACGTTGCTTCTTGCAGGGCTAAAGGTACTGAAACTCTTTACTTATCATTATTATCAGCTGATAGTGGTAATTGGAACCGTTAAAGTTCCGTCTAAATATAAAATTCCGTCCAGTATCCTACACTCAGTGATATTATATTTCATTATTAATAATTTTATTACTTTTGTAAATACTAATATAGTAAATAGGATATGATTATAATAGATTTAAGGGTTTTACAGAATGTTGTAGAATTCTTATCAACATAATTTTGGATAAAAACAGACCCAGGTTAAGTCTATGGTAAGATGTGATACCAATCACGATAAGAACAGACTGTCCATTTGGAGAAGTCTAGGTACAGAGTCAGTAAGAAGCTTTATGAAAAGCATTTTCACACAATATTTATGCAATAATTGTAAACTTTAAATGTAATAAACATACTTGGAGACTTGGTATGAAAGTCCAAAGCTCAAGACGTTTCCGGCGTGGTACTTCCGCGTGGCGTATTTACAAGTATTGTAAGTATAGAATTATATATTTTATAACACCCCCCAACCCCCCTCGCAAACTAAGTCTTTGCGCATCTTTCTATCCCCCACCTTTTTGCCTTCTTCTTTTAAAACCACCCATCGTATGAACCCCTTTCCCCTTATTCGACTAATTTCGGGGTACGACTCGAGAATTATTTCTTGAGAGCGCCACGCGAACCAAAATAAACCCTAATATTTAGAAATTACAGTCCAAAATTATTACATCAACCCACACAGTCTTGGGACTGTATCTTTTCACTTCGAAAACTAATTCGGAATTAGAAAATGGAAACAAGTGCGCACCAAATTCGAATTAATTTACAGCGTATCCTTATTGTCTTAGAGTTGGTTTTCGGTTGCGCATTGTTCTAAAATTAGAACCGTTTCGTCAAAAATATGAAATTAAAATCTTCATACTAGCGAAAGAAGTTTTAGCATCTTTGTTTTAGACAGAGACGGCGGACGGTGCATTAGTCTCGCTTGCTCTTGTAGGGGGGAGGTAAGAGATGGGTAGTTTGGAGTAAAAAGCCTCGGTTCCTTGATCAATGCGCGGCGCATTCGGAATTAATCATAACTGGGTATTTTCGGTCTATTCCTGGGGGTGTGGAGAGGGGCTAGGAGGAGGCTATTGGATTCGTATTCTTAATGAAAATACGGCTCTTCCTGTTTACATTTTGTAATAAATTGTTTTACTCCGATGTTTGTAGAGACGTGGCAGGAAATCTCGCATTTATTATTTAGGATAGATAACGCTGGCGGTCGCGGGTAGACCGTAAATTCGGTTTACTATCCGATCTAGCGGGGGCTGTCGTAAAACAAGAAAATATTAAGCGTTTTTATTTTTATGCGCACGCTCTCTTTTGCTACGCTAATCGACCGAGCGAAGCCGAGTCTGACTTTAGTTAGGGGTATTTACTCTTCTTCTGTCCGTTTGTCAGAAACCTTGCCCAATAATCAGTAATTACTGTGTCCAAGCCTCTCTTATAGGAAAGCAGCTGTTTTCTACAAATCCCGAAGTAACCATTATGTATTTCGGGAATAAAAATTACCTAAATATGTTACTCTACGTCCGTTCAACTAACTCTATGCCAAAAATAATGTTCATTAGTTGATTAGTTGAGGCGTAAAGGAAGGATAAACAAACAAACCGCTCCTACATGGGTCAGTGTATTCAAGCTCTGTCACAATATGTATATTATTTAGTATTAGGAGGGGAATTTTTAGCCAACATATTCGCACTGTGCCAGCGTGGTGGACTACGGCCTTAAACCCTTCTCATTGTGACAAGAGACCGACGCTCAATAGTGAGCCGAAAAACGGCTGATATAATGATGTGAGTCAAAATCATCTCAAGATGCGACAAGCATGTCTATTCTATAACTCAGTGTGTAAAAAAAAGATCGAAACGCCCTCCAAGAAGTTTCACTTGAAAAAGAAAAATGTAGACAGCTAAATAGATAGATATCTAACATTCATGTCTACGTCGATTACATTCTCAAATCACGTTGCGTGCAAAGAATTTGATAGTCGAGGCAAAACAAACTATTTTATGAATATTACGTTTCCATTTCTGCCGTTTAGGGATCTGTTAAAAATTTAAATGCTAATAAGCCTCGGAATCTATAAAAACTTTAAATGTATTATTGTATTTATTTTGGTCTGATGGACGACCATTTCTGGACATATGCCTTTGTAGGGATATCGATTGTCGCACGTCGCCGATAAACCGAACAACACTTCGCAGAGCATGTCCACTAAACCGAGGCGTAGGTGTAAGCTTCTTTTGCCGGTAATTACAGCGGCACTACGCCTTTCCAACCAGACCACAGCACTGTTACACTGTGGTAGTACTTCCCCAGACGAGCTCTGTCACAAAAAAAACCCTACTACTAATTCATTTTTAACATCTGACACACCATAAAACCGAACATTTTCTGAGCTATGCGCTTAAGCTTTGAAAATCTTTAGGCCATGCCAGTATCTTCTAATTTCTGATTTGATCACACAGCTCTCTCTTTTGCGCAATAAACGACTCTAGGCTTTATTATGAGTGCCGTTCAAATGTTCCATCTAATAAGGTACAAATAAAACGCACTATTACGAAAATCTTCATTATTCTAGTTTTTCTATTCAGGCTGGGCTTTTATTGGGTGACATTAATAAACAAATAAATATACTACGACCATAAACACATCGCCTACTAGCCCCAAAGTAAGTGTAGCTTGTACTAAGATGACTAATGAATAATTTTATGATTAATATACATAAATACTTATAATATACATATAAATATCCAGATTTGGGAATCGAACCTACGGCCTTAGACTCAGAACGCAGGGTCGCTGCCCACTGCACCAATCGGCCGTCAAATTCTATGTGACATTAACTACAGTAAGTAAAAATAACATCATCTAAAATCGTATTCGATACTGTAACAGTTCCTGTACTAATAATTATACCTAACACGCTGGATAACCGAAATATTCAAACCAAATGAAAAATCAAAATCACTTATATACGTAAAGCAATAACAAACACAATTGAAAGAAAATAAGGGTATATATAATAATACAAAAGGAGATGAAATTTAGAAGAATGGTTTAATAGCAACTTTTTTAAATAAATAAATACATAAACATACTCAGTATTGGTGGATTTTAAACATCTTTTATACGACGAGAATGTCTTAATTCCATCAGAATAACTCGTGAATGTAACATGTGTAACCCCAATAAAGACGAGGGCACTGGGGCGGACTCGAATCGATGTCTTGACCGCTAAACGCCTTGAGAAAATCTCGCAGCAAATCCCTTTATGCGCGACGAATGCGTTGCGTCGATAAAAACGTCAGGCGTTGGAATTTTTAAACCTATTGTGGGATGAACGATTTTGTTCGAGTGTTTTAATTTTATAAAGGATTGTTGACTATTTTCGAATAACTTCTTAATAATAAGTAGCAGCCGTGATTCCAAAAATCGTGTTGTTAGTTTAAGATTTAGTTTAATAAAATATGATATGATTTTAAATCGTTTTTACCATGGTGTTAGTAATATGTAAAAAATTATGATATCACCTAGAATTAAGCAATCAAAAAACAACAGTTTACAAAATAGTTCCGGTATTTATTTTTAATTAACTAGAATTTAATTTCTTGTCGGCGCACACTGTAGTAACAGCTATATTTATCTCATCGAAGAACTATAGTTTTAACAATTCAATTCAATTCAATTTTATTTATTTCAAGCTATATTGAGTGTTAATGATTATTTTATCCACCTAGAGTCAAAGTCAAAGGTCAAAAATATCTTTATTCAAGTAGGCCCATAGATGGCTGTGTTGATGCGTACATGAGAAATTTGATGTTTGATAAGTACACGGTATTGAGATGATGCCGATAACCAAATTCGTAAACTTTAAACTAAAGCTACGAGGGTTCCAAACGCGTCCTGATCTAAGAAGAAGCCCACAACAAAATTAATCGGGTATTCTCTTTTAAGAGAAGGCTTTAGGCTATATGTCATAACGTAAGACTAATAAAAGCATAGCACCTATGAAGAATATTTCAAAATCGGGGTTTTTTTCCCTAGTGATAGCTTCCCCTGCGTGCGCTACGTAAACGGTTAAAGTTTTGATAAAATAATGTATGACAAAGTGGTTCTACTTTAAAAGTTCAAAAAAAAACCCACGACATATGTCTATCTTCTAACCTAGACTAATATGCGGATGATGTCGCGAGAGACCGCTAGTATTATTTATATTAAGAGTAGGTATACCTCCCTACTATTCTTAAACTGCCAAAAGATGTTTGCCTGCTTATGTATTTGTGCAGGCATCACGCAATGCCGCTAGGTACTCGTAGATTTATACAAAACTTTCGTGATTCGAAAGCAGTATTCGAGATTCGTAGTAGAATCTAATAGTGTATTGAATTTGATGAATCTGAATATGCCTACTAGCCACCAGATAAAGAGGTTGACATGAATTATTTCAAGCTGCAAAAGGTAGAGTTATATATTTCGGTAGTGCAATGTTTTTTTTTCCATGTACATTGAAATACCTACATATGAACTAGCGTAGTACTTAGTTATAGGTAGGTACACCATCGAACAATCCGAAGCTAGAATTATAATGTCAGAACGAAGATATTTCAATATGAATTTTACATTTATTCAAATTCAATTTCCCGAAATGTAAATAATTTCTAACATCGCAGTATTACTCAGAATCACAACCGCTCATATTGAAGCGTATCAACCCATAACGAAGTAGATAGCTCTAAACAAAACCCTAACCCTCGCGAGCCGGCACAAAAAGACCCGTACGAAAAAAAAAACAAAATAAAGGCACAAGTATGCCCGTAATCTAACCCGCGGCGTCACAGCCTCCCGAAAACCCGTACCTACCTACTCCTATATTCATTTCCGTTCCGTTAATACCGCATACTTTTAACTGTCTAACTAGGTGGGTGGGGGCCTCCCAGACCCCCTGCCCCACGCCACTACTTACACGCGGTAGGCGCAACTTTTATAATACTACGTACTCGGGCGCTTTTTAACGAACCCCCCGCGAGGGGTCTCCACCTGCCACGCATACCGAAAAATACGCAAAACGGGGGGTGTGGGGCATTCGGCACCCCCGCCGGTTAGAAGTGGCCGTATTTTGCGTATTTTTAAATTATTCCCCACATGCGGGTGTCGGGATGTTTAGTTCGGAAATATTCCCGCTCCGAGCGCTTTCTAATTCCATCTCGAACTGTTTATGAGATTAGTTTTTTTTTTTACATTTTCAACTCATTAATGCTAAGTGTAATTGCCATTACACAGTAATCTGTAAACATTATTATTTGTACTTATATTGCACCTGATTTTTGCAAACAAATATGATCTGTACCTACTTTATTATTAAAATGAAAGTTTGTTATTTCTTGGGAAATTTACTCGTGCATTTTTATGTCGAGACTGGGACAAGTTGATGAATGAAAACTGCGATGATTAGAAAAATAATTTTCTTTTACCAATGGAGAAATTCATTGCGCCTTTTTTCGGAATATATGTTTACTGAATTTAAAAATTTCTTTATTGTAAATTCATACTTCCTCCTCCTTAGTCGTCCACTCATGACCACGACCACTCTGGTCGTGGTTGACGATGATACATTTCCTTTGGCTACAGCAGCCCCCGCGATGCGCCTCCACTTGTTACGGTCTTCAGCGTTTCGGGAACATTGGACTATGGAGGTTTGTATTACAGCTTTTATGATGTCTGTCCAACGCATGGGTGATCGACGTGACTGTTTTCCTACCACTTTCCATTGGTTCAATGGAGTGTTTATTCCTAGTTATATGTCCAAAGAACTTGAGGATTCGTATCTGCACTTTTAATATACCTACCTAATATACCTACCATAACCTCTCTTTGACTTTTAGTTCCTTCAGGATCGACACGTTAGTCCGAAAAGCTGTCCAAGGGATCCGCAACAGTCGCCGCCAGCACCACATTTCTACTGCATCGATTCATACTAATATCACACAAAAGCCTAGAGCAGTCAACTGCCCATAATCACCAGGCGGCAGGCGGTTTGATGATCACAATAGATGATAGCAGTTGCACAAAGGACATTGCTGTTCCTTCATACTCATTACCTTGCCCTTCAGTTTATCAATAAGAAGAGACGCAGGAATTAAAAAAATCTAAATAGCGCACGAAATTACGTTTTGACAATTTGAAGATTGAATTTTTACTTCTTTACTTGTAACACATAATCACTGCGGGATTTTGGCACTGGGGTATTTTGGACGAAAAGCGGTAACGCAGCGTAGGTCGGCCCCCAACGAGGTGGACAGATGACATCAGGCGAGTAGCTGGGAGCCGCTGGAGGCTGGTGGCCCAGGACCGTTTATTGTGGAACTCCCGACGAAAGACCTATGTCCAGCTGTGGAGGTCGATTGGTTGAGATGATGATGATGATGATGATATAATCACAGCAAAAAGTTAATTGTGAAATTGAAGGGTGAATAATTACACGTCTACTTAAAGGAGACTGTAATGTTATAAAGTTTCATGTATGTAATATGTGAGTTTCTTTATTCAACCATAACTTCTAAACACCTGGACATATTTGATATATTATATGGTATCGTTAGAAGCCAATCATCCCGACCAACACTTTTTATTTAGCTTAATTTCTCAGTGTTCATTCTTGTTAAAAATATTGAACTGCAAAATAGAGATAATTTTAGCCAAGATTCCAATTTTCAGGGTAGAATCATACGCTGAATCCTCATTCACATCATGAAAAACTATATCTACTAACTTACAGATAAAATAACATATATCACACATTGCGTTTGGTTTAAAGAATATCTTTGACGTACCGATTCACTTGTGCTACAGCTTCTAGACGGTGCGGTGACAGCGCTCGTTGTTAAGAAATCGCTGAGGCTGTCATCGCGTGTTGACTGATATCCCGACTAACTGGATTGCCTGCCAAGCGTGCGTTTGATACACCGTGACGTAGACGTTTGAATGCTGTGCGAAAGACACCGACAGACTTTTTTTTTTATTTGACTACAAGTTAGCCCTTGTCAAATCAACTTGATTTACTTAGCTGTAAAGACGGAGAGGAACATATGCTAATTTTAATCAAAGAGAAACAAACGGCTCTCACGGGAAAAACCGTAAAAATTTTCAAATAAAAAAGGGAAGTCTTAATCTGTTACGACTTAGTGAAAAAACATCGCCAAAACAATCATACCGGAAATTTGCTAATCTACTCTTTTCGCGGAATTCGACTGAAAAGCATCTTAAACGCACTGGGCAAAAATTTTGAGAATCTAACTTTTTATTTTTCTAATTATCAATGATTGTATTTTGCGAGCTTCATGCCAAAACTCTCAATGCGTATACAAAACGGGCGTACTGATTAACTGCTGGGAAATACATCGCACTTATTTCATACCAATGTTCATAGAACTACAATCTAATTTTACTAAATTTACCGAAGCCTTTAGTTGCACTACATTTTCAATTCACTTTAGGTATATCAAAAACCTCAAGATTGGACAAATATAATATTAGCTTTTTACCCTTCAAACATAATTTATTTTCAGTGCAAGATAAGTAAATGCTTTCGTTTCACGACAATCATAGCTCATGGAAAACACCGAGGAAATCTAGATTGGGGTGGGCTTTGCTAGGGCGCGCCTTTTTGACTCTTGCCTTGAATGTACTCAAGTTATGTAAGGTAGGAGTATCATCAAAAAGGCGGTTCCAACATACATATTATCGAAAGTAAACAATAAACAAATAAAATTATTTTTTAGAAAATAGACACGTAGATACACCGACGTAGCGTAGATATTACTAGTTTTTGTCGGAAACTTCTTTTTTACTTCGTTTGCTTGGAAATTTTAATGTTGTACTCTGACCCCTGAACTACCAGTATGCAAAAAAACGTATGTTAAATGCCGTTCTGGCGTATTTGAGTAACAAATTTTACGTACTCCTGTGGATATACACGTAGAGAGTTAGATATCTATATATTGATACGTAAAACAAAAACCTTGTACCCCTTTTAAGTATTTTTAACAATAGATTAAATTAAATAATAATCTCAAAATATTACTATCAAAAAAATACGAAGATAATGCATTTTGTGACGTAAATTTTTAGTCATCTTTATACAAGGAGCGACTATAAAATTATCATGACGGTAAACCAACTTTTGGTAATGTGCAACTTTTCTGACAGTTATAAAACAAGATTTTTTTTAAATATTTTCCTACAAGCCCTTGACTGCAATCTGTCTTGATGGTAAGTATTGTTGCAGTCTACGATGTTAGCATGATAACCTGTTGGGGGTATGGCAGTTATATTAAACCTATACCCCTAATCGGTAACCATTTAGAGTACATTGCCTCTTACAGGTAAGATTGCAGTCAAGGGCTAAGACAATTTACTAGGTTAAATAAAATTCATAATTCGTTTGCAGGAAATTGCATACAATTCTACAATAAACTACCAATTGACATCTTGGAGATGTCTTTAAAAAGTTCAAAGATTGTATTAAACGTAAGCTTATAGAAAAGTCCTATTATAGTATAAAGGACTACGTAATCGATAAAAAAGCTTGGGTGTAAATTATTGCTCTAACCATGTAGCTCTTCTCTTAATTTTAAATGACATTGTGAGATGGGGATAACAAAAAAAAAAACACCCGACTAAGTTTGTTGTGGGCTTCTTCTTAGACCAGGACGCGTTCGGAACCCTCGTAGCTTTAGTTTTAAGTTTACGAATGTGGTTATCGCCATCATCTCACTACCGTGTAATTCTTATGAACGCATCAAAAGTGCCACCTATGGGCCTACTTGAATAAAGATATTTTTGACTTTGACTTTAACTTGCAGTTGGAACCAAAAAAATCGACAGGTTATTTTTTAATTAAAAAAAACTAACCTGTTCTCCTCGAGAGAGTTAACCGGAAAGTTATTATCATAGTTAATTTAGATGCTTTGTGAAATTTAATCGCTTTGTGCCAACCCTACTCTACTCTACAGTCTTCCTTTAATTGAATAGTTGAACGTAATCGGATACGATTTTCAAGATTCAACGAATCTTGTAGGGTTGTGTTTTCCGTGATAGTAAAATGATATGTTATATATATAGTATCAAACCCCCTTTACTCTATGGCTATCTAAACTAAGCACACGAGCAGTGTAATTTTTATTTTGAAACTTAAATTTTTATACGATTACATTGCAGTCAGTTCGTTTGTGTCAAGGTTATTTTTCTGTGTTAAAGCTTGGGAAACTAACTTAAAACTTTTCAATGCTAATATTATTAATGCTAAAATATTTTTGTTTGTTTGTCCTTCCATTACGCCTTAACTGAGCAACTAATCATCTTGATTTTCGGCATAGACTTAGTTTAAAGGACGGAGAGTAACATAGGAGATTTTTATCTCTAGAAAACAAATGTTAACTCAGGATTTTAAAAACCATCATAATCACGGATGAATAATGCGGAAATAAATATATAAAAGAATTTATATGCCAATGTATAATTTTAAGCAATGTGTTAAAACACATTTAATAGTTCGTGGTTACTATACGATTGATGATTTTCTTAACAACAAGGCTATTTGAAAGCAGGCTCCGCTCCCATCTCTCATAAGATAGAAAATTTAAAAGATTGTAAACTGTAAAATGATGTTGAAAAAGAGCAATCTTCTGAGTTCGGTGGTAGAGGAGTCACTACAAACAGACTGACTTGACGTTTCAAAAGTGCTTATAAACTAGGCCTACTTGAAATTAATGAAATTTTAATTTTATTTACACTAAGGCTGCCTGTCCACCAGACTTGTGTGTTGTAACTAAAAAGTGAGCAGGGTCAAAGCTATGCAATAAAACTATAAGAACGTTTACACTAAAGCTAAGAGATATCGCGGAGAGCGTACAATGCTCACATACCCAGCGCCCATCCGTATCAAGCATCTCTCTATACAAGAAACAAAGCTTCGTTGAATGCGTTTCCCCTAGTGATTAGAAAAGATAAGCTACGAAAATAGAAGCCGCTTATCATTATTATTAAACTAACTGCGCCCCGTGGTGTTACCCTGTATTTAATCGTTCGTTTGCTACGCTAGGACGTGAAAGGACAATATTTGACGTAAACATTCGAATGCTCAAGTAAACACTTTTTTTCAAGAATCAAAATTAGCCTATATTACTCTCCGCTTTCTCGCTCTCTCTGCTTTCAACTAACTCAATGCCAAAAATTAAGACGGTTGTTTGCTCAGATAGAGCGTGTTTCAGGGGGACAAACAAACAAACGAATCCTTTTATGTATTTATAATATTAATATAGATTTTTTCTTAGCTATACAGCTTATCACTTATCAAAAGCTTTAACGAGTCATTAAAAATTATAAGACTACCCAATAACAAAATATTATTATTTCTAACAAGTTAATTTAAATCATCGTTTTACTAAAAATTGTCTTCATTCCTACTATGTCATAATTTTAAGATTAGTTATTATAACGCAAAACTTATTTTCTTGTCATTTTCTAGGTTAGGCAGGTCTTTAGGTAAGAAGACTCTTAAGAGTTCCAAGACTTAAAATAACAATACCATTGATAATTTCTAATTTTAATAATAAAAATCATTTCTATCAGAAGAGGCATTAATGGAATCGCGCTTTAGTTACTATACATAACTCCGGACTAAAAAATATTAAAATATTTCGCTGCGAACAATAAAGCATCTTAATATAAAAAATTGCGTCAATTTGACTCTCCGGTTGTACGGGAAAAATTGGCAAACCGAGAAACATATTTTCGCATTTATAATAATCAAATTCAAAAATGTTAGAAGACATAGGTGCTTATGAAGCGTTGATATTTATATGTTTCCATTATTGTGAGGTAACGGTGATTAGTTCACTTAAAACTAAAGCTGGAATTTTCCCAAACGCGCCAGAAGAGCCCACAACAAACTTAGCCGGGATTTTTCTTTGTTATCACAATGTCACTAAAAAACTAATATTTACAGCAATTCCTTAATATTATAAAACTTACTTACTACTAAACATACTTTTTTTAGTTTTTATTATAAACTTTGATTTTATTACATCTAAAAGATAACATGTCTCTCAGTAAATTCAAAGTTTATTAAAACAAAAACCTTTAAATGCTGTAGAAAGATGTTAATTAGTTCAAAGGATTCATAAGTTATGAGCGATACAGTTTCTTAATAACTTAATACAACATAACGTAACACAAAGTGTATGACTGACTACCTTCATTAAAGATAATTAAGCATCGAAAAATCGATACGGCGATACATAATATAAATAAATATTGGCACCCCCACCAAAAATGTTCATCGCAAAAAACCGTGTCCAATGCGAGGGGGGTGTATGTAAAAAACCAATTGTATAATAACCTGATCACATTTAAACATATACAAAAGTATATATGTCGCATGGAGGCGTCACACGGGGTGGCTGATTAAAAATCATGACATGCGCAGAGTAATTTAAAAACTACCGGAGGCTGGGTTAATTTTTAAGTATTGATCAAAAATTGCGTATATGTACCACCATGCCGGCGCTGGGGTGGGGGGCGGGCGGGCGCCTCTCGTGCGTGAATTAGAACTTTTTTTTTATATTTTTCGGACGGAAATTTGTCATTAGAAAGTTCTTTTGTTGCAGGGGGTTGTTTTTTGATTCTCTTTTCGGCGTAATGAGATGCTGCGAGGGTTTTGAGTGTGTGAGTTATGTGTAGGAAATCTGCTTGATACTATTTTGACTTCAAAGAGACCTTGACATCATCAGCATGATTGTTATCACTAGCCTGGTTTCTTGTCTCCAGTCCGATAAGATATAGAGCTAAGACTCATTACACTGCTCTAACACCAGTAGGCGGGCTATTCCTTTCCATTTCCATTCTATATTAAATTTATTAATTAAATAATAATAATAATAAATATATTTAATCCACAACATTAGTTTTATATAATTTATATAAAATACAGTTTTATTTATCAATGTGATTGATGCGATATATAATAAATTAATTTAAAAAGGTTGAACCAAAAACTAAGCTAAAATCTTGTGATTTTGTGATAGCTTTTGGAACTATTCCTGATAGAAGGTATCAGTTATTGCACATAATAATTTATAACATAATAGAATAACACAAGGTTAATAAGGTTTTCACTGCGATAATTAAGGTGATCACTTGAACTAAATAAGTAAAAAATAAGAAATTCAAGATAAATAATGTGCTGGAATTTCCGAATTCAATTTTTCTTTCTTAATTTTATTTTTTTGTGATTTAATTATTCGACAGAGGTGGGTGGTAGTAATAAATGATGTAGAAAAGCCTGAAATAGAAAAATACGATCTAGAATCACGAATGGATTATGCAGGTAATGCAGGTGATATCGTTTTGTTTTTTCATTTGACACCGTTTCTTTAAATTTGTTCAATTTCATGATGAGAGTCTGAACGGACGGACCCACTCTTCAAAGAGCAAGTTCGAAGTAGAAAAGTAAAAATTTTCTGTTACTACAGAATAATTTGCAGTCTCATAAATAACACACAAAAGTCGGTTTTATATCATAAGCGTTTACGTTTTTGCTGTGAAATCAGCTATGTTCTTATGTTTTTCGTTTAACTTCTTCTGAGTTTTGTCCACATCCCCAAGTTGTAAGTATAGCAAAAGCAAGAAGCTTTTAAAATTGTTTATAAAGAAATAAAATAATGCGGAGTAAAACAAGAATGTGAGTTTATAACAGTTTCACAATATAAGCATTGTAATAGAAAACTCTATAGATTAATCCGATTATTGATATGATTGGATTAGATATACGATGAAAAAGCTTTTGTTAGAATTTCTTTAACTTCTTTGCTAATTATTTGACTATGAGATGGTGATAACGAAAAAAATACCGGGCTCTTCTTAGATGCCACGTTAAAAAAGCCGCACGTCAGGCGAGTCCCGTCCTATCTTTAGTTCTAAATTAACGAATGTAGTTGTCATCCTCACCTCACAATAATCGCAACGTATATCCAAATGCACCAAATCCAAATCCACGCACGCATCCAAAATGCCTGATGAACAAAGAATTTTTGAATTCGAATAGTAATCTTCGTATTTCGGAATTAAAGCCCATTTACAATCTTTAATCCTCAAAAAACAAATAATACTAATTACCAAACCACTATTTCTAAAAACATAAGAACAGACGCATAAATCACTGTACTGCATAATATGCAGTTTCCAACCCATTTCAATCTACGTTAATGTAGGACCTAGGTGGCTCAAGCCATAAAAACTCGGAGGCATTAGTCGTTAACTTTTCTTGATTTTGATTTCATAAGATCCTATAGAAACTTGGCGACATTAGTCATAAGTTTTTTTTCATTTGGATGTTAAAAGATCCTTCGTAATTTTACAGTTACGTAAGTGCATTTACAATTGCGGTGTAATTTACCTTACTGCCCTTTCCTTACGAAGGTTGGCATCATAAGGGCTATTTCAACTTCAACGTATAAGATAAAAGAAAAACAGTTAATACCTAGTTAAAAATTTAAAAAGTGGTAACAATTCAAAATTAAAAAAATTAAACTTTTTTTTTGTTAAAGATCTTTACCAGCTCCGGGTTCTTCATCTAAACCCAATAAAACCCTCGCCCAAATAATCGCGACTAAGGGATAAAACGGCAACAAAAAATTGAAACCTGAGTCAGAACTTTATGTAACTATTTAAAAAAGGCATTATTTTGCTATAAAACAATGTTTTAATCGTTTCCTTAAATATAAGGGAGGTAAGAGAATAAATTATGTCCTTATCCATCTCTTTGATTCCATAAACGTGAACTTAAGATATGAGTAGGAAAAAAATATATAAAAACACCCATTTATACATAAATTTAAATCGGAGCAAACATTCGCGAAATCCTTGACCGACTTACAAACGCCCTAATTTCTTATTAAGGATGGAAAGCAATATTTCCGTATTTTCATAATAAATACACTAGCCGCGCCTATACTACGCGACGGCCCCCATTTTTGATTTTCCGTTAATATTTAATGACGTCGATACGTTGATATTATATTTCAAAGAATAACAGAAAAACAGAGAGTCCCAAAAGTATTAGGCTTATGTTGTAATAAAGAAAACCATTATAAGCATACATTTCAGTTACTTACATGCTATCAATCAAGAGCTGGCGATTTTTTATTTAAAAAAAAAACATTCCAAATTTTTGTACTAACAGTAAAAGAATATTTACGAACTTCTTAAACCAAGCCGGTAGGTCGCAGCCCCCACGCAAATTTATTTTTGGAAAGCAGTTCTTTTTTTAAGATTTTTCACTGAGTTTTATTTAGTTTGTTCTATTATTTTTGACGGTTATATTATTTATATATGTTAAACCTTTGTAAACTCACAAGGAGACATATTCCCTCAACGAAAGTCTTTATTAAATAAATAGTTCTGCTGCGGCGTTGCCCTTTTAAATTGTATCAATACTTCCCCACTAATCTAATTTTTGTAGCAATAGAAGGTTTTCGGAATTATGGAATTGTATATAGTCCAAGGTCTGGATTCATGAATACCAAATTTTATAAAATAAAAACAGCCTTTTCAGTATAAAAAAAACTAATTCCAAGTTCACTTTTTTTTAATGAGGCTAATTCTATAAGCACTTTTGAAAACGTCAAGTCTATCAGTTTGTTGTGACTCTACCATCAGTTCAGATTCTACCAAGAAGAAGTAACAAGAAGAAACTCAGTGTTAAAAGATAATAGCAAAATGGCGCCTTAAATTCATGCCCAGGAACATTTTTCCGGTATAAAAAAGCAGCCTTTGTCAAACTCTGGATCAAAAACTAAAAATAACAAATTAATAATAACACTTCAATTTGATTTATAAAAATTAGGTAGATAGGTCCGGTATTTGAATATAAACGATGACACTATTTAGCATATTCGTTGCATTCGTGACCACGGGCGCAAGGCTATATTAGCAAGCATTAAAATTTTTCTTACGCACACTTACTATCTATATATTGAGTTTAATATATCAATGACATGGAAGCCATATTTTGTTATTTTCTATCGGAATGTAAAGCAGGCGACTATGAATATGTTAGGAACAACTACACGCCCGCGGGTTTGCATTGAATTCCAAATGCTGGTCGGAAAATTGTGGGATTTCTCCCCCCGTTCGCAGACCTTTGTGATCGCAGTTCTATAAGTAATTTATTATTTAATAGCACTTTATTATACGGCTTATTTCTAAATTAGTTTACTAATGAATTCGATTTTAAGTTTTTTAAGAACCAGTGCTAATATACTATAAATTAAACCTGATAAAACATACCCGTTAGACTAAAACTCATACCGTCAAACATAAAAAAATTATAATTCGCATGTTGAGTAAGTGGATTAGAGCAGAGTAGATTTGCGTGTATGTAGGTAGTTACTTAGAAATTGATCTTTGTAAAGTCAACATCTCCTGAGGTCGCTTCGGTGTCGGAAACGTGCGTATAGAGTCGTAAGATCTGTTACACTTCGGAAGATCTGTTTTGTGTGGACTCGTGGAATAAAATAAATTATAAAATTGCACTGTATAAATTCTTCTGCTTTTAGCAAATGATCATTGTGTGTCATGCAATTCTGAAAAGTAACGCCTGCTTCTATCCAATGAAATTAATGAAATAAAATAAAATTTATTGTTAAAATTATTGTTAATTTATTGTCCAATAGAGTTAGTGGAGTAAAGATTAATCAGATTTCATGCTTTTTTATAGATTAAATTTTGAATTTTGTTTTTATTATTATACTAAAATAACAATTGGGAGTTTAGGATGATATCAGATTCAAATCACTTTAGCCTTTATTATATCGCAAACAATTGTTAATTTCCGAATAACCGTTAAAGATAACTCAATATGATTTAAATTTAGCTAGAGTCTGAGCCTATTTACGACTACGACACATGTTTAGTTTACAGTCTAAATTTCTAAATAAAACAGATGCAACCACATTTTAGTCCATTAGTTCTACCGCAGACGTCTTAAATATATTTATGTAAAAAAATGCTTCTTAAAATTACTTCACGGATTTAAAAAAAAAAATTACATGGCTTTTAGTACCATTTTACTTTTTTATATTTGCTACCTCAGAAATCCGTCATTTATGAAATGATTTAAAAGTATTTCAGTATAGTATTTTCTTTTAAGATATACTCGCAGACAACTTACAACCAATGCAATACTTACATTAAAGTAGGATTTTATATATTGTTTTCAAATCCAATTGTAAATCATTCAGTTTTGAAGGTAATATTCCTGAAGGAAATTTTCATGAATTGCCTTTGTAGTACGTAATTAGAGGGTACCTACTTCTAAATAATTTATTATCGCGTAGGCGTGCTACGCCGTAGTACTACGGTACGACGTAGATCCATTTATAATAGCTGTGACGTACGTCTACGTTCCTTGAGAAAAAGTTATGTCATTTTTACAAGCTTTTATTAAACTCACGATTTTTGTATGTTAGTTTATTTCGATTAAATCTTGCAACTGAATATTAAATCAGTTACCGGTAACTGAATGAGTTGAAATTTTGCATACTTTTTTTTGTTTCATTCTGATTCCAATATGGCGGACTCCGAAAGATAAAGGACCATTGACTATACGAATTCCCATAATACGGGTGTCAGAGGATATGCTTATTAGAATATTCTTTTGTTTACAATATGTTTTGCCTTTTTAAATGGTTCATCTTTGTGGTTTATGCGTGTATTTATAGTCGTTTATAATAATACATAGTTTCGTACGAAAATGTCTTGTTACATAACTAAAAAAATACGGCATTAAACATCGCCAGTCCTTAAAATACTTGTACTTATTTATGTTTTGCAGAATTACCTTGTCACAATACAATATTGATGATTATATTTAATTTATTAATTAGAATGAAACGAAAGATTACATTAAGTAATACCATCATCGTCATCATCACCTCAACCAATTGACGTCCACTGCTGGACTAAGGTAAAAAAAGAAAAAAAAAAAGGGGTTTTGTAGGGAGTTCCACAATACACGGTCCTGGGCCGCTTGCCTCCAGCGGCACCCAACTACTCGCCTGATGTCATCTGTCCACCTCGTTGGGGGCCGACCTTCGCTGCGTTTACCGGTGCGGGGTCGCCATTCCAGCACCTTAAGACCCCAACGTCCATCTCCGAGCTATATACCCCGCCCATTGCCACTCCAACTTCGCAACTCGCTGAGCTATGTCGGTAACTCTAGTTCTTCTAATTTCTTCGACGGATCTCCTCATTTCTGATTTGATCACGTAGAGATTCTTTCAAAATAGTTCGCTGAGTGACTCTGAGCTTTCTATCAGATTGAGTAATACACAAAACAAAAATTAAGGACTTATTGTTTGTCTTTGCTACCTAATTTAGCTAACCCTGTGCTATAGGCAGCGAACTACCCTCCTTAATATTTGGTTGCGCCAAGTTATAATTAAGTCTTAAATAATAATTTAAAATTTCATTGGTGTTCCTATTCTCCCATATCCAACCTAAAACAGCACTGAACGATTCTCCGTGAAGAGACTGGCGCCCTCATACGCCTCAAAAACACTAGAACGCAGAGCTGTCACTTAAATTAACGGAAGCAAACGATTAAGACGTTTGCGGACGACTTGCTTTCCGATTGCGAAAAGTAACGGGCAATACGAGTTTACTGGCTGCCTGAAAATAAGCCATAAAATATCATAATATACCTTAGAAGTTTCAATGAGATCCTTTTAAGCATAATTCCTATATTTATGTGTGTGCCGAAATATAACATAAGTGGTGGTGTTCGAGAAGAGAGGACTTCGTGAGGAATATTTGGATCAACGGACGGCGTGCTCCTACCCATGAAAAATAAGGTCAAGTAAGTGCTGTCTTCCTTGTGCTCTGATTCCTTGTATCTTTCTTTTGTACACCAATTTACCGCAAAAAATACAGTCCACTCATTCGAAATAAAAATCTTAAATAACTTAATATAACTTGGCGCATACATATTTATTTTGGTTCCGTCGAGACGGATATTTACAGCATTTCCTTCATATTAACGTATTGAAGCATTAGTTTCCTTGTTAGAATACTTCTATAGGCTCTAATAATTGAAATAATATAATTTTAAATAAAATAGGTCATTGCGTCATCTATTTTCTTTGTCGTAATACTGGCATAAGCGGCATTATAGCATTGAGCTAGCTATTTCCCCAGTTAGACATACTAATTATCTACACATATTTATGTATATTTCGATAAATATTAGTGTATTTAAATTGAATTAACAATTAAAACAAATCTTAAAACTTGCAATTATTAATTATTGTAGTACCTTCGGTTGTGAAACATTTACTCAAGAGTCGTAAGACCTAGCATATAAGGTCGAGATTTGTCTATACGAACCTCTGGTCGATCGAACATTCGATATAACCCGACCACGCGTAATATCGAACGAAGCGCGCTTGCGCATATTATCCGCACTCCGCGCGACCTACTTAATTTACCAGTATATGATTGGCTATTAACCTATCATACTCACATAAAAATATAGGTATTTCGTGATCGTTAGATAATTGTCTCACTTACACTTTAGTAAAATGCCTCCTAAAGTAGATTCTAAAACTAGCGAAAGTGATAAGGAGATTCAGGATACTAAACTGTCTATCTTAATTGCTAAACGTGAAGCTATATTCGGTATCATGCAAAATGTCTTTGACTTATCTCGTGAACCCGATGTTCATACGAACGTTGAAAAAAGAGAACATTTTCTAGACGAATCTTCACAAATTGATTCATTGCGTTTAAAGTACGAGTCTATTGTAGACGATTATAATACACGTTTATTAAACTTAAATTCAGATGCAAAACCTGATTACAAAAGTCTGTATGCTTTTGAGACTTTGTATAATAGGGTCAAACGAACTCATACAAAATGCTCAACTTTAAATACGACACCAGAAATACATAATGCGACCTCCGCGCTGCTAAAAGCCAAGCCGAAGCTAGCTCCCATATCGATATTAGAATTCGATGGTGACATTAAATCTTTTCAGATGTTTTATACGACCTTTAAGTCAGTAGTAGATAATAATCCATCACTCACAGATGCAGAAAAGCTATTTTATCTGTTACCGAAGCTGACAGGGAAGGCAAAAAGCGCAATCGCTGGAATTTCTCCGTGTGCTGAGAATTATCAGCTCATTTTACAAACACTCGTCAATAGGTTCGATGATAAACGTATGTTGACTTCCGCGTACCTACATGAATTATTTCGCTATAAGGGTTTTCAGACTCCCTCTGCGACTAACTTTGAAGATTTCATAGACCGGTTCGCTGGCGCAGTAAGCGCTTTAAAAAACCTAAAGTTAGAGAACCTAGCTGATCTTATCATACTACATATAGCTACACAAAGGGTCGATACTGAGAGTGTACGCGCGTTTGAAATTAAATGCGGCAAGAATATACCTACTTTCGACGACTTTGTGGAATTTATCACAACACGCGCGAAGGTGTTTGAGCGTACGAATACGAATGTCACAAACCCTTCCAATACGCGTCATAATAAAAATATAAAACATTTGAATAACGGGACTTCTGGCAATGCGCCGAAGTATCAGGCCTATATAAGCACGGTTGATAAGCCTACGTCCAAGTGTCTATGTAGAAATATAACACATGCGCATTTATATAAATGTGTTGACTTTAATAAATTATTAACTCCTCAAGTGTCTCCTTATTTTAAGTGCGTCAAGGAGAAGAATGCCTGTGTGAACTGCCTGTCTATAAAACATAAAGTCGGGCAATGTGAAGTCTCCCCGCACTGTTCGTGTGGTCAGAAACATAACAAAAGGCTGCACTTTGACCAACGCGAGGAACATTCCCGCGCGCCTCAGTTGAATACCGTCATGCCGCCACCGAACGCACCTACCGTTACCGCGTCATCGCCCGTAGCGGATGATCGCGCCGACGTAGCACTGTGCGCTACGCGCGTAAGCCCGTCTACAAGCGCTACGCAGGTGTATAATAGCAATTTAATGAATCGTGTGGAAGACAAGCGAACTACTGTCTTATTGGCTACCGCACAAGTTGCTGTTTACGACTGTAATGGTGAACGGCAAGTTATACGTATATTGTTGGATTCTGCTTCGCAGGCCGATTTCCTCTCAAAAGAATGTTGTGATCGCTTGGGTTTGCAAACTAAATTCACAGAACGTACTATCGTGAAGGGGTTCGGTGGAATTGAGAAGGTTGTACAATCCAGCTCGGTTGACTTGACGTTTTATTCGCGTTTTGATGATAACGTTAGTTTTAATATCTCGCCACTTGTTGTTGATAAAGTGACAGACAAATTACCTACGGCTGTGATAGATACGGCAGTCCTATCACACCTTAAAGGTATTCCGCTTGCCGATGCGAGTTACGGCGTACCTGATAAAATTGATGCTTTAATAGGAGCTTCCCTATTTCCACATTTGCTTCTCCCCGACGACGTCCATACGTCACGTCGCGACCCGTCGGTGCCCGTTGCATTGCGCACGGTGTTAGGTCTGGTGTTCATGGGCAATGCGCCTACGATACCTACTATAAATACTCATACGGCCTTGACATGTTGTTTCGTTCAAGAGCCTCCTGCTATTGACTCTTTAGTCAAGCGTTTCTGGGAACTTGAAGAACTTCCTTCCGCTTCCATTCAGAATCCTGATGATAATGAATGCGAAGACTTCTACACTTCGACTACTGTCCGAGATCCCGATACGGGCAGATACGTTGTCGGCCTGCCATTTAAAGAGGATCTATATTCCCTAGGGAATTCTTTGGACATAGCTAAGAAACGTTTCATCTGCCTCGAAAGAAAGCTTGAAGCTTCGAATAAATTGAGGTCGGCATATGATGACGTCATAAAAGGTTATCTCGCGAAAGATTATATTTCTCCCGCGCCTTCATATGATTCTAAAGATCCCGTTCCGATTTACGTGATGCCACACACGGGGATTTTACGTGAAGACAAACTCTCGACGAGACTGAGATTAGTCGTCGATGCTTCTTGTCGTTCTAGTTCTGGAAAGGCACTGAACCATCTGCTACATTCCGGTCAAAATTTACAGGGAGATCTTTTTAAAATAATTTTGAATTTTCGTCTGCATGCAGTGGCAATGACAGCCGACTGCCGAGAACAGTTTCTACAAATCGTTATGCGCGAAGCTGATCGTCGCTATCAATGCTTCTTATACCGCTTTAATCCACAAGACCCTCTTGTGCTATACCAGTTCAATCGAGTCTGTTTCGGTCTCACTTCCAGTCCCTTCCATGCACTGCGCACGGTAAGACAGCTGGTGAATGACGACGGCGCAAAATATCCACGAGCGAATAGCATTGTGCTACCCGCGCTTTATATGGATGACGTAGCTTTCTCGCTTCCAAGCGAACTAGAGGCAGTCACTGTGTCGCTGCAGATGATCGATCTTTTTAAGGGTGCACAGTGGGAATTAGTTAAGTGGAACAGCAATTCTCGCGAGGTCTTAGATAACCTTCCTGCGTCCCACAAACTTCCGACTGAAGTGGAGTTTGACAAAACCATGCACCATAAAATACTTGGTCTGCATTGGTCTACTGGAAATGACGCTTTCTATTTTAAAATTTCTATGCCCGACGATGTGACATGCACTAAGCGCTCCATCTTGTCGACTGTTGCCCGTCTGTGGGACATAATGGGCTTCGTTGCTCCCACAGTCGTGTATGCCAAAATATTAATTAAAATGCTTTGGCAATTAAATCTTGATTGGGACACTGTAGCTCCACCACACATCATTAAGATGTGGAGACAGTTTTGCGATGAGTTGCCAGCTCTAAATAAGCTACACATACCGCGTCATGTGGGCGTGACAACAGACTGTGAGGTCACTCTCCTGGGACTATCAGATGCTAGTCTCGCAGCCTATGGTGCTGTCGTTTATTTACACGTTAGCTCCCCTACTGGTAACACTGTGCGTCTTGCTTGTGCGAAAAGTAAAGTTTCGCCGACGAAACCTCATTCAATTGCTCGTCTCGAACTATTAGGTGGCGTCCTACTGTCGAAATTGCTTCGTACAGTACATGACACTTACTCTGAGCGTATCCCAATCAAGGCTACATATGCATTTCTCGATTCCAAAGTCGCCCTATATTGGATAAAAAGTTCACCGCATAGATGGCAGACTTTTGTCGCGAATCGCGTTGTACAGATAACTGAGAATATCTCACCAGACAACTTTTATCATTGCCCTGGCACTGAGAACTCTGCTGATATTCTATCGAGAGGTGTAACTCCTGAGAAGCTTCTCTCACACCCTCTGTGGCTGCATGGTCCACCATGGGCATCAATGCATCCGTCTCAGTGGCCACTCAAAACTCTAGAGGGAGAGTCTATTGAAGACGTACCCGAGAAGAAGGTTCTTATACACACTGTGTGTAAACCTATACTCCCGAACGACTTACACGAGCTTGCTCTCCGTTTTTCTTCGTGGAGCAAACTTCTACGTATAATTGTATACATTTGTAGATTTGCTAAATTACTGCCTCGTCGCGGCACTAGTGCAGTTACCGCTGACGACTTAAATTTCGCAGAGAATAGAATGCTTCGCGCTCTGCAAAATCAGCATTTTGCTGAAGAATATTCTCTTATTAAAAATAATAAAACATGTTCACCGGCATTTAATCGCCTAAGACCATTTATTGATGATGGACTTATCCGCGTTGGCGGTCGTCTCGCCAACTCTGGACTTAGCTTTGAAAAAATACATCCGGTTATATTGCCTCGCAATGGCCACGTGGTAAATATAATCATTGATTATTACCACATTAAACATTTACATGCTGGACCCGAACTCCTAATGGCCCTGCTTCGTCAGAGGTACTGGATTCTGTCGGCACGCCGTATTGTCAGGCAAAGAGTACATATGTGCAATACTTGCTTTAGATTTAAACCGCGTCCAACCATTCCGCTGATGGCGGATCTTCCTGATATACGTACACGTCCAGCGTTGAAAGCCTTTAGTTTCACCGGCTGCGATTATGCAGGTCCTATACCATACGTTCCTGTACGCCGCCGTGGCGTACACAGCGAGAAAGCTTATATTGTGCTGTTCACGTGTCTCACTACGAGATCTACGCACATTGAGGTTGCTACCTCACTCAGCACCCCCAGTTTCCTCGCCGGGTTTAAAAGATTCCTATCACGTCGTGGTCCTGTTCAGGTGCTGCATAGCGACAATGCTAAAAACTTCCAGGGTGCTGCTTCTTACCTTCGGGACCTCTATAAATTTCTAAGAGAAGAATATTACCCGAAGCTAGAGCAGGAATGCGCTGAAAATCGCATAACTTGGAAATTCATCTGTCCCAATTCCCCACACTTTGGAGGTTCATGGGAAAGTATGATCAAGGTGACTAAGACGATCCTGTTCAAGGTCATAGGGCAACAGCTCCTTTCTTATGAGGAACTTTGCACTGTGCTCATTCAGGTCGAATGTCTTCTCAATTCGCGTCCGCTAACAATACTAAGCTCTGACCCTGCCGAACCTTCGGCTCTTACTCCAAGTCACTTCCTACATACTGCGCCTCTATTCTCCTTGCCTGCGCCTGATGTCAATCCAGACAAAATTAACTTGGTTGACAGGTACTCGTTAATAGATAAAATGGTCCAATCGTTTTGGAATCGTTGGAGGATGGAATATTTGCACGGATTGCAAGTTCGTTTGAAATGGAATACGCCTTCCGTACCTATTACGCCGGGAACTGTCGTCGTAGTTATAAATGACAACGTACCGCCTCTGGCTTGGCCTCTAGCAGTAGTAGAGAAAGTGCATCCCTCGAAAGACGGCGTCATACGCGTAGCGACCGTTAAAATTTCCGGGAGAACTTACGTCCGTCCGGTCGTTCGCTTATGCCCTCTTCCGACGCAATAAGCGTAACAATTATAGTTTCATAATTTAGTACTAAGTAGCTCATACGTTAAGACTTTATTCTCTTTTATAATAATTCTACAAATAATTAATATTTTTTAATATACTTTCGTAAATATACACATACTTATATGAAATACGCCCATGCGCAATACGCGTTCTTAAAAGAGGCAATTCTACCTCATACCTTATGAGAGCTTTTCTTAAAGGTGACCCTTTAAGGGCGGGTGGATGGTTGCGCCAAGTTATAATTAAGTCTTAAATAATAATTTAAAATTTCATTGGTGTTCCTATTCTCCCATATCCAACCTAAAACAGCACTGAACGATTCTCCGTGAAGAGACTGGCGCCCTCATACGCCTCAAAAACACTAGAACGCAGAGCTGTCACTTAAATTAACGGAAGCAAACGATTAAGACGTTTGCGGACGACTTGCTTTCCGATTGCGAAAAGTAACGGGCAATACGAGTTTACTGGCTGCCTGAAAATAAGCCATAAAATATCATAATATACCTTAGAAGTTTCAATGAGATCCTTTTAAGCATAATTCCTATATTTATGTGTGTGCCGAAATATAACATAAGTGGTGGTGTTCGAGAAGAGAGGACTTCGTGAGGAATATTTGGATCAACGGACGGCGTGCTCCTACCCATGAAAAATAAGGTCAAGTAAGTGCTGTCTTCCTTGTGCTCTGATTCCTTGTATCTTTCTTTTGTACACCAATTTACCGCAAAAAATACAGTCCACTCATTCGAAATAAAAATCTTAAATAACTTAATATAACTTGGCGCATACAATATTGATTAAGTACCAAGTGTGTGTGTGTGTGTGTGTGTGTGTGTGTGTGTGTGTGTGTGTGTGTGTGTGTGTATGTGTGTGTGTCTGTGTGTGTGTGTGTGTTTGTAAGTGTGCGTGTGTGTATTCACATAGTAATGAAAACACAATTTTTTTTCTTTGTTATCAAAATTAATCAAATTGGTACTTATTCGAAAGTTTCTCCTTCTTTATCACCATTCTCAGCCTATTAATGTTCCGCTGAACTCATAAGAGAGATAAATAGAGCTATTATCAGTATACAACGGTGCTGATAATACTTGTTGATCAATTATTATCAGCACCGTAAATAGTTGTAATTATAATATAAAAATAAAATAATATAAATTATAAAATAAGAATAACTGTAGTTTTTAGCCAAAATCTTTCTTCGTATTAGAGATTCGTCTTCCATCCATACTCCAATTATTCATGCCCATTAGTGAGACCTAATGTGTGAATCATGGGAAAAAATCATTATTAACAATAAATTCAAATTCAAATTCAAGTGATACTCCTGTGGTAAGTGATGATGCAGTCTAAGATGGTAGCGGGTTAACCTGTTAGGGAGTATGGTAGTCATACCCCTAATTGGTTTCAACGTTACATCGCACCGGATCACTAAATCGCTTAGCCGCACGTCTTTGTAACTATGCACAGCCAAAGCCTTCCACCAGACCAGACCAGAGAAAATTCAGAAATTATCAATTCCCAAATTGCCCCTTAATAAGTAAGCGGTATAGCGGTGATAGCCCAGTGGGTAAGAATTCGACTTCCCTTGTGGGGAACGAGTTCAAATCCCAGCATTTAACAACCTCTCACATTTCCAAGCTATGTGCGTTTCAAGCAATTAAAATATCACTTGCTTCAACGGTGAAGGAAAACATCGCGAGGAAACCTGCATGCCTGATAGTTCTATTTAATGTTCTCAAAGGTGTGTGGAGTCCACCAATCCACACTGGGTCAGGATGGTGGACTACGGCCCTACTGACTTAGCCCATTCTCATTGTAGGAAGAGACCCATGCCTTGTTGGCTGGTAATGGCTTGATATGATGATGATGCAGATAATACATAGAATATAAGTAAGGACTTAGTGTTTGTAATTACAAAGAACACAATCGAGTGCATTTGCCGCCATCGTGGCGTTCGAGTGCTCAAGCGACCCAACTAAGCGCGACGGCTAAATCACGCGGACGGAGCCAAGAAAGCGTTGATAACAGCAGCTAGGCAACAAAAGCGCACGGAAAATAAAAATTTAATAATTACACAACCCAACTCATAGTTGCTCCCGGATAATGTTGGGAAAAAAACTGTATCGCACCCTCCCACCCTACCGCGAAATTTTTCACCCTCCCTCGTTTAGCGAGATTCGATCCCGCAATCAGGGGGAGGGGAGGCATTTTTTGGCCTACCCCCCATCACCCCTCCCACGCCATCGTAAATTGAAGCATATAATTTTTATTACGGCCCTGTCGTATGAGACCGTTGGAGTTGTCAAAATGTGATACAAAATGTATCTTAGTTAGCACTTTTGGTTGTTATAGTAGCTGTCATGCAACTAGAGCGATAATGTAAATAACACTTCACTCTGCATCTTTTTACCCAACAGTTGGCTCACCGCCGCTTAAATCAGTATTATTTTATTAATATTTTTGCTTAAAGATTTTAAACTAAGATTTTCGTGGCTAATTAACATTTCTTAAATGTAGTTCAACGGGTACATCGACAAATCTAACTATATTGTTTATGCTTTTGTTCCAAAAATATAATCATAATTTTAGGGACAACAAAGTATGTCATATAAAACTTTGTTTTTGTAATATCGCATAGTAAACTAAGTATTAGTAGTATAGCTACTATAATCGATAACCAAATCTGAATGTTTTTTTTTTTTTTTAAGTTTTTGTTTGCATGCCTTTAAATAAAATGGCAATAGAATTGTTCTGTATTATTATTTTAATTTTACATGTTTCTTGCAAATAAATGATTATGATTATTATTATGATTATGACAGTAGTAAACCCCCAGCACCAGCCAGAGGTTAATGTGCTACGGCCGTATGAATGCATGTATGCCAAATTTTTAACAGGCTCACGGATTTACATTTCATGAAGTGTCGTTAGATTCGTTTTACTTGTGGGATGTGTGCATTAAATTGTTTTCCGGTATATATTTAAATTAATATATCTTTATATATATATTTCTTGTGTGCGTGTGTATGTCACTGAACTCCTCCTAAACGATTGGACCGATTTGAGTGAAGTTTTTGGTATGCGTTTGGGTGGCACTCGGATGATTAAGATTCACAAATCAGCCCAACAGATGGCGCTGGGGTCCGCTAGTATACATATACTTTTTTAAATGGGAATTTCTCTGTTGAAATAAAAGATAATTTAATAAAGGATACATGAAAAAATTCTTTGATTACGTTGCTATAGAATACGTAATATTTTTGAAATATAAAAAAAAAAAATCAAAACATCGATCCCATTATACATACTAAATATTATGATTAAATCCTGATCTATTATAAATGGAAATATCTGCTTGCTAGTAAACAATACTACCCCGGCTTCTTTCACGTAGCAACAAAGAAAGGGATACATTTTTTGTTCCCTTCTAAAAGTAGTAGTAAAGATTTCTGTGACTGCTCGTCCGGGCAAGAACTTTCACCATGCTGATTTCTGCCCCTAATCAGCATTGTTGCAATGCTGTCCGGCTGGAGGAGCGTGATTTCCGGCGTAATGACAGGCATATGAGGCTTATCACCGCCTCAGGTCAATGGACACAGGGCAACACTTTGCATGCATGTATTCCTTGTATGCCCCGCGTAAAGTTGCTCAATTTATATGCAATGGTTTACCACTTACTATAAGGACCATCGGCTTGGTCAATGAATTTTTTTTTTTTGGAGTTTACTCCTTAAGAATCGATTTTCATATATAAGGCGCCCGGTTTGAGAAAAATGAGGAGTAAAATCTATTGATGAATGACCTCGTTAAGTTTTCGCTTTGCGACGTTGCATGCCCGGCAACTGTGATGTGCAAACATGCAACGTCGCTTTCGTTTAATTAACTTATTTTTCCTATTTAAGTTACCAAGGAAACCGAATATTATCTAGGTAAAGAAACAAACACATAAACAATATGGGACATTTTTTTTCCTATTCTTGTTACCATGGAAACTAAATAATAAACATTATATTTATCCTAATAGTTCTGATACTCTACATCCACCTCAATCTCCCGTAGGCTACTTTTAAGAAGTTACACTTGCACCGTGTGTGAATAAATTGCACAGGATTTTTAATTTACCCTTTCATATGGTATTAACCTTTAATTAGCTAAATACACTCTTTTTATGTATGTTTCGACAATCGTACTTAAGGAGTAAACTCCAGTCGTACGTCGGAGCTGACACACACTTTTTTTGTTTTAATAATAATAATTTATTTATTTCATATATAAAAATGAATACAGCAAGAATCTCCTAATGGACACAGAGACTCTATTGATTTGTGCACAAAGGAGTGCTTAAACACTCGCACTAAGGTAACTTGAGTTACGAGTGTCGCCACCTTCCTTCGGACCCATTACAACAACGTGAAATTAGGCAAATACAATCATCGCAATACATAATAGATAAAAAACAAATATATATATATATATATATATATATATATATTAAATTAATTACAATTATTTATTATAAAAAGAAAAGTCAAAAGTGTCGTAAGCTACTTTGTAATCTGCACAAACGTACGAAGACGCAAACAAAATCAGAGTAGAAAATGGATATTACCGATTTGTGAATTTCAATATGAAAATACCACACTATATTGACAATGTAACGCAAGGACAACACACAATTACGCCCTAAACGTTACCTGTTACAAGTTTGAAAACAAATTGTTAGCACCATTAAATGGACACGGAATTTTCCGAACATGTTTGTTTACAAACACCGATGGAAAATAACTGAATTTTAGAATAAAAATGCTCCGGGAAAATTCCAAATCCCTTTCACTCTCAATACGCGGGGAATAAAGCAAAAAAGTGGCGGTCGAGTGGATTTTTTTTTGTATTTTTTTAGGATCCGATCTCTAAAAATTGCGAACGGATGCGTTGCCTAAAAAATATTTCCATTCATTTGTTCGCGGCATAAAAAAGTGCTCAAATTTTTGCAACTCTCACTTTTCGTGTCGCTCAAATAAAAATATCCGGACATATTTTTTAAATCTATTTCGACGCATGATTTTCCCAAGGTCGCCCGTAGCACGTATGTAGGGCGAGGGGCTTACGACGAAGGGCGATGGACGTTTCAAAACCTTTTGAATTTAACTTATTCTAGGATTTTTTTAATTTACTAGCATCCTCCAAGATTTTCTTTCCGACCTGGCGATTCTTATCACTGGCCCAAATTCTTATGATATCTTCCACAAAGGAGTTCGCAAAGTGTTTGCAATGCATAAAAAATACTTTAAATGAAAATACGAAACGTTACTCTTCGTATTTTCGATCAATGGACAAAATACACATGTTTGTTACTAGAAATAAGACTTTGCGCCACCATTTGTTTTTTTTTTCAAAAACGTTTCACCATAATGTCCTACTGGTGCATAGACCCCACCCCTTCCTTCATAGTAGGGCTGGGCTTAGTATTGAGATTTTTTAACACATAAACCTAATACTTAACTATTTGACTGAGGAATCAAACTTGGTACCTCCTGATCCGTGGTCAAACATGATAATCAATTTTTACAGAAATTGTCGTAAGTAATAAAACTTTATAACTTAATCTTGTTCTATATGCGATATTTTATTAATTCTCATTTAATTTATTTAATAGTAGACAAGAAATAATTCCAATTCAAATTATCTTTTTTTCATGTAGGCCTATCACAGGCACTTATGAAGCTTTCATAATATTTGACTCACTCAATTATAATAGAGGTTGTTCGTTTCAAGATAGGTATTTTGCATAAATACGGGTGCAGGACACCCACGGGATACGAGGGTGCGGTGATAGCACAGTGGGTAGGAGCTCGACTTCACTTTCGGGGGGCCGAGTACGAATCCCAGCGCGCACCTCCAACTTTGCTAAGTTATGTGCGTTTAAGGTGATTAAAACATCACTTGTTTCAACGGTGAAGGAAACATCGTGAGGAAACCTGCATGCCTGAGAGATTAAATCATTTATTTCTCTCCGTATTCATTCTCTTCTATTCTCTTCTCGAGCGGGTGAAGATCATTATCTACACCCATGTACACCCAACAATAGAATATAATCATAGTAAATAAAAGCTGTATTTGCCAGTTTGACAGTTCAAAAATAGGAGTGCTCCGATCGTCACCAAACTTTACAGGATTACTCGCCAGGTCAATCTGGAGATTTCCTGAAAGTTTCATTTAAATCGGTTCAGCCGTTTCGAAGCCTATACGGAACATACCCACACACTTTCTCTTTTATATATATAAGATAGATTATTAGTCTTAAGTCTATGTCATCTTTTGTTGTTCTTAAAATGTTGTGGTGAACAAATAAAGAGTATAAATAAATTATTATAAACATTTTTAAACCCATCTTTCTGCTTATAAAGACCATCTATTTCTATTTAAAAACGAAAACAATATCTAATAAAGTGCACACGTTCCATACGAATGCATTTTAAACGTGTTATTATGCCCTCTTGCTCTTTTAAACTCGCATCCCTAAAGTAGTAATACGTTCATTATGTAACTTCCAGCTTAGCTTAATAAGCTCGCGAAGCCTAGTCGTAAAGAGTTCTAAGCCTGAGGACTTTTTGCTGAGCCTTTTTCATATGGCGTCCCGCTTTAATACTTTAGAATCAAACCACTGTGTGCTCTATATCTCGCTCTCATGTAAGAGATGAACCCCTGCGAGCAAAGAGACATTAATTAAACTAGCTGACCCGTGCAACTTCTAAAAATTAATCCTAGCTAGATCGATTTATCAAAATTCAAAATTCATTTATTTCAAGTAGGCCTAATATAAGCACTTTTGAAACGTCAAGTCTGTCTGTTTGTATTGACTCTACCAACGGTTCGGAAGGCAGATTCTACCGAGAAGAAGCCGTCAAGAAACTCAGCAGTTGCTCTTTTATCGCCCCCGAAACCCCCTGTATACTAAATTTCATGAAAATCGTTGGAGCCGATTCCGATATTCCAATTATATATATAAAAGAATTGCTCGTTTAAAGATATAACATTGAAGATGCGCCCATCACTGAGTAGATTTCCTATGATGATCTACTCAATTTTTAATAAAAAAAAAAAACGAAAAACCTGTCTATATTTTGAGATTACTTAAGATTAAATTTTGGCGCTTAAAATCTTTAATTATTTATATACGTCTGGTACGTCACGACTAAGATGAACATATTTTTATTAATTTAAAATCCATATAAAAAATTGCGGAACCGACAGGATTTGAACCAGGGTTTGAATTATAAAAAAAAATGATGAACAAAGACAGTACTCACATAAAAACACGATAAGCCGTTTAGGCTCTAAGGCGTTCTAAAGAAATACACATACATACATACATACACACGAAAAACCTTCCTCTTCTCCGTATCCTCCTTCTTTTCCAGTCGGGTAAAAAACATCATCATCATCATCAACCCACTACAGGGCACTGGTCTCCTCAATAATGACCAATGTATCCTAAACACGACAAAAAAAAGGTTTAAAGCCACATAGATGCCACTTTGAACTAAATACTACACTAAATTACATGTAAAATATGACATAGAAGTGAGTTGATGGCAATAACCGACAACTTAAAACTAAAGCTACGAGGGTTCCAAACGCGCCCTGGTCTAAGACGAAGCCCACAACAAACTAAGCCGGTTGTTTTTTTTGTTATCACCATCTCAAATTTTCATTTTAAACTATTCAAGAAGCAACCTGGCTAGAGCTAGAGTTTACAAAAGGCGGAGAAAAACGAGTGAGGGTGTGCCCATGTATGTGTATATAACATACATGTAAAATATATTCATAATATTTATATTGATTTATATAATTTATAGACATACGTGTACATGACTGTAAACGTGTATTTAACATTTAAGGTACAGTAGAAAATATCATAGTTGGTCACTACACGCAGATAGATTTAACGTTTCACAAGTGCTTATAGCGAAAGCGTACTTGAAATAAGTGACGTTTTAAATTTAATTCGTACTGAAATCACACAGTTTGTGACGAAACGTTTACAAATTTACTTCATAAATTACGTTTGTATTTAAGAGCTGAGAAAATCTGGGACTTCAATTTGTACGATGAATATTAACATATTAGCGGTCCCCCGCGACTTCGTCCGTATATAAGTCAACCTTAAAAGATATGAATATGCTGTCGAGAATTTTTTTTAGAACTTTTAAAGTGGACCTAGTTGGTCCCCTTTAAAATAGTAATACATAATTTTATCGAAACTTTAACCGTTTACGTAGCGCACGCTGCAGAAGCTCTCAAAAGTAAAAAAAACCCTGATTTAGAAACATTCTTTATTGGTGCTTTGCTCATATTGGCCTTAGTGTGATGATGTTATAGCCTTTCTCGATAAATGGGCTATCCAACGCTGAAATAATTTTTCAATTTGTACCAGTAGTTTCGGAGATCATCGCGTTCAAGTCTACAAACAAACAAACTTTCAACTTTATATATTAGTATAATATATAAGATATGTAAAAATGACTGTAAAACATGTACTTTCCATTAGACGGTCGATTGGCGCAGTGAGCAGCGACCCTGCTTTCTGAGTCCAAGGCCCTGGGTTCGATTCCCAGAACTGGAAAATGTTTGTGTGATGAACATGAAAGTTAAGTATCTATATATATTACTCATAAACATATTCATTTGTCATTGGAATCGAATCCAGGACCTCGTTATCTGCAGTCTACCAGATCAGAACATGCTAACCTCCAGACCATCGAGGCAGTGATCAATATAATTTATTAATTGGTAAAAGAAAATAGTCATTCGCATATCCTTCATTAGCAAAGAGTTATACTTATTAAAACCATCCGTCAACAAATCTAGAAGTAATCTAGAAAAATGGCCGACAGAATATTTCATCTGCATCACAGATCTAGTCGGTTAATTTTTCGGCGGTTCGTTGAAATGGAAAAAAATGCCAAAAAGCATATGAGACAATGTTGAGTCTCCAACGAACGTTGAAAGTGGAATTTAAATATGTAAGGAATTAGGAGAGGGGGGCATGTGGGGGGCGGTGGGAGGCGGGCGGGGGTTTTTTCAAAACTAGAAAGAGATGAACACGCTTAGTATCGCGATCTGAGTCGCGTAAGGCTTTTTCGGCAATGGGATTGAGTTAGACGGACGAATCCGAAGATATTGCTCTATTTTTTAAACCAAATCTAACCTAACTGAACTGAATCTTTTGGGGATAGAATTCACGAAAGCCAGTCTAATGGATAACTTAATAATTATTAATTGTAAAGTCAACATCTCCTGAGGATGCTACGGTTCGGAGCGAAACGTGCGTAGAGGGTACATTGCCGAAGATCTGTTTGGTGTGGAGTATAAATATTGAAGATATTAAAAATTACACCATACAGATTCTCCTACTTTTCGCAGAGTAAAGCAAATTAAGCTTAATTTTCATAGGATAACCAAGCATCAAAAATAGGGTTCCCGCTTCATGGGATTTTGGCTAGAAATGATAGGACAGTATTAGTATAGACCTTTTTGTGACAGAGATGATATAAAATCAAGAAAATCTCCAGTAGGAGTTACAAAAAACTTAAGGATAGGCATTGTAAGAGTTATAAAAAGTATTACAACTCTAACTCTTAAGTATTTATAACTCGTACTGGAGATTTTTTTCATTTTATATGATCTGCATGCCCTGTGTAACCTCTATGCTCGCCACTGGTAAGAAGTTACTAATCGTCTCTTCGACAAACACTACTAAAGTGGAGTGTTGTGATGCTTCAAACGACTAATAGTCGTATACGCGGTTTATGTATATTCTTAATTCTGTGTTGCTACCCTATCGACAAAGATGTGCAGTCAAGCGTTCCGGTAGGACACCTTATAGAAGCCGATTAACGGTTAGATTTAATAGCCGATAACAGCTTAGCTCTGTAGCAACACAACAGGTGTGATTGCAGTCAGAGACTAACTAGTAGTAATAAAAAAACCTCCTTTCTGGTAAAAATGTTAAGACACATCCCGCGACCTACAACGTAGCGTGAGCCCACGCACGCGCCGTAATGAGCGCGCGGGAGGGGTGGCGGGTAGTTAGACAATTTTACAACTGCGCCGCTCCGTTTTTTGGGTGATCCGCGTCGCTAGGTGTGTTCACGCAGAACAAGTAGTGTGACAGACATGCAAACATCCATTTAAGTTTCGAACAAAATGCAAAGTACACGTTGAATTTTTAATCATGGATCTCTGAAGCGGTGATAGCCCAGTGGCTAGGAATTCGACTTAACTTTCGGGGGGCCGAGTTCAAATCACACCTCTAACTTTTCTAAGTTATACGTTTTAGTAATAGTTCTCAGAATTTTGAATTCGGCGTTTCAACTGGCATGGCGGATCGCTAGATTTTGCACTTTTATTAATTGAAAATGAATACCAATCTCACTTAGAATATAAATAGTATTATCATAATAATCATACTGTAATCATACTGTCATCATTCCTATTACTACTCAGAATGTTAGACCTGGACTCAGAGAAATAGGGGTGATTAACCTCGGAGAGCACATTAAGCCGTCAGTTCTGCACCTGATCCCTTCCCGGTCGTTTTAGAGCTGCCGTCCCATCGGACTATGAGAGCGAGGGAAAAGAGAATGCACCTGTGTTACGCATATACTTATGTTATATATGTTACGGGTTTACTTATGCTGTATATGTTACTCGGAAACTTTACCTAGGTACATAAAAATTATATGCGTGCCAAAATTCATAAAAATTCATGCAATACAATGCTGGGAAATAGTATTATCACTAGATCGCGTTTTTAAAATTCAAAAATTCAAAATTCATTTATTTTAAGTAGGCCTTATAAAAGCAATTTTAAAGCTCAAGTCTGTCTGGTTGCAGTGACCCTACCACCGGTTCGGAAGGCAAATTCTACCGAGAAGAAGCCGGCAAGAAACTTAGCAGTTGCTCTTTTCCAACATCTACTATTTAGATTTTATATTATAACATTCATTTTTATATCTGATGAGAGATGAAAGAATGAAGAAATAATGGAGCCGAATGCTTCCAAGCAACCTTGTTGTTAAGAAATTCATCAATTGAATATAAACCTCGCCGTTATGAATGTGTTTTAACATATTCATTAAACTTATGCATTGGTAGGTCCAAAATTACCTTAGGAATCATATTATAAAGGCGTATTAAGGCATATGCGTATTTAGGCGTATTTAGGCGTATAAAGGCGTAATCCCGCAAATTGCTGCTGTACCTTTCGCAGACGATGTACAGATGACACTAATTTATGACCATTTCTTTTAAGTCGACTGTTGTACCATTCTATAGAAATCTTTAACGCGGTCGAATAGGTAGAAATAATCACAATAGGCACTCTACGTCGCATAATCTTTGCCAACATCTGTAGGTGAGTACAAATTTGCATATGTCGAAATAATTTAGGGGGTTACACACACACGCGCACGCTAATGTGTGCAACTGCCAACTAAGAATAAGAAAATGTATAGATGCTTAGGGGAAGCACGATCAATGGAAAAATACACCGGGAAGAGTGGAATTATTTCCCTTAATAAGATCATTTGAGTGGGACATACGCGGAAGTCGAATTATTAGCTATTATTTCTGTTTATTTGGGTTAAGAAATCCGAGCACAGTGGGACGTATAATTAACTGGCTATTCATTTTGTATCTCTGGCCAAGGACATCATATCAATCCATTACCCATAATATTATTGGCCGACAAGAAGGCACGGGTTTCCTCCCACCAAAGATGGTCAAGGCTGGTGTCCACCACGCTGGCCCAGTGCAGATTGGTGGACCAAGGACTTCAGTAGGGACATATCAAATGAGTTGGATAAAACCATCTTTAGTTAAAATTCTTCCATCTTTATAAAAAATTATGGAAAATTAGCTCTTAACCTTCATTCTACTGTCATAGTAAATGAAGATGTAAAACGATATGGTGTATATAGAATGGATATGGTATGGCAGTTTACGTTGATACAGATTAATAAACTAAATAAGTACTAGCGTGTAATTATTCGTAAGTATGTATGTAACAATAATACACCCCACCAGGTTTGTCTTGGTTTTCCTAATCCTAAGGTTGCCTGGAAGAGATCGCTACTAAGCGATAAGGCCGCCCTTTGTATCCTACTTTTAAGTTTTCTCTTCTTGTGTCTATATTGAACTATTACTTCTTTTAGGGAAAAATGATAAGTGTTCATTTTTACGATGCGCGACCACACCGTCACAAAAAACAGACACCCTGAAGTTAGCTGTAGTCAACATTTTAGTTTTTCACAAAAAGTTTTGACAGGGTACACTTTCAATTGTCAAAGACTGCATTCCGGTGCTTTAATTGATTCAATTGTATAGAAATCCCAAATTTTATTTATATTTATATATTTGACGCTTTAAAAGTGCTTATCTGATATAAGCACCTACTTGCAATAAATGAATTTTGAATTGGAAATATATTTTTTTAGTTTGATATATATATATGTACCAACTTTTCAGCACATATTGCATTCCTAGTCAAAGACACCGAGGTAATCCTACATACAAAACAGTGTACATAATACAGTTTTATAATAGTTTAATACAAATAGGTATTACAACACTTGTTCAAACATACAGTCTCTTAATAATATAAGACGTTATTTTATTAGAAACAACAACTGTTTCAACTCAGATGGTATAATGTATTATCTATTTTGACTAGATGCTGCCCGCAACTGCGTCTGTAATTAATAACCGACTCGACTCAAATTAAAGCATTGGAATTTGAGCTTTATGTTATATCACATAAAGCCATTTCAAAGTATTATTCGACGAGTGGACCAAGCGTTGCCCACGCTACGTAATACATCTTTAAATAGGTAGAATTAAATAAACAACTAATAAAAGTTTTTTTGTACTAAAATGTTTTTTTTAATATGTTAAATAATATACTTTTAATCCATAACAATCTTGAACTGGCTTAGCTTTAAACTGTTTCAATTACATACCGTTGAAAATACGACAAACAAAATTTACACTTGTTTTTCTATTGTAAATGCTACGTATTTGTGAATATTTATATTGTGCCCCTGTCTTCCTTCTAAAAGTGCAATAATAAATTAGAAAAAATAAAAAGGTATATACTAGTAGAATAATGTACACTATTCACTATATACTTATAATAAATAGTATAAAATGTACATTATTCTACTAGTTTGGCTCTTTCATTGGATTTTGACGACCTTCCTGGGGTAGCGATGAGCGCTGTGGTTTTAAGTGGGAGGCTCGGGTTTGATTCCCGGCAGCTTGGAAATTTATAGTTTCTGAATTTTCGCTGGTCTGGTCTGTTATTTACCACCCTACTGCTAAAAACATGCGATCTAGCGTTCCAGGACGATGTAGCTTAGAAACCGATTGGATGAATTGGTTTAATATAACTGCTATACCACTAAGAGATTAGTTTGTTACCATCCTAGATTGCATCATCACTTACCATTAGGTGAGATTGAAGTTAAGGGCTAACTTGTAGTGAAAAAATACCCGTATTTAAGTTGTGGACGTAATTTGAATTTAAAAAAAAATCAAAATTCATTTAATTCAAGTAGGCCTAATTTATAAGCACTTTTGAAACGTAAAGTCCCAAATTACTCATCAGTTTTACTCTCCTGCGTACTTTAGCCCGCCAATCCACTATTTAACATCCCGGTGATTCTATACCTTTCTTATAAGTATACCATGAAGTTTATCAGGTTGATTAAAATGAAACTTTTATACATTTACATTGCTTTGTGGGTACAGACAAATTCCAGCTCTTCAAAGCAGAAGTGATTTGGCAAAAGCGCCCTACTTCTGGGCAATTAAATTGATGTAGAATCGGACGCCAAGAATATGTCGTTTAAGAAGTCATTATTTTTTAATTATTAACTCTTAACTAACATTCTACAACAGGATTATGGGATCTTACTAACAGATTGAAGAAAAAAAAGTCGAACGTTACCTCTATTAGATGCGGTTTATTCATTAGCTGTTATTCTCTATAATAGGTACGATTAACTGTCTGTTAACATTTATTGTTATTGGAGCCACAGTAATCTTATACTAATACATAAAGCTGAAGAGTTTGTTTGTTTACTTGAAAGAAATGATCACAGAAACTACAAAATTTCTTTCAGTGTTGGATAGCCCATTTATCGAGACTATATAACATTTAGCTAAGTTGATTTGAAACTGCGTCTCTCTGGAAATCGCGGCCCGAGCGCTTTGACCACTATCTTGACTTTGGAGAGACGTACTCGAAGCTTAACGGCCAAAGCGGTCAGGTCGTGATTGCCAGAGAGCTGCAGGTTCAACTCCTATCGGTTCTGAGAATGTTTATATGTTTATATGTTATGCATTTTAAATTTATGAAATAAATTATTATTAAGAAAACGTCTTTATGCTTGAGCTGAGACTTGTAGAATGGTCTTCATAAAGTTCTCAAAGGGGACCAGTAGGTTGTTTTGATTAAAAATATTTAATAAAATATATGCCTATATCTTTAATTATATATGAAGCAAGAAAATTTTATTGTTACACGCTTTATATTACTGCTTCGCGTATGTATGTTTGTAACCGACTCCTTTGGACTAGTTTTTGACGCTCTTCAAGCGGTGTGACTTCGTTCAAACTTTGTAGATATATCGTGAACCGATGACAACACACTAATTTGATAAGATTTTTATTTTTTAGACAACATTAACAAGTTTTAGAAGTATTGAAATCAATTATATTACGATTAATACTTATAAGATGTTTTTTGTTTCAGATTTTGCGAGAACGTGAACGTTGTCAAAAGGTAAGTTTTACATAGAAATTTATTTATGAACAATCAGTAACTGTTTAAGTTAATAACTTCTGAATCGTCAATGCACTAATTAAACCTCTTACGCTGTCAGATAACGCATAATTTAACCGGAAGAGACAGAAGGGAAATATAAATTCATTATGTAATATATTATTACGTAGGCGATCCACTTGGCGCAGTGGTCTTATAATTGGAGGTCCCAGTTTCGATAAAATAATGAATGCCTGTTTTAACTAACAAGAACACACAATGCCTCAGTAAGTAATCACCGGGCTGTTAAATAGAGGATTGGCGGGCTAAAGTACGCAGGAGAGTAAAACTGATGAGTAATTTGGGTATTACTTAGGTACTGATGAGTAACAGACTGACTTTACGTTTCAAAAGTGCTTATAAATTAGGTCTAGTCTTAGAAGATTCCTAAGCATACATTTACCTTTCACCAATCGTTTTCACTAGGCATCCTATCTGGTATATGGTTCTTGCCACAAGGTGTGGTATTTGTGTTTGTATTATTTTATGTTTCATTTGTCGTCTTATTATTAAAAAAAAAGTTTCTTTGATCTGTCAAGTATCAGTTTACGAGTTCCCTCAACATTACGCACCGTCGAATCGGTGTCGTCGCTTTAGATGGTGCCTAACGTCTTTAGTCATTATGTAAGAGTTGGTAAAACGTTTTTTTATTCTACTACAGGTTAGCCCTTGAATGCAATCTCACTTTGTGGTAAGTGATGATGCAGTCTACGATGGTAGCGGGCTAACCTGTTATGGAGTATGGTAGTCATACCCCTAATCGGTTTACACGCGACATCGCGCCGGAACACTAAATCGCTAAGCGGCACGTCTTTATCGGTAGGGTGGAAATTAGCCACGGCCAAGCCCCCACCGGACCAGACCAGAAAATAATCAGAAATTATAAATTCCCAAATTTCCCCTGTCGGGAATCGAACCCTTAACCTCCTACTTAAATTCACCGTTGCGCCAGGGAGGTTTATTCCTCTATGCATCACCCAAATGATTAGGCATCTGATTTAATCGTTTCTTCTAGGTTTAGTGAAAACGGGCATAAGCCAAAACCATTGTCATTTCGGGAAAAGACCCGTCTCCTATAGTGTTCTGATAATGAGTTTATATGATGACGATGTTTAAATTTATTCATTAGATTTAAATAAACATAATATATTTTTTTTTTGCATAAAAATAAATAAAGTGTCGTCAAATTTAATATATGGCCCAATAAATATATACAAGCGTCTCTCGCCCCCGCGATAAAAAGAGATAAAACGATGGCCGGCCAATTCAATATGAAAAGCAGCGCATTTTTCCACCAATCGGGGGAATTATTGGAAAAACTAGCAAATGAATTTATTATGCCCACCGAGGACGCGGCCGCCCTGCCCGCCCTCCCCCCGCCCGCGGTACACTCATTACGGATATAGCAAGGGTTAAGCCATTTTTTACAACAATAAGGAAGTTCTTGCATTTAAAATTAATCCAGTTTTTTTTTTTTCAAATATATAGTAATCTTTGTTTTTTTAATCAACTCATGGTTCTGTTGGTTGGCATTTTGGAGACTAGGCGTCGGGAGGTTTAGTGTTCGATTCCCGGTTCAGGCCAAAAACTATTTTGGTACTAAGTTTAACCACTAATTCCTAATAACGAAAATTTGTTTTATCATTATCTTAAGATTACACAAAGTATCTCCCATATTTTGAACACCTAAGATAAGTCATTGGACCTAATTCTTAGATATAAACTAACTAGCTGTTGCCCGCGACTTCGTCTGCATTTGATTTTGTTTTTTGATGTGGCATTCAAAGAACAAAATCAAACGCAGAAAAAGTTGTAGTTCTAAAAAAAATTAAATTTTTCAGTATCGCTAAGCCTTAAATGAGTTGTTTGCTGCTGTCCGCTGAGGAGTTCTGTCCTCTAACCACATTCAGATCTACACAAATGTTGGGCAAAATTAAACACATATTATAACCTCTCCAGTACAAAAATAATTATTTAAGTCGGTTATAATTTGTCGGAGTTATGGTGTAAAATCGTCAAACATTTTCATCCCCTCTCCCAAAGGAACGGAGCTAATGTCGGGATAAAAAGTATCCTATATTACTTCTAACACTTCCAAGAATATGTGTACAAAGTTTCATGAGGATCGGTTAAGAAGTTTTTGCATAAAAGCGTAACAAACAAACTTGCATTGACATTTATAATATTTGTAGGGATAGGGATGTATAAGTTTATGTCAAAAAATGATAGTATTTAGTCTTTATTGTAATTAAGACTTTATTGTAATTTTAACAAAGTCATACGTTCGTGCTACTTTATGGAAGGAAATAAAAACATCATACCAATCTCTGTCATACTATATATATTGACATACTCGTAGTTTACAAGCTACTTTTGTGTTGTTGTTGTGTGATGTGTTGCGCTGAATCGTGACATAAGCCATGATCACTTCGCACTGTCGATAGTGAGGCGCAATATTGAACGGGGAAAACCGCATGCCGTGTGAACTTCTGCCAGTAGGAAGTAAGGGCGTGAAGAAAGATCAGGAAATGTCACCGGACCACTAACGAGCACGGGTCTCCTTCCGAATGAGAAGAGTTTAGTCCACCACGCCGGTGAAGTGCAGATAAGTGGACATCACACGCCTTTGACAATATTATGGAGAACTCTCAGGCATCTAGGTTTCCTCACGATGATCTCTTTCACCACTAAAGCTAGTGATATTTAATTGCTTAAAATAAACATACAAAAGTTAGAGGTGCGTGCTTGGAATCGAACTTGGAACCCCCGAAAGGGAAGCCCGTATATCAATACTCTGTGCCTATTTACTATCATTTATTTTTTAAATTCTTATCAATGCTTATTTGTAATGAAAACAACACTATTAAAAATTTATAAAAAAAGAGGAGGAACCTCCTCACAATACGCGCCGATTCAAGGACTACTGCCTTCTGTATCCGACCCTTGATCCAACAACCAAGCTTCCTAAGATGTTGGTCTCAGTTTTTCGAGAGAAGACCATTGTCTGAAACGACTAGTGAATTGTGAATATTAAGTCTTTACTAAGTCTTGTTTTAGTGTACATTATTTGACGGCCGATTGGCGCAGTGGAAAGCTGAGTCCAAGGCCGTGGGTTCGATTCCCAAAACTGGATCTGGATCTGGATCTGGAACTGGATCCCAAATCTGGGTGTTTATCTGTATCATCCTCATCATCATCATCACATCAACCGATAGACGTCCACTGCTGGACATAGGTCTTTTGTAGGGAGTTCCAAGTTCCACGGTTCTGAGCCGCTTGGATCCAGCGTCTACCTGCGACGCGCTTAATGTCGTGTGTCCAACTAGTTGGGGGCCGAACAACGCTGCACTTACAAGTTCGGGGCTGCCATTCCAGCACCTTGGGACCCCAACGTCCATCTTTTCTCCGAACTATGTGCTCGGCCCATTGCCACTTTAGCTTCGCGACTCGTGCAGCGTGTCGTTTATCTGTATATTATAAGTATTTATGTGTATAATTCATGAAAATATTAATAGTACCCATAATACTATGAGGCAAGATGGCAATGTGTGTTTTGTCGTAGTATTTATTTATTACTAGTCAACTCCTTCCATTTGATACCCATATTGAGCGAGTTGTGAAAAAAATATAATTATTTGGTGGTGGCTGCCATCTTCGAGCGATTTTTATCAAACTTAGCTAAGAACACTGCAGATTTATAACAAAATCAGTGTATCCGTCCGGGAAATGCAATCCCACAGACAGACATACACACAAACAGACACGTTAAACTTATAGTACCCCTTCGGGTTTTTTTCGTCGGGGGTTAGTGACGAAATAGTTCGCAATCAGTTAAAGAGTCTATTTTTAAATGCGCTCTTAAGATTATTTTTTTTCCCTTAGATTGTAATATAGGTCTATATATCTATATGTCGCGTAGAATCAGATTTTGGGGTATAGGTTTAACATAACGGTTATACTCCTAACATGTTAGACCTCTACCATCTGAGGTTGCATCTTCAATTACCAGCAGGTGAGATTGCAGTCAAGGTCTAACTTGTAGTGGAATAAAAAAAAAATAACATAAAGTCTTATCAATATTTAGAATGTGAATATTTTTTGTTCCTTCACGTCATGATACATTTGAAATGGGGATAGCCTGATTAAAATATAGTCTATATTTAACTTTTCGTCTGGTGGAAGGCTTCGGCCGTACCTAGTTTCCACCCTACCGACAGGGTCGTGCCGCCAAGGAAACTAGCTTTCGCCCGCGGCTTCGCTCACGTTAAGTTCAATTTTTGATTTGGTAAATTTTAACTACAAAGGTTTAAAAAAATGTCTATTTTTCATGGATGTAATTTTATACAAAGTTTCATCCCCCATTTAACCCTCTCAGGGTTGAAATTTTCAAAAATCCTTTCTAAGCGGGTGCCTACGTTGTAATAACTCTCTGTGTGCAAAATTTTAGTCAGATCCGTCAAGTGGTTAAAGCTGTGTGTTGATAGATCAGTCAGTCAGTCAGTCAGTCAGTCAGTGAGTCAGTCACCTTTGCCTTTTATATATATAGATAAAATTACTTTAATAACTTCTAAACACAGTCCTGAAATTCGCTGGTAAAATAGCTAACAATAAAATTATAAAATGTATTACATCGAAATGCGAGTACAAAATATCATATAGTTTCTTAATGAACACTGTTTAAATCATAATTCATGTTAATTGAGTAACAGCGAATTACTCGAACGAAAGCCTTTGACGTGAATGGCGTTACACAAACTTTGCTTTGAAGTCAAGCGATCGAGTGATCGATTTCAGCTCTCACAGTATTTATTTATGGTAACTCTATATTCATATTCATACTAATATTTTATTATATAATGTGTAATTGTATCTGTTCGTTTATGTGTTTGTTTGTTACCTATATTCGGCTCAACCCTCCAGTATCTACTAATTACCGGCTAATTGCTGGGCAAGGGTCTCTCACAATGAGATTAAGCCTTATTCCACCACGCTGCCCCAGTTGGTGGACTTTAGACGCCTTTGAGAATATTATGGAGAACTCCCAGGCATGCAGGTTTTATACACGATGTTTACTATTACCGTTGACGCAAGTGATATTTTGATTGCTTAAATAACACATAACTTAGAAAAGTTAAAGGTGCGTTGCTGGGATTCGAACTCGGCCCTCCGAAAGTGATGCTGAAGTCCACAAGGCTACTACCGCTAGGCACTGATGCTGATGAAATTTGGCCCAGAGATAGCTTGCATGCTGGACATGTACATATATGGGACATGTAGATATAGTATAACGTTTAACGTGGAAAGGCACCAAGATTTCGCGATTCGTATTTTAAATAAATATGAATGAATGAAATGAAAATGGAATGAAAATACACTTTATTGTACACCAAATAAAAAATAAAGGATAAAAGGTACAATAGGCGGCCTTATCGCTTAAAAGCGATCTCTACCAGCCAACCTACGAAATTAAATTGAACACATGAAGTTGAGAAGAAGGGTCAGGGTATACACAAAGTAATAATTGAATAATAAACATAAAATACAAAAATATACATACTTCATAAAAAAATATATATACAGGTACAGTATATATACAGTATATATATAGGTACTCTGAGAGATTCAGAAAAATATTTACTTTTTGAAGAGTATATTCCTGGAGATCTATTGGTGAGACGAAAACGTTGAAACAACGGGCGGTCGGGAAACAGAAAAACTCAACATCTGCAACAATTGATTACTTTTTGATCCGACCCGGGATTCAAACCCAGGACCTGTTGAACCGTAGTCGAATATGCTAACTAGACTAACGAGGCCACTCCCCACTACCCCCCATAGATAATTGCAATCTCACATTTATTTATTTTTATTTATTTTTCCCAGACAGATCTTTAAAACTTGTCTGTGTAAGCCGATTGTTTGTACTCATGTCCAGTCGGCTCGTGTAGTTTACAAAGACTTTTTCATTTATTTTTATTAATCCACAAAACAAACAATCTACTGATTCATATTATTAGCCACATGACTTACGTGTTTACTCGCAACCGTTTTATGCCGCTTGTATCTAGAGACTTCCTGCGAGTTCCTTTTTGTCGTCTGTCGAGCTCGTGGGGGTCTACCAACCATGTTCTATGCACTACGCGCTTGCGGATTTGCCACCTCAGGACCCAAACGTCCATCGGTTCTCCGAGACTACGATTGATCTAACTTAATCTAATAATAAATATAATAAATAAATATACTACGACACACACACATCGCCATCTAGCCCCAAAGTAAGCGTAGCTTGTGTTATGGGCACTAAGGTGACAATATTTTTATGAATAATATACAAAAATACTTATAATATACAGATAAACACCCAGACACTGAAAAACATTCATGTTCATCACACTAACATTTTCCGGTTGTGGGAATCGAACCCACGGCCTTGGACTCAGGGTCGCTGCCCACTGCGCCACTCGGCCGTCAAACTCGGTCAGAGGTGGCCCAGCGGTTAGGACTTCGAAGCCACTTTCGGGGGCCCAGTTCGAATCCCAGCACGCACCATTAACTTTTCTAAGTTATGTGCGAAGCAACTAAAATATCACTTGCTTCAACGGTCAAGGAAAACATCGTGAGGAAACCTGGCTGCCTAAGAGTTCTCCATAATGTTCTCAAAGGCGTGTGGAGTCCACAAATTCGCTGGGCAGCGTGGTGGACTAAGGTCTTAACCTCAGTTTGGAAGGAGACCCGTGCCCTATAGTGGGTCCGTAATTGGTTGATATGATATTTATGATGAATGTTAATTAATGAATTTGTTAAAAAATTATTGACCACAATTTACGTAAGAATTTCGGGTTTGAGAATACGTTGTAAGATGTCTGTTTGAAATGTTACAACGTAGGTCCACCGGACATTGTAAATTTATAGTGGTCTACGAGAAAAATAAGTTGAAGAACCTGTGATCTGCACAATTACCTAGTCTACATCCTATGAACGTTCAGAAAGCTCTGCTTCCTCGTTTTTAGTACGCACCACAAATATCTGGAATGTTTGTCAGACTTTTGTTTCCCCAGTCACCTATAATAGGTATTGGTTCTTAAATCTAGAGTGAATTAGCATTTTCTAAGCAAGAGGCCTCCACCTTCAGCTGCATTATAACTTATCATCAGGTGTGATTGCAAGCGCGGTGGACCCATTTTCTCGGGTCTGGTCTGGTGGAACGCTTCTGTCTTGTGACCACCCTACCGGTTTAGACGTTTTGCCAAGCGATTTAGCGTTGCAAAAAAGAGTTGCACGGTCAATATTTGAACTTAAATCACGCAAATCCCTCAGTGATTTTAAGAAATAGGTATACTTACTGTAGCTTAACAATATATTTAAAACTTTATAGTATTTCTAAGAAAAAACATTACTCTTTATAAACGAAAAGTCGATATAAATAGCCAATCGTCTTTCTCGAAATGGACATAAGTTAGTGACATCTGCATATCTTTGGGATTGAGTATATAATTTTATAATATGATTCCCATGGTAATTGAGAACCCACAAATGCATAAGTATTAACAATGTGTTAAAACACATTTAACAAATCGTGTTTACTATGCGATTAATTAGTTTCTTAACAGCAGCACACAAGGCTGCATGGAAGCTGCTCCGCTCACATCAAGATAGAAAATTTAAAGATTACAAACTGTAGAATATGGAAAAGAGTCTGGATTCACTCTGCCGACTGACTTGACGTTTCAAATGTGCTTATAAACTAGGACTACGTGTAATGTGCTTATAAATTAATTTTGAATTTTGAATTTTTGAGTTTCTTGCGTTCAATATAACTGCCCCAACAAGTTAGCCCGCTACGCTCTAACTTCATCATTACTTGCCACCTGGTGCAATTCCAGGCTTAGTACAATAACAAAAAAGTAATCTATATTTTACTGACTCGTTGTACTTTAGGACCCGGGATCGATTCCTGAGTCGGGCCAGACATTGTTAAATATCGTGCCTTCTGCCAAAAAAACTTCCCGCACGAAATATTTAGGAGTTAGGAAATTGGTTTTATCCACATTCTTCCCTTATTGATACTACCCCAAAGCCCTAATTATAAGCTAGACAGAAGTCAAACCACATATGGAGTAAGTTTTTGACCTTTAAGTATTCTCGTATATGACCCAAATAATACATCCGACGATTGTACGGTGATATATGATTTAAAAATATAAAAATTGACATATGGTTAGATTGTCTAAATCATTATCACTAATTCGTATTCTTTAGAGCACGATTACAAATACAGTAACATCTTAAATGAATTGCTAGAAAGATCAAAAGCTTTGATATCCTCTCTACGAGACAGGAGGCCAGCCCAATAGTGAGAAAAAGTAGGTAGAGGGTGATACATTGTCATATACTTCTTTTTATAGTTATAATGAGGGACCAAGCAGTCGATCCGACTGATGGTAAGTCGGAAACAGTTGCCTGTAAACAGAGAATAACAGAAACACGTCCTAGAACGTGCCGCCCTGTGTCCGTCAAACTGAGGCGTTGGCGTTAAGCCTTAGTCAAAGTCAAATATTTCTTTATTCAAATAGGCACATAGATGGCACTTTTGATGTGTTATTATATACAAAATGTGTACATAACAGTGAGTAGTGATGGCGATAACTACAATCGTAAACTTAAAACTAAAGCTACGAGGGTTCCAATCGCGCCCTTATGTGCCTGTAATTACACCGGCAACCACGCCCTTCACACCGGAACACAGCATTGCAACAATGCTGCTTAGCCTCAGAAATAACCATGGTGGTAGTACTTCCCCGGAAGAGCTGTCATAAAAAGCTCTACAACTTCCAAAAGTCTATTGTCGCTATTATAATTTTTCGAGTCGCTCGTAACCCGGATATGCTACAACTGAAATCCTAATCAAAAACAAACATTCCGTGACTCAACCGATACGGCTGTCATCGCAAATCATCCAACGGCGAATGTACCCGGGCAAAACGAAAAAAATGTACAAAATAACCTCCGTATTGTTTCTACTAATAAAAACTTCTAATAAACATGCAACTAAGCTGCGAGCTTCCGGCAAATAAAACATAAAAATATATCCTATTTTCATAGGGCGAGGGTGGGTCCCCCCCCGCGGGGTAGGGCACCCCCATCTGCGCAAAAACCCAAAAACATCGAAATGAAAATGAGTGTAGCAGGGAGGCAGGGAGTCTGTGTTGGTAATTCATTTTTAACATTAAGTTTGTGTGGGTTTTTAAAGTACAGTCGATCGCATTATGCTAATGTGTAGTTGAGGTATTGTCTCTTGTGGACTAGAGCTTTTAGTGCACCGCCGAGGAAGGTAATCGTTAATTAATTATTAATTAGCTTGTAGGCAAGTTTTGATTTCGATAAGATTTTCAACGAAATTCATAATTCCATTATATTTTCGTTGATGTCAACTTTTTTAAAAAATTTCATCGAAATGTAAGTTAATTTAATAATTGTTTAATTCAAAACCATTTAAGACTAGCATTTGGGACTTCATTTGCATAAGTCAACATATTTTTCCGGAATAAAAAGTAGCCTACGGAACTCTCTAGCTCTTCCTTTATTTATGAACAGAAATTATAAGAAGAAGAAGAAAACAAAAAGGAAACTTTTGCATTATTATAATAATAGCATGATGTCTTCTTTTTGTTGAAATTTCTACCGACTACCACAAAGACAGAATTAATAATTTTATGCAAAGTTTTTGAAGTCATATTTTCGTATACAATTTTTAGCGTACTTACAAGAGCCATTCCAGATTCATAAGGAATACAATATTATAACGTCTATAAACTGATATGAAGGATACGATTAGATCAATATAATTTTGATCTAGTTTGAAAAACACACAACTATTACGAACTACTTGGTTAATAAATAAATTGATTTAATTACTGTTTAGTGACTTTAAGTCAAGTTATATTGGGCTAAGTTGACAAAAATGTATATTGTAGAGAACTATTAGAAATGTAGGTATCTTCGCATTTTCCCTTCACCGTTAACGCAAGTGATCAAGCAAGCAAGCAAGCGAAAAACTTAGAACGAACGTTGTTTTCAAAATACATTAAAGTAAGTATTTAAAATTACGAGATTACTTCAATAATTGAACATCATTAAGATACAGTTTAAGTTATCGAAAGGTAAATAAAGTAACTTATATTCAGCTTGCATTTTGAGTCACTTTCGATTTCAACGGATCGTAGAGGCCTACGTACGTCGACTACGTGCGTAGACGCATATCCAGAAGCTTTCCCACGCAACTACCTATATATATATACATATATATATATATATATATATATATATACATATATATATATATATAGTTTTAGTACTATGTTTTACTACAGTATATAGTTTATCGTTAATAATATAAGTTATTCTATTGTATAATACAAACAATAATTATGTTTTTATTTTTTATGCATTATTGCATGGCACGTTAAAAGAACGACATTAAGGTGAAGTTGTGAAGTCAATTATTATTAAGACGTGCCTACTTTAATCACTTTTTCAACTATCGATTTTTTTTTCTTCACAATTGACTTAAGTACTTTAGCTACGAGGGCGTAAGCAACCGGCTAAGTTTATTGATACCAATTCTTCTCATTCTTCTTAACAGACTGAACTAGTAGCAGTTATTTGGTTGCTTTTCGTTCAGTGGTGCTTCTATGACAACCCTTATTTGGTCCACGGTAACCTTTCGTGTGCTCTGACCCCTTTACTTCCCCTTCTACAAGCTGTTGAGTACAAGAATTTAAGCCTGGACACAAGTCAGGTCATGTATTATCTAGTTAAGGAATTTCCTAAGCAAGCATTGTTTTTCTTTTATGTTAAAATAAGGTTGTTTTTTTACTTCAACTTAGCCCTTGACTACAATCTCATCTGGTGGTTAGAGATGCAGTCTAAGACGGTAGCGGGCTAACCTGTTAGGTTAGGTTAGGTTTTCTGTACTGCAACATAACGGAACGCTTAATCGCTAGGCGCGCGTTGTTGCCATCGGCAACAGATTTTTTTGGTTATCTTAGGAATTCTAAAAACTTTAATTAATAGATAAGTAGGCCTAATATAGAATAATGAGGCCGAGTGTACTCGACGCGAGTTCGCATTGTGCCCCACGCACACGCACATATGCGTGAACATAAAACGCAATTTTGTATTAGATTTAATTTGCCCACGCACACACGCGCAAGTGAGCGCGCCTCCTGCACGGAAGTGTACCTTCCTCCGCACAAATTGATTGTGATCGTCGCTGAAAAGACGAATTCACAATAACTAAACAACTTTTTTTCTAAAGTAAGTAGTGTTTTTATTATTTCGCATTTCATCGGAGCGGCTACGAGAAGTGCATTCGGAGTTGGTGTCGTAGACGTGTGCGTCTTGCGAGAGGCGTGTGAGGGACATGTGCGCTGAAAAGAAGTTTGGAGTGCATGCGTGATCGAGATAGTTTGGGTTAGTGCGGCGCCGGGCCCGCGGGGGTGCAGAGGTGCGGCCGAACGCGGCGGCGCCGAGCCGTCGAGTGAGCGCCCGATTTAAAAACTATAGGAACGAACTCGCGCAGCGAGAGCAGTAATACCACCCCCCGCGTAATGATTTTTTGGCGATGAATTTATATTCGCGCGCGAGCGGTGCCACTTTTTCGACCCCCCACCGACCCACCCCCCCCGCTCATTAACGCAACCCAGATATGCAATTCTGATCTTTGACGAGGAGGCTGTAGTGTCGGCGGGCGCCTCGACGGGAGAGGTGCCCCGTTTTGTTTTTTCCCGCCCGGCTTCATTATTGATGGCATCGGGACGGTAATGCGGAAGCATGTGTGAACGTTTCATTACAAAAGGTGGACGCGGCTCGTGTTAATATTGCAGACCGGCCGGACCCGACCGGACGGGTGGACGCTTCCGAAAAAAAGAAAACGAATTAAAATAAATAATAATAATAAGCGGCAATTAAATTTTTAACGATAAAATTATTAGGTTCTGTCGCATACCGGTCGAGTTCGGCGTAGCGCGCGGCTACGGTTCGGGAAAGTTTGGCGGAAGTTCGCAAAGTTCCTCACGTGTGTGGCCGTACGCGCGCGTGACGGATTGGCCACTCGCCGCGCGCTCCATTTCATTGGACACTGCACCTCCCAATTCGGAATTCCTCTACCCGTGCGTCCTAGTCTCAATTTGTGAATATTTTGTCAACACTCGGGTTAAGTTTTGTTTGTAAGTTTGTTTATATGCCGTGCTCCACTACCGGACATTGACTCGCAGTGACTTTGTTGATGTTTTGTTGATTGTTTTTGTTGAACTGCGTTAAATGTTCCAGCCGGCAGACAAGGTAAGTGCCATTTATAATATTATTTAGGAGACACTTTTAATTATTTTTACCAGTACTTAAAAATATTCTGTTAACTATGTTAAATATAAGATTGGAATAAATTAATTAATACCGACCTCAACAATTTAAATTAAAAATTATTTGAAAAGTTCTTAAAATAATTAACATAAGGTTTAACTATTTTACATTCAAAATATAAGCAATCTACCCGAATAAATTACTACATTTAGCTTTTTGGAAGGCTGACAAAAGACAATACTCATTCAGATTGAAATAAATTTATTTAAAATTTAATTTAATATTATTATAGCCCGCAAAACCACATGGCAGCAGCGTGGTAACCCAACTGTGCTATATTAAGGCTAATTGTGATACTTTTGAAGTAAATCTAAGCAACACCACCTATTTTTGCTACCCTCTTCATTTTTTCGTTGAACTTGATTTTTATCTATCCCAAACAATTAGCGGGCCCCTTCGCGAGAGCAACTATTATAATGGTAATACATCTGGACGGACAGACGGACGGAGAGGGTTTAGCTAAGCTGCAAGTGCGTCCAGAGCTCCGTATTAGACATTCTTGCATAAGTAATTACTTTTTGAGAGCAATAACCGATGCACCCAAACTTTTGACCTTACTACATAATTTAAATATGAATAGACGAAATGTTTTTTTAACTAGATGTTTCTATTGGGGATGCGAATACTGACAAATTGATTCAAATTTTGTTTGAAATATAACCGGAAGTTAGGAACATTTCCGTATATGTGTTGGGTTTTAACCCGATTATTATTTTAAGCTATGCATGGGAAAAAGATTTGAATAACTTTAAAAAAATATTTTTAATTATTCTAATAGAATTTGTATTTTTTCGCGGGACATTCTAAGTTATACCTTTTTTGCCTTTTACTATTCATACACAATAAAATGTTTATTTCTTTTTTGAATCCGGAATACGATGTGTAACAAACGCCCATAAATTTAAACCACTTCACAAAATTTCACATTTGTTTTTATTACCTTGATTTGATATTACCAAAAACAAAATTTAAGTTGCCTGTTTTGTTTAATCGGCAAAAACCGTTATAAGTATTTTTTGTAGGTATAGTATTCAAAAACTCACAAATATATGTAAATGTTATGTGATAAGCTTTTAAATGAGTAGTATAATTTTATTAAAACATAATAACTTTACGTAAATAGATAGCTCAAATTGACATAAAAAAAACCGCAAAAAAAACTCGTCTAGCTTTCGCTTGCAAAGAACTATTTTTTTAAATACAGTAATGTCTGCCAATTCGTTAAATATCACATAAGTCTCTAATCTGTAATCTAATAATAAATAACAAACTTGTGTATAAACTCTCACATTTATAAACTTAAGCAAAACTTTGTACTATGAAGCGTTATTACCTCTCAATAACTTAGTCGAAAACATTTTTAATCAATGTTTCTAGCGCGAAACGCTAAGTTGTAGTAAAATAAGCAACAGTCTTCCGAGATACGTGTTTTCTAACACATATAACTGAGAAAATAAATGCAAGAGTTAATAGGTATTTCACACCCCAATTGAAACCCGTTGATTGCTTTCCAAAATCGCCAAGCGAGATCTGTAAACTTAAAAAAAGCTAACTACGACTGGTCCTAATAAACTTCCCTACATTTGCAAGTATAGCAGACAACTTCATAATTACACAGCTACAAAGATCTTTATTGTCATTACGTATTTGTATCCTCTTATAATCGTTATTTCCAAAAGGATAAAAACACAAACTGCATTAAAGTCAATTCACCGTCGCTGTCTGAATTGCTTAGTGCCAAAAACTACAAAACTGATTTCATTATAGTTTTTACGAAATAATAGCGTCTCAATAAAGGTTAACATGTCTTTACTAATATTATAAATCTGAACAAACAATTTATGCTTTAATGACGTTATATAAAAATTAGGAGTCTTTTAGATAACATTTTTGTTTTATACTAATTCCCACTACTGTTACCGCGATTTTTAATACCGCGGGAAATGTCTACATGGCTGGGTTTTGAAAGTGTCATATGTCCTTCCCCAGGATTCAAGCTAACAACTTAAAAAAATGTATTAAATATTAATCAATGGCATAGGCGTGATTAAGTAACAGACAAAATAGAAATACATTCGAATTTATAACATAAGGTAATTTAACGCCCAAGCGTACATAACATAAAAAATGTGTACATGATGGCAATAACAAGATCCGTAAACTTAAAACAAAAGCTACGAGGGTTCCAAATGCTAAGAGGTCTCGCAACATCAAGGATTCAGTTGTGGGGACACACTACCATTGCTTAAAGCAGTATTATATTATTAGAGCACACGCAAAAAGTGCACATAAAACCGCGAGCGGAGCTTTCTATAAAGCACCGTTAAGCAATGGTTGAGAAGTGTACGAACAGTCATTGAAACTAGACGTTACATTTCTGCAGTACGAGCTCGAATCGCGCGTGCAGCGTTGCTTGCACCCCTCAGACCTATTGTACCACTGGAGACAGGTTCGCTAGTTTACACATTCACTTGCCCTTTTTTGATGGTAATTTTTGGCAGTTGAGGATTTTTTTCGCGCAAACTTGAGTACTTTAGTGTCACAATGAGATGACAACCGGCTGAGCTCACGGGAAACTTGGCTGCCTCGTTGGTCGAGTAGTTAATTTGTTCGACTGCGAATTCATGCATTGCGGGGTTCAAGGTTCAAGGCATAGATCCAATTTGTCCACATCCTAAGTCTACTTTATCTACCGGGGATCCTAGACCTTGGCAAAATAATAAGTTTGGCCATTCAAAGAGGCAATGCCTCCCAGCAACTAAATTACCTACAATAACCGCTCCGTTGATATCGAAGACCTCTTTCTTTTTTTTTTACATAAATGGGTCATTTAATTGTATTTGATGTTAATGATAAAGTTATTTGACGTTTATTTAATTAATTTAAATATTAAACCACAAAATAACGATATTACAAAAAATATGTGCTGAACAAATGTAGTCGAAAACGTTGGCGTCATATTGCCTTTATCGGCACACTGGTAGATCAATATCAAGTTTTCCTCTGACATTAATATCATCACAATATATCAGTCCTCCTTAAAGACAAAGATGCACCGCAAGGCGATGTAGCATTCTGGTATGATGACACGTAGCAACCGATATGAGTATCATGTAACTGCCGTACCCCTAACAGGTTTGGATAGAAAATAACTTCTATAAAAGAGGAGGCCTGTTCCCAACAGTGGCACATTAACAGCCTGAGGATGGAGGATTTTGAATATTTTGAATTTTGAAAATACAAACCTAATTTTGCATGCATGACACAAAATAAGATTAAAATTGGGTTTTGTATTTAGTAAAATTGTTGTCACGTCGAGCTCTTGAGCACATACTTCAATATACTAATGCCCGTTTTCATTAAACCTAGACATCGCATCGATGTCTTTAGAATGCTTAGGAACCAACTCAGAATGCTTAGGAATCTCCTTAGATTAGGCGATACTTATTTAGGCATTGCCTTCAGTGCAAACGGGCGTAAATATCCTAAACTAAATTACCAGGTCTAATTTAGTTAAGAGGTTTGTTTAATGGAAAATACAGTTTCAACTAAAAGCTAGATAACGTTTTACCTTTGGTATGAGAATATTAAGGTTTGTTAACATGAAATAAATACAAGTATTATAACTTAGATAAAAGATTTAGTGATATCTAAACTATATCAGGTTTTGTACTTTGTATTAGGCGTATACAAGTTAAGATAGTATTTAAGATTTTAAAAACTGCAATTCCTGTATCCACCAGAAAAAATAATCGACGATATTTCAATTAAAGATACGCGATCGCAAAGCAGAGAGCGACCCCACAAATTCCATCTTCAGCTAGACGATCATCGATTCTGTATATAGAAACACAACCCGACTAGGAACAAAATTAATTAGATACCAATTATATTAACTAATAACCAAAAAGATTTTCAATATAAATATGAGACAAGTCAATACGTATTCTACATCTTTAAATTTTTGAGTCATTAAAATAATAGGTAAAAAAATTAGAATTGAAAACTCCGGCTTCCCCGATCAAAAGAAGATAGGTACCTATGATCCTATTATTATTTCTGTACAATAAACGGCGGACCTCTTTGTCTTGTGAGATACAAAATTGCCGTGCAGAAGAATGGGTTCTTCACAAATATATTATCTTCGCTATTTTCAAGACTCAACGCTAATCGATCGAAAACGAAAAACAAATTTTATGTTTCCATATTTATGTCAACCATGATTTTAAATATCATCTTCAACTAATTTGAAATACCTACAACTAACTACCTTGACAAGATTTCATCATCGTTAAAAAGTTGACCATTCAAAAATATATTTCGTAGCCTGATTCACTCATTATTAGATGAGAAAAATGTAGTTACCATACACAATAAGGGTATCATAAAACACGCTCATGACTGTGGAGTTATAAAAATATTCCGTCAACGTTAAAAAACCGAAGCCCCAATTGAAGGAACGCGATCGCAAAACAGAGAGCGTCCCCGCTAATTCATCTAGACGATCATCGATTCACATCTACGAGTACCCCATGCCTTGCAGACTAGGAAAAAGTAAAAAATAAACGCGGCGACTGTCATTCCGTCTCCTAATCGCGGGCCACGCACGCGCGCCTTTTAATTGCGCCCCTCCCCCCGGAAAAGGGGCTTAGGTTCCGTGGATTAGCATACAGCCTCAGTAGGGGTGCTACAGTTTTTACGCGCGCCATTTTTCGCGGCATATTTTCGGCAGCGGGGAGGGGTACCGTGCGTAAGCGCCGCAGTCGGCGACGGCCGGCGAACGCGCTATGTGCATCACACCTAGCGAACCCACGCGCGTCCTCAAATACAGTATGAACGAACTTTTTTGAAACGTGTGCAGTGTTGTGAGTGGACAAATTTTTTTCAAAATAAAATCGGTGAGTTTTTTTTTTAAATCGAGTGACGCTTGCTAATTTCGGCGATAGCCGGGAGCAAGGTCGTGGCATAGTGATAATATTATTTGCACGAAAAAAATTGTTAGTGCTATGGATAACCTCAATTTAGGACAACGCGCGTCGTTGTTTGATTTCGGGTATTTTTTTCACTCTTACACACTTATTTTCTATGTATCTGTCCCAACCATTATTAACTTTACAAAAGTTTTACCCCAACTGTGTAAAACGTATTTGCATTCTTTTTTAAATTAAATTGTTATTTCAAATCCATTCTTTGCTTGCAAAAGTAAAGCTAAACTATATCCATCATTAATAAAAACGTATATGCTAATTCATAATTAAATAATGTGGTAAATGATAAAAGTCGATTCTAACTGTGTGACACGTATTGGCATTTTTTAATTCAATCTCTTTTTCATTATTTAGAAATCCATCCTTTAATTTGCAAAAGTAAGAGCTCTTACATTTGTCATTAATAAAAACATCCATACTTATTATTTATCAATGTTTTGAATAATAGAATAATTTTCGTGATACAATAACTGGATCCTTTATATATTATCTTTATTTACGTATCATACAAAATAGCACCGTTATGTAAAAGCAGCTATCTACATTCCCGATCCTTAACTAACTTAAAATTTAAAAAAGACGCACCTATTTTTATTCGCCAACTATTTAACTTGGAAACTGTTCGAAATACTTAAGTAAATACTTCATGCTTAGTCCCGAAGTTAAACTAACAAGCTTGAACTTTTTTTTTCTCTAATATCACTGGAATCCTGAGTTTTTTAACCGAATTTAAGTTAAACTTTGAGGATAAACTTTGCCTCAGATACTTTGCGTTTTTGTAAATAATACAAGTAGGTATCACGATGTTTTCAAAGTATAACTTCAGTAGTGATTACCTACGATTATTTGTGTGATAGAGTTATGTTTGTAGATTTTTCTTAACGATACGGAAATTGTAGTCATACTAATATAAAAAAAAATACTTTACTTTATTTATTATCCTGTAAATTTGTTTGCTTGCTACGCTTGTACTACTTACCCGATCATGATGAAATTTTGAACTTGTATAAGTACCGTGGAGACGTTTTATCCCAGGATATTTAGCGGTTCTCGCCGATTTTTATAAAGCCAAAAAATCCACGCCCAACAGCTATATATAACAAATGCAGAACCTATTTCTTAAAATTTTATTAAAATGCTGTAGTTTCAAAGGTTCATGGCTTCGTGTATGTTTTTTATTCAATTACACAAAAACTGTCACACGAATTCAGATTTAATTTAGAACACATATGTACTTGATCTAGATTAACATATAGGATTTCCGGTTAAATAATATAAATGAGAACACAGAAAATTTATGCAGAGTTGCTTGTTCATTGCAAAAATTATTAGGTACCAGTCTCGAATATTTTTCTTATTGATTTCATAAAAATCCTTACAGATGTTCTTAAAGATTGACTGTATTCAAATTGGTCTACATTAATATTTGCTCCATCTTAACTTTCATACGTATCGTGTCGGCCTATTTTTGTAAGTCTGCCTTCCAAACCGGTGGTAGCAAACAGACAGAAAACGTCAAGTTTTAAAAATGCCAATAGAATAGAGTAAGCGTGCAAAATAAATTAAGTTTGTATCTAAATTTTAAGCTAGATAAAATATCAATAGCATCATCTACCAGTACTACTACAAGACGTTTATATACTCAGGGAAAGAGAACGTTTATATATGTTTTTTAAATATAAATGTAGTAATGAGTGTTTTTTTTAAATTCTAAAAACCAGACCGGAGTAAGGGAATCAAGCGGTGTCCAACTCTGTACGTCAGAGAACCGTTCGTCTCGGTTATTATCACTGTGTTTATGCCCAGCTGTGGGCGTTAATAAAAGGCCGGTGGTGATGATCAAAATAATTATGATCGAAGTATGTATATTTCATATTCCTTAACTTAGCAACTATCTAATTTATAATATAAGGAAGGAAAGTACTAGGAAATAATAAAACAAAACAGTAATCGTTAATTAACTTGAAACTGTAATGTAGCCTCCACAGTTAGTGCTACTGATGACAGTAAGGTAAACTAGCTCAGTTTACTAAAACATTACTCAGTTGGGAAAAGATCGGTTGACATTGGAAACCTCAGCAACATACAAGAATCAAAATAAAAATCTAAATCTGAAGTGATCTCCGCTTTCATCTCACACAACTTAGGATAATTATTTAAACGTTTAGACTGTTTAGCAATGTTGATGCAGGCTTGTTTATTTTGCATGTCTACTTAACTGTGTGTCCTTCGGGATCTCGAAGCTGCGGATATCGAAACTAGATTTATATTAAATATAAATACGATCGATATAATATAAAGTTAGATCACGCGTATCTCTATGCGAAAGAATAGGAAGGTATTCTTACAGTAGCTTTAATATAATTTAGTTTTTGTTAAAAACATTATGAATTATTTGTGTTTATAGACAAAAGGCGAATATAAGCGATCGACTTACTAGAACAGCCATAAATTATTTGTATGTCGTCCGCGGCAACTATTAATCATGGATGTAGCTGAGTTTATGTTTTGTGATATAATTTGATGTTTCAAAAGTGTATATAAAGAATCATTGATTTACTATGTTACTTTTCAAGAATGCAATTGTCGATGCTGAAGTATACGTCTTTTTTCGGGATTTTTGTTTGTATCTTCTATCCAGAGTCTCTCCACTTATTTGTGGACCTAAGTAATAATATAATTAAAATAGTAGGTACTTATTTAAAACCCGCCGTACACCGCAGCTTTACCTATAGAAATTAAAAATGTAGAGCAATGTTATTCCGGAAGTAAGAGATTATGAAATGTTATAAAGTGTCATTATTTACACTTTAGTAGTACAATCCGGACTAGTCCACAAATACGCACTGGGCCAACGTGGTGGACTGCGGCCCAAACCGTTCTCATTGTGGGATAGGACCCGGGCCCTGTAGTTAAAACGCGACAGGAAGCTACCTACTGAAACTTTATATAAATAAGTTATAAAAAGCATTTTATATACCTTATTCGTATTATGAGTAACATATTTTGGAAATGTTTTGTGTGGGATTTTATATTTTCGTACATAATAAAAACCGATGGTAACATATTTACCACCTGTTCAATTTATTATCAAATAGATCAATTATCTTACAGTTACTTCTAATAAAGAATAACGATTAACGTTCCACTGTTAGGCACAGGCCTCCTAACTCAAAGGAGATAGGTTTAAGAGAATAAACCCACCACGCTGCTCCAATGCTGGTAAGCGGGCTCACATGTCAGAACAATCTCGATTACCTAACTCTAGGCTGTTACTGAGATGAAGAAAGAAATTAAACCCTCATTTTTCCATAAAAAGAAAAAGAAGATTCTTATGTATTCAAAGGGGGCCAGACGTAAAGGGGGCAGACGTAAACAAAGCCAAGTATCTAACACACCCCCTGTTATGCGATGAAAAACCAAAAACAACAACACATCTCACCAGCGCCGCGAAAACACGTAGACGTTTCAAATGGAAATAAAAAGTTTCTGTCTCCATACAGACCTAAACAAGGTGATACCGCAGCTTACCTACCATACAGGTATTCAAACTCAAATATTCTTTATTCATTTAGGCCTATCACAGGCATTTATAAAGCGGCATACATATATGTTTAAATAATTGTGTAATGGTTCGAAAACTTAAACCTAAAGTTGCACGGGTTCCAAACGCTCCCTGGTGTAAAAAAAACCCACGAACAGCTTAGCCGGGTATTTTTTTTCTGTAATCACCATCTTACAGTCAATTAATATTTAGCTATGAAGCTATGAAGTGAGAGCAATTCACACCCAAGCTTTTTCATCGTTTAAGTAATCCTTAATACTATAATAGGATTTTTCTATACGCTTACGTTTTATGTAAACTTTGAACGTGTTGCGAGACATCTCAAATATTTCATTCGGTAATCTCTATATATAAAAGAGAAAATGTCTAGGTATGTTCCGTATAGGCTCCGAAACGGCTGGACCGATTACAATGAAACTTTCAGGGAATCTCCGGATTGACCTGGCGAGTAATCCTGTAAAGTTTGGTGACGATCGGAGCACTCCTAATTTTGAACTGTCAAACTGTCAAATACAGCTTTTATTTACTATGATGATATTCTATTGTTCGGTGTACATGAGTGTAGATAATGATCTTCACCCGCTCAAGAAGAGAATAGAAGAGAATGAATACGGAGAGAAATAAATGATTTCATATATTATGAGACTTAAATTAAAAATTTAATGATGTTTATTGTTTAAATAAAATTAAGCAACATCTAGCCCGGCGAAGCGGGCTGGGTACGCTAGTTTGTTATAAAATAACGTTTTCTACATTAAATCCATCCGAATCTTAAGATTTATTACTTAGCAACGCTTTATTGTCAATCCATACAATTTTTAATAAATAACAACGTTCCTACGCAACTCTAGATTACAGATTATAGATGGATAGAATACAATCCTCTCGGACAAACTGACGTATATTTAAGGGTTACATTTCGGGAACAGTGTGAAATCCCTGGACTCATCTCTAACTTTTCTAAGAAGTTAGCGTTTTTAATTTAAACAATTAAATACCACGGAAGCGGTGATAATGCCAGTGGCCGGGACCTCGGCTTCACTTTGGGGGGACCGAGTTCGAAACCCAACCTTTAACTTTTCTAAGTTATGTCCGTTATAGTCGTTAAAATACCACTTGCTTGACCGGAAAAGAAAATATTACGAAGAAACCAGCAAACCGGAGAGTTCTTCGTAATGTTCGCAAAGAAGCGAAGTTCACCGATCCGCCCTGGGCCAGCGTGGTGGACTACGACCTAAACCCTTCTCATTGTGGGCGGAGACCGTGTGATGACTGTTTATAAAACCCTAAAAAAAGTTTTTAAGAAATCTTTTAAACTAAATATAATATATGTGAAACAAAATCGATCAAGTCTTGAATTTTTCGCTTGAAAACTCGCTTTTTTAGAGAGCTTTAAATGTTCTATATATAAAAAGAAGGTAAGCTTTAAAAATGATGTACTTAGTTTTTATGTACTTTAGGATTTCTTATATAATATTAATAATACTTATTATTATTAATAAAGATTATAGAGTACCTAATTATTGACAGCCTATTTACGAGCCTATATCAACATATTTTGCATTAGCACAATTTTCCTTAAAAATATGGCAATGACCGAGCAAGGGTACAGCTAGTACAGTCTAAATACAATAGTTAGATTATAATACAGTTTTACTTTTAGTAGTAATAAAATAGCTGGCGGTCGTTTACTATAGGCCTTATAAGAAGGCTCAGAGTCACTCTACGTGATCAAATCAGGAATGAGGAGATCCGTAGAAGAACCAGAGTTACCAACATAGCTCAGCGAGTCGCAAAGCTGAAGTGGAAATGGGCGGGGCACAGCTCGGAGAACCGATGGACGTTGGGGTACCAAGGTGCTGGAATGGCGACCCCACACCAGTAAACGCAGCGTAGGTCGGCCACCACGAAGTGGACAGACCATATCAAACGAGTCGCTGGGAGCCGCTGGAAACAAGCGGCCCAGGACCGTGGATCTTGGAACTCCTTACAAAAGACCTATGTCCAGCAGTGGACTTCAATCGGTTGCAGTGACGATGATGATAACGATGAACATATCCCATACCATAACATTAATGGTAACATGTTTTGTTTATTTATACTCTTTATTTGCACACAACAAGTTAAAAAAAAAACAGAAGAACAATTTAAAAAAACACAGACAGATGCAGTATATAAAAGGCAGCCTTATCGCTAAGTAGCCATCTCTGCCAGGTCACTTTAGGCTAAGGAAAGCAAGAGGACAACAGACTGCAGGTTGTGCATTTTTTATAAAAAATACGAATAACTTCATACTAATACTTGAACTAGATTCCACAAATAAAATAATACATAATGTAATAAATATTTATAAAAAATAAAAAAACTAATATATACTTTAACATATCATAAATACATAAATAACAGTAAATACAAGTCGTCTGTAATATAAACTATAGTGATTTTTGAAAGCTTTGTTAAATATGTCAAGTGATTATGTGTACGAACGCTTCATAAGTGCCTGTACTGGAACCTACATGGAAAAAAAAAATTTGAATTTGTATTAGAATTTGCTACTTTGTATACTGGGAAATCTAACGGTTCCCACAGGATTTTTTAATAACTGTTAAAAACGCCGAAGGAAAACGCGGGCAGCCGCTAGTAATATATAATTATTTTTGGTAGACACTTATGCGCCGCATAGTACCCACGCTATCAGACTAGACCAAAACTCTGTGACTAAACAGGATACAGTGCAAAAAACCACAGCGATTGCGTCGAATGTTAGCTCTGTAAGCTGAATAAACCTAAAATACTGTATTCCAGACAGAGCAACACTATTTCTACCAGTGACTTTGTTTACCTGCACGGCTAGCACAGACAGGAGACAATTATATCCCCGGGGAAAGAATAAAAATGTATCTTCTCCAACAGTTTTATCATATATAAAAAAATATTATATATATATATATATATATATATAAAAGAGAAAGTGTGTGGGTATGTTCCGTATAGGCTCCGAAACGGCTGGACCGATTTCAATGAAACTTTCAGGGAATCTCCGTATTGACCTGGCGAGTAATCCTGTAAAGTTTGGTGACGATCGGAGCACTCCTATTTTAGAACTGTCAAACTGTCAAATACAGCTTTTATTTACTATGATGATATGCTATTGTTGGGTGTACATGGGTGTAGATAATGATCTTCACCCGCTCGAGAAGAGAATAGAAGAGAATGAATACGGAGAGAAATAAATGATTTAATATATTATGAAACTTAAATTAAAAATTTAATGATGTAAGTTTATTGTTAAAATAAAATAAAGCAAAATCTAGCCCGGCAAAGCGGGCTGGGTACGCTAGTCTGTAATAAAAAAACGGGGGTAAACTTCTTCTTCAGGTGGTCACGTTGATTATATCCTCTGTCAGGGGAATATAATCGGGAGATATAATTTTTGTTTCCTGCCTATGCCTATATCTAGCCCTGCTGGACAAAGTACAGCGTACATAATTGAACTGAAATTGAATTGTAATGTATACAAGTACATAAATGAACGTAATGTTAAACTTAAACTATATCAAGTAGAATTTTTTCTCTTGTAAACTAACGTCACATCGACGTTTACGTTTCAAAAGCCGGCGACACTAAAGCGGTTCATTTGGTCCATTTGATAGGCTTTGGTGATCACTTAACATCAGGTGACAAGCTTGCTCGTTTCCTCGCTATCTATTCATTTGTAAGATTTTTAAAGATTAAGGTAACTTCAATTTTGAGTTCCGGTTCAGCGTTTAAGTACAATGCCGTGTATAAACTATTTAGGGGTTTAATAAAACTGCTAAAACCTTAGACTAAACATCATGCTTAAACCTTTGATTATCATCACTTACCACCATGTGAGATTACAGTGAAGGGATAACTTGTATTTAGAATGAAAAAAATTAACAAAGCTTGTTAAGTAAACTTAAACTAGGTTATCAGAAAACGAAAAGTTGATAGACCCCCAGTAAGGAAAAACGATATCAAAGAAGAAAGTTTGGAAATCCCTACAAAGAACCTGTGAACTTCGATTGAAACAACGCCTCCGAAGGCATCCATACTAATATTACAAATTAGTCAGTCAGTAAGTGGTATTTTGCTTTTGTACATTTATAGATTCGAAATGAAAGCTGAACTGATTTAAACTTAAGTAACCGATATTTCTTTTTTTTTTTCTTCTAAATCTTTATTTGCGTGATTGCAGGTTAACAAATTTGATCTTATACTAAAACATAACAAGTTACGTGCTACAGTCTGCCATTCTATGGCATGCAAATTTTAATAACACCTTAATTATAAAATTATTTTTCCAATTTATACAAAATGTCAGAATATTAAGGTATCAAAAATTATGAAATTAAATTACAATGTCAACTTAAAATTAAATAATGTAAAGTAAACCAAAATATAAACCTAGAAATATTTATATGTGCTTATCCTTCCTACTATATATTACAAATATGAAAGTGTGGATGTTTGTTACTCAATCACGCAAAAAAAATCTGAACGGATTTGGATGACATTTGGCATGGAAGTAGCCTTTGATATGGAAAACAGCTTATCCCGATTCCTTAAGAAGTTCCCGAGGGAAAATTGAAAATTGTTTACGAGCTAAGCCGCGGGCAGACAGCTTTGAAATTTAGTATCCATATCACCTATGCTATGAAAAAGGACATGAACTTTCTATACCGATCTCTCAAACAGTTCCCGTGGTAGGATTAAAAATTGCTAACAAACGAAGCTTTAGAATCAATTCTAAAGCTAACGCAGACGAAGTCGCGGGCAGAAGCTAGTAATATATATTTTTTACGATATCGACCATTTCTCTTAAAACTAAACAACCCGGTTATGCAATAACTAAACAATGAAATTCCTCAGGTGTGACAGTTGTTCAATGATTGCGGCAATCGCGGGCATCTAAGAAATACTGAAACGGGACGCCGTCGCGCCAACTCCGGTGGTCTATTTCACTCATTAAAAAAACCGCCAAGGGCGAGTCGTACTGATGCCGATAGGGGATTCCGTACCTTATAATCATTAGACTAGTTAATAGCCCACTCTGTCTTGTTTTTTTTTATTCCACTCCAAGACCTTGGAAATCACACCTGATGTTATACGAAACCCAGACATTTATAGGGTACAGAAGCCAGCATCATAAGGAAATTCTTGACCTACCAATGCATTCATTTAAAAAATGTGTAAAAACGCATCTAGTACAGCGAGGTTACTATACATTTGATGAATTCCTCAATGACAAGGTAGAATGGAAGCAGCCAGCCTCGCTCTCATCTCCCGCAAGATAGCAAAATGATTGTAAATGTTGATGTTGGAAAAGAGCAACTACTGAGTTTCCTGCCGGCTCTTCTCGGTAGAATCTGCTTTCCGATCCGGTGGTAGAGTCACACAAACATACATACTTGACGTTTCAAAAGTGCTTATAAAGTAGGCCTACTTGAAATAAATGAATTTGAATTTTGAATTTTGAAATTGCTTGTTGGCATATAGGATTGTAACTAGCCACTGGCGAAGACACTCAACAGACCAGACCAGAGAAAATTCAGAAATTATAACTTACCAAATTATCTCCACCTGGGATTGAACCTAGCATTTTCGAGTCAGGGAGCACCTGAAAAGAAAGTTTAGAGAGATAGTATCTCTACGTGACCAAATCAGAAATGAGAAGGTCATCAATAGTTGCCGATATAGCTCAACGAATTTAAAAGCCAAAGTGACAACTTGGCATACAAAAAGAGTTGCTAGCGTACAAACAGAGACACACATATACCAAATCATTCGAAGGACAGTTTTAGACATAGGTTTTTAGGCCTACCAATGCTACCTTTTCAGTCAGTTTTTTTACCCCAGCATCAGTAGTTAAAAACAGCCAAGGGATATATATTTACAAACAAAGTTCTTTCGTTTTAGTATTTTATTACGTGCAAAGGAACCCTAATACTGAATAGTTTATAGGAACTCCTAAGATTAACACTATTCCTTATCATAGGTGTCGGACTTTCAGCTGAGAGATGCAAGTTTTAATCGGTCACTCAATTTCTCACGAACTTTATTACAAGACTTGCTAATGCCCGCGATTTCGTCCACGCTTTCGGTTTAAAAAAAATCAAACGTCGGATACTGTATTATCATGGACACCTTTCACAAATAATGCATAATTATGGAACAAATTTAAATATCATAAGAAACGTTGTAGTAAGTTAACCTTAAATGATAGTAATTTGTTATTGTAAGGTTTTTTAGAACTTGTTAATGGGAACAACGCCTTGATAGACAATTTTTGCGTAACTTTAAACTTTTACGCAGCACTCCGCATGCGCCAAGCTCTAAAAAGGAGGCATTTTTCCCGTTTTTACAATTTTTTTCATTTATGCTCGGCTACTATTAATTTAGCTTATAGCTATTTTCGATAAATTTATCATGCAACATAAAAAGAGTTATATAATTCGAACTAGTAGTTCTTGAGATTAGCGCGCTCAACCAAACAAACTCTTCAGCTTTATAATATTAGTATCGATAAAATACATGTTTAAACAATATATCTAGATGTACTTAAAAAAGTCGGTACCTGGCTAAGCTTCTCGTGGGCTTCGTAGATCAGTAGAATAACAAGCAAATCACGAGATATTGTCGACCGTTTTCGCACCCTATTTCAATTAGATAAGACGAGAAAATAAGTAGACGTAATATTACTAAATTAACTCGTGACGCATTTCTTAGCGACACAAAGTAAGTTTAGAACTCGCTCAGCGTCAGTGCGATAGAATTTTAACAGCAATCTCTCCGCATTTGAATGCTCTCATAAAGTCCACACATAGGCTTTTAGTTTTAGACACGTAATTGACATATAATGAAAGTATTTGGTTGAAGCTAGTTCGGAAGAACGGGAAAAATAAAACATGAGGAAAGTATCACAAAAGTGGTATGGGATACAGTTATCCTTGGGAGCATTAGAAATAATACATACTAATAAATTTAATTGTTTATCTTTGTGATATAGAAATAGATGTCCCTTATTAAGCTCAAACGAGTTTAAAAAAATATTAGTATCGTTCAAATCGAAGCAGAAGTTTTTAAGGCAAGTTTTAAATTCAATTTAGAGTGATTTTATTTTGTCTAAATGTTTTTTTAAATTATTTTTTGAAGGAAGGCATTTAACTTTAATTTTTTTCTCTGCAATTTAACTCTGTGATTTGACTAGACTAGGTAGTAGACTGACTCGGTGTAATCAAATTTTAAAAAAAGGATTTTGCAAGAATTAATATTCTCGGCATACACCGAATAAGGTATACAACGTGTAACAGAATTATGAAATAATATTGAAGGGTGCATAAGTATATTTCATAAGGAATCACCCTGTATATTAAATCAAAAGAAGCATATTTATTTTTTCATACAAACGAGTTCAAAACATTCTAAGTATTTACTTATAATAACCCTATTGAAGATAAAAGACCGACACGCGCATAGTACATACGCTACGCGACGCGTACCTCATAAAGTGACAGAAGTCATGTGATTTTAATTTTTCTTGTGATGTTAGGGCTTTATCTGGTTTCTTTCAGTAAAAGCTATGGCAGTGGTTTACTCAAAAACTATTAGGTTTTCGATAATTCACACAGATAATTCTCAGAAACAGTACATGATGTACTTCTAAAGCATGTGAATTATTATTTCGTTTTTCATTTACACGTTGAATATTAGAATAAGAAAATTGAAAATTTTGTGCAGACAAAGTCGCGGGCTATAGGGTTATTGTTAACTGCTAGTTCACAATAAACTTATAGGGTCAAGTTCCGAGAATGGTTAAAATTAACCAATATTAATTAACCGGAAAGTTGAGTTCGCATTATCTGTACAGCAAACCCTTTTCTCGCGAACCCTGCAGACAGAAATCGGCTCTAAATTTTTGTAGCTACAGCACACAATTGCTTGTAAGGTTTTCGCGTATGCTGTTATATTGCAAGTGCAGTTTTTTTAGAAGTGAGACAATACATTTTGCTGCTGCGTCAGCCTTTTGGTAGTTTGGCCTTTGAATGAGCATACGTGATTTGTGCAGGGTATTGTTTATAGCGGCTTGGCCTAGTTGCGTGATTATAATCTAGAATATCTTATCGATCTAGCATGTTTACAGCGGATCACGAGCTCCTATATTTCCTTCCTTATATACCTTGAGTACAGAAGTGTGTTTCAGTATTTGATCTTTTTGTAACAGAGCTCAAAAAAATTGAAAAAAAATCTCTTCTTAAAGAGATATCTTGCTCTAACTACGGGTGAAACCGTGGGGAACAGGAAGTAATCAAAATCAAAATTCATTTATTTCTTTCTCTTTCTCTCTGGTCGTTCCTTCATCATCGTGATCGTGGTCCTGATGCGATCTCAGCTTTGAATTGGTAAACTATCTCCAATAGATATATATATAACTATTGAATGAACGATTGAATTAATGAATGAATATGTTTTTAATCGTACACAACACAGTAAACAAAAATAGATAAAATAAAGAATGCAAATACAAAAGTAGGAAGATACATAGGAGATTTTAGTGTATAAACCCACCACGCTGCTTGATTAGGGGTTGGTGGGCTTTAACGATTATTGCCACATTGTGATAATAACCGGGATAGCTTAACATGCTCTTCGAGGCTGGTGGACACTGCCAATTACCTAACTTCTTCCTGCTACTGACTTACCTATCTAAAATTTTTTTGGCTCGACCGGGGACTCAAACTTAGAGCTCGTGATCCGTTTTAGACTGTGCTAACAAATAGACCAATGACGCCTCACTTGTAATGTGTAAATAAACAAACAATAAATATACTTAGGTTTCCGACGACGTCCTAACGTTTTATTTGGCTGTTTACTTATTTATAGATATGTGGATATACAACATGTTTACACGACGTCGTCCGCTACCCGGTGGTATCGAAAATACTCGCCGACAACGTTTACTTTGATTGGAGACAGTTGGAACACGTGACAAAACCTGAACCGACGTTTAAGATATATTATCAGTCCACACCTAACCTAACTAGCTCGTGCATGTAACACTACTAAAGATAACGAGGTCCTGGCTTCGAATAAGTTAGCAGCCGGCTAAGTTTGTTGTGGGCTTCTTCTTAGACCAGGGCGCGTTTGGAACCCTCGTAGCTTTAGTTTTTAGGTATCGCCATCAACTCACTTCTATGTTATATTTTACATGTAATGTACGCATCAAAAGTGCCATATATCTGCCTATTTGAATAAAGAAATATTTGACTTTGAATCCCAGGTCGGGCTGGAACTTGTTAATTTTTGTGTTAAAAAAAATCATACTACTCGCTCGTTTCTGTTTTTGTGACTAAAGGCCCAAAACACCAAATAATTATCGTGCAATAGGAAATTTTACTCCAAAAGTAGATCGTTACTAATGTTTTAAATGCGAAATCTTTGTTTGTTTGTCCTGCACGCCCTAATTAAGCAACCAATAAACTTGATTTTTGGCATATTCCCCGGACGAGCTCTGTCACAAAAACCTCTCTTACTACTTAACCGTGCAGTCCAGAAGTATATAGTAAAATAAAACTAACAAAGTATCGTACATTTAGATGCCCTCAAAACGCAAGTTTATCTATCATCTAGTTAAATAGAAAAAATAATTTAGACTAGTTTCTATTCCACATTCTAATCTACAATAATTCGGAACGCCTTATCAACGTGATATTTTCATATTCGCAATCTCGTGCAGTTGATAACTGGCCCTGCCCTAGGTTAGTGATGTGACGTGTCGCATCAATATCGAAAAGTCGATAAGAGATAGATATTTAAATAGCCTTGGAGAATTTTTGTGATTTGTTGATAAATATTTATATCGGTCATATTTATTCAAGGCTAAATTTACTTTTTTCTATTCGATGCACGATCTTTTATATCTCTCGGTCATTTGTGAGTGGGAGAGAGGAAACCATTGATACCAATAGGATATACTGAGCTGATGACGAGTATCTACTTTCCATACGGAACCAGTGTAGCTATATTTTTTGAATTGGCTAAATATGAGAAAAAAATATTAATAAAATATTTAGCTGGTAAAACTCGTCCATTTTGCGCATTGTTTGATCAACTGGGCTCTTCTATACCAAGGCATGATTGGGACCTAACTAACTTTATTTTTAAGTTAACCAATGTAGTTATCACCATAACTTCACAATAGTGGTTACATCTATTTATGAAAGCTTCATAATTGCCTATGATATGCCTCCATGAATAAAGATTTTTTGAATTTTTATTCTATAATACTCTGTAATATAATTAACGTTGTTCTTAAAATACTAGCGAACTGAATATATACAGTTATGGTACCAAAAAAACATCGATGTATAGAACGCCACAAATCGCCCAACCCTATCCGCAGTGCAGCCGTTATCGCGTTTTTAATACGTTGTCTAAATATTAGCAGCAAACATAGACGACTCTATCCGCAAAATTTGCTGAAATCTAAACGTTTTCAATTTTAATTAGCCGGGTCCAGACCGCGCTAGTAACCAATGAGATTCCTACAGTCTATATGCAAACGATACTACAGTATTTTGTTGCCCCGAGGCGTTAATTTTTAATGAAGACGTAGAAACAAGTACGTGATTAAAAGCAAACACTACTGCCGAACACTGTACGAATTTTCATATTTCAAAATGGTGCCGTACAACCGCCATGTTGTTTTTTTTTTTTTAATTTTCAGTCAGTTTCACTCGCGAGAATGAAAGGATTTCTTAGATACCACATACATCCATATCAGTTAAGGCATTTAGAATTTATGGCGGAATAAAGACACACATGAACCCAGAAAGGTATATACACTTTTTTTGGCAGTCATGTAATGAACTGAGGTATAATTGCGAATAACTCGTACTGACGTAGTACGTAGGGTGAATACTTAAAGGTCGACCCTATTTCCCATCAGGGCTTATAAAATAAATAGGTTTGTCATTATTTTCTTAAAGCTAATTCAAAAATATTATATTAAAAGCCGTAGATTTCCAAGCAATATTTTTTTGCTAATGTATAAGCAAATAGAAAAACTCGCAGCTCTGGCTTCGTTCTTAGGCTGTTTGTAACTTGTGGACAAAACTGTCGCAAAATAATGCGTTAATCTCAATATTTTGTTGATCTGGGAACTCTACAATAAGGCTTGTTTCAAACAATAAATGTCCACCGCTGGACATAGGAACTCTATAGGAAGTTAAAAAATAAATTCCTTAATTAACTTTCAACATAAACTTTTTAAGTTATTTGACAATACTACAAAATACGATACTTAATACAAATGCACCATGAAAGACTCGTTATAAATCAAATGTATATTTTAAATGATCGCTCATTAATACCAGTATTTCTACTACAAACTCGCTGATCACTGTTAGCAATTATCCAAACACAACTTCACAATAGACTCGCTTCTGGATTAATAAACCAACGCGCTAAATTAACTCAGTGTGTGTCATCTTTTGTGTTACTAACTTTCAGTTTCTATGCCATACCGATTAAATAATAATTATTGTAGCTCTTCAACTCGCAATACAATGGTATTAGTAAAATCATTTTAGTTTGTATGGCATTTTTGATTCGGTTTCGCTGAATGTGATATTGTTAAGCATAGTGCTTTTATCGTTATAACAAAAACAATATGGAGAATATGATCAAACATCCGTATACGATTAAATGTAAAAAAAACAACGTTCGTTTGTAATAATACGAAATAAGTAACTATTCAGTTACTTTTAGATAATCCTTTTTTATGTATAGATAATGTTTTATCCATAGCTTGTCTTGATAATTTTAGGCATATTTATATTCACAGTGGAATTCAATGCTTACTATAAAGTCTACGGTTAGCACACGCCCTTATTTTATCGTGAACCCAATAAGAAAGTCAATGCTCGGGTTAAAAAACCCTACGCCCGCCATAAGGAAGAAATAATATTATCTATCTATTCATTTCACATCACCAAGTATTAAATAGCTATAACAGTGTTATAAATAATTATAGTAATGCTTTAATGGCTTAGAACCTATCATCATAATCATGGCTCAAATGGAAAAAGTATCTAAATACTTGGACCTTGTTCACGAGATTACCACCATGTGGAGTGTTGAGTCGTGCGTTATTGTTCCGATCGTCGTTTCAGCCAATGTTCTCGCAAAAGCTTCGACCAATATCTTAAGAAGCTTTCGCTTGGTTGTTGGATCAAGGGTCGGATACAGAAGGCAGTAGTCCTTAACGGCGCTTATTGTGAGAAAGTTCCTCACTCTGAAGCCCTGACCGCCGGTTGCTGGGACATTTTATAGATTTAATAGTTTTTTTTTAACTAAGCAAAGTTAAGAATTAAAAAAAAATATTACAATCAATAAATGATAGAATCAATCATCATAATCATTACCCTTGCTTCTCTTTCTACAGGGCAAAGGCTTCCTCTCTCTTGTAAGAGAGTTTTTGGACTTCGATTTAGGTCTAAGACTCTTTATGATGTTAAACATTGTATCGCGGGTTTAAAACAATTCAGTGATTATCACCGAAGTTTTTAACATTAAACTAGTTTTCTTGACATATAAGTTCTCAATATTTTTTCTATTTTGTCAGATCCTTTGTCACATTAACACATAAGGTGTCCCTATACAATCCTTAAATTTTGCAACCTTTCCGATCAGTTGTTAGATACGACTTCAGGGTTTCAGTCTTGAACATCCTTTGTCAAAGATTACGTAACCATTTGTTCTATAGTATATCAAAAGTTACCACTGACCATGCTAATATTAAAATTCTTTAATTTGCACAAAGTTCAAGACGTTGACTAGATAACGCTATTGACATTATGTTATTAGGTTGTCCGCACATTGGTTACTGTCGAGTACCTAATCGACTAGCTGCTTTTGCAAAAATATTTATTGCGATAGCGTCCATACAGAAGTGAGTCGCTCGTTACAGTAATGTTGCAATATTATCAATGAAATATTTTACAAATCTTGTAGGATTAGTTTTTAATTTGTAAATAGAATTGCCACCATATATCCATTACAGAAAGGATTTATCATAAAGGATAAAAATGCTAAGCCACGTTCAATGTAGATCTTTATCAAACGCCACCCTCAATTAATCTTATTACAATATACAGCTAAATTGGTCGCCCCAATATTGATGTGTCGAGAACATCAATTTTAATGACATTTACTTGAGGATCGAATTGCGAAATAAGCTAAAATTCCGTCATTTTGTGAAAAATAACAATGTTATTAGATTGTATACTGTATTTATTACTGCAAATAAATATCTATACAGTCTCGATGTGGTCAATCATGTTTGGAAACACGAATTGCGGTTTTCGACCAGGATATGCATAAATCAGAATTTTAAAAAATCCTGTTCATACACTAATTTTATGATAAAATAGGGTAGACAGTGCGTTTTTGTCCGTATGAAGTGCACGCCACTGTGTGCGGCCAACCTGAGTCGTGTAGAAAAAATAGCGCATGTAGTCTGAATGAGATGCTATTCTAATGGAACTCTAAAATTGATAACATTTGAACTGACGTGGAAAAAATGAATCAAGCATTGTACGTTGCGGGATAATGTTGCGGCAATTTGTTTAGCTTCCACATATTATAATGTCTAGTGATGCAACCTGAGGGATCATTGGCCCTTGAGAGTTCCTTTATATTGTAAGACGATAATAGCTAAGTGGGTACGGCTTTGGCTTCATATATGTTTTTATGACGTCTCTGGCGCAGCGGAACGACCCGGACCTCCCGCTCACCACTGCACTAAATTGGTCAAGTCATGATGTCAGACTTTTCTCTACTCTGATCTTTGGTCGTTTTTGTTTCAACAAGGTACAAAAACGACCACATTTGTTGGTACAAAGTCTTGACGCAATGCAAATTTGCGTTTCGGTACGATGCCACGTGCTTAGCGATAGACAAATGTGTTTCTTGGATATATTGCTACGAACCACTACCATGCTCCGATGCGGGTTGGTGGGCTTACTACCGAACCAATCTCAGGTGCTATTTAGATAGTGACTACGAACGGCACACGGTGGAATTTACTAACTTCGGATCTACGAAGTCAGCTACCCATCGTGTTGGTAACTTCGAAAAATTGTGCTTATCTCACGCAATCAAATGTTTTGCGCACCTTGTCTACACAACACTTATGTGTTTATTTAGTTTCAAATATGAATACATAGATTGTGTGTTTCATAGAATACCCATTTACTGGGTCGAACTAATACATTATGTGCTTAAAAACGAATACGGGGCAGGGGAAACTAACTCTTATGCCGTTAAAATACAGAGGGCGTAAATAGGTACGAACGGATCCAAGCCTCTGAGGCCCGGAAACACGTAGGCTTTATACATTATTTCCGTAAACATCGAGTATATGAGTCGGAATCAACCAATTGGAATGAAGGTCAAATTTTGAATAGCCAACCGGAGCGGCTCGTTTGGAATTCCAACTATGTAGGCTCTGTGTGAAAGCGAAAGTGGGCCAATAGCGCGTCTAGTTTCTATGTATGTGTGCCGTGTGTGGTCGTATGTAAATGGGTTGCGCGCGTGTGTTTGGGTTGTGAATGGAGCTTTCCGAGGCTTTGTTACGTAAGTTAATGAAGCTACCGTTTTCCGACTTCGCGAGTTAAATGACTTAACGGAATGTCCAAACTTGTATTTCAATTAGGTTCCCGATGAAAAGTTCATTTGGAAATTTTCCACTAGGTACATAGCGACTTTCCTGTCTTTGCCCCTGAAAATACGATAAATCTTTAATCGTCATTCATTAGATTGATTGATAACAATTAATAATCAATCAAAACTTTTTGAAGGTCCAATCGCACACATCACTCACGCAGTGGCGTGCATAGAGGGTATGCATAGGGTATGCAGATGATATAAAATGAAGAAAATCTCGAGTACGAGTTATAAATACCTAAGGGTGCCCCTTAATAACTCTTACAATGCTAATCCTTAAGTTTTTTTTAACTCGGACTGGAGATTTTCTTCATTTTATATCATCTACATACCCTGTGCATACCCTCTATGCACGCCACTGCACTCAGGTATCATTTAAAAATTGCAGGAAATCGGTTGCCATTGACACATGTAGTCATGCATGACGTCGCATTTGCCTTTAAAGAAAAATCTTATTTTGACAGATAGATACGTCAAGCAACCAACCAACAGATTATCTATACAGCAACTGTCAAAACATCTGTTACGAAATATAAGAATACGATTCAAATAAATGTACATCGTCGAATATAATCTTTGCCTAAGAGTACGTGCTATTATTTTAATACGTGAAATTTTTAGTTTCGCAGAGAATATTTTGTCTCAGGCAAGAATAGCTTACGTCTCTCACCATTTACTTTTATTAATTATATAAAAAATAAAACCTAACATTTCATTCTGTAAAGGCTGATTTTACAATTGTTTAATTAATCTAAGAATCGTCATATCAACCGATGGCCTGCCTACAACCGGGCACGGGTCTTCCACATTGAAAAGCAGTTAAGGCCGCAGTCCACCACGCACCACGGATTGGTGGACTTCACACACCATTAACAACATTATGGAGAGCTCTCAACATGCAGGTTTCCTCACGATGTTTTCCTTCACCGTTGAAGCAAGTGATATTTAATTGATAGAACGCACATAACTTTAAAAAATGTAGAGGTACGTGCTGGGGTTCGAACTCGACCCCTCGATAGTGAAGCCGAAGTCCTTCCTACCTACTGGGCTATCATCGCTACAATCTAAGACGCGAGGTTTGCACGATTCAGCGAGAAACTCGGCAGTCTCTTGCAGACTTCTTAAGAATCTACCCACCGAAATGGTAAACACCATGTGAAGACAAATATAGAGGCATGGGCCCCTCTAAATAAATTAATTATGAATTTATGAATATCGAATCCTAAAATAATTATTTTTGTTTCAGATTTAACGCAAAAAGGTTGCAGTTAAGAGGGCAGTTGCAATCTACTTAGGTAAGAACTACAAACAGCTCATAGATAAATAAGTTTTTTTTTAATTTATTTGCGAGCACGAGTTTTATGATGTACGCAACTACGGACGCTGGTTTGATGTCGTGGATTCGACTTCACCTTTTAATAATTAGGAATATAAAATCTATAATTTATACTATAAATTAATCTTTAAATATTCAAGTTAAAACAATCGTTAAGGGTCTAAGTTAAAAAATGTAACTTTCCAACATCTTTGGCGTTTGAATTATTCGCGTTATGTAAAGTTTGCCCATAGATGCGAGGTTTTCGAAATAGGCATCGCTTTGGCTGGCAGCTATAAAATATTTAAAACGATTTAAACCAACTGTGTTTGTCGGGGCTAATCTTTTGATTAGCTTAGGCGATTTTGATGAGACTCTCACAAGCATGTTGTTAAGTTTTAGGCCACGAGGCGCTTTAAAAATTTGAACCATCAAAGTTTGTTTAAAATTTTTAAATGAGATTCCAAAAAGATTAACTTAATTTTTTTTATCTCATCTTTTCCTCTTTGACAAAATTTACTGCGAAAAAAAGAAACGCAAAGTCGCTGATAGATTTTCTTCATTATTTATTTAAATTATAGAATCAAATAAAGAAAATATTGACGATTACGTACTGACTTACGACAAGGCTGCTTGGAAGCAGGACACTCCGCTCTCATCCCTCACAAAACAGAAAAATTCTAAAGATTATTAAACGATAAAATGATGTTGGAAAAGAGCAATCTGCTGAGCTTCTTGCCGGCTCTTCTCAGTGGAATCTGCCTTTCGAACCGGTGGTAGAGTCACTACAAACAGACTGACTTGACGTTTCAATAGTGCTTATAAACTTAAAATAAATTAATTTCGAATTTGAATTTTGAATTTTTGGTTATTTTGGGGTAACGTTTCATTTTATAAAAAAAAAAGATGAAAAAGAAGTACACTTTAGGTCTCCTTTTAGTTTGCAACATTCAGAAATCGAATCCTGTCATGTCGCGCCGTTACATTGATTTTATATGTTCCCACTGAACTGTGGAATCTTAGGTATTATTAAATATTTTTTAATGTTTGCGCTTCAAACATATATAAACTCAGATGCGATAGTTTAAGTTTATATATACTTAACAAAAAAAAAACTACTTATCATATTTATTTTAATTAGTTCTTAATCAATGCATTTAGGTATATTGCGTTTTAGTATATTACTAGCTGATACAAGCGTATTCGTTCGCGCTGTTTTTTATTTTGCACGTTTCGATGGATATTTCTAAGGAGTCATTACGTACTCTAATGACATTGTCTATCGTCTAAGAAAGGTGCAGATTGTAGGATTGAATATATTTTTGTATATCATCATCATCACATCAACCCATTATTGGCCGTAGCCCACCACGCTGGTTCAGTGCGGATTGGTGGACTCCACACACCTTCGAGGACATTCCTTTACCGTTAAAGTAGGCGATATTTTAATGAATTAAAATTCAGGGATTCGAACTCGGCACCGGCAAGTTAAGTCGAGCTCCTAACTAATGCGCTATCACCGCTTAAAACCGCTTTTGCATAGGTTTAAAATAAAGTGTTAAAAATCCATCTATTGCAGTGATGTTACTATACGATTGACGAATTACTCAAAATAAAAAAAAGGTTACTTGATAGTAACTGGCTCCGCATGCATTGCTGACCAATTAGAAAAATGTATATATATATGAATAGAGCAACTGCTGAATTTCTTGCCGACGACCTGACGTTTCTAAAGAATTTGTATTTTTATTTAACTTAATGTAGTTTGGCAGGCTGAAAAGGCGATCTGCTGTTTTAAGTTAACGTTCTGGCGTCAAATTTAAATTGATTATTAATAATTTGTTAATCTATAGCGTTTATCTTCTTACATCAGTCCCTAATCTACCCGATATAAACTCTGAAGCAGTTATATATAGTCAATATTCATAATATTTTTTGTTTACTGGTAAATAAATAAAACATGTAATGACACTCATACTCCCTACACCCAGCAACCTTGGTTTAAAAGCCCTACCAGTCGGATTGGAATACGATGTTAGGTATGTATTTGAAAGCCCATGTCACTAGTAATAAAGTTGAAGAGTAAGTCATTCTGTTTGTTTGAATGCAATCTCTGCAACTATCACTAGTATAACCAATGTTTGAGGACGGTTTAAGGATATTCACCAGAGCAAACAAAACAAATCGCGACGGGCGATGCGAAGCGGTTGGTCAGAGTAATATTCGTAGTAGCGGATGAAAGAAAAAGGTCGCAGGCGGTGAAGGAACATCATGAGGAACCAGGCATGCCTCAGAGTTCACCATAGTTTTCTCAAATCAAGGCGTGTGAAATCTACCAATCCGTACTAGGCCAGCGTGCCAGCTACGGCCCAAACCCTTCTCATTCTAAACCCGTTCCAGTGGCATGCACAGAGTTTTTAACAAGGGTATGCATAAAGAATGAAGATGGCATAATTTGGAAAAATCCTTCGCGTTTATGAGTTATGCAAAAATTTAAAGGTAGGCAGTGCTTTTGCGCATGTATGAAGTGCAAGCCACTGCCCCGTGCCCTGTTGTGGGCCATAGGTTATAAGGATGATGAAAGAGTGAGATTATTTCACAGACAGACACTCAAATAGTGTTTTACACGTGTAGATGTATAGATGTCAACTTTTTAATGTCAACGTCAATCAATAGATACGGCTTTAAAAACCTATTACAATAATGAAGTCGATTTTTGATAACGAGTAGGTAGGTCGCGACACTGCGCTCTGACACTAAGACTGATACTAGATAAAGCCTAAGTTTTTAGTTCTTTCGACGATAATGACACATTATTATGTACTTTCGTTTATTATTAACCGCTAAAAATTTTATATAATATGTGAGATTACGAAAACATTTTTTACAAGTACATGCAAACGTCTATCATGCTTAATAGGTTTGTTCAGCAAGCTAGTGACGTCACACTACTGGGCACAGGTTTCCAATCTAATAGAAAATAGAATAAAATCTAGAATACCCACCACGCAACTCCAACGCAGGTTTGCGGGTTAACAATTAATTTTATATGTAAGTTATATAACTTACATATAAAATTAATTGTTAACAGTGTTCCAGTTGATATCAACTGGAACACTTCAAGTACCGAGATTGACTTTGGAACATGTCAAAGTGGTGTAATTACTGGCACGTGAGGCTAAACACCTAATCCTAAGGTTGACGGAAGGGCAAACCGTTGCAGGATATGTCGCTGCGAAATGCTATGTTTATATGCGTTAGATTTCCACCAATAATTATGTTGGGGGCCATCTGCTTTGACCGTCTATTGTTATTAAAAAAAAAAAAAGGTCGCTTAAGAACCCGGGAATTCTTACTTAAAAACAACAGCTGCACCGGGAGGTTTTGATAGTAATAATAATTATTTATTTTTTAACTATGACCCATCTACACTATCACATCAAAGATTAATTAAAATTCAGTAATAAAAAAACGTTTGTGTACTTATGTACACGCGTTAGAAGTTATAATTCTTTGGCGTAACATGATAAAAATGTTTTGCAAAAAATGTATCTTACGCCGTATTCTACGTTTGTAGTGGAAACGACACTAACAGTAGAAAAAGGTATTATTTGAATTATTGAAAGTCAACTGTCACACCTTTTTTAGAAAAACTAAAATATTGAATATAGATATAGCTTCATGGTGTCGGTTTTTTGTGACGGTTTGCGCGCTTTCCCTAACGCGCCAAAAGAAGAAGAAGAACTTCAATAAAATACAGTAATAATCGAACACTAAATCAATAAAATTAGATGAGATATTAATATTAAATATACAAAAAGGATAGAAGGATATATATATAAATACCCGGCTAAGTTTGTTGTGGGCTCTTCTTAAACCAGGGCGCGTTTGGAACACTCGTAGCTTTAGATTTAAGTTGGCGAACGAAGTTATCACCATCCCCTTACAATTATGTAAACAAATATGTATGAACGCTTCATAAGTGCCTGTGATAGGCCTACATGAATAAAGAAATTTTTAATTTGAATTTGAATAAACAGTATGTAGGTTACAATAATTACATAGGTAGGTAATGCATGACTTTGAGGAAGTGTGAATTCGGCATATGAACATAATATAGCAGATATTATAACATAATAGGAACTGGCAGTGAGCTAACAATATTATTATGAACACTAGAACTATTTAATAATCACCATCTGTGCAATTTGAGAAAACCTTGGAAGTTGTTTGTTTTTTAGACAAACTCTCGCCTTCCAGTGTAGGTATTTGTTCGCGAGAATATTTTTATTATATTATTATTTGACTTGAAATAAAAAATATTTTTTTTTAGTCGTCAAAGATCGTATCGATCGATCGTAAGTAGTAGAAGTTCTTCTGCGGACCGAGTTCGATTCCGACACCCACGCATCTCTTATCATTCGAAGTTTTTAATTTCTTTAAATAAAACCTGCATGCCTGAGAGTTCTCCATAATATTCTCAAAGGCGTGTGATTCCACCAATCAGCACATGCCCAGAGTGCTAGACTGTGGTCTAAACCTTTCTCATTCTGGAAGGAATCCCGTGGGACTAGCTAAAAATGGTTAGGAAAAACTTTTTTTATATTAAAGATTTCTCGCTATGGTCCTTGGAATTAAGAACATTTCAAAATTATCAGCATTCCTTTTTGGTATGGATAACTGTAATTTTAATCAAGTTTAAACTAGAGGCCATACATAACCTCCGGTTTATTTAAATTTGATCAATCCATCATCTGCAAATCGCTCGCATTTATTACAACGAGCGTTATTTTAACAAAATATAGCACTATCGGATGTTTCACTCTTTTTATAACACTAGAAACATGCAGAAACCTAAACTATACGACCGATAAGATATCATGTAGCCTAGGTCTGTGATAAAACGCTAAATTTACAAAAAAAAAACCGCGATAACGTCCGGCTATCGTCGCACGATACGCGCAAACGCTTCTAGTGGCCTTCGCACACTTCCACCACCGACTTAACTCTAATTAAAACATCGTTACACGAGCTTATTGTCATAATGTTAATCCTACACTACTTTTTACTAATATCCTACTCTACCAATATTATAAATACGAAAATCTGTATGGATGGATGTTTCTCATTCTTTCACGCAAAAACCACTAAGCAGATTTTGATAAATCGTTACAGTAATATAGATTATACTTACATAAGAATAGCAGATAAGCTATCTTATTTTATACTAATATATAAAGCTGAAGAGTTTGTCTGTTTGTTTACTTGAACGGGATGATCTCAGGAACTACTGGTCCGATTTGAAAAAATATTCCGTGTTGGATGGCTCATTTATCGAGTAAGGCAATAGGCTATATCATCACGCTAAGACCAATAGGAGCATTTCACCAATGAAAAATGTTCAATATAGGGGTTGTTGGGATAAATTCACGTATCACAAAGTTGTTCCCCTTTAAAAGTCCGAAAAAAATGTCCTCGACAGCATATGTCTATCTTCTGAGGTTGACTTATACGCAGATTGAGTCGCAAAGGACCGCTAGTAATTTATATTATAAGATATTGTTTTGGCCAAAATATAACAATAAGTAAAAGTCAAATATTTCTTTATTCAACTATAAATTTAATGCTTACGTTATATATAAAAAGGGTACCTACATGGTTGTGAGATGATGGCGATAACCACATTCGTAAACTTGAAACAAAAGCAACGAGTGTTCCTAACGCGCCCTGAGAAGAAGCCCACAACAAACTTATATGTTTAGGGTGTTCTTTTGTTATCACCATCTGAAATGGTCATTAAAAACGATATTTTAAAAGCAACCTATTTACAGCAATTCATACCCAAGCATTTTTTTTCATTTAGGTAATCCTTTACGTATCATTGAGGAATTTTCCCTTACAATTCCTTCCTTTGATATTATAAATGTGAAAGTTTGTTTGTTTGTCCTTCCTTCCCACAACTAGATTTTTGGCAGAGAGTTAATTGAAAGGACGGATAGTAACATGGTCTAAATATAGCTCGTAGCTTAAATCGCGATGATACCGTAGCTCAAACTACGGTAGCTGAAGTTTAAACTACGTTATCATCACGATTTGAAAAAATGTTATTTTAAGCGTGCCTGAGATTATTATGTTCAATTATAATATACTTTATGTTTGGCAATGGCCTCTTATCTCATATGAGATGAATGAAGAATTAACCACTACATGCTGCTGGAAGCCGTATAGCCTAATTATTAAAGGTTCGACACGCACGCACCTCTTTTTTTTCGGAGGTATTTGCGTTTTTATTTACAGCAAATAAATACCACTTGCTTTTAATGGTGAGGGAATATATCGCGAGAAAACCTGCACGCCTATGACTAAAAGTTCTCAAAGGCGTGGGAAGTCACAAATCCGCACTAGGCCAGCGTTGTGGACTACGGACATTTGTCCCTGTCGTGTTAGTCATACAAAGTAGATATAAATAATACTACTATGACAAAACACACATCGCCATCTAGGCCCAAAGTAACCACTGCGCTAATCGGTTAAGCAAGTTAAACCTATGTTACTCCTTTACAACTGAAAATATGCTGCTAAAATTCTTTAACAATTACGTTACGACCATATGTTAATTGCACGGTCGAATTACATAGATCTAATAAACGCATAGAGTACCTTATCTCAAACATTTATCAATGCAATTGGAAGTAAGTACAGAGAAATCTAATTTGGTTATGATTGATAATACACTTTTTTGATAATAGAACTAATGCGCTAATCGCTGTAGTTTCTAAATTTTATCGATATCGATGTATCGATAACGGAATTTCGACAAGCGTGAACCGCCTAAGAAATTTGGAGGCAACTTCTCCACAATCATCGCAAAAATATAACTACCTTTTATCTGTGGCGTTTTTCGGGGCGTATGTATCGTCGGGCCACTAAGCAGTATGTACTTTTTAACGGTTTTATTCTTGAACCCTATAATAACTGTCTATTGCCCATGCTAACCGTGCTGGGGTAAAAAGTAGGTATCTTATGATGCAAGCTGTACGTAATATCCCTTCCTAGCCTTTTAAATGAAAAACAAAGAAAGAGACCCAAAAAAAATATATTTTTAAGTACTAATAAATGGAACTAACAGCTGGTTCAAAAACCCTCGTCGATAAACAGATCAACACTTCGGATCAATGCAACGAATATGTTGTATAAATGACCGCCCTGTGTCCATTAGCCTGTAGGGTACGTTTTAATCCGGGAGGTCAAGAATCACGATCAGTAGTCAAATATAATCATCGTCATCATATCAAGCAATTACTGGCCCACTACAAGGCACGGGTCTCCTCCCACCACGCTGGCCCAGTGCGGATTGGTGGACTCCACACACCTTTGAAAACATTATGGAGAACTCTCAGGCATGCAGGTTTCCTAACGATATTTTCCTTCACCGTTTAAGCAAGTGAAATTTAAATTCCTTAAAACGCAAATAACTTAAAAAAGTTAGAGGTGCATGCTGGGATACGAACTCGGCCCCCCGAAAGTGAAGTCGAAGTCCTACCCACTAGGCTATCGCTGCTACACGTTTAGCCCCATGTGCCTGTAATTACACCGGCAACCAAACTCTTGAAACAAACTGCTTAGCGGCAGAAATAACCATGGTACTTCTTTGGACGAGCTGCCACAAAAAGCAAAAAGAGTTATGATGAAACTACTATCATAAACAGCTTACTGATTTCCCACTGATGTCTCTTATTGATCTCTCTCTCTCTTATTCGGGATGACGGTAAAATCTACACGGATCCCTAAAACTTCGCTATCTACATAATAACGTAGTATAATGCACGCGATAATGCATGTGTTATATAATTTATCAAATCTATCTATGCAAGATAGGAGGCAGTATCGAGATATCGACTTAAAAATAATAGCGTCAAGACAAATTTTGTAGTTTTTTCTACTTATCATAGATTTTTTTTATCTCTCCTTTTTATTTTAGGCACTTTTATCTGGACACTATCATAAACACTAAAGAATAAAATCATAGTTTTGAAAAGTAAAAATTTAATCAAAATTAAATAATTCCAGATCTCTGTTTTAGCAAACTCTCTCAGCTTATGTTTTTATGATGGTAAGTGTTACGAAAACCTCCCATTAAAACCAGTATACGTTCTTCCAGGAAAATCGTTATTAGTTTTATAAAATTAAAAAAAAAATCTGATTGTAAATAAAGTTTTAAGCCTACGCTGAATTTATACTTCTCTTTATAAATAAAATCGGAACATTTGTTTTTATGGTAGGAGCCTCCGCTGTACCTCGTTACCAACCTACCGGTAAAGACGAGTCGTTAAAAAGTTCTTACCCACCATACGACTCAGATGTAGTTTGGCGGGTTTAGATAACGGACTTTGAGTATGTAGCCTTACAAGTAGATTTTTCCAGTAACTTAAGTAATGGGCTACCTATTTAAACTGCACCCCTAATATTTATTTAGCTAAAATACACCACGTCAAATTAAAGTAACGAATTTATAGTTTATGCGATTTTAAACGGTAATTGAAAGGAAATAAGTATTAAATTCTTATATTATAGGGGTCTTTTGTCAATTATTGTATATAATGTAAATTGTCAATGTTACCCTTTATTAGAAGTGATAAATATACAAAACGTCTTTGATTCAGTCACAAAGATGGATGGTTGTTTTTAAAAGGGCCAAAAACGACATTTCAGTTAGAAATCGCGTTCGGTGTATGGTTCAAGTGTTGAGAAATAAGCTGATATGAAAGTATGATCTAGAAAAAAATCTATTGTTAGCGTTTCTTTGGTTTGCCCATGTTACACTCAAATGGATCATGATTTGTAGCACAGTTTAAAGATTTAAACACACTTAAGTCATTTAAGTCACAGGAATTCCTAATTGAATACTGAGAAAGGATTACCTAGCTAAGTTTTTTGTGGACTCTTCTTAGACCAGGGCACGTTTGAAACCCTCCTAGCTTTAGTTTTAAATTAACGAATGCTGTTATCACCATCACTAACATTAGTGTTACATGTTAAATGTATGAACACTTCATTAATGTTTGTGATAAGGTGTACCTACATGACTAAAAAAAATTTGAATTTAGAATTTTTGTATTTTTTAAATACAAAATTGGAAACCATCTCTAAGAGGGTAATAAATAAAAAGATATATCATTGCATTCGGTAAGCATTACATACTATTAATAATAATTATATGATAAATACAAAAATGCGTTTATTGATTTTTCACGTAGCTCCAAAACTATGGCTTGTAATAATTTCTTGCACAGTTATAATAGATATGGTGCCGAAGCCTACTTTTATCTCGGGAAAAGTCTCGCGTAGAATTTATATTTTAATTCGGTTTTTTATTATATTTATAATTGACGGACCAATCAGCTGGCCTACCTGATAGTAAGTGGGAAACCCTCTAATAAAACCTGAGCAACATTTTTCAGGGCATAAAAGGGGCATGTCCTACGAACTGCCACCCTGTGTCCATCACCCTGAGCCCGAAGTTTTTTTTTTTTTTTATTAACCTAGGCCAGCGTTTGACGACAATCATGCCCGTTAATAAACAAATAAAATAGCGTAAAGCCAAATACTTAGTCAAGTAATTTTGCACCTTATTTAACGTGAATAAGAACTTTAAGAAAACCCATCCTTGAGAGGGTGAAACAGGGGTGACAGCTGATAATTTTAAACAGATATAACATTAGTTATCTCTCGTCTCTCTTGAACTGGGCCAGCATACAAAGGGAGTGGGTCTTTTCATAAAGATAAAGGCTGAATGGCAAAGGATTTGCCGCGCGGTGTGTGCGACTGCTGGCCTCTTGTTCGGAGGTGAGAATTTACAAATGGCGACATTCGTATGATAATTGCTACACTTGGGGTGTGTACTGTGTTTCTAGATATACTCTGATGAACACACTAGCTAAATAGCGCTTGGGGACGTTATTTTGAAACTAAGTACCTACAAATATATTTTTGAATACATTTGCTCAAAAAGTAGATTTTTCTATAAGCGTTTAGCGTGCGGAAAGTTATTCTGTTCCGCACTAGGGCTTTTTGTCTTCCTCCTGCATCCAAATGCATGAACGAGGTTTATAATCTTAAAGTTGTCTGTTAATTTTTTTTTGTATGAACTGACTATTTTGCAGCGTAAAATAAATAACGTAATAGTTTAAACTATTATGAATTTATACAAATTAAGTATTGTTATTGAATTCCCTAAATACATAGAAAGCGTTCTTTTTCTTTAAACAAAAATACCTACCCGTGAAATTTTTCTTATGCATTTTTTATGATTTAAATTGGTAACATTAGTTCTATTATTGCTGTTTTTCAACGATTTGTGGTTTTTGATTTACTTTTTTGCAAATGTAATAAAAAAACGTCAATGCACGTGCGGAATTGTTGCTTTCCACACATGAGTCGAATTGCACTATTATCACAGGTATAGAGTGTTCGTAACGATGTTTTCTTCGCGGTTAAAGCAAGCTATAATATTGGTTAGAAAGCACATAGCACCGAAAAGTTAGAGGAACGAGAGCTTGTCTTTAAGGAACAGCTGTTAATTTAAGATTGTGGTGACAGCCCTGACTATCAACGGTGTCCAAGATAGTAACATACCAATAAGTAACCCGAGTATCATTGTCGCAATGCCGGCCACTGGGTTATTGTCTACGATTGTTTGATAACTTCAGTAGCCCACGCTCTTATTACCTAGGCAGCAAGTGCTGTTTCCCTAATCGTATTATGTGATACGTGAAGAAATGCGCGATTAGTTTGTATTACTCGGAATCAAAGGCTATGGAATCATTGGAAAAATGTACTAGCATCACGCCTCAGTAGGTGTTACAGTGCGTTATCGGCAGTTAATCTCTAATTTATAAGAAAATAACTGACCGCCCGCTAAGCCTATAGGATGTATTGACGTACTTGACCTTTGAATACTAGAATATGTAATAAGGCATTGTCGAGCGAGTGGAGTGAAAAAAAACTTTTCATAATTGTTTTAAACGAAGGTGAAAACTTGTTATACAATATTTTTGGTAGCTATTACAGTTCTGATAAAAAATAAACCTTTTTTCCTCCTTTAACGACAAAGGACGTAGGAAACCACGTTTTCTCGCACAATACGAATACGTAAACTTTTAAGAAAACATTATTACAGAACTTTACAACTTTTATGCTTTGGATTCTCGTTGTTAACTTCTGATTAACTCGGAAGCCTTAAAATGCACCAAACAATACCTCGCTTTACTACGGAAGAATACTGAAACAAATGGTTACCTAAAAATTGTAAAAAAATATTGCTTCTTTTGGGGAAACCAACTATAAGGAAACTCTTTAGAATAAGTAACAAGTCCAAAAGGCCGTTTCTACGTGTGTATCTGCGATGAAAAGATTTTAAGACTATTGTTTTTTAGGCTTTGTTTTATAACAAATACTGCATGCTCCCAAATTTTGTAAAGGCGTATGCATGTGTCTACCTGCAAATTTAATTAATATTCGTTTTCACTGTGCGATGAATCGTATGAATTGTATTCCAGTTCAATGCTGTATTAAAGGCCTCTCCCAACAGAAGGGTTTGCCCGTAATCACCACTCTGGGCAGACGGGTTCGTGACATCACTAGACGGTTCTCTTAATCGCCTCGTACGACAAACGCGGGAAGAGGAAGGGTGTGGTGATTACTGTATTCTGAACTGCCGTCGTCACAAGGAAAACAAAGAATGAAACCTATTAGACTTTTTCAATTCAATGTGTGTTCTTTAAGAATTGCATTAATAACATTATTTTTATTTATTATTTATTTATACTCTTTATTTGCACACAAATAAAAATACAGAAGAAGAATAAAAAAACAGAGACAGAAGAAGTATACGAAAGGCGGCCTTATCGCTTTGTAGCGATCTCTTCCAGGCAACCTATGATAAGGAAAACAAAAGGATAAAATACTGCAGGTTGTGCATATTAATAAAAATACATTGTAATAACTAAATACTAATACTTAAACTGAATTACACAAATAAAATAATACATAATATAAGGAATATAATAATACATAATTTCGAGGACGTTTTAGATTTTATTTAGTTTTTAAATAGTTTATTTTAGGTTATAGTTATGTATTAATAAAAATTATATTTTAGAGATAATCAAATAAATCTTTTATATTATTATTATATTACATAATATAATAAATATAAAAAAAAAATAATAATAAACGAATATATATCTTCTATAACATATCATAAATACATTAACAATAGTAAATACTATTACATGTCGTCTTCAACGTAAACTATAGTGGTATTTTCCGAAGTATCTTGACCTAATTTTATGCTACTAAACATTCCCACTTCATTCTCCTTTTTACATACTTGCTTTTTATATTTATTTAACTAACTACGAGGAATTATTATTATTTGTTGTAATAATATTGAACTTTTCGGTAATGTTGAAGAGTCGACGTCAAATACCAGAGCAGAGTAAAATTACACTTCAAAGCAAAAATTTCGCCCATCTTTGCAATGTCTGCTTTAAAGTTAGTTTCCAAAGATCTTTATCATATGATCACCAAGTGATATGTGATATAACGGCATAATCTATAAATATAAATAATCTTTTACATTGCAAAAATACAATAATAACGGAAAAGTTAATATCTTAAAACTCTATATTATCTATTATAAATAAATAAACTACGACGATACACACATCGCCATCTAGCCCCAAAGTAAGCGTAGCTTGTGTCATGGGTACTAAGATGACTGAAGAATATTTTTATGAATATACATAAATACTTTTGATATACAGATAAACACCCAGGCACTGAAGAATATTCATGTTCATCACACAAACGTTCTTCCAGTTGTGAGAATCGAACCCACAGACTCAGGAAGCAGGGTCTCTGCCCATTGTGATCATCAGCCGTCAAAATGCGAGAGTTTGTATGGAAACAGAACGACTGAACGAATCTGGATCTAATTTAGCCCAGATGTAGAACTAGATAGTCTGGAATAGCAAATAATTAGTATTTAGCCTGTAAAAAGGGTACGGCACCCGTGGGATAGATGTTTTTTTTGCTTAGTGGTAGTTCAGGGGTCAGAAAATAAAAGACGCATATCAACATTTGCACGCTTACGAAATTAATTTTATTATTATTATTTGCGTATTCAATAATAAAATTCGCCATATTTTTGGATTTATCATACTTTACATTAGCCTATGACATCCGAATATCTAAAACAAAGCGAACTTAACTTACTTATCACAATCATAACAATCTTATCATAATTTAATGAGAGCTTTGGGAGATTTTTTCTTATTTCACTACAAATTAAGCAATCTCACCTGATGCAGTAGCGTTCACAGGGTCTTTGACCAGGGTATGCAAAAATAAGGAAGATGGCATAAAAGTCCTTCGCCTTTATGAGTTATACAAACAATTTAGGGTAGGCAGTTCTTTAGTGCATGTATAAAGTGCACGCCTCTGACCTGGTGGTAATTTAAACAGTCTAACATGGTAACGGGGTAACCAGTTAGTGATATTACAGTTTTATCAAGTTTTATACACCCCTAGTTGGTGTCTACGCGACTTCGTATCAGAACGCTAAATCATTTGGCAAAATGTCTTTTTCGGGGTGGTAACTAGCAACGGTAGAAGCTTTCAACCAGATTAATTTGTTTCCTATATTTGCAATAACCAAAACAGTCGTACAGCCATCCAGTCGCTAAATACCCTTGCTTCACTGGTGGGCCACTGGATGCCTATAGGAGTCTGAATTCGACCAAAACCTTCCCAACTAAAATTGTATGAATAAAAAATATGAAAGTAAAACAGCACATCTTAAATAATACACCTTCCGTGGATGGGTATAAAGACGTTATCAGGAGGCTATCAGGCTTTGCTGACTAGTCGATCTTTAGTTACACAATAATTAAAAACAATGATTAAAAAACGGGTCACTCGATAATAAGACACGGAGATAGTGATTGTTTATTGCTTACGCGATGTGAGTTATTGCACATTTGTGCTATTTTTTCGCACGATTTATTTTCCTATCGGCACTGCACATTTCTATTTAAAGATGTTTATATCGACTAATAGTTGCCTACAAAACAAAAGCACGGCATCATGACACATTAAGATACCAGCTGGCACCCCTTACTTCGACAACGTAAGGTTGTGTTGAAAATCCCGCAAGAACAATTATTTGTCCTTCCGGTCTGGGATTAAAAGCTACATCTAATTTTACATAGGTAAAAATTCAATATATATAAAAAATCATAAAAATTCAGTTTGTTTACTAAACCGTGCGCCTGTAACAAAGGCTATAGATACGTATATTTAATCCTGCGGGAACGGGAAGCAATCGATTCTCTAGAATATGTACACGTGTAAATTAAAACTGCAATAATACTTTACAGGCTTTAGGGGTATGTACCCCAGTTCTGTCTCTAGGTCTTTTCTGTGAAACCGAAACCTAAGAGTTTTTGAATAAACCAGTGCCATATTTTTGACTGAAAGAAATCAGATACAGCCCTAACATCACATGCAAAATTAAAATCATGTGACTCCAGTCACTTTATTAGGTACGCGTCGCATAGCTTAGGGACTATGCGCGTGTCAGTCTTTTATCTTGAATAGGGTTGTCATAAGTAAGAAATTAGAATGTTTTGAAGTAGTTTCCATGGAAAAATAAATATGCTTCTTTTGATTTAATATTTTTTTAGGGTGATTCCTTAGGAAATATACTTAGAGGCATCCTTCAATATTATTTCTTAAATCGCTTACACTTTATACAAATCGAACTTAAGTGACGAACAAAAGATACCTTTCGCCTTAAAATATTGTTAGGTATGATTTAATCTTCATAAAAAAGTAAAATTTAAATTTAAAACCATTGCTTGAATATGATTTCCGCAGATTCGTACGTTGCTACTTAAAGTATCGCCTTTTAAATTACTACTCCTATTGCAACTAACGCCATCTATCGCAATGTAGCACTTTATGACTTAATAAAAAAAGTTAAATCTTCTTCCTACGAAATCAAACCTCTTTTGTCGTCCACAGATAAGATACACATGACTCGATAATCGGTGGGAAACGAAACAGACAAGATGGTGGACTCACAACACTTTTGCCTGCGGTGGAACAACTACCAGAGCAGCATCACCAGCGCATTCGAGAACCTTCGGGACGATGAAGACTTCGTAGACGTCACCCTGGCCTGTGACGGAAAGAGTTTAAAAGCACACAGGGTCGTCCTATCAGCATGCAGTCCTTACTTCCGGGAACTACTAAAAGTAAGTGCTTCAAAATTCCACCTATGATCGTTCCACAGATGGAGATAGGCCATTCATGGTTATAGAGCATAGATCCACCACGCAGCTCCAATCCCGGTTGCTCCAGGTTGGTGGGCTTTAACGATTATCCGCAAATGTTAGTGAAAATTATCAGGACTTATGGCTAAGAGGCAAGAGGGTGGACATCACCAACTTTATAACTCCGGTCGACAGCTGAGTATCTGACATAAAACCCAATACCTTATAATTCTTGACCCGACCCAGGAATCAAACCCAGAGCCAAAACTGTTATTCGTAGTTAAGTAACCACTAGACCACCGAAGCAGTTCTAAGTATAATCAATAATTAATATGATTAAGGACGTAGTGTTTGTATCATCTTTGATTCGATTTAGGATGGGCAAATGATGTTTGCTTCTTTTTCGCTTTTTTAAATATTTTTTGTTTAGGTATATATTCTTTAATGTGGTATTTAGAAGAAAAGTAATTCAGATAAATAAAATATCCAGTCTTCGTAATGACCACATGGTTAGAAATTTCGAAATTGGATTTTTGCAGCGTTGCTCGTAACATTCTTGGCAAATTCTGACCGCGAGTGTATGACTAATTTATGTTACCTACATCTTCCGAGGAAAGCCATTCTTAATAAAATACATAACCAATTCCATTTCAAAACAATTGAAATTCGAAGTCAGCTAATTAAAGAGATTGGGAAACCCAAATGATTCATATGATAAATCTCGCGATGTTAACAAAATGTATCTCCTGATAACTTTCTCATTGGTGATCACTAAAACAATAGTTCATAAAATTAGAAAAACAATAAAAAAATGTAAAAAAATAGAAATAGTCAATTTCACCATATTTGTCAGGTGTGGGGTTCGAACCCACGCTCCCTCTCGGGAACCAGAGCTTAAATCTGGCGCCTTAGACCACTCGGCCAACCTGACTTGTCAATGTGAAACGAAATTATTTAACTAGTCCCGCTGTTTACTTTAAGTTAACTGAGCGCAATGTCGTGTTGGTTTTAATAAGTTTAGCAAAGGTAGAAACAAAATTAAAATTATGTTATAATTCTTTATGATATAAGTTAACTCTAGACTGCGTTCTTAATAAATAGTATGCATTCGGTGGATAAGAAAAAGGATCGAATTATATTGTGTAACCTTCGTTACCAACCAGTATGACGTCACATGCGATAAATGTCAGTTGGTGATTAAGGTTCAAACCCAAGCACATTATCAGATGATCATGGCCAATAATGAGGCCCAGTGCTGGTCATAGGTTTCTAGGGATTTCCACCCCCCTCCACAGTCTTGTGCTATTTGCGTTCAGGATCCCTGCGGCTCGCTTGATATCGTGTATCCAACTAGTCTACCAACGGTGCGTGTTTCACCACTCCAGCACCTAAGGGTCCCTAGATCCGTCGGTCCGCTGAGCTACGTGCACTAACCATTTACCGCTTTAGCTTCGCTACTCGTTGAGCTATGTCGGTTACATTGATATTGCTACAAACCAAAAAAACAGCTGTAGGTACACAATTTTATCTGCATTAATTTAACTTCGCTTACAGTAAAACACCGTAGAAACATCCGGTGAAAAACTTGTTATTTTATAACTGTAGGTCTTAATTTAAAGCGGACCACTAGCTTTACTAATTACACTTTGTAATTATTTCAACACTATAGCTAATAAACCGACATCAACCTTATAACAAGTTATCAAGTATCTGTCGATTTATGCTTAAGACCCATTAATATAGGAATTTGTACAATCGAGAAAGCCGTGCTGCTAAAAGATTAACGTTCTGATACGACATCGCGTAGAAACTGCTGGAAATGCTGGGCTAACTTGTGAAATAAAAAAGTTCCTAACATACACACTTAATTCCTAATATACGCTGATTTCATTCTACATGTATCTAACTTGCCCTTCTCTTACAGTCAACGCCGTGCAAACACCCGGTGATCGTACTCCAGAACGTGGCGTTCACGGACCTGAACGCGCTGGTAGAGTTCATCTACCACGGCGAGGTCAACGTGCACCAGCGCAGCCTGTCCTCCTTCCTCAAGACGGCCGAGGTGCTCCGCGTGTCCGGCCTGACCCAAAATGATGACGCGCAGGGGGTAAATAACATTTATTTGACACTCCTTTTTGTAGACCACCAGAAGCAGTTTCTTATTGTTTTTAGTAATGCACTCTCGGCAAACAAGTCGTGTATTTTGAGTGTTCGGCCTGACGCAGAACGATGAAGAGCATGGGGTAACTGACAATCATTTGAAACTCTTACTTGAAGATCACCAAAAACTGTTTCTTATTATTCTGTCTTGAAATCTTGGCAAACCAGTCGTTCATATTGCGTGTCCGGCCTGATGCAGAACGATGACTCGCAGTGGGTAACTGCAATCATTTGACACTATCTCCTTTGTAAATCACCAGAACTGCTTCTGGTTTTTATTTCTTCTTAGTTGTGCAATCTTGGCAAACTGGTTGTGGTTGCGATGACGATGAACATATACGTCTCTATTGGTTCTAAAACATGCAGCCTTTGACGACATCTACACTTTTGACGTTACCATTGCGGGAGCAATGAGCGAGAGTGGCTTGGATGAAGTATTTAATTCTTCGATACTGTCCATTGAGTAGACTCAATGGATCTGCGCAAAAAGATTCACTTCACTTTATGTGGGATATTCACTACCTAAAAATATTTTATCCTCATACTAACTTTTGGTATCAAGCTGCTTACATTTTACAAACGTCAATATTTAAACTTAGAAGGCATAAAACTTTGAGAAATCTTCTTGCTTCAGTTCTGCCATCTCTTGAAAAAGCACACGACTTATTGATGTCTTTACCATAGGAATATGCACTATGTAAATCGATCGAAGAAACGCACTATGAGGCCAGCTTGCTGAAGTTAGGCCCAAGTAAACACATGGTACCTACTCTGTTCTGTTGTTCCTGGGCAGTGCACTTGGTTGGTACACATAGTACCCATTCTGTTACACAAAAATGTCTCTCTCCATTGATTACGTTGGCTCGTACTAGGGTACAAGGGCTCCGGATATATCTTACCAAATCTCAACAACGACGGACAGGCATCTGCAAGAAGCTAGAATTTTATTTGGACGAACCTCCTGAACTTGAACTACTTCTTCTTCAGCCTATTTCAACCAAATTAATGTAGGCCTCCTTCAACATCTTGCACTTCTCGCGACATTGAGCTGTGTGGATCCAACTCGAACCGGCTACCTTCTTCACGTTGTCGAACTTGAACTTGAAGAGTTTTAACTACATTTGACTAAAATTAAAAAAAACGTCTTTTTGTGGGTAGGTATATTAGAAATAGGTAGATAATCAGACCGTTACACATGTAATGCTTCATTAAATGTATCCGTTAATAGATAAATTGGTCTAGACATATAAAAGTCTAGAGGTATTTTGACAAACACTATGCATTCATTGTTATATAATACGTAATATGTATGTAAATAAATTACCTACACCTTGAATCGTGACCAAAGAAAAATCATCCACCAATTGTTTCGAGCAACTATCGAATACTTATTATATTTTGGTTGTGATTTTGATTCATGGAGGTAAAAATAATTGCGTTCAGTATTAAATAATTGCCGCGTTGGCTCCTTTTAGTATAAAATAGTTTACCGAGGTTATGAATGTTATATCTAAGTATGTTTAAGTTAAGTGAATGGAAGTGTTATGAAGATAATTTTAATTGTATATGTTTTTTGAGATGGTGTTTACACAAGTTAGGGTATCGTCGATATAATTACACCTACCTTATGTTGGAGAATGGTCTAGTATAAACTTAGTTTATTACTCCAAAAGTCATGAACAGTCTTTGGAATTTGTCTGTAGTGTTGCCAAGTAGTATATTGCCCGTGTTCTTTATGAGCGTTTATTGGTGTTTTTTTTTGCAAATCCCGTCGAAACCGTTTTCCTGAGATAAAAAGTACAAGTAATGTCACTCTCCCACCTTTCAACTAAGTCTTTGCGATAAATCAAGTCGATCATTCACTGAGTTAAACAAACAAACACACTTTTGCATTTGTAAAATTAATTAAGTATTAAACCATTGCTACGACGATAGAATGTTTGTCGACCTTTCTTTAAGGTGTAATATATCCGCACTCACGTAATGATTTCAGTCTGCCGTTTTAAAAACTTTCTAAAATACATTTTTGTTCGCAGCCGTTGGTGCAAAGCATCGCCCGCGCTGCCGCCGCAGCGGCGTCATCCCCTCACACTCCCCCCCACCCCGCACACACCCCCCACACTCCACATACGCCCAGCTATACCGAGAAACTCGAGGAAGCTCTCCTGCATCCCCCCTCAATAATGCGCCGTATCGCCCTGCCCACGCGCCGCATGTCCCGCTCGGCGGACAACTCCCCTGACGTCATCAAACGCGTGCGCCACGACAACAACAACGACCAGCCGCAGATCCACGACTTCTCCACAAAGAACCACTCGATGATAAACAACACGCGCGCTCACGAACAAGGCAATGGGAACGGGATCTCGAATTCCAGCTCGTCACCGTCTCCACGGCTGATGGACGAAGTGAAGAACGAGCCGCTTGACATGATCTGCCAGTCCAACGCGGACATCGACAGGAGCACAGACGACACGCCGCCACATTCCCACCACAGACCACTTGTGAGTTCATCGCCACTATCCTCAGATTAAATTATCAATATCCCACTGCTGAGGAAATCTTCTTGCAACAGGAGAGAGGAATTGAAGTACTTTGAACCTTGACTCTTTGACATAGTGTAATAATAACCGCGCTTATCAACGAAACATTAAGCTTTCTGAGGCACTTAGACTACCCACCCATTACAAAAATCAGGGTTGGTACTGAGAATTTCCTGGCAGTAAAACTCCAGTACTTAAAATTTTAATCCCATCCAGACCGACGATTCGTAATAAAACATGCTAATCACTAGACCACAAAAAACTCCCACCTATTTTACTCCAAAATTATAGATGCCTAAAATAATTAGAGCCAGGAACTTGGGACTCCCACACCCGAGTCAAAATACATTTAAATAGAGCAACTAAAACAATGAAACAAAGCTGTACTACATTACATTACCTTCTCAATGCAATATATGCCATGACATTAAAATTTTCTAAGCATTAGAGGCGACCTCTACCTAGAATGTGTACGCAGAATCGCGAGAGGCTCAAATGGCAAGAAATAATGATTATTACCAGTGTCTACGCCGAAGCATTATAAATGGTCATTTGTGACGTAAAAGATTACAACTAAGATATAATTTCCTTAACACATTTTTGGAACTTCCGGACCAAATGAGATAGACCGAGCCAACGAGTTAATAAATTTGTTACACTGTTGTTTTTCGTCGTATTTTTGTTAAATATGTCTGTCTCCACTACTAGATGGACCTATAAACTTTCGGCTCAAATTCTTTCTAAATAGTCCTGACGGTATCGCGACATTCTCTAAATATGTTTTATACAAGTCTTCCGAACTTATTATCATTCATTAAGCAACTGTCAAACAAAGCTACCGTTGTTAGTCTAATATCTAGATAATAATAATTTGGAGATAAAAGAAACGTTATTACAAAGTTAGATTGCCGTTTCACAGTTGACGAGTTTGTTCCAATTCATTTATAACGGCCGCTCAGTTCGACTTACAGTCAACCTAGTATTTTAAATGAAAACATTGAACAATAAATAAATAAACTACGACAATACAAATCGCCATCTAGCCTCAAAGTAAGCGTAGCTTGTGTTATGAGTATGACTGATGAAAATTTTTATGAATAATATTCATAAATACCTATAACATATATATATATATATATATATATATATATATATATATATATATATATATATATATAAACACCTGGGTGTTTCACTGAAAACTTTTATGTTCATCACACAAACATTTTCCAACCAACCTTAAAGGAGTGAAACAGAGATATGAGTTCAGATTAATTCCGAAATCTTTGAATGAAGCGAATTTAGTTTTCAGAATCAATAATTAAAAATTCGGTCAAATGAATGATAAATATGAAGAAGTCAACATTGATGAGTAGAAATATTTTGGACGCAGATACTTAATACTAATTTTGATAAAACAAAGCGTAGAGATAGGTAACACACTGAAAAAAACTTCCTCTTTGCCTTTTTGTCTTATTTCCGTTTTGTTAGGGAGACAATTTCAAAAATTTTATCGGTCTAGATATTTTTATTTTAAGTGTATTACTTTAGTTAATACTTAGCGGTCTAACGTTGTTTTTGAAAAGTACTTGAATCTCACGTCATAGAATAAAATTGTCGAGCTCTTTATAGTTTAATGCCTACGTTATGCTTGCCTCAGGGATGCGGCCCGCCTTCCCGCGCGAGCTCCGCCGAAGCAGACGACCGCACACCGCCACCGCATCTGCAACCCTCGCCGTTCATATCGCCCGCCGACTCCAAGCTCTTCGTGCCATCACAGCATAACTACAACTACAGCATGACGGCGCTCTCTGATCCTTCACTTTCCGGTAATTGCTTTTTGTGACGTGTTTTGTGAAAAATTGTTTATTTTTTATGTTTCGTTTTACTAGGATTTAACATAATATTACCTGTTTTTGTTTTGTTGTTTTTAATAAGGAATTTAACCGGAAGATTATAATCACCGTCGTTAACTGTTATAGCTGCGTATTTTGAGAAATTTTATGGAACAGGCATTTTATTTTTAAAGCTCTTTAAGCTCGAGAAACAACTAAGTACTACTAAGAATGAAAAGCGAACGTAAAAAGGACGAGACGAAAGTCAAATATTAATCACATTATAACGTATAAGTTCTAAATTCTGCCTTATATGCAGAAAAATAACACAGATTCTATAGAAAATATATTTTACGTGAGCTAACTGCTGGCGTACTTTAAAAAATTGAATTTTAAATAAAAGTGGCACTAGATACTTTTGTTTTATATGCGGGATTGAAATACACCCACTAAAATGTAGGAATAACGATAGCAGGGGAATAAATAAGCCGTTGGTTCAATCTACAAATGAATAAGAGCCATACGCTACTTGCAGGTCTGCAGAGTCCGCTGGCTCCAGACGGCATGGCGAGCACATCTCAAGGTGAGTCGCGGCTTGTCTAGCAACAAGTTTATTTTATGCATACCTACATATATTGAAACAAACGATATTTTTAATGCACTGTCTGTCGTATGCCACCATCACCGCTTCCTCTCTGCTCTGTCATTATTAGGTTTATATATCATTATTAGGTTTTATATTTTTTACAAAATGTATGAGGCAATTATCACGTGACATAATAATATATTGTATTATATGTATTCTAATATATCTACTCCTAACCTATATATGTCTTCATTATGTGCTCTGTGTTTTGTATTCAATATTAATGTTAGCTTTTTGTGTTCTGGTTCGATGGACTCTCGTGCGTAGCATCTTTTTTCATTTGTCAGACATGACCGTTCTGTGATAATGAGAACTGATCATTGAACCAAAACGCAACGTGGCGTGCATGTTACTGTATTGTTACTCTAGTTTAATGTATACTATATCAGAAGATTGCTAGCTTGTTTTCTAGATGTGTCTTGATAAGCTACGCTAGGAAATCCTTTGTCCCGTTGATCCTATTTAGTTAACTGTTCAACTCCTACGATTCTTTTGATATTCGACTCTCCTTTTTTTGTTCTTATTTCAATTTTCATTTATATCCACTTCGTTAGATAACATAATGCACTAAACATAATATTGAATTGGCTTAAATACAAAAAAAGCGTACCGGTTATAAAGAAGACGGAAGAAAATTCCAATATTAGCCCCCGAAAAATACTAAAATATGGAAACGCTCGAATATTATTTACATTCACGAAACTATCTCATGAATCATCCGTGTTTCTAAAAACAGTCTCGTATTATATTAATAATTATTGTCTTGGGAATCTTACGCGGAGACACAAGATTGGACAATGGAATTTTAGTAACGATTACGCGGTGTCAGTTTATTTAAAAAAAAAAAGACATTTCATTGAAGACTACTAACGCTTTTGTTCGAGAAATTTGAAACCGCACTCGCCGATACCGCGTCCTCAAGTTGTTATGAAAACAGCAGATATATTCACACAATCATCGCTGAGCTTAACTAAGCCGTAGGTCGGGTTAGGAAGAGATATTTGCGTTACTAATACCGCTTGGCATTGCCTGTACCGGCGCGACGGATGGCTATCATCAGTAAAGGGGGGTGGCGGTGCTTGAGAGTAACGAGAGGCTACGATAGTGAGTGCATTAAAAGTGCGTTCGGAAGCTTCGATGGGGCTAACTGCTTGTGTTGTGACCAGGTGGCGCCCGCACCCCCCAGGAAGAGTACCGATGCGAGCCCTGTAACAAGAGCTTGTCGTCCCTGACTCGGCTCAAACGGCATATCCAAAACGTTCACATGCGACCGTCCAGGGAGCCCGTGTGTAACATTTGCCGGCGGGTATACTCCAGCCTCAATAGCTTGCGAAACCACAAGTCCATCTACCACCGCAAGCAGCAACCGCCCTCCGCCGGCCAGGGCCCCTTCTACCCCGTCAATTGACGCGCGGCGCGAGCCCGCCGAGCCGCGCCGCCTATCACGTTGCCATTCGAGGAACCCAAGCTGCCATCCCGACCACCTTAAACATAGCCATAGTCTTGCCCGTAGACCTCTGTTAAGTTTAAATAAAAATGTAACGCGATATGTTCCTAACATTTGTACATAGCATAGTTTTACGTGTACTTGCATGCGCATCGCCAGACTCTATATTATTATGTATCTATAACTATCGTTACTAAACTTGTACGCTTGCGTGTAAGCGTGACCTCGGTACGCTTACACTCGCCTTTGGAACCAATTGGGACATCTGTGATCGGTACACGCATAACCACCAACGCTCCTTTTTACAAAAAAGCGCATTAGTCAAATTTTCATAATCGAATCACGTTTGAATTGCCTCTACAAGCCAGGTTCGCTAAATTGCCACCCGTGAAATGTTTTGGCGGCACTGAATTGTGCCAATTGGTTCCTTTAAAACGGGACCCGTTGGATCCGAGCGGTCGCTGTGGTGTTGGTATGCCCTTGCGTACGTTGACTAATGCGCTAATGTTGGTTGTTATGTGTGGCGCAGTGGGCCCCTTGGGGGCGGGTCACCGATGCGAGGTGTGCGGCAAGCTGCTGTCCACGCGCCTCACGCTCAAGCGGCACACGGAGCAGCAGCACCTGCAGCCGCTGCACTCGGCGCGCTGCGGCCTGTGCCACAAGGTGTTCCGCACGCTCAACTCGCTCAACAACCACAAGAGCATCTACCACCGCCGCCAGCGCGGCCTGCCGCAGCCGCCCGCCCCGCCGCTGGCGCCGCCGCCCGTCGACGCCAAGCCGCACCAGGCCCACGCCATCGACTTCTACAAGTTCAAGGACCAGTTCAACGTCTAAGCCGCCGCTCTAGAGCCCTAGCGACTCCTTTTTTTCTATCGTATAGTAGATGATTTATATTTTTTATCTCGCAGAGATTATTGACATGTTAGTGTCGCGATTTATTTTATTTACAATTCTCTTTTAAATGTTTATCTTTGAACTTGTGGAGGCGACTCGCGGGCCGCCGGCGCCGCGGCGTCGACGCGTGTAAACTTTAATTCGACGGTATGGAAAGCTAACATTCCAGTCCTAGGGAGGGCGACTTTCGGCCATTTTTTTTTAGAGAATCGAACGTACGCCCGCCAAGTGCAATACTGCGGTATGAGGATTCCTGAATTTTACACTATTGTTAAATGTGTGACAATAAGGCGAAGAGAAAAATTAATATTTTGAGAAAAAAAAAGAGGAAAATCTTGGTGCTGTAAATTTATATATTAGGCTTAAATTTATAAAAGGAACAGTGTTCGTTGTAAGTAACAAAAGAGGCATATTGTTTTCAACGTTGTGTTCATTTTTCGGCGTTTTGCAATTTTATTTATTCTGTACTTTTACCTTCATGATCTCACACTTAGATATTTATACGAGATTACTAAAAATCTATTTAAAAATAAATAAAATTATATACACAGATATATAATTGGCTAATGAGGCTTTTCAAATTTATTATTTTATTTAGGTGTTTTTGTTCATTGACTGTAAGACTGAAAGAGAACACATAGCACCAATAGAACCGACATTTGATTCTACAGCCACCGCAGACGCACGTCACCACACCGATACAGTACAATACAATAAAATACAATACAATACAATACAATACAATACAGGTTTCGTTACACAACCACCAAACAGGACTTCTACAATAGATAAACGGCATCACACACCGACAACTATTTCACATCACTTACCCTTAGAGTCGACTATATTTTTACTTTTATTTTACTGTTACTCTATCTAGTCGACTATTTGTTTCACTCTCTTTTACTTTTTTCGATTATTTTCGCGTATTTTTTGTCAATGCACAAGCATTAAGTGAATCGCAAGGTGCCATTTTAAGCGAATCAATATTATGGCTATAATATATTTTTTTTTTAGTTTAGTCAGATTTTAGTTTTCAATCGTAAGTTTTATCACTACCTTGTGTTCGTTTATTATTTTGTTGTTATTCATTTCCTTTCGAAGTGTTTTTTTTATCATTTAAAACTTTAATATCTATTATATTCATTTTATACTGAGCTAAGGTAATTATTTCGTTGGAGTAAACTAATCAAAACAACACATTATTAATAAAATTTAAATACTTAATAGGTAATAACTATTAAATCTTAATAATTCTCAGTGTTAATGTTCCTAAATTTCAACAGTGTGAATTTTTAATAATGAAATTTTTCTGCTTGCCATAATTGCATAGTCATAAAATATTTTTTTTTTGTTTATATAGGCGACAAGTTTTTAGACGGTTTTGTATTGCGTCTAGATTCAGTGCAGCTTGTTTTTAAACGTGTAATTTCCTAAATAACCATATCAGTGTTTATTAGACGATTACTGTGTAGATATTGATATCAGACTTCTGTTAACATAGTTAAACTCATCACGGTTTTTATTACGTCTATACAATCAAATTAAGCGAAGTTGCATTAGCGTGAATAGGGGATCCCTTTTAACGGAATTATTGAAGTGTTTTGGCACTTTGATATCATTCAAAAACTCCCGATTATATAGGCGTAGGCTCGTGTATAAACAGTGGTGATAATTCTGTTGTACACAAAACTTTAAACTAAATTGTTATGACTAAACTCAAACTATTCTTTCCGCAGATTTTTTTTCCTAAAAGGCTGCCAGTCTTTCTTCTTATCAATTTAATGTGGTTAGTTTTGATTACAACACAGTTACGGCCACTGTACCTTGTTGTATGAATTTTAGTGCCAGCTTATTTAAACTGTAGGCAATAAATGTACTAGGATTACATCTAACAATCAGCAAACTTTTATCTGGATCTAGACATACAAGATGTATACAATTTTTTTTTTATTATTAAACGTCAATGTACTTTTTCTAGTTCAATAAACATCACTATTTTTCAGCGTTGAATCGCTAAATCAATGTTATATTTCATTTTAATAGTAATAAGGAAATCTTATCTAAGTGTAAATGTAAACATATAATTTATTGTAACATTATACACATTAAGTAATCATATTAGTGCCTGCTTTACATAATTGTTTTCGATTTGGACAAAAAAAAAGACATATTTTGCGTGAACTTCTAAATTTTAGAAGTAGTGTTCGGAACACTATCACCTATAAGGTGAATTTTTAATTAACAAGTATGAGAGGCTTCCTAAAGTAAATTTTAATACTATACGTTATAAGGTTACGTTGTTATTACTATTGCATAAACGCTTAGCCATTACAATTTGTTTAGTTATTTAATAAGCTTTATTACGATACTTTTAAATAATTGGAAGACTAGAGATTTGGTGCTAAATTGGAACGATGTTCGTGTTAGTAAAATATTAGGGGGAAAAAAATGGGATAGTCAAAAATGGAATCTAAATTGTTTTTAAAATTTCGCAACATTCCGTGCACGGTAAAAATGAAAAAAAAATGTTAAGTTTTATTTTGCAACCCAATTGCAAATTTTTCAACGTAAGACGTAGGATTGTTGTTTTTTGTGTAGTAATTTAGTGATAGTTTTATTGTTAATTTGGGTTTGGGAATTAAGTTAGTTGACTATATAGATATAAGATTTATCTGAATTCATAGCGGTAATAGCATCTACATGTTTAATTTACGACTACAGGGATGTGCTGCTAAGAGAGGCAGTTAATTTGGCTATGTCGACGTAGTACTAGACTAAAGATCTTGTGAATTTTATTTAGGACAAATTATTCAAAATTATGCCAAAATTAATAAACGCTATAGACTGATTAGACTAAGTACGCATTTCAATTGTACACTATTAGGCGTATTCTCTAGAGTAAAATGTACAATTATTTACTAAAATTGATAATTTTTATAAAAAAGAAGTCAGAAGCGTGATTCGTTTCGGTTCGGTATTAATTCAAAATTTCTTGTCATTCGAGGATCTTTGTTTTATAGTTTTTATTATCGTATTAGCTAAGTTTTGGGGATCTCAGGAGATCGTATGGTCTATGGGTTTTTAAGGGCGATATTACACCGTGTTCTAAGAAGCAGAACACATCCCTGTCAAAACTACATTAATTAGGATCTTAGCAAGTTTAAGACTGTTTCTGTGACCTGTTTAAGTTTTTTATCTTTCTAAAGTGTTAAGGTATTTTTTTTCTTACCGCACGTATAAACGTGACGACCTTATTCGATGTGTTCTTATACTTCTTGTTGGCATTTTTACTTATTTTGTAAGGAATCTAAATTAATTTATTGGTTATTATATTGAAATTTTATTTTTTTCTTCTTAAATTATTGTTCTACTATTCTTGGATCTTAGTGTTTTTGTTGATAATTGGCATCTATGTAATGCAGCCCATTACGTTGCACAGATGAAAATATGGTGCCAAAAAATTGTTACGTAAAATTTGTCTTCCATTTAAATGCTGTTAAAAGAGGATTGGCGAAAAGACAATATTAAACACCACCGCCTGATTTAATGGGCTGCACGACTCGATAGTTTTATGACTTAGGTACATATTATTGAAATAATTTCACATCACTTATTAATTATTATATACAAATAGTTCTTTTCTCCTTACTTTTAAACCTTGACATAACTACTCATAAAATGTAATTGTAATCGTTAAACCGAACTTCATAAATCCTAATATTGATGATAATGGCGTTTTTAATAAAAACAAATATACAAAATTATTGCTGTTAGTTTTATTCAAGACCTTTAACTGGAACGCTACTTTTGTGGTTTTGAGCTTTTAAATGTAGTGGAGAGTATTAGTGCACTCGTTCTTTTATGTTGAAACGCTTGTCTATTCCCGTTTTCAAAGACTATTCTATCCCGCCATCTGCATGTGTTTGTTCTAACACTTCATTGGCCACTTTAGCTTCGCAATCATTTATATTTATTTTGTTTCTTTAATTTTACTGTTTATTTTATGAATATTTTAAATCACTTTTTTCACTCCTTATTTTTCCAACGTTTTTATTATTATTATTTTTTTTTTTTTTACAATAAAATTCACAAACTTAGAACAAATAACAGCTAGGTGTTATTTTATTTTACCGGGTTCGGGGACCAACCCCATATTTGTTTTGTTTTTTCAATTTGTTTTCAGGTAAAAAATTATTCTCCTGCACGTTATGCGCGAAAGTATTGTGCTCAAAGGCGTCTTTGAAACGGCACATCGCTGACAAGCACGCTGAGAGGCAAGAGGAGTACAGATGCACGATTTGCGAAAGAGTGTACTGCTCGAGAAACTCCCTCATGACCCACATATACACCTACCACAAGTCCAGGCCCGGGGATACGGATCAAATCCGGTTTTTTTAGTGACTACTGGGACGGAGTTGGCGCGGCTTGCGGCAGAATTCATCTAGCAAAGAGAATCTACACGAGGCCAATCATCCTACAGCCGTACTTAACATCACTCATAAAGGTTAGAATCTGTTTATAGACAGCAATCTAGGGTTAACTGACCGCTAATGAATCATTAACAAAACTCACTTTCGATAGATAAATTAGGTTTAAGGTTCCTTTTTAAGTTACGTTACTTTTGTTTTCGTTTATTTTTTTTATTTTTTTTTATTCAACCCCTGAGCCAAAGACCCCCTCCCTACGGGTTTCGCAGTTTTGACGTTGTTGTGTTGCTTGGAGCATGCTTCTATCATTTTTGTTATCACGTGTTTCTGTGTCAATGTGGTTGAGAGAATTTCCTAAAATTTTAAATATATAAAACTCGTGATTATTGTGTAGTTAGTCAATGTGTACAGTGCATATTATTAGTAACTATTATAATTATTTTCTAATAACCTCATACATTCAAACTTATACATATAATAAGTGCCTACCTTAACCATTTCTAAAACTGCATTCCAATTACTTTCATGAGCTGTATCGAGTACTGGCAACTAACGAATGTAACGAGTACGAGCTTTGCGCACTAGTCGTCGACGAGCTATATATACAGAGCTTTTCCGTTTGCAGCTGTACCGCCCCTCCGTATGCCCCCGCCGACAGCCGGCGGAATCAACGAGCCCCAAGAATGTCCGTACTGCCGCCGGACATTCTCTTGTTACTATTCCCTGAAACGACACTTCCAAGACAAGCACGAACAGTCGGACACGCTGTACGTGTGCGAGTTCTGCCACCGGAGGTACCGCACCAAGAACTCGCTCACGACGCACAAAAGCTTGCAGCACCGCGGCTCCAGCGGCATGCTCAAACGGCTGCTGAAGACGTCTGCCCTGCACAGCGCGCTGGCGCCCGCGCCGCACCACCTGTTCGACCTGGGCGCCGACCACGGCCCGCAGCTGCCGCCCGGCCTGCAATGACCTCAGACCATGGCTTGAACCGCGCGCCGATAGGGGTAGCATAATGTGCAATATACGGACGATGCCGACGCGATGCGGGACTCCGCCGCATTGCAACGGTTAATTGTGTATTATAAAGGTAGTTAATTATTGACGTTAGTTTTAAAAATGAACAGTATTGTCGCACGCGACTTATAGAAGTCGTCTAGTGTTACGCTTCGAGGATCGGACTTTGCTTTGTGACTGACACTACGAAGGTTGCGAAAGATTTTAGGAAAAATGGTCAAACAGTGTTCAATACGACAATGTAATTCAGAGCAATACTAAAGTATTAATATATCTAGTACTGCCAAAATAATGCCAACTGTATTCTAAAGAGATTACATTTTTTAAATCACTTTTCGATAAATGTCTAGTGTCAAATTAGATTCGGTAACTGTACAAAAGGAAACGTACAAATTTTAAACAGTAAATATTAAAATAAAGAAAATATTTTTTAATGAAACTTTTTCGGATCGCCAAATCTAAATTTAAATACAGATTATTTAGGAGTTAATTACCAAATTTTTAGATAAAGAGAAAAAAAAATGTTAATGTTGATTAAGATAAAATAATACTGAGAATCTGATTTCGAGAGTACAAAAGTGTTAACGTCTAATTGAACAATATATGTATTCTATGTACGTTTTGGCTTCAAATAATAACATTTTTGATCCATGTATAAGTAGCCGAGCCTTCGTTCGTCTTTATGCGATTATACAAGGTTTAAGGGAATTTCCGAACTGACAAAGAATGTGCAAATAGTTGGCGAACGAATAGAGACGGTAAGAGCGAGAAGAAATGCTACGGGGTTGCCAGTTCAGGCCCTCGAATACAGGGTTATTGCGAAGGAGAAAATGTTGGCGATGAGGCGCAGGAGAGTCGAAAAAGTGAGGGTCTTCGAAAAGCAGTTCTCTGTTCGATGATCGTATACGCATGATTTCAAATCGTGAGACATAAATCGTTTCGTCTGTATAAATTACGTAGATATTAGGTATTCACTAACATAATTATATTTAATCTGTATCCATTTTCGGATTTCTCTCTATGAGTGTATAGTGGTTTCTTATTTAAATGTCGACCAACGTAGCGGACGTCTCGTTATTGAAAATTTATTAGATTATTATTATATTCTCAAAATTCTTAAAAGTCTTAAGATCGACCATAAGATGGCTGCAGATGTAAAAATATATTATTTACTTATATTATAGGAAATTGCTTGGGAACCGCATTTGGCTAAAATTGCGACATACATATCTTTTCAGGGTGAAATCGACGAATTCATTTTGATATAATAGCGAATCTGCATTTACATACATAATAAGTATAAACCCTACATATCACGCATATCTATAAAAGAATAAAGATACAGAAATGAAAGTATTTCTACGCAGTGATATTTCACAAGCCAAAGAAAATAAGATGGGGATAATTTCTACCAATACGCATTTATTTCGAGTAGAATAAAAACATTCTGAAAAATGATTATTGATTAAATTGAACTGTGCCATATCTTATCAAAATCATTGAAAATTATATTACATAACTTTAAATTAAATATAATATATATTATATAACCATATCTTATGGTAAAACAGTTTAAATATACGGATACGGATTCATGCAAATGCAAATATAATACAAAATATCTACACTTTTCTTTTGAATCAATGCAATTTATTTTAAAATAATTAATCAATTGTTTTTGCATTTATTTTTCCAATGTTAAGCTTAGGTACATATATTCAAGTAGGTTTTTTATTTTCTTTTTCGGAATGTTACATATTCGTGCTTTGTGATATGAGTTTTAATGGTTATTTGGTACAATTCCAAATATATTTTAAGTTTTTATATTCAGCTTAAATTAATTTGTAAAACAAATTATTTTCTTCTGAGTTTTAAAGCATTTTTTTGCTTAAACGTGGTTATCCCCGGTCATAACGCGCGTACCTCCATTTTTGTAATACCTCACATATTTTGTTTTTTATATAATAATTTTTATTTGAATGTTAATTAAAGAAACTGGCTGTAAATTCCGAAAGTAAGGAACGGTTCGGAAATATGAATCGTCATAGTCTCACCTTAGGGAGCTTAGAAGAAAAAAAAGCAAGCGGGTAGTTTGAATTGTAAATATGTTATAAATTAGCGATTAATAAATAATCGAAGGATCGTGGCATCATTTGGGAATAAAGCCTCGTGATATTATTAACTAAATAGTAAGATAGATAAAATCATTAATGGAAAGGAATTTTATATATATTCTACTAATGGGTTTATTAATAGTGAAACTTAGGACTTAGTCTTTCTATAATGTTTTTATTAGTGTTTGCCTTTATTGTTTTCGCTGTGCAATTATTTCATTGGTTCGGCCGTTTGAAAGCTTGTTGTTGACTGCTTTGTTAAAAAAAAAAAATTGGATTGTTTTCCCACCAATTTTATTCGTAAAAATATTTTTAATTCTAAATTTTTTGATCTCAGTAGACAGCTGCGAACTATATCATTTCGGAGACAGCCGTTGGTGATTGTTATTAGGCATAAGGGTCTTATTCGCGTTAAGTTTGGGTGTGTCGGCAAAAAGTGTTAGAATGTAATCGCAGCTCAAAATTTTCGAAAAGAGTCCCAAATAATTTAACAGATCGCAACAGTAACAGCGAAACATGAAAAGCACATTTATTATTCTTGCAATGTATACCAAAATACTGCATTTCTAAATAGTAAGATTATAAGTGAGAAAACTTTTTTTTTTATAAATTATGTCATTGTCTTGATTTAACTAACTGTATGTATTTGCTTCATAGCCAGATAATTTATTTTAAGTTACTAATGAAATACGTTTAATAAACCGACTGTGTTACTAAGGTAGGTAATGCACAAAATCAACAACGGGATGCCTTCGTAACAGTACAACTATTACAATAGCCTAAATAAGTAAATATTATAAGATATTACGAGTAAATGACAATATGTAAATGAAATCTGCCGTTTAAGTCTCAATAATTAACAAACGCTGGCATACTTACGTGCTACGAGAGTTTTATTTTAGATGTTCTGAATTTATTGTAACTTGTAAGTAATATAAATACATCAACTGCAGATTCTATGTTCATATTGTGATTTAGACAATTTTACATTATTTGCAAACCTGTCCAATTATACTGCCAATAGAATTCTTAAAACGAATCGTCGATGTTAGGAATCTTCAAAACTTATCAAAAAGCAAAAAATTGAATCAGCTTTTTTACAACAATCAGTAGCCCTAAGAGAATCAGTATCGGCTAATTGTAAATACATTATCACGTAATTTAAGATGGAATTTACATAAAACATAAAAATTTAGATACTTACATGGTTCACAAATCGGATTCACAAAACAACATTGCTTTTTAAATCTAAGTATTACCTCCAATAATATTAAGTATTATCTTTGATAAATCTTTTAATTTTTATTCTTAATATAGCCGGAAAACTCTCTGTGTAAAACTACTTGAAACATTTATGGAATCCAATAACAATTTAATATTATTGCTCAATTTACTATAAGCTATACATTATTACAAGGTTTAACTCCTTTCTCCTCCTGCATTTTTTCTCAGATTTAATTGGTTTGTAGAGATGTCGATACGAATTTTATTTTGTGTGTGTGACTTTCTACACTGATATGGGATCGTATAATGTGACGCTGAATTTATGAACCAAAGAACAAGAAGTTGTTTCTGGTTGATACCGGGATTACGTTAGCAAGATTTTTATCTTTGCTCAATTCTGAAATAAATATATTAAAATGATCTGTGTATATTATACAGATATGTATTCCATAGTTGCGTGCAAAAAATATAGGCGTACAAGTAGATCTACACAAGAGAGTCTTGGGTTTACTTTAAACAGGACGAGTCAATAAACGTGATCATTTATATTTATAAATACTATAATTATAGATATTGTCAAACTAAACTATAACAGTTGTTACATAGTTATTTCCATACATACATTATTTTTGTTATCCATATCCATATTTAAAATGCAATAGTTTATCGATCGGTGATTTAATTTTCGGGAGCTGTTCCCGGAAATTAAATCACGGGTCCCACCAGAACACAATAGTTAATTATTTAAAATAATTTTAGATTTGCTCGACCGGGGACGCGAAAGCCGTTTATTGAGAATAAATCGACTCCATCTAAATCTAGCCTAAGATACTTTCGCATCGACTTATAGTTCGAAGTTATAATATCGACTGGGTAACTTGTTTTCTTTGGACAATACTTTTATTCTAGTTATTTTTATACAGATTTTTCGAGAACAAGCAGTGATCTTAGTCATATCACGAGGTTGTTCGTTGTTGTTTTTAACTCGACAAATAAGTCGTTGGTGTTTCTATCTGTAGTTGAATGAAAGTAAGCCTTTACAGTTAAGTCGTTATATTCTTAAGCCAATAGCTTTAAATATACAGTATCTTCCACTTTAATATAATTATTATTAGAAATACAGTTATAGCAATAGTTCCCAATCTGCCATAGTACCTCAGTAATTTTACACATCTTATCAATAAGTGACATGATCAATAGCAGATTATTAGCAGGCGAGAAGCGAGGTCAAATAAGCGAGCCTCTTTTCTACAATAAAGTTATTTTAATTTTAAAGAATCGGTAACTAGGACTTGCCAACATTAGATTCCATAATCAAACTTACTAAACGCTTTGCCCTCAAATACTTTTATTACCTACCTACATTTGCAAAACTGTTCCTATACAAAGCGGTTTTATACAAATAGAGGACTTTATATACAAAGATTTATAAATGTAAATATTATAAGGAATTAGTCAGGTGCCAAACACCAGAGGCATCAATAACCCACTATAATCTGCTGATCCCTTTAACTACCTATAGTTACAATCATAGTTCCGTAATTCAAAGTGCACTTACGTCTTTTATATAAAAATAAGAAGTATTATATTAGTAGTTCATTCTACGCTTCCCCTGTCGAGCAATGATCGTTGATAGCCCGTCTTTGCAGTAACTATATAAAAAGTATTTACAATATACCCACTTATGACATACAATATATTGCTAGATGTAACTTTTTATCTACAGATAATGGTAAGGCAGAAGTGTAATTTAGCTAAGAGTTTGGCTAGTGCGCAATTTTTTTTTTCTTTTTCTTTTATGCCTGACTGTAAAGGCTAGTATTTATTAAGATGAATATACATCATTTAATCTACTTATTTGGAGATTTTCTACCTTTTAATATACTTGGTGGAGAATTCGTTGTTATGGCGATGTCCTCGTCAAACTTTTAGCGGAGTTGCACTTCTGTTACTTGTTATGCTTGGGTGACACATTTTATAAACAGAAATATTTTTTTAAGAAAATCAATTTATATGTCAATGTTAATTAAGTGGCAATTCTAATTTTAACTGCACTATATTTTTGCTGACACGATTAGGTTTAGATTTTCTTTTTTCGTAATTTAATGTAAGCACGATCTGCGTTTTTATTAGTATCAACTTTTCTTTTATTTTTTAATATTCTCTTGTCTTAAGTATAATGCGTACCCTCGATTCTTTGTGAAGAGATATACACATTTTATTAATTTATTTTATTTTTTACTGAGCACACGCACTGGAGCGTATGTGGCATTTACGGCCGTTCAATATGCCTAAATATTGTGTTACTATTGTAAAGTTATAGTTTGCCATCGTTGATCAAAGAGGACAATTAAAATGTTTTTAAATACATTAAGTTAGGGAGTTTTGTTATACTTTTCATGTTCGGAAAGTTGAGGGAGGATGTACAAAAATGTTTCATAGTATTGTGTATCGCTCTATAAGAAAATAGGTGTGGGACCGAGTAATGGGCCCCATAGACAGTTAGGGATCCTCTTGAAATTGTTGTAAGTTGAACATCTTCAGTCGAGACACTTAAAGTACTTGTTGTAGGTTGTATGAGAGTCAACTAACTATAATGGAAATGAGATTATTTAATGGACATAAAAATAATAATAATAAAATTGACGAGCTAAAAACCTTAGATAAGAGAGACACTGAATTATTGATTTAAACAGTAACATACCTTCCTTAAAATATAATAATAGAACTTTTCTTTTGAAAACTAACATCACATAAAAGTAGGAGGAAAATTATTATGTGCATTTAGATTATAAAAACAATTACTGTAAGGATAAGAAATAGTTTGAATTATTCGTTATATGTAATAAGCCCGAAAAAACAGACTAAGAAAAAAATTCTTCGTCTTCTTTTAATTTATGGCTTTTCGTAGTGAAAAACAAGACTGGATGGCTACCAAATATCAAATTTTGGCGCCAATTCTATAATTGACAACTTTACATTCATTTAGGAATTGTTTACCTGCATTTTCTTTTTGACTTTGACACAATTTTGTTTTTAAATAATTTCATACTGATGACAAAATGTTTGACGAAGATGTTATCATTAATAGGTACTCTGATTTTTTCACGTGTCCGATGTACTCGACGTTGAAAAGTGCAGTACTTTTTCACAAATTTTAGTGTTCAATCAATTTCTTATGATTTTTATGTCCATTATATATTATGTCGGGTGTCTTTACTTGTTTTGATGTTGTTGATATATGTGAATAAGGAATCAAACGGGCTGCGCAGTCAGAACATATCAAAGTCGGAGAACCTAGTACTCTAAGTATCTTTGAATCTGACAATCAGAATTAATTCTTATATCGGGTTGTACTAAACGGTCCTTTATGTTTTGTATGAAATCTGCATTTTGAATTGTAATGGGAATTATAACAGTTGGATGTAATGAAAATATATAAAATTTAATAAACTCGCAGTGATTCCATTGATGATGCGTATTTTTATTTCCCCGTAATATGTAATCCCTTTACCCATTGTCCTGTTGGCTGTTTATACAACGTGTAACGTAATTACGAAAGTTGAAGGGTGCATAAGTATATTTTATGAGGATCAAATATTAAATCAAAAGAATTAAGTTTCAGAGACAGTAAATAGTGTACCCCTAAAGCTTATGAAGTGTTATTTCGGTTTTCAGTTACACGTTGTATAATCAGTTGAGTTCTTATTTTTTGAGTTTTGAGTTTCAAAAATTCTTTCACCTGTAGAAAGCTACAACTTCAGCATCACGCTTTACTTTTGAAGTGAAACTTCTAATGTGACTGCCCACAAGGTTGCGTTGAACGTTTAACGGTACCTTCATGGTTATGAAAGCAACATTTAACGCTCCTGGGGAGGGGAATAGAAATAGACAGAGCGAGAGTGAATGCGTGGGTTTCCTCGCAGGAGGCACCCTCGGGTCGACGTCTCCCACTCTCCCCCCGATGTCGTCGAGCCCTGGGGCTCTTCTCATGGCGAGCTTTCGCGCTCGCCCCACTCCCTGGGTGACGCCGTAGCAACCGCTGCCCATAAAAATCTGCAGCACCAGAGGAGCAACCGATGCGTTGCCGGCTTTTAAGGAATTTGTTTATCCGCCCCTTGAATAACCCTAGATTTAATTTTTGAGGAAACACATCAGATGGGAGATTGTTCCAGAGTTTGCAAGTGCGCGGTAGAAATGATCTGGTATTTCGAACAGTAGAAGAATACCAGGCATCCAGATGATGAGGGTGGAATTTATTTCTACGACGTGCGGTGCGGTCAGAGAACAGGGAAGGAGGTATCAACGCAAACAACCTTTCGGAACACGCTCAATAACTAAACATAAGATTTTGCAGTTTTTAACATATTGCATAGCTTTTATCGCGGCTTTGAACGCGGCGACCCAATCAAGAAATTCCGTAAGGAAAATAAAACTTAACACAACACCCCCCACTCCGCCTAGCATGTAGCGCGGCCGAGCGTTCGCTTAACCCGTCAAACGTTGGGACCGCAGCCGGGCTGCTGTGCCTAAAGTGTAAGTGTATTTTCGAATACCTACCCACAAAGTCGCTTTATCACGGCTTTGTTGTTAAAATATTGTTTATAATATATTATTAGAAAGTAGATAAAATTTCCAATGCTCTATTTAACGAAATTAGTATTTTATCATGTATCTATAATAAACATGTTGTTTTATTGAAATCAATAGCAATCTCACTTCGAATATGAATAGAAATACTTTTTTCATAACACATGAATCATAATATAAATTAGATAAATACAACATTTTAGTGGTTCTTTGTTTCTGTCATTATTCCTATTTTAGTGGATGAATGGTTATTGTTGTTTGTTAAATGCGTTTTTGAACAAATTAAAGAAATAAATGTCTATGGTCGAAATGAAAATGACACTTGACATTTGCGACAGTCTGTCAAATTCAGTATTGTTTGGTTGGATATTGATAGTTACATATGCACGTGTACTACAATATCAATTTAAATGCTAAATTCAATAAATTAGTACAACTATGGACGCATATGATATATTCAAAAAACTGACAAAAGGTCTAAAGTTTAAACAACGACCTTTGGGTACAAAGAACCAAGTAAGTATGTTTAAATTACTCCTTAAATACCCTAGCCGGTTGTGCCCAGGGCATGAGCAAGTATAAGAGCTATTTATTCAAATAGAAATAATCTAACTTTGTTACCGGGAATAAAAGAATCAAAATTAATTATCATAATGTAGTCAAATTTTTTATCGTAGTTTGAATGACAGCCATGAAAGATTATAAATTATTCTTACTACACTGCAATTCTCCTTTGACAGCAATCCTACCAGGTGTTAAGGGATAATGCAGCGGGCTAATGCAAACATTATGCTCTCAGAGTAATTTTAAACCCTTACTTCTAATTGAGTTCTATGGGACATTATACAGGAATGCCAAATGGCTTGGAGACATGTCTTCATCAGCAGGGTGGTGGTGGAGCCATTGCCTGTTGCCCGGGACACTGTCACTTGTTTGTAAAACCTCAGTGCCACGCCAGTTAACAAAGTAATATTTATAACTTATGAATATTTCAGCAAAAGCAAACTATTCCATCAGCACTAAGGATAGAAAAAGATGTAAAAGAAGAAAAACTTATACAATACAATATTGACTCACAAAATAACTCAGGATCTGATAATGAAAATGATGATATTATTTTGGGGTCTGGAAACGAAAATGATACAAATGACTCAGTGTCTGAAAATGAATATGATGAAAAAAAAGCTGATTCTGAAAATGGACATAATTGTGCACTAGGTACAAAACTGGAGGGGAGTTTAGAGGAGGACTGTGAGTTACAGTTAGTTGCAGGTGTTACTGTAGAAAAAAAGATGAAAAATAAGAGTAAACTGGACCCTGTAGAGCTAAAGAAGAAACTAGAGCTAGAAGAGGTATGCAATAATATTTCTGGTTATTTTAATTAATTATTCTTATCTCTATATAGGGCTAGCATGTCCATAAGATTGTGATAACAAACATAATTACCCGGCCAAGTTTCTTATGGGGTCTTCTTAGACCAAAGTGCATTAGGAACCCTCGTAGCTTTAGGTTTAAGTTGGCAAATAAAGTTATCACCATCCCCTTACAATTATGTGAACATATATGTATGAATGCTTCATAAGTGCCTGTGATATAGGCGTACATGTTATGAATAACAATAATGCCAATGACAAGGTAGATTGGAAGCAGCCAGCCTCGCGCTCATCTCCCGCAAGATCGCAAAATGATTGTAAATGTTGATGTTAGAAAAGAGCAACTACTGAGTTTCTTGCCGGCTCTTCTCGGTAGAATCTGCTTTCCGAACTGGAATAGAGTAGAGTCACTACAAACACACATACTTGACATTTCAAAAGTGCTTATAAAGTAGGCCTACTTGAAATAAATGAATTTGAATTTGAACAACAACAGAGAAGTTATGAATTAGAAATTAAAAAAAAATTAATCACAGGCACATGAGGCTTAACATCTAACTACACCTCACCTCATCACACAAACATTTTCCAGTTGTGGGAATCGAACCCACGGACTCAGAAAGCAGGGTCGCTGCCCACTACGCCAGTCGGCCGTCAGATATCTCCCTGGCATGCTCTGCAAAACCGTTTTCCACTTACCATCAGGTAGTCCATCAATTAATAGTTGATACTATAAAAAAATATGTGCCATGAGAAAATTATGTCTATCCATTATCTCCTCGGAAGCGGTGATAGCCCAGTGGTTATGACTTCAACTTCACTTTTGGAGGAGCCAAGTTTGAATCCCAGCACGCTTCTTTAACCTTTCGGTAACTCCATACCTGATTGCTCATAGCCATGCCTACATGCTACCATAAATCCGTGTAATTGTGGTTCTGTTGACTTGGTTAGTTACCATAAATACCTTGGTGTCGTAATTGACGATAGTCTTAAGTGGACAGCACACATTAACCACGAGTGTGATAAATTACGATCCCTGTTGGCAAAATTTACTCTTATAAAAAATAGAAGCCCTAATCATATACGCTTATCGCTATACAAAGCTATTGCCAAATCAATTATTGCCTATGGTCTTAGTAGTTATGGGAGAACATGTAAATGACATTTACCAGCTCCAAATATGCTTGCTAAAAACTGTTGTACCATACAAAGTCAAAAACAATTATTTATTTTATTATTTACTCTTACTGTTAAATCATGCCAATACATGATAAAATTAAATATATCTTATTAATAGAGAACTCTTTCAATACAAATCTCCAAAAACAGATTATACTACCAATAATAACGTGCAGTGTATCAAACGCCCAACTCATTATTCCTCAAAGTAACAATCTGTACGGAAGGCAGACCCTGGATTGTCTAGTGCCGACTTTGCTGAACAGCTTGCCTTATAAACTAAAGCAGGAAATAAACACTAAAAACATAAAGGAGAAACTTAAGACATTTTTCTTTCAAACTAAAAATATAATTAAAAAAAACTGGAACATCCTGGTTAAAGTTTACTCAAACGATAAAGTGCGATATGTGGAACTGATTTTATGAATAGTAATACATAGTTGAAACGCAATCATAATATTCTTTTTTTTCGAACTACCCATCATATTTTGTATGTAGTTTAAAAAATACTTACCTACTTATAATTCCGAGCGCTGAACGATGAATACCGGTGTACGGATAAACCCGATTGGGTTTTTGTTACACCGTAATAGATGTTATTATTATTTTAACATAAAAATGTATATTTTTCATTAAATAATAAATAAATATGTGTGCTATAAGTAATTAAAATATCACTTGCTTCAATAAAAAACATTGTGTGAAAATTGTCTCCATAAAGTTGTCAAAGGCGTGTGCAGTCCACCAATCTGCACGGGGCCACAGCCTGAACTCTTCTCACTGTGGGTGGAGTTCCGTGGTTCCGTATCATCTATATCATCTATCTCAAAAGAAGAAATGTGGGTAACTGGTGGAGATCTTATGGCACGCATGCTGGCCCTACAGGTCTACTTTGCTACTTAAAACGGTTTTATTGCATTTTCATCATCTTAAATCAATTTAATTAATTTATGAAATGTTTATTTCTCATGTCTTCTTTGCAGCAAAACCATTTCCGCAATTTGCATGGCATCAAAGCGATAGGACGTCACATACCAAAAGCTTTAGAAGATTTCACCGATGTTGTAACCAGATATAAAGTCGCACAGACATTAATTGACACAGTAGTACAATGTGGATATTCAGAGCCTACGCCGATACAACGACAGGCCATTCCTTGTTTATTAGAGGTGAGTTCTAAAAACCCTATACATTACACTACACATTATGTTTGTTAAAACACCATACATTACACTACACATTATGTTTAATAAATAAATAAATAATTAAATATACTACGACAATACACACATCGCCCAAAGTTCGATTCCAAAAAGATCTAAAATTACACCTTGAGGTCCACAGCTCCCAAGGATGAAAAAACATTTTCTGTCAGAGTCAACAAACAGAACTCTCTCTTCGGAGAAACTCGGCACTTCGATATAAGTGCCAAATTTTCCTGCGGATGTACGCCGATCTTTGATAGCGCAGCGGAGCCTTAGACCATATGCGGTAAGGGCAGTGCCGGATTGACCACGTAGCAAGACTAGCAATTGCTACGGGCCCCGCATATTTAATATGTCTGTGTGTCAGACAGTGTCAGTGTCTGGGTGTTTATCTGTATATTATAAGTATTATTATGTGTATTATATTCATAAAAAAAAATATTAATCAGCTATCTTAATACCCATAACACAAGCTATGCTTACTTTGGGGACTAGATGGCGATGTGTGTATGGTATATTTATTACAATAGGATTTTATATACGTTTACGTTTTAGTTATAGTTTCGTGTAAAACAAATTTAGCGCCATTATCCGTTATGAGGTTTTTAGGGACGCCAAATTGTAGCTTGCGCGCCGACGGGGTCTGGTAAAACTGCAGCTTTCCTGGTACCATTGTTGCATTTACTGGGGGCTCCTTCCGGCGGCCCGAGAGCCCTGGTGCTATGCCCAACGAGGGAACTGGCTCATCAGATATACCGTGAAGCACTCAGACTGTCCGCGTCAACTCAACTTAGGTGCACTGTTATTAAAAGTGTAAAAGAAAGCAAGATAAAGGAACGGGAGAATACTATAAGGAAAAGCGGTGTGTATATTGTGATTTTTTTTTTGTTTTCAAATCAACTTTAACTCTTGAATTATTTAAATTTGACTCCACTTTAGCCTTCGACGACAACTTCTTTAAAAAATGTTGGATAGAAGCAGGCATTACTTTGCGAAATTCCCTGATATCATCTTTTCATATTCATCTTTAGCAATTGTTCATTGTAAAGTCAACATCACAGACAGGAGACAAAAATTATATCCCCTGACAGTTACAGACTATAATTAACGTGTCCCACCTGCTAAAGCCCGGGAACATGGAATAGGAGAAGTTTACCCCCGTTTATTATTACACATATTATTTGGATATTATTTCCACTTGTACGCCAGTGCTATGAGAGTTGTTATAGCTGTGGGAGAAGATCAATTGTTATCCTTTACCCGTGGATATAATTGTCTCCTGTCCATGCTAGCTGTGCTGAGGATACTTCTGCATCGGATCGAAACTTGTAAAAAAAAGTAGTTTAAAAAGATTCGTTTGGCAAACATGCCTAGGCCAAAATATATGTATGCAAAAAGTGTTTATGTAACAGGAAAACTGTTTTGCTTATTCTATATTTACGTGATTGTATATGAACACATAATTGATGGAATGTCTAAGTAATATCAAATATTGTACTACATAAGACTAACCTAAATCTCTCTTAATATGCCAATTGCAACCACCAAATACTTTACGTTTACCACTATATACGTTTAATTGCAACTTTTAAGTGTTTCTGTTTTACACCTTTTAAATGTAAAACTTTATTTTTTTGTATTTTTCGATTTCGAGTATGCCACTGAACTCCTCCTAGACGGCTGGACCGAATTGAATGAATTTTTCGAAATGCGTTTGGGTGGCATTGGTGTGGGTATGCAGATGATATAAAATGAAGAAAGTAGACAGTAAGAGTTATAAATATTTAGGGGTAGGCTTTTTTGTAATTCTTACAAAGCCTGTCCTTAAGTTTTTTATAACTTTTACTGATGATTTTCTTCATATTATATCGTTTGCATACCCTGTGCATACCCTCACCCTGGTGGCACCCTGGATGGTTTAAATAGATGGTTTAAAGAGCCCGACAGATGGCAGTGGGGTCAGCTAGTATATGAATAAAAATAATAATAATAGAAACTCTTTACGTATTATATAATATTTCTGTAAGCTTACGTTTTATATAAACTGTAATATTCTATTATTATATATAACTGTGTACGTATTGTATTATTTCTTTCAGATTTAGTAATAAGCACACCAAATCGCTTGTGCTACCTGCTCAGTCAGGAAAATGTAGGCGTCAATTTGGAAAAGTGAGTTCTTTAGCATTTTATGGAAACGGGCATTAGTGTTCCTTTGTTAGTTCATCAAACATATGGTTACCTAAGTTTTTTTTTAATGTTTAAACAAGAAACACACGCTCCGCGTCTCTCGCAAGACATAATAATTATTGTAAAAATGATGATATTGAAAAAGAGCAACTGCTGAGTTTCTTGCCTGCTTCTCGGTAGAATCTGCCTTCCGAACCGGTGGTAGAGTCACTACAAACAGACAAACTTAGACGGGTATGCCCTGCTTTCTGAGTCCAAGGCCGTGGGCTCGATTCCCACACCTGGAAAATGTTTGTGTGATGAACATGAATGTTTTTCAGTATCTGGGTGTTTATCTGCATATTATAAGTATTTATGTTTCTTATTCGTAAATTTATTCATCAGTTAACTTAGTACCCATAATACAAGATACGCCTTCTTTGGGCGATGTGTGTATTGCCGTAATATATTTATTTATTTTGTTTATTTTTGCTTGATGTTTCAAAAGTGCTTATATTTAAGCCTACTAGAAATAAAGGGATTTTGAATTTGGATACTTCCATCGCTTAGGGTGCAGTGGCTAATCATCGACGAGGCGGACAAAATGTTCGAGGGCTCCACAGAGGAAGTAAACACATTCCGCCAGCAACTGGGAGTCATCATTGCCGCCTGCAAAGCTCGGCTCTCTAAGTTCAGCGCCACGCACACGCCAGCGATCGCGAAGTGGGCCCGCCACAATATGAAAGGACTCATCAACGTCACTGTCGGACTCAGGTACGCCGCAAGGACTTTCGCGCTGCGTTTCTCGTGGTTTTATCTTAAACTAGCGTACCCAGCCCGCTTCGCCGGGCTAGATTTTGCTTTATTTTATTAAAACAATAAACTTACATCATTAAATTTTTAATTTAAGTCTCATAATATATTAAATCACTTATTTCTCTCCGTATTCATTCTTCTCGAGCGGGTGAAGATCATTATCTACACCCATGTACAGCCAACAATAAAATATCATCATAGTAAATAAAAGCTGTATTTGACAGTTTGACAGTTCAAAAATAGGAGTGCTCCGATCGTCACCAAACTTTACAGGATTACTCGCCAGGTCAATCCGGAGATTCCCTGAAAGTTTCATTGAAATCGGTCCAGCCGTTTCGGAGCCTATGCGGATGCATACCCACACACTTTCTCTTTTATATATATAGATAAACATAACGTTATCAAAACGTAAATGAAAACCGAAATAATACTTGACAGGCTTTAGAGATACATTAAGGAATGTCTCTGAGACTTAGCTGTGAAACCGAAAAAAAAAATAGTTTTTGAGTAAACCACTGCCATAGTTTATCCTGACAGAAATAAGATCCAGACCTAACATCACTTGCAAAAGTAAAATCAAGTGACTGCAGTCACTTTATTAGGTACGCGTCGCGTAGCGTCGGTACTATGCGCGTGTAGGTAATTTATCTTCAATAGGGTTGTCATAAGTAAACACTTCAAATGTTTTGAATTCGTTTGTATAGAAAAATAAAAATGCCTCTTTTCATTTAATATTTTTACAGGGTGATACATTATGAAATATACTTATGCATTCTTGAATATTATTTCGTATTTGTGTTACACGTTGTATAAATAAAAAAACTTGTAAGTATACAACGTGTAAACGAATTACGACATACTGTATAGTACTAATGACACCCCCCCCCCTCCTCTCTCTCTTTCTCTTTCTCTCTCGCTCTTATCATCTGGTGTGTAGCCGCATATCTTTTGACTGTTTAGAAATGCTGCAGCTACGTCAGTGGAACAGGAGCTTCTGTTTTGTGGAAACGAGAATGGAAAACTGGTCGCGTTCAGACAGTTAGTGCAAAAGGGGCTCAAACCGCCTGTCTTAGGTAGGTACACCTGTAGTCCCGAATTTCTTATGTAACTTTTTTCAATGCTACGTATTTTAGAAGATTTAGCTATTATCTTTATAAAACCAAGTAGCTCTAGCTGGACGCTTTGATCTTTTAAACTTCGCAACGGATTTTAATGCAGTAGGTAGGACTGTGGGTAGGACTTCGACTTCACTTTCGGGGGGCGAGATCGAATTTCGGCACGCACCTCTAACTGATGTGCGTTTTAAGCAATTAAAATATCACTTGCTTCTACAGTGAAGGAAAACGTCGTGGGGAAACCTGCACACCTCAGGGTTCTCCATAATGTTCAAAAAGCTATTTACCAATCCGCACTGGGCCAAAGTGGGGGACTTCTACCTTAACCACTTCTTCTTGTGGGAAGAGACCCATGCTTTGTAGTGGGCCTGTAATGGGTTGATATGATGATGATGATGATTAGATATAATTCAGAAATACATAGACGAAGATTTATATGTAGTAAACATGTTCAAAGTGACTGCATGATTTGTAATGTGATGTTTGAACAAACATATGTCTGTGCGCTTACAAAGAAAGGAAGTATGCTTTATTTCAAACCAAGAGTCAAACACAAAAACGACACATTTAACTTAAAGTACTTTTGATTTGTACATTTGGTACTTACGCTAAAAAGCGATCTCTGCCAGACGACCACTGCACATGCAACGATTACGATTATATACGAGATAAATTAATGTTGGTATTATAGTATTGTATTACTAATCGCGTGCCGTGTGGTGACGGGTGCAGTGTGGTGACGGCAGGTCAGAATACAGTTGTCACCACCCCTCTTCTTCCCGCAGGTGTCGTACGAGGCGACTAAGGGAATATAACTGAGGATAGGCAGCAGCATCCTCTTTGCTACTACTACCATCTACTGCGATCACCAAACCGTCTGGGCAGACTGTGACGTGGCGATCATGGGCAAACCCTCCCGTTGGGAGAGGCCTTAAGTCCAGCAGTGGACTGTTATAGGATGATGATTGATCGCCTCAAACTGCCACACGTTAATATCTGCAAGTCAACCCGGGGCGGGTCGCTAGTGTTATAATACAGCTATTTCATCATCTTGGCAGTGTTCGTTCAGAGTAAGGACCGCGCCAAGCAGCTATTCAAAGAGCTGATCTACGACGGCATCAATGTGGACGCCATTCACGCGGACAGGACGCAGGCGCAGGTGAGTCTTGCGGGCACCGTGTCTTGTGTTGCCCTAGGCGGTGAGCAAAAAGAGACACCGTGTCTTGTGTTCGCCTGGGTGCTGCGCCAACAGAGACACAAGGGCCTTGTGTTGCCCTGGGTGCTACGCAAATTTTGACACCGTGTCTAGTGTTGGGCTTAGACGGTGCGCCAAAAGACACACCATATTCTGTATTGCCTGGGCGCTGCGCAAACAGAGAAGAGGTTATGCCAAAAGAGACAACGTGTCTTCTGTTGGGCTTCGACGGTCTGCCAAACGAGACACATTGTTGTGTTGCCCTGGGTGCTGCGCAAATAGCACCGTGACACCGATAGACACCGTGTCTTATGTCGTGTTTAGACTGTGCGCCAAACGAGACACCATGTCTTTTGTTGCCCTGGGCATTGCGCAAATAGAGACACTGTGTCTTGTGTCGTGTTTAGACTGTGCGCCAAACGAGACACCGTGTCTTTTGATGCCCTGGGCGTTGCGCAAATAGAGACACCGTGTCTTGTATTGTGTTTCGACTGTGCGCCAAACGAGACTCCATATATTTTGTTGCCATGAGCGTTGCGCAAACAGAGACTCCGTGTCTTGTCTTGTGCTTAGACAGTGCGCGAAATGAGACACCATGTCTTGTGTTGACCTGAGCGCTGCGCAAACAGAGACACCGTGTCTTGTGACAGTGTCTTGACAACGTGTCCAAAAGAAACAGCATCTTATGTTATGACTAGGCGTTGCACAAATAGAGACACCGTTACCAGCTACTTTAATTCTTTCTTCATTCAATCACCGTCAACCACTAAATTCATGCGTAGACACTGAAACAAACTAATTTAAATCACACCGCTTTTGGCGCGTTATGATTGTTTTTTTCTATTATGTCCAGCGCGACAACGTAGTGCGCAGTTTCCGCGTGGGACGCATATGGGTGCTGATTTGCACGGAGCTGATGGGGCGCGGAATCGATTTCCGCGGCGTCAACCTCGTCGTGAACTACGACTTCCCGCCCTCCGCTATATCCTACATCCATAGGTGAGTGGCATTAATGAAGCGGTGATAACCCAGTGGGTAGGACTTTGACTTTCACTTTACTTTCGAGGGGGGGGGGAGTTCGAATCGGCTTATGAGTTTGGCAGTTGACCTCTAATGTGCTAAACGTTTATCGTAAAATGGGAAAAAGATCGTGTCTGCTCATAGAACTAAGTTCTATGAGCAGACACGATCTGAGCACTCGTTTAAAGTGCAAGCCATAGCGCTGTGGAATGCGCTCCCAATCCACATAAGGCAGTCTAAGTCACTTTGTATTTTTAAGAAAGCTGTCAAAAACCACTATAGATACTATTACAAGTCGTCTTCAATATAAATATTGAAGACGACTTGTAATAGTATTTAATGTATTTATGATATGTTATAGTATATATTAGTTTATTATTATTTTTTATTTTTTAATATATTATGTATTATTTTATTTGTGTAATCTAGTTTAAGTATTGGTATGTAGTTATTAGTATGTATTTTTTTTAATTTCCTTTTTTTTTCCTTATCCTAAGGTTGCCTGGAAGAGATCGCTACAAAGCGATAAGGCCGCCTTTTGTATACTTCTTCTGTCTGTGTTTTCTTTTATTCTTCTTCTGTATTTTTATTTGTGTGCAAATAAAGAGTATAAATAAATAAATAAATAAATAAAAAGTTTGTAAGCTACCAACATTCTGCGGGTGTGAAGTGAGATGGCGCGGGGCTTTTCGCGTTTTTGGGACACAATGCACTGCTTGCAATAATAGCTGAATGAGGCTTTTGTGAAAGGCGAGAGTTTTATGCGTTTTGAAGGGAAACTAGAGTGTCCCCCCTATCCGCTTTGGACCAGCGTGGTGGACTAAGATCTAAACCCTTCTCATTGTAAGAGGAGACCCGTACTCTTTATTGGGCCTTTCATGGGTTGATATGATGATGATAATGATTCTGTACGTGATTAACTCGGCGTTACACTTTATGTTTGGAAACCCCCAGGATAGGTCGAGCGGGGCGCGCGGGTCAGACGGGCCGAGCGATAACGTTCTTCACCCAGGACGATGTGGTCAACCTTAGGAGGTATGATACGCCAACTATACACACACACACACACACTCACACGCTCACACAAACACCCAGAATGCCTCATACAGACCTAAACAATTTATTCTACAGTTATTGTTTAATTTTTATTTTATTTTCTTATTTGTTATTTAAATTTTTATAATATGTAGATTTCATAAAACAGGTTTAAAATAAATTAGCACCCTTTGTAATAACTGAAAGAACTTATCCTCGGTAACACAGGTTTTCCTACCGCAGAGGTTAGGGCATTCATGTAATTATTGTATCCATTATTTAAGACTAAATAAATGATTATTATATATGTGTATATATAATTTCCACTAAACCTGGGAATAGCCTTAATCTGATGTTTAGTGATCTGGGTTATTCCTAGAGAACAAAATAAATAAATAAATATACTAGGGCAATATACATATCGCCATCTAGTAAAACTTGTTATTTAAATTCCAAATTTAATAATAATAATAATAATAATAGTTTTTATTTGCTTAAAAGTACAATGTTTTTTCTTAAATTATGTAATAAGTTTACACAATTTGTAGCAGATTCGATCGATCTATGTTTATTTCAGCTTAAGTGACAATGAGTGGAAAATTGTGTCTGTTTGAACTTGAATGTTTTTCAATGTCTGGGTGCTTATCTGTATTTTATACGTATGTTTTTATATAATTCATAAAATTATTCATCAGTCATCTTAGTTCCCATAACACAAGCTACGCTTACTTTGGGGCTAGATGGCGATGTGTGTATTGTCGTAGTATATTTATTGATTAAAAAAAAAAACTTATAGTATACAGATAAACACCCAGACACTGAAAAACATACATGTTCATCACAGAAACATTTTTCACTCATTGTCACTTCAGCTGAAATAAACATTTCGTCTATCGAATCTGCTACAAATTGTGTAAACTTATTACATAATTTTAGAAAAAACATTGTACTTTTAAGCAAATAAAAACTATTATTATTATTATTATTATTATATTTGGAATTAAATTTATTTATGGAATTAAATTAAATTATTTTGAATTTAAATAATAAGTTCACACAATTTGTAGCAGACTCGATGTCTGTATTTTTATGTGGAGTACAATAAAAGTGTATTCATTCATTCATTCCTTCCTTCATTCATTCATTCATTGATTCCTTCCTTCATTCGTTCATTCATTCATTCATTCCTTCCTTCATTCCTTCATTCATTCATTCGTTGATTCATTTCAGTATCGCGTCAGTAATGAAGCAGTCCGGTTGCGAGGTGCCGCAGTACATGCTGACTCTGAAGCAAAACGCCAGTCGAAGGAAGAATCTGCTGAAGAAGGCCCCGCATCGAGATCAAATCTCCACCCGACTGGAGAAGCCAGAGAAGTTAGTTCTTTACCAACATACTTTCGACGGCCGATTGGCGCAGTGGGCAGCGACCCTGCTTTCTGAGTCCAAGGTTGTGATTTCGATTCCCACAACTGGAAAAAATTTGTGTGATAAACATGTGAATGAATGTTTTTTTTAAATTCCACTACAAGTTCCCCCTTGTCTACAATCTCACCTGGTAATAAGTGATTATGCAGTCTAACGTGGTAGCGGACTAGGGATTATGGTAGTCATACCCCTAATGGGTTTCTACGCGACATTGCACCGGAACACCAAATCGCTTAGCGGCACGTCTTTGTCGGTAAGGTGGTAACTAGCTTCGTCCAAAGCCTCCCACCAAACAAGTATTTCAGTGTCTGTTTGTTTATGAATGAATGAATAAATGAATGAATGAATATACTTTTATTGCACACCACAAAAAGTACATAGAACAAAAAGAAAAGTATAACAAAACAACGTTTACAATCTGTTTATCTGTATATTACACGTACTTATGCATATTAATCATAAAAATAGTTATCTTAGTACCCACAACACAAGCTACGCTTACTTTGGGGCTAGATTAGTAGATGGCGATGCGTGTATTTTGGTGTTCCGCATCACTAACAAAATATTCTAATTTTCTTCTTTAAATGGTTATTAGTACCTCTAGGGTTTAAAAACTATAACAATAAAAAGAAGACAGACACAAATTTTTGTATTGTTTTTGACGGCTGACTAGCGCAGTGGGCAGCGACCCTGCTTTCTGAGTCCAAGGCCGTGGGTTCGATTTCCACAACTGGTAAATGCTTGTGTGATGAATATTAATGTTTTTCAGTGTCTGGGTGTTTATCTGTATACTATAAGTATTCATGGATATTATTCATAAAAATATTCATCAGTCATCTTAGTACCCATAACACAAGTGACGCTTACTTTGGGACTAGATTAGCGTTGTGTGTATTGTCGCAGTATATTTATTTATTTCTTTATTTAAGGAGGAAACTAGACGAGAAGACAGATAAGAACGACACCGGTAAATCTAAAGACACAGTTGCAATCAAAAATAGCAAAAGTAACAAGCAAAGGAAAGTTGACACCGGAGAATCCAAGACACAGCGAGGCGTTAAAGAAAAGAGAGTTAAAGAAAAAGACAGCAAGAAGGGAGTCAAGAAAACTAATAAGTTGGGAAAAACTAAAAGGAAAAAGAAGAATTTTTCGAAAGCTGCTGTAAAAAAATGATAATAAATTTATGATAGCTTACTGATACGATTGATTTTATTTTTTTATTAGCTAAGTAAGTGAAAAACCATAGCCTGTAAACAAAGCAACATTCCACAGGTCATACAAAGAGCATATCCTGCAACATGCTGCCCTGTGACCATAATTTTTTTTTTTTAGCGCTTGACACCAATCATGCCCGTTAGAATGCAATGATGAGGTCTAGGTTGGAGCACGCTTGCCTAGAAAAAGCCTATTCACTCTAGCCTTGAAGGTAATCAAATTATACGTGGCAGGAAACACAGTTGCCGGGAGGGCGTTCCACATCTTAGCAACTCGTAGCAGATACGTGGATAAATTGCATTTGAGGCGTAGGTGTTAAGCTTCATGTGTCTATAATTACAGCGGCAACCACGCCCTTCGCACCGGAACACAGCATTGCACAAATGCTGCTTAGCGGCAGAAATTAGCAAGGTGATAGTACTTCCCCGGACGAGCTCTGTCCCAAAAAGTTCAACTACTGCGTTTACTCGAAAAAAAAGAAAAGAAAAATCCGCCGGTTTTCTGTGACAAAAAGCCTATGTAACTCTGTCTTTTTAACTATTTCTTTGTCAAAAAATCTAGTAGATTAGTTAGGGCGTAAAGGAACGACAAACAAACTTTCGCAGTTATAATATTTGTGAGGATTCCAGCAAAAGTTAGCTCTTGAATAAAATCCTTAGTGGTGGGGGGACCAACCTGTTTATGGCAGTTTTGTTTGCCCCATATCTCAGATCGGATTCGTAGGGGTAGAGGACTCTACGAACAGTACATCCTCAATAAAATCAAGAGGTACTTCACGCCTGAACAGCTTTTCACCTTGTTCCAAGCTCAGGTTCTTAGTACTCCCATTTATGTTATGGCAATGCCAAGTATCAGCTTGATGCTTTGGATTCAGTGGATCGCCATGCTAGAAGGCTCGCTAGCCAATAAAAAACTTCAGAGTTTAGAGCAACGTCGCAAGGTTACCCGCTTTTCGGTATTCTATAAGTTATATTTCGGAGCTCAAGAACTGTTTGATCTAATTCCCCTCCTCACCTTTTTACCATCGAACCGCGAGGCACCGTAACGTAGACGTGTACGGAGCGCTTTGCATCTTAGTTTCTGATTCGCATCGCAAGGATCTGGAATGCCCTTTCAAGCTTTCATTTTCCCCTGTATCTACAATATGAGTACCTTTAAATCAAGAGTAGATAGGCATCTTCTCTCGTCGTCGTCGTCTATAAACATTTAGGTGCTTTCTTTTCGATAATCACTCACGACCTACGTATAAGATAATGAGAATAGACGAATGTTAAATGAAAACACAACTTTGACTTAAATTATTTACTTAAACATCTTTACATTTGGGAAAACAAATACAAAATATACAGTCTTCATTGCACTTTATATACAAAAATACCCATAAATCTAATTACAATTACAAAAAAATATATAATCTATTTGGACAATAATATATTAAAAGCCAATTATGGCACCTTTTACGTTGTTTAAGCCTCAAAGTCGAATAACACATTTTTACATTAGCACTCCGGTCAAGGTCGTATCCAGAAAATAAGTTTAAAAGTATTTTTTGCTGTCCTTTTTCATTCTCCAATTCTCAAACTAAACTACAAAAAGAAGGCAAACTAATAAACCATTGCCTCATATGCCGGACACCCTAATTCACTATTGGTTAAGGCGTCATTTTACACGTCCCAAACACGTCCTTTACGACCCGGACGATTAAATAACAACCGATGTAGTTGCAATTGGGGCAAAAAGGCACACAACCTGGGCGTCTTTGCCGGCAAAGACGTGACGCTCGATTCCTAACGTCATTCATATGAACGTGAGTTTCATCCACGGCCCTGGGAGCGTAGGTTAGAGTTATTGACATTTCTAAACATTAACTCGAATGCGAGATGGTGGTAACAAAAAAAAAACCTGGCTAAGTTTGTTGTGGGCTCTTCTTAGACCAGGGCGCGTTTGGAACCCTCCTAGCTTTAGTTTTAAGTTAACGAATGCAGCTATTACCATCACTAACGTTAGTGTATGTTAAATTTATGAAGTCTTCATAAGTGCCTGTGATAAGGTATACATGAATAAAACGTTTTTGAATTTGACAAATAGGAATTGGCAAATTCCTATAAAAAATTATCATTTCCAGGCTATTTAAGTTCAACTGCATTACAACCATTGTCTGTGTGCAAAGTTTTAAACCTTTTCCATAGCTATGACCTTGACTTTAAATGTTCTTATAGCTAAACCCTAATGAATATTTAAGCCTCTGTAAGAGTTTAAGCCACTTATTTTCTAGTAGGTATACACGAGGTTTCAGATCTAAATCTATACAACTTTTTTTCTATCTGTAGAATAGTCTGATTATTCTTTCCTGTAAAAGACTATTAAGAAAAATCAGACTATAGGTAATCATAATACATTTGATTTTATTGTGTCATAAACATTGTGTTGTAAACTGGAGCATAAGTTTGCCACTTTCGCAAATGCAGTCATTTCCCAGTACGTACCTGAACAATATCATAAATTTAAAAACTATTTTTATTTTGCAATGGTTCCACCAACAACAGTTTTGCGTTCCACCAAGTTGTTAAACCAGAGCTTTATACAAGTTTAAAGTAGTGTTTCCCTTTTTTGCGACATTTTGGATAATACCTGTCCATGTATTTGGAATATCCCCAGGCAGGAGACAAAAATTATATTCCCCGACAAGGGAAATAATTAACGCGTCCATCTTCTGAACTAACCGGAGTAATAGGAGAAGTTAACCCCTGTTTATTATTGCACATATATTATTAGAATATTATTTCCACTTGTGCGCCAATGCTCTGAGAGTTGATACAGCTGTGGGAGAAGATAAATTTTTATCCTTTCCCCGGGTATATAATTGTCTCCTGCCCATTCTAGCCGTGCTGCAGGGCTATAGCATGCGCGCCACGAGATAATTATGTCTACCCGTTACTCGTATTTTTTGTAGACGATTGCTCTCTTATCGCGCAAAAACTAAAAGGATTTATCGAAACATTTCTATACTAGTGAATAAGTGGCTATATGTACTATTTTAATTTCCTACAAGATAAATTCATTTTGCATCCTAAAATGACATTCGAGATTTCATACAAAATTACCCTCTTATATTTAAACATTTAGCACATTAGGTTGCACAATTTGTTAACTGTCACACAATTGATCATGTAATTAAGATACAGTGATAAGTTATTTTTAAGCTGTCAACGTATTTGAGTAGGTTATAACGTAGTACCACCCTACGATCTAGAAATGACGTCACGAAAGCAGTTTTTTTTGGCCGAAGTGAAGTGACAAGTGTATTATGGATTAAACAATGTCCTTAGGTGTCAAGGGTTCTTTGCCACTTGTGTCAAGACAGAACTAAAATAGGTAAATCAATCTCAAAGTGCCTTACTGTGAGTACGTAGCGGTCATAGCTCAGTGGTTAGTGACTTAACTTTTGAGCCGAGTTTGAATATCAGAAATCACCTCTAATTTTTTTAAGTTATGTGCGCAATTTCAGCAATTCAAATATAGCTTGCTTCAACAGTGAAGAAGACATCAAGAGGAAAACTGCATGCCTGAGAGTTCACCATAATTCATCCGCACTGGGCCAGCGTGGTGGTTTACGACCTAAACTCTCTAGTCGGCCGGTAATGGATTGATGGATCGATCGATGGATTGATTGAATGTGAAAACCTACTCATCATGAGTAGGTTTTCACAGACTATTCTTTATTAAGAACAGTTAGTAATGTAACGCGCGGTCTTAGATTAACCCTTATTAGTACTTGTTACCCTATGACTGCATTGTCACCTGGTGGTAGGTAAGTGATGATGCAGTTTAAGTTTTTAGGGGTATGGCAGCGCACCCATAGTAATCGGTTTCAACGCGGTATCGTACCGCAACGCCTAAACGCTTGGTCGCACGTCTTAATCCAAAGCCTCCCATCTAACCCGACCAATGAAAAAAATACAGAAATTATAAATTCCAAAGTGCTGGAAATCAAACCCGGGACTTCATTTTATTCAATAAGTGTTGAACACTGTGATCCCGGTCGACAAAACAATGCATGAAAATTTACTCCATAGAATTACATGTCAGAGAGATTCAAACATTGGACTTTTTCATAACTCTCGTGGCTTTAGTTTTAAAATTTATTCAAGTCGAAGATATTAAATGTACTTTTAAACCGACATTCTCATTATTTTATGTACGTTATAATAAGCGGTTATTTGCTATAGGCGGAGTTCGGGTATAAATAGATCGTAATGTACGTTTATATTTGGGACAATGCTGCCAATCGAATACTTAAATTAACATAACAGAACCGAAAGCCCTAATTAAGAAAGTGGGACCTCGGAATTTTAACTATTCAACTTGTCTTATAAGTTGTTCACAGCAATCGATCTTTTACGTCAAACATATACAATACAACTAAAACTATGTTTGTAAAATAGAAATATACTTATTTATTATGTGCCTTCGATTAAATAAAAGTGATCTAGACAAAATCCATTCAATACTTCTAACTTATATTGAAGGAAAATGAAACAGTTTTCAATATCACAGCTTATCTTTTGTTTTCACTTGCCTTTATTAAAGAAAATCCCTAAGAACTGGCAAGAACTGCCTAAAGTATGATTTATATCATGTAAACAATATCCCACTGAAAAAGACTTCGTCTTCTACTATGATTAACTTACTATACATGCTAATTGTACCGGTGATAGCCGGGCGGGTGTCGTACGAGGCGACTGAGGAATATAACGGAGAACGGCCAGTAGCGGTGCTACTACTGGTACCATTGGTACCATCAGTACCAACCCGTCTGCGTGGTGCTTATGGGCAAACCTTTCTATAGGAGTAATTTAAGTAGTGAAGTTGTTTACAGTTGATGAATGAATGAATGAATGCATATACTTTTATTGCACACGACAAAAAGTACTTACATAGAAAAAAAGGAAAAGTATAACAAAACAACGTATACAATTTGGCGGCCTTATAGCGAAGATAAAAAACAGGTACAGAAAATAGTAAGGTGGTGCATATATACATATACCCATAAAATAAATATTTCATTACTTAAATATATAGGTACATATAATATATAAAAATTATATTTACTTAAAAATAATATAATAGATTAAATATGAAACAAAATAAATAAAATAAGTTGATGATAAAATGGATTTTGTCTAAATTACATAATATTAAGTCTGAACAAAATTTTAACCCGTTTCTTATCGAGACCCCGTTCTTAGCAGATATATTTCACTGTGAAGGCATTTATTCGCTTAACAACTCAACTGTCTTTCAACTAGTGTTCACAGTTCACCGTCAAACGACTACTCGACCACGAGTGACGGTGTCAAATTATGCATTCTTCCTAGGCGTCGCCTGTCGACGAGTTCTCAACGGATTGTAAGAAGTGAAGAGAAGCACAATTAGCTTTATGCCGCTCTTCATAAAGCTCACTTTTCTGTGTTCCATTTTTGACAGTTAGTCGATGGTATTTTTTTTTGACCAAGTAACCGGCCACAATCGACCATTGCCTACTATTATTTTAAACTAAACAGAGCAACATTTCGCAGGGCATGCAAGGATACGTCCTACAAATAAACCGCCCATAAACCTGAGGCGTAGATGTTCTCATTTGCCTGTCGCACACAGCAATGCTGCTTAACGGCAGAAATAATCATGGTGATAGTTCTTCCACGGACGATGTTTTCTACAAGTACTAAATCCGAAGTTACCTTTTACAGTCAATTAAAATTCATTCGCACAGCCAGTCGCACGGCAACCTGGGCATCTTGTTCGCCGGCCAGGGCAGATACCCCGCGGTCTTGAACACCCAGTAGTCGTAGGACACTTTGCTTATCAGCAGCACTAAGATGAGCACCTCCAGTCCTATAATGTAGTAAATGTAGTCGGTCCAATCTCTCGGCGTGTGGCACACTTGCGACTCCCGCAGGTCGACCACCGCGCCCATGTTGTCTTCGCACTTCAGGCCTTTGTAGTCCGGTATGTTTTTGAAGTTTTCGAGAAGCCATGGCTGGAAGAAATGTGGAATTAATAATTTTTTTATCTGTGGGGATTATCTGGCAACAAAGAAATCTTTACCAGTTCGAAGCAATGGATGTAGCGGTGTCAATCCTCTTGCCTCCGAGGGCACGTTAAGCCTCTATTAAATAATAGGTAGGTACTTGGGTACTCATTTAGGACCGCTAACACGCATAAGAAGGTGATAGCTCAGTGGGACACTTCGACTTCACTTTCGATGGGCGAGTTCGAATCCCAGCACACACCTATTTCTTGGTTATGTGCGTTTAAAACAATTAAAATATCACTTGCTTCAACAAGAATTAAATGTGTTTAGATCGAGCTAATTCCAGCCACTGAGGCATAGTTAATCTTTTGGACTGTATTAGTAAAGATGTATGCAATGATAATATTAGTCCAAATGTATTTTAAAAGACATATATACTGTCGCCTTTTGTTGTGAAAGCATAGTCAATAAATGGTACGATCGAAACGTTTCAAAGGATTTTTTAGGAGATCAGAAATAATATTATAAATTATATATAGCATTAGGTACCTTGAGCACTTTCTCGGTGTTGCAGTCGCAATGAATGTAGTTTCCGGATATCAATAACGAGGGTCCCATGGTCTCGAAACGGTTGGACAGGACGTAAGTGTGGATCTGGAATACAAAACAAATCTCACTTGGTACTAAATTATGATGGGGCTAAGATCGTGAATGGGATATTGATTAATTTTGCTCTTATAAAAAATAATATTTTGGCTGTGACGCCATTCCACTCTAGTTCTTCTAAGGATCTCCTAATTTCTGATCTTCCTCATATCTTTTATTAATAAATTAAACTAAAAGGTAGAAAATAGTTTGGTTTCATACCAAGTGTGCTTTTTAGTTTTTTGAACGATTAATTTATTACTAACTAGCTGCTGCCCGCGACTTGTCTGCGTGTACTTCAGAATTGGGTCTAAAGCTTCGCTCGTTAACAATTTTTAATCCTACCACGGGAACTATTTGAAAGATCGGTATTGAAAGTGAATGTCGTTTTCTATAGCATAGATGACATGCATACCGAATTTCAAAGCTGTCTGCCCGCGGCTTAGCTCGTAAACAATTTTCAGTCTTCATCCATCCGTTCAGCCGTTTTTGCATGATTGAGTAAAAAACTTCCAAACTTTCACATTTATAATAGGTAGATAAAGATAGATGAAGTCTTTATTGCACAAATTAAAAGCGAAAACAAGAAATAACAAAACAATAAAAATATATATATAAGATGCGCAAAGCCGGTCTTATCGCTTTAAGCGATCTCCTCCAGACAATACTTTATGGTAGAGAATTATTAATTATAATATTATAGTAGGATTGGATAAATAAGTAATAAATAGGTACCGTCTTGAGTTTGTTGTGAGTGATGGAGAAGATCATGAAGTTGTCTATGAACTTCGTGCCTTCCAGCTCTACGATGTTGGCTATATCGTTGTGGTCCACGAGCAGCTGGCGCACGTGTTCGTAGCTCGGGTCAGACACCGGCTGCAGCGATGTTATCTGCAACGAGACACTTCACTAATCTACCACTTTTATAGCTAAAAATCGTGAAATCTAACGAGCCATAGAGATAAAGGTTCTAAATCTAAAATACTTCTTTTTTTTTACAGCTTTTGTTAGTTTTAGTAGAAGAGCTTTTTGTGACAGAGTTCGTCCGGGGAAGTGCTGTCGCCATGCTTATAAGCAGCATTTTCTCAATGTTGTGTTCCAGTATGAAGGGCATTGTTGCGGTCCGGCTTAGGTAAGCATGGGCGTATCCAGGGGGGCAGGGGAGCTGAAAATCTCGCAGACCTCTGCTTTTTCCGACAATTATTACCATTAAAAAAGGGAAACATCGATAGATACCAGGAATTCAGCAACCAGTAGTGATGAAATAATCCACATTCTTACATTATTGTATGAAACGTTGAGCTTGGCGGTGTTCGGCGGCAAATTCGTGGGCATCTCCTTCAGGTGGCGCTGCGAGCAGTCCACTGCGGCTACCAGGTTGTTGACCCCGTCCATGAGCTCGAGGCGGTCGGGCACGCATGTGCAGTTGATGTCCGCCGGGCGGATGTTACGGCAGCTGATGTTTAACTGGAGAACAGAACCAAAATTAAATTTACTTGATCTGCATTTTATTGATTGATCGACCAAGTAGAAAGCCCACCTGATGGTAAGTTGAAAACGATTGCCTATAAACAGAGCAACATGTGTTCCTCGCTTCACAGGTCATGCAAGGAACACATCCTGCAAAATATTGCCGTTTCCGAAACGTGAAATACTTTTTTATTCTCTAGATAAAGCTTTAAAGCTTGGCGAAAATTCTCGTCGAAAAACATTATCGAATCGCTGCCAAGAACTTCAATTTCAAAATCCACAATCTTTATTCGTCCTACCTCTTTCTGCACCCTCAGATGGTCGATGGGGACGATGAGCACGTCCTTGAACCAGTTGAAGCGCAGGTCGAGCGCGCAGAACGTCTTGTCGTAGTTGAGGAAAGTCACCAGCGAGCTGTTGTTCGTCTCCATGACTTTCAGGAAGTGCTTGCATGGCAGATAGTTGTTGCCTGCGGAACAAGCGTTGATGTTTTCACTTTTTAACCCACTCTCGGAGGTTCTCAATTCTGGTATTTGTTACTTAGTTGGTTGGTTTTATTATTAGACGGCCGATTGGCACAGTGGGCAGCGTGGGTTCGATTCCAACAACTGGAAAATGTTTGTGTGATGAACGTTTTTCAGTGTCTGTGTGTTTATCTGTACATTATAAGTATTTATGTATATCATTCATTAAAATATTGCTTCATGATGACCACTACCACTCTGTCAAGAGTGTAACGACAAAGAAGAAGATGGCGATATGTGTATTGTTGTTATTGTATATTTATTTATTACTCGTACTTTCCTTGTTACTATATAAAAAGGAATACGAAGTATATGATCTATACATAGTAACTTTCTATATTTTATTTGGCACCGACTTGAAAATTTTGTAGATAATATTCATTCTTGTTTTTTAGATGTAAAACAAAGACTCGTTTTTGTCAAAAAAAAAATTATTCTGTTTTATTGGAAGTCACATAGGCCTAGGAATAATAAGCTGAATATAAGCGGAGGGGGGGGGGGGGGGGGGGGTCATAACATTTGATTTGAGCTGCAAACTTAAGGGCATCAATTTCATGTGCTTGACAATTAAACATTGAAATGTTTTTAAAAAGCCCCTAACTTCTCGGACGTGATTGCGGAATGCATTATAACTTTTCCCATTTTTTTTTATTTGACGAGTTCTAGACCCCGCCACTCCCAACTTTTTGGAGATATGTGCGCTTTTAATTTAAAAAAAAAGAAACTTAAAATATCACTTGCTTTGTCGTTGAAGGAAAAACATCGTCATCGTATCTTCTGTATGCATTCTGCATTTTCGTTCCCTTGACTGGAATCTCAAAATCTCTTTTTGCAACTGGAACCCGTAGAATTTAGAATATAAAGACCCAACATTCAGGCATTATTGCATGCAGTTCATTGTGTCCAAAAACAGTGAAAACGCCCCGCGCACGTCTCACTCCACACCCGCGGAATATTGCTATCTCACATAATTGTCCCATTTTTTTGGTAAACGTTTATAGCATTAGAGGTAAAATAATTACTGTCAAACGCTAAATTGAATGACTTGACATGTTCAAGAATCACTACCAAAGTTGAGTGGTTTTTTCAATATTAGTTCTATACGATCTTAATTACGTGCTGACTGCTGAAGCATATTATTGGGCTGGTTTCTTGATGAACAATAAACTGTCTTTTAATCACTAGTGGTAAAAAAAGTGTTAAGACCTGATAGATCCACGGAGATCTTCCGGTTGCTCTGCACCAGGCTAAGCGGGAACTCGGTGAGGTTGTTCCGGGATGCGTCCAGCACGGTCAGGTTGAAGAGGTATGCGAAGGGGCGCTGGATCGGTGGTTGGAGGGTCGCACTGCTCAGGTTGTTGTTGGATATGTTCAAGCACGCGATTGATGAGTGTTTTGGAAACTGGCCTGGAAATCAAAGAGGCAAGTTAAGAATCACAGTATAGAGAAACAAGACAAATAAAATTAAGCTTAATTTGCTCTAATAGGCTGACGATAGCAGTATAACATAATGATGAGTCGGTAACTGAAATTATAACTATATACTGAGTTTCAGCCGATTGAATGTCACAACCATCAGTATCTTATATACACGTATTTATATACAATATTAAAAAAAAATTATAAATCAGTCCTATTATTGTGAAGTAATTAAAACTGCGTGTATGTTGCATATTTAAGCTAAAAATAATATAAAACTCTAGGGGGTGAAGGCACTGAAGCTGAATTACTCTTCTTCTACTGGTTTCTTAGTTTAGCTTCAGAAGCTTGTAGTAAAATAATTATTTAAGGTGTCATGTATGCCCCATCCTATGAAATAAGAAACCTTTTACTTTATTGTTTAGATTTTTTTTGAAAAAATCATTTTTATTATAATGTTAACCCAAAATCCACGAATCGTAATCTTAAATTATTTATTCATCGAAAAACTTACTAGTATAATTTTTCTTCATTTCCGTTAGACTATCCTCTGCTTGCGTAAAACAAATTAAGAACGTCAATACAAGATGGTCAAGTAATTTTTTTTACCACCTAAGGGTAAAAAAATATTAGAAACATGGCAACTTCTACAATCGTGGTAAATAGGTGTGAAACTAGGTTTCTATAGTAGAGGCAAAATGACGGCTTCTTTTTTGACGGCCGATTAGCGCAATGGGCCTCTTCATTCTGAGTCCAAGGCCGTGGGTTCGTTTCCAACAACATGTTTGTGTGATGAACATTAATGTATTTCAGTGTCTGATTGTTTATCTGTATATTATAAGTATTTATGTATAAGCGGTAGGTATTTTGGGGCTAGATGGCGATGTATTGTTGTAGTATATTTGATCAAAAACACCTGCGATATCCCGTTAAACACCCTGGACTGCAAATTTAATATATCTAGAAAAAAATAGCATCAAATACCAAATATCAAGGTACCTTTAGCAAAAGAAGAACAGGAACTGGTTTCTTGCGATTTAGAAAAGAACAACTGTAACCCAGCCCTCAGAAATATGGTCAAAAAAGATTGTTGTGGCCATCAAAACTACTGTGGAGTGGCAGCGTTTACTCTAACCTATATGATACTTCACCAACGTCTCAAGTTTCACATCGTGGTACATTCTTGGGACCTCAAGTTTGAAAAACACAAGCTTATCGAGTTATACATCGCAACCAACAAAATTCCATCTCACTAGCCCAAAACAATAAATACATTATCCACGCACGCGCCAAAATAGGAAAAGACAAGAGAAAAATGTAAAATTTTAGTAATCTGTTTCCGAACAAATTGGATTAAGAAGAGAGACAAACAAACAACAACAAACAAAACAACAAATAGAAACAGAAGAAGGACCAAAAAACTCACAAAGAACCGCGAAAGCTTACAAATCCGAGTGATGCTGATAATATCAAATGTTTATGCTGTCATGGTCATGTCAGTGTTGTGGTTACTGGGCGTATAGTAGCTGTGCAGGAGCATCTAAAAGATTGCGATGAGGCTGTCCATATCTGTCTGTTTTGTGCTGATATCGATTATTAACCATTTTGAATTCCATCTTACCCAAGGGGGTATATGCTTTATTTCTATGCTTTGTTGTTGTTTCAACTGTTTAGCGAAATCCTTAAAGGCCCTGTCTTACCCCAACTACCCCTATAATCGGGGGATATAATTTGTATGCTTGCCGTGGAGGACTAAACAATAATTATGTTTTTTGAGATTTCTTAAATTTTTAAATGAAATCGCCAATGGCCCTGTCTTAGCCCTCTTCCTGTATAATCGAGGGATACATTTTTTGTTATAATAAGTAAGCAAAATATGTTACATACCAATTATTTTGCCGATGTTTCCATCAGTGAGCGCCATGGAGGTGAGTCGCCGGAAAATGGACTGGGAAACATCCAACTCGTCGATGGTCGCGTTGAGCACGTGCAGGTTAGTCGTGTTCTGGGTCACTGGAACAATAAGAAGTGTTTGGTTGTACACAAAAAGTCGCCTATGCATCAAAAATTAACGGTCAGGTGCGAGTATTACTTCACCACTGAGGGTTCAGTACAAACTTTTAGGTACGTAAATTAATTCGAACAATAAGACGACGTGCGCGCCCGTTTGAGCTAGATTGTTCGCACGCTGGACGCCAACATTAACGCTGCTAAGGACGCAGCTTTTGTGCCTTCGCTTTCCTAGCAAAGCAATCGCATTAAAAAAAAATACGTTTAATTTGTTATAGTTATAATATTTCGCATGCGAAAAATTAATGAACTCTTAGCGAGCATTAGTTGTATAACCTGCATCTTGACGCATCCGTTCGAGGAAGTTTATTGCGACTGGACGCACGTTGGACGCAAAAAAGAACGCCGCTAAAGATACGCTAAGGTCCCGCCTTCACTTTACACAGAATTTCACAACCACATTGTATTTATTTATTACAAATTAGGATTTGCCAGTCACATTCGCTCACGTGGCCATTAGCATTATGATCCGGTCCGCCATTGACGGACACGTCAAGGAGGCTCATATTCATCTAAATTTGATTTCACACGCAGATATGCTATTTTTCGCATGTGAAAACAAAATTTTGCTATAAGTTTATTTTTAATTAACTATGGTAGCATTTTGCTCTTCGTGTGCAAGGTGCATTATGTCGTATTTGGACTGTCGCCGTGACCTTGGCCTGATGCTGCAGTCTACATCCAACCGAAACAATGCACTGACATTGACCTTATTGTGGTCCGCGTACTGACGCGGCCAGCCAGGAACTGGTTCCGGAAGCTTGTTTTTAATCGATATCACGGTTTAATTAAACATTTAAAGTAAGAATAAGGTTTAGTACACCGGCCCTCTGATTAAGTTTAGTACCTACTTAAGTTTTTACTATACTTATAGTCCATTGTAATATTATGATGCGAAACTGTGTATGTTTGTACCTATGTGTATGTTTGTTACTTATATCTCCGTAGACTTCAAGAGAGAAATAAAATGAGAGAGTAATAGAAAAATTTTATTTTCTATTACTCTCTCATTTTATTTGTATTTACAATTATTTTCTAAAATTTTTAAGTAGTTGGATACGCTAATTCGGCGGTAAAAGCTCGACTTTAAACGAATATATCGCAGATCGAAGCAATAAAACCTATTAAAAACTTTTATTCCACTACTGACTTCAATCGTATGTGTATTGTCGTAGTATATTAGTACATTATTACACCGGCAACCACGATCAAAGTCAAAGTCAAAGTCAAAGTCAAAAATATCTTTATTCAAGTAGGCCCACAGGTGGCACTTTTGATGCGTACATAAGAATTACACGGTAGTGAGATGATGGCGATAACCACATTCGTAAACTTAAAACTAAAGCTACGAGGGTTCCAAACGCGTCCCGGTCTAAGAAGAAGCCCACAACAAACTTAGCCGGGTGTTTTTTTTTTTTTTTTTTTGTTATCGCCATCTCACAATGTAATTTTAAATTATTAGAAGAGCAACCTGGTTAGAGCAATAATTTACACCCAAGCTTTTTTATCGTTTACGTAGTCCTTTATACTATAATAGGACTTTTCTATAAGCTTACGTTTAATACAAACTTTGAACTTATTAAGAGACATCTCCAAGATGTCAATTGGTAGTTTATTGTAGAATTGTATGCAATTTCCTTTAAACGAATTATGAATTTTATGTAACCTAGTATATTGCACTGTAAGTTTATTCTTACTTCTAATGTTTAAATTATTGCAGTCACATTTTTTCTTAAATTTAGAAATGTTTTTATGGACGTACATTAAATTTTCAAATATGTACTGACTATACACTGTCATTATTTTAAAATCTTTAAATTTATCTCTCAAATCAAATCTTAAGAACGAAACACAGCACGCTGTTTGGTTTCAAAACTTTTTATTTATTTAGTTTGTAATACAGTGTATTATATATATATGTGTGTGTGTATTAATTTTTTTAGGAAATGGTAGAATAGAATAGATTAGAAACACTTTTTTGGAACAAAACACAATAGGAAAATCACAAGGAAAACAGTAATAGTACTTAGTGCTAGGGTGCAAAGGCGGCCGTACGACTAAAAGTGATCTTTTAAAGGCAACCTGAGCGTGCGAAGCCGATAAAAAAGGATGTCAAAGTAATTAGTTATCATTAGAGAATACTTAAACATAATGCGATAGTGATACTTGAAAAAAAATATATTGGCGGTAGTAGGTACTTCCCCGGTCGAGCTCTGTCTCACGAAACTCTGCTACTAATAGATTACGATTTACGATACGATGTTTAGCAACGCAGTAGTCTTGTTACACGATTTGCTAGCTCGAAAACCAGGAATCGTTTTCGAGAATTAAACTCTGTGTCGTCAAAGTAAAATAGACCTAATTTCACTCATGTTAGAGTCGCAAATCCTGTACTTCTGATTGTTGTATTACATACGTTCTGACAACAGCCGGAGCTAAATAATTGTAGGAAGGTTTGACCATCATCATCATCATCATGTTAACCCATTACCGGCCCACTACAGGGCACGGGTCGCCTCCTACAATGAGAAGGGGTTAAGGCCGTAGTCCACCACCCTGGCCCAATGCGGATTGGTGGACATCACTCACTTTTGAATACATCATGGAGAGCTCTCAGTATGCAGGTTTCGTCACGATGTTTTCCTTCACCGTTGAAGCAAGTGATATTTGAATTGCTTAAAACGCACATAACTTAGTAATAGGTGTGTGCTGGGATTCGAACTCGGCTCCCCAAAAGTGAAGTCGAAGTCCTACCCACTGCACTGCACTGTCACCGAATTTGACAATGCAAATAAGATCCATTTTACTCCGAAATTCATGTATTTCTATACTCGAAAACAAAACCTTGTACTAAGTCTACGAGTGAAACCACGAGGAACAAATAGTATGATACAATGTTTTTATAATAACGTCGACGGCACACTACATAATTGAACACGGTAGGTACATATTTGCGGCACCAAATCCCACTAACAATCGCATTGTTCTTGCTCTGATTGCGAGTTATTTTTACCATCGAGGCCATATACACTGTAGTCTGTAATAATTACATTTCTACTATCCATATCTCTTGTACTATCTTAAACTAATATTTGATTTACAGGCACATAATGAATTTTATCATGCCATGTGGCGACGGCAGGTTAAAATACAGTTGTCACCACCGGTAAACGCGGCGCTAGTCAGACCCCAACGAGATGGATAGACGACATTAGTGTTGCCCAAATTCAGTCTTGGTCTTGCAGTCTTGGTCTTGTTCTTGCGTTTTTGCAAGACCAAGACCAAGAACAAGACCGCGTATTTTTAGCAAGACCAAGACCAAGACTGACCGTGCAAGACTTGAGCAAGAACAAGACATAGCCTGCAAGACTCTTGCGTCTTGCAGCTAGGACTTAGCGCTATTTCACGGAGTAGTTAGGTGTAACAGTTCGGTGTATAGGTAGGTAGGTACGCTTAGGAATTCTATGAGACGCAAAAAACTATATCAAAGAATATGAAAAACTGGACCTATGCGCATTACGACTAATACCATAAACATAGCGAATAAAAAAATATCTATTAAAATCAAACTGAGTGCATGCATAGTTATGTTTTAACCATCGGCACTTTGATAATGCGGCATCAAAGGTTTTGTACTTACTTCTCAAAGAAATTTGCCGCTTTTCGGAAGTACATGGTTATGATACACGCGCCGGCGGCTTCTTTTGAAATCTAAAACAATCGTTGCCGCCGCGCCGAAATCATAACATTTGACACTATTCATGCAAAATAATTTCGAATTTTAAGAGTACCTACAGGTGTTCCAAAGAATAAATAAGTTTCAGATTGGTGATTTTAGATTGGTGGAGGACGCATGAGACAGAGTATCCGATTTTATCGAAAATGGCCCGTGATTTTCTCTCAATACCTGCAACTTCAGTACCTGCTGAGAGGTTATTTTCTAAAGCATCATTAGTAATTAGAAAACATAGAAATAGGTTAAGTGATGAGTCAGCCAGATGGTTACTTTGTATTAATTCTTGGTCAAAAGAATTGATATAAAGTATCATAACCTAATGATAAAGCTGTTGATTTGTGTTGTATTTTATTTTTTATTCAAATAAATGATAAATCGTAAAACTCTTTTATTAAATTTCTTATAAGTTGAGGGTTCAATCTCTTTCTAGACAGATAAGTATTGTTCTTTAAAATACAGTCAAGTTATTGTAATTAATTTGTTTTTTTACATGTTTTAGCAAATGTAAGCTTATAAATCATAAATGTTTATTAAGAAACAGTTACTTCCATGGAAAACGACATATAGGTCAGTTGATTTTTCGAATTTCTTATCAAATCTTCAGTTATTTATTAATCTGCTTGATCTTTACTATGGCTATGTTAATTCAAGCTCACAATGTTCCAATTCTAATACGTTTTTCTAAGATTTAAAGTAAACTTTAATAAATAGTAATAGACTAATAGGTAATTGCAAGACTTGCAAGACTCTTGCTGCAAGACCAAGACCAAGACCAAGACTGGGAGCGCAAGACCAAGACCAAGACCAAGACCAGGTGTATTGGCGCAAGACCAAGACCAAGACTGGCTAAGTCTCGTCTTGTTCTTGCATTTGGGCAACACTAGACGACATCAAACGAGTCGGTGGGAGCCACTGGATAAAAGCGGCCCAGGACTGTAAATATTCAGGTCTATTCGAGCGTAGATCTTTTATAGAAAAGACCTATGCCCGCCAGTGGTGACATCAATCGATTGAAGTTATGTTCGGGTGTCTTGCGTGGCGATTAAGGGAATGTAACCGAGAACGATACGCGTTGATAGCGCATTGGGTAAGAGCTACACTTAACTTTCGGAGGGCCGAGTTCGAATCCAAGAAAACCAATCCAAGCACACACCGGAAGTCCTTACAAAAGATATATTGACGGCCGATTGGCGCAGTGGGCAGCGATCCTGCTTTCTGAGTCCAATGCCGTAGGTTCGATTCCCACAACTGGAAAATGATTGTGTGATGAACATGTATGTTTTTCAGTGTCTGGGTGTTTATATGTATATAATAAGTATTTATGTATGTAATTGATAAAAAATATTCATCAGTCACCTTAGTACCCATTATACAAGCTACGCTTACTTCGGGGCTAGATAGCGATGTGTGTATTGTCGTAGTATATTTATTTATTTATATATATCCAACCGTAAAAGTCTATCGGTTGAAATGATGAAGGTGTGAACAAACAAGTTTAAAAACACTGTAAATTATTATTTTGTCACCCACAACGTTCTAATCTAATGCGTGCCTACTGCGAAAAGTACGCGAGAAGACCTAGAAGACCTAGAGTAGAAAAGTAAGACCAGAGAGGGTTCAGGGCGCATGAACTCCTCTCGTAAACATTCTTAAGCTACATCATCATAGCTTCAATCGATTGATGTCCACTGGCGGGCATAGGTCTTTCCTACTAGCGCCGCGTTTACCGGTGCGGGGTCGCCATTCCAGCACCTTGGGACCCCAATGTCCTTCGGTTCTCCGAACTGTCCCCGCCCATTGCCAGTGTCCCGTTCCGTCCGGTAACTCTAGTACTTCTATAGATTCTTCTCCTTTACCGATATGATCTCGTAGCACTCCTAACAAGCTAATACTTCGTACGCTTACTGCGCCTTAATTTCACGAGAAATTATGCGCATACGCAGTCGCGGGCATTTGCTAGATGAATACAATATTAGCTAGGATCGTTTCCCGGAGTGCGACCGCGCATGTCGGGCCGCATTCCGACTTAATAGATCAGTTTCGCACGGGCCATGTTTAACTGCAATTATACAACAATGAGCTATATATATCTAGCAAGGTGAGTTCATAATGCAAGACAATGCCTATAAATAGATCTATTTCAGAATGTAATAAGCCGGTGAGTAGACAATCTCCCTGGCGCAACGGTGAACGCTGTGGTTTTAGCTGGGAGGTCCCTGGTTCAAGGGCATTTTAAGAATTTATATTATTTGATGATTATGACTTACCCCTAACGGGTAAGCCCGCTACCATCTTAAAGACTGAATCATCACTTATCAATTGAGAAAGCAGCCAAGGTCGAACTTGTTGTTTTAAAAATTTTAACGCAAATCTACTTGGGATCCCCAGCATTACTCCTAGAACTAATAAGGGGGGGCCATCTGCTTGGTCCGTTATTATTACCTAATATTAAAAAAAACTGCAAGGAAAATTCTAGAATTTTCGAAGGCTGGAACATACAAGAATCGGAGACATTCTATCCAAATGTCCAGTCCAGAAGGAGAAGGTCTTTTAGAATATAAAAGTTTTGATTTTGACTCTTGAGTGTGGTGACAGCTGATCAGAATACAGTTGTTACCACCCGTCCTCTTCCCGCGGCTGTCGTACGTGGCGACTAAGGAATATAACGGAGACAATTACCTCCATTTACTCCAATCCCCCACCCGTCTGCCAGTGTCGTGCATAAAAGGTATGCACAGGGTATGCAGATGATATAAAATGAAGAAAATCTCCAGTATGAGTTATAAAAAACTTAAGTATAAGCGTTGTAAGAGTTATAAAAAACCTACCCTTAAGTATTTTTAACACGTACTGGAGAATTTCTTAATTTTATATCAACTGCATACCCTGTGCACACCCTCTCTGCACGACACTGCCCTTTATGAGTTATACAAAAATTTTAGGGTAGGCAGTGCTTTTGTGCATGTATGAAGCGCACGCCACTGTCGTCTGCCCAGTGCGTCGTGGTGATTATATACAAAACCTCCCATTGGGAGAGGCCTTTAGTTCAACCTGCTGATGTAAGTTATTGGTGATTAATAATTAAATAATAAATAAAATTCATTTATGTCTCTTAAAAAGTTCAAAGTTTGAATTAAACGTAAGCTTATAGAAAAGTCCTATTATAGTATAAAGGACTACGTTATCGATAAAAAAGCTTGGTTGTAAATTATTGCTCTAACCAGGTTGCTCTTCTAATAATTTTGAGATGGTGATAACAGAAAAACAAAAAACACCCGGCTAAATTTGTTGTGGGCATCTTCTTAGACCAGGACGCGTTTGGAACCCTCGTAGCTTTAGTTTTAAGTTTACGAATGTGGTTATCGCCATCATCTCACAACCGTGTAATTCTTATGTACGCATCAAAAGTGCCACCTATGGGCCTACTTGAATAAAGATATTTTTGACTTTGACATTGACTTTATTTCGACCGACTCGGATCATAAATGGTTGGTAAAATACAAAGTTAACTGTTAGTAATTAGCCTAAGGAAATAGTTTATATAAAACCCTTCGAGCATGCCCGATTGGAAAGCACGTGTACCATGCAGCAATGGCACAGGTACTGACAATCAGTCCTGCCAGCAAGTACCCTCAGAAGGCCGCTGGAACTAGCCAGAACCCTGCGCACCAAGGAGGTACGCCGTTTTCGCATGATAATGACTTCGGTGAAGCAACTTACTGGTGATGGCTAAAGCCTCTTTCAGTCTGAAGCTGTCGACGTCGCAGCAGAACACGGAGTCTGGTTCTATCCTCTTGCATCTCATGTCGGCGGGACAGTCCTTGCGGGTCATGTGGAAGCAGTTTCCCAGCTTGGGCTCGATGCGAGGCGGCTCCGGCTTTGGGTTCTCCGTGGATTGGGTGTGTGGCTGCCAAGGTAGAATAGCACATGACTTCGAGTTATTTATGCAACTGTTGTATAATAGAAGTATTAAAACACGAATGTGCGTTTCTTCACACGACGCGAAACCGAGTTTTTTGGGATAGAAAAGCTGTATGAATTTCAAATGGTTATTTTTGAAATTCGTGCAGATCATCGAGCAGTAAGAATTTGGCTGTCTGTTGAGTAAACCCTTTGCGCAGATTGAAAAAAAACCAAAGAGTGTTTTCTTTCTACATTCCACTACAAATGGGCCCTTGACTGCAGTCTCACCTGTTAGCTTGTTATAATGCAGTCTAAGATGGTAGCGGGCTAACCTTTTAGGCAGTATGGTAGTCATACGCCTAATCAGTTTCTACGCGACATCTCGATTAATAATTGCAAAAAAATATAAGCCGTCTAACTGTTCAAATTGTTTGTCTAAATGTTCATTCAGAGAAATGAAAAATGAACGTTCAAATGTAAAATGTAAATAGTTGATGTTGGAAAATATCAACTGCTGAGTTTCTTGTCGGCTTCTTCTCGGTAGAATCTGCTTCCGAACCAGTGGTAGAGTCACCACTAACAGACATAATTGACGCTTAAAAAATGCTTATATTAGGCCTACTTGAAATAAATGAATTTCGAATTTTGATTTTTTTGTAATTTCATAAAAAGTCGACAAAATAATATTATAGTTACAAAAAGGCGGTATAATTCCAGCTCATAGTATCGTGTCTCTAGCTGCAAGTTGTGTTGGTTCTAATCTTTTATTCAACGTCCTCTATACGAGTTCACTGAAGCACCCTCATGTAGCCCGGAGGCCCTGACCTAGTCGCTTCGCGTAACGATGTCTTTTTATGTAATGACTTTTTAAAAATTCCATGACGTCGTTTCCATAACGCGAACGGTCGTTTTTAGGGTGCCGTACCCAAATGGTATAGCAGAACCCAATTACTAAATTCAATATCATTTTTTCAAGTAGTTAAATTAGGAGCAATTATAATGTAATTCTTTTTAAGATATTTTGAAAGTTTTTATACAACGTGTAACGGAATTACGAAATAATGTTGAAGAATGCATAAGTATATTTCATAAGGAATCACCCTTTAAAAATAATAAATCAAATGAAGCATACTTATTTTTGCATACAAATTCAAAACATTTTGGGTGTTTACTTATGACAACCCTATTGAAGATAAAATACCGACACGCATAGTACCTGAGTGCGTGTCGGTATTTCATCTCACACACACTCACGCTTCAAGATGCCTAATATAGTGACTGGAGACACATCATTTTAATTTTGCATGTGATGTTAGGGCTGTTTCTGATTTCTTTCAGTAAAAACTATGGCATTAGTTTACTCAAAAAATATTAGGTTTTTGGTTTCACAGATAATCCTCAAAGACAGTACATAATGTACCTCTAAAGCTTGTAAAGTATTATTTCGGTTTTCATTTACAAATTGTATAGTAGCAACCAAGAAGAGAGTGAAATTCTGTGGACAATATTTCGTAGACTAAAATCGTAGGCATTTTAATAAAGTTTGGGATAATGATAGCATAAGTATTGGCGGGCGAAAAATGATTCCGTGACCAAATCTGGTAAGTATCTAACTAATTATTTGATTCGGTATACTAGTTATATATCATACCTCCATACTTTTGTATTTGGAGTCGACCTCTTCCATTCTGGTTTCTGTGAGCTGTAGATGCGCCGTGAACCACGCCAGCAAACACCACAGCATCACCTGGGGACAAATTCATGTATGACTGTCTGTGCGCAACACAAAGATAGGTAGACATATAATAATCATCATAGAGTCTCCTAAAATGATCTGTTCCCTTCGTGCGGTTTGGTGGACTTCACACACTTTTGATAACATTATGGAGAACTCTTAGACATGCACTTCCTCATGAAGTTTTCCTTCACCGTTGAAGCATGTGATATTTAATTATTTGGTGTTTATCTGTATATTATAAGTATTTATGTGTATTATATTCATAAAAAAATAATTATCAGCTATCTCAGTACCCATAACACAAGCTACGCTTACTTTGGGGCTAGATGGCGATGTGTGTATTGTCGTAGTATATTTATTTATTTATTTATTTATTTAATTACTTAAAACGCACATAACTTTGACAAGAGGTGCGTGAGGGGGTTCGAACTCGGCCCCCCGAAAGTAAAGTCGAGCCACTGGGCTATCACCGTTTCAAAACCAATTGGTGAAAGGTAAATATAGCCTAGGAGTCTTCTTGATTAGGTGTTACTTACTTAGGCATTGCCTTCGGCGTTAGTGAAAACGGGCACATGTTTGTATTTTTATTTTATTTGTTACCTTAAAACTAATTTGTTGCTTTTATAGTGCAACATCTTTTTTAAACTTTTTTTAATATCTATTTCTTATTTTATATATTAACTAGCGTACCCAGCCCGCTTCGCCGTGCTAGATTTTGCTTTATTTTATTTAAACAATAAACTTACATCATTAAATTATTAATTTAAATCTCATAATATTTCTCTCCGTATTCATTCTCTTCTATTCCCTTCTCGAGCGGGTGAAGATCATTATCTACACCCATGTACACCCAACAATAGAATATCATCATAGTAAATTAAAGCTGTATTTGACAGTTCAAAAATATGAGTGCTCGGATCGTCACCAAACTTTACAGGATTACTCGCCAGGTCAATCCGGAGATTCCCTGAAAGTTTCATTGAAATCGGTCCAGCCGTTTCGAAGCCTATACGGAACATACCCACACACTTTCTCTTTTATATATATAGAAGATAGATTACGTGCTATTTGTTACGACATATTGCTTGCTTTTGCTTATGCTTTAAAAAAAACGGGCACATGGTATATATAAACATTTGCCTAGTATTAGCCATTCTGAGTCTAGGCACACACACACAGGGTGCGCCAGTGGTCGTAAACAAGCCCACCGATTAGCAAATAGATCCCTTGTTTGCTGAGTGGCCGTAAACATTCGATACTGCCGTCAACGTCGTAAAGTAAAAACTTGTTTAGCCGTCGTATTTAGTTGCTTGACCTGTCGGGCGCAGCGGTGAGCTATATGATTTATTTATAACGGCATTTTTATAAGCCCAGGTTCGATCCCTGGAACACGGGTGGGGCATTTTGATAATTTACATTTTTTTTTCTGTTCTTGTCTTTTGTTCTTTTTCAAATTAAATAAATATGCTACGACAATATACCGTAGCTTGTGTTATGGGTAGGTACTTATATAATTGATAAATAGTTTTATGAATAATATACAAAATACTTATAATACACAGATAAACACCCAGACCCTGAAAAAAAAAATTAATGTTCATCGTATTGGATAGAAGCAGGCGTTACTTTGCGGAAATCCATGATATATTATCAAAATTAAGCTTAATTTGCTATACTCCGCGAAAAGCAGGAGAATCTGTGTGGTGTAATTTATAATTTTTTCAATCCTTATACTCCACACCAAACAGATCTTCGGCAATACACCCTCTACGCACGTTTCGCTCCGAAACCGGAGCATCATCAGGAGATGTTGACTTTTGTACTAAAATTGTTAAATTATTAACTGATTTGTAGAGTATAAAAAATTGTTAAATTATTAACTGATTTGTAGAGTATAGCAAATTAAGCTTAATTTTGATAATAATGTTCATCGCCCAAACATTCTCCAGTTATGGTAATCGAACCCACAGTCTTAGACTCAGAAAGCAGGGTCTCTGCCCACTGCCCCAATCGATGTCTTGTCTTGGCTTTGGCTGTCTCTCGTTTCCATCCTTCGAAAACGATTTAGCATTCAGCCGAAACGCTGCCGATTGCGGCATCAATAAAAATGCCACATCCCTACAATGGATTTAGCGTTCCGGTACAATTTCGCGTAAAAAACGATTACGGGTACGGTTTTAAAAATTACCTTACCCTCTTACAAGTAGCCTGTTACCATCTTAGACGGCATCATGATCAGGTGAGAGTCAAGGGTTTTAACATGTAGTGGAATAAAAGAATAAAACAAAAAAGTAAAGCTTTTGTATTTTGCTTCATTTCCATTTTTCTTATGTCATTTTCGCAGATGCAATTTATCTTGTTGCCAAATTTATACAAATCTATTTAGTAGTTAAGGCATGAAAAGGTAATAGACAAACGGAGTTTCTTTCCCATTTTAAACATAAGTCTACAAACAAAAAAACACCCATACTAATATGGGTGTTTTTTAAATCAATATTGTGGTAAACAAAAATAACTTGTACAGTCTACATATATTTATATCTTGTATTAGATTGGAAGACATCTTAAGCTGGAGGTATATATTTATGATGAGAATAAAATGGTTATCTGTGGACATTGATAACGGGATTCCAATGTTTACAGAGAACAATCTGCGTTATCAGCCAAGATGTACCTACCTACCCAAAGATATCTTATATATTTAATAAGCATTCTTGACTGTCTTAACGGTAAAGGTAAACATCGTAAGGAAATCTGCATGCCTGATGAGAGTTCTTTATGTTGTTCTTAAAGGTATGTGAATAAGGTATGTAAGTCTACCTGAAGAAAGCATATAAGTTTGCTTTTTCCCGCGACTTCGTCCGCGGTTGTTTATGTTTTGAAAGCATCCCGTAGGGAAAATTTATTTGCCCGGGCTAGAAGGCAATGTTTTTCTCAAGTTTTTAACTATGCATATATTTTAACTATGATCAAACGGTACTCTTTGTTTTGCGGGATACAAAGTTTCTGCTGCTGCCAAAGCTCTATGTCAAATTTAGTCAAAATCAGTGGAAGTAAAAAGTAATTACAATAAAACTAATTAAAATAAAAGCAATGAATAAGCAATACGAATAGGAAGCATAGTTACCAAACAGACAGATAGACACACAATGGCAAAATACCATCCTGGGGACCTACTATGGTTTCACACTCTTTAAAATCCTTTTATTCAGTAATACCTGCTTTTAATCAAAGTTAAAGTCAAATTCAAATATTTCTTTATTCAATTAGATGGCCCTTTTGATGCGTACATAACATGTAAAACATGACATAGAAGTGCGTTGTTGGCGATAACTAAATTCGTCAACTTAAAACTAAAGCTACGATGGATTCAAACGCGCCCTGGTCTAAGACGAAGCCTACAAGTAACTTAGGCGGTTGTTGTTTTTTTTATCACCATCTCACATTGTTTTTAAAACTCTTTAAGAAGCAACCTGGTTAGAGGAATAATTTACACCCAAGCGTTTTTATCGTTGACGTAATTCTATAATAGGACTTTTCTATAAGCTTACGTTTAATACAAATTTTGAAGCAAAGCCTTGAAGCAAAACCAAAGAATAGTCTATTGTACTGGGTAAGCAACGTTGACTGAAGTAAGTAAATGGATGGGTCGGTTAAATAAAGAGTCAACTTTTGTTTGTCCCTAAGAATCAGTGGATTTACACAGGATTTTTGACCACTGTATGCATAAAGAAGGAAGTTGCCATAAAATGGAAAAATCCTTCGCATTTATGAGTTATACAAAAAATTTAGGGTAGGCAGAGCTTTTGTGAATATGAAGTGCACGCCACTGCTATTAGTATATACTGTTCTAAGACCTACCAACCTAGCATCGACGTCAAACGGAAACATCACAAAGTTACACCTACTTACGATCAGTGTCAAAACACTCTTGACTATAAACTGCATCCGATACACCAAAACATGTGTTAAGATTAACAGGAGTAGGGGTGGAAATTGCTTGCATTCGCCGTCTTTGTTTGGCTCTTAATATGAGGAAAGGAAGCGGGTATTGGATAATTGGCGACGGCCGGTAAACGCTATGACGCTAGCAAGTCTTAAATATCCCATCGTCCGTACTTTGAGAATTAGGTTTGCGCGGTCGCAAACAGAGAGACATGTTAAAGTATCTTTTTTGTTACGGATGGATTTTAAATGATGATTTAGAAGTAGTATTATTATTATTACAACTCTTTATTTGTACACCGCATTAAGAATTATGCAAGAAAAAAAAAGAAACATAAAAATAGAAGTAGAATACAAAAGGCAGCCTTATCGCTTGGTAGCGATCTCTGCCAGGCAACCTTAGAATAAGAAAAAAATACATAAACTAATATACACAAATACATCTAGCATATAATAAATATTAAAAACAAACTAATAAACTATATACCATACAATAAATACTTAGATAAAAGTAAATAAATACTATTAAACATCGCCTTCAGTTGGACAAATAATAACACTTAACGGCAGTAGTAATCTTTGTGAAAGAGCTCGTCCGGGGTAGTACAAGCTTTGCTGTGCTCCAGTCTGAAGGACATGTATTTCAAATTCCTACTCCTTAGGTTGATGGACACAGGGTTCAAATTCAAATTCATTTATTTCGAGTAGGCCTACTTAATAAGCACTTTTTAAACTTCAAGTATGTATGTTTGTAGTGACTCTACCACCGGTTCGGAAAACAGATTCTACCGAGAAGAGCCGGCAAGAAACTCAGTAGCTGCTCTTTTTGGTTGCACGGTCCTTGCGTGCCCTTCGAAGTTTACCTCCTGTTTACTGTTTTCTGGCGATGGTTTTTAATGAATGAATGAATACACATTTATTAAACACCACATAAACATATACATATACATTTTCCAGAAAAGTATTATAGACGCGGGGATCGATTGCCCAAATCTGCTGAGTAGGGTGCGATTGGCGGAACCAAAGCATAATTCAAGCTCGCATATTAAGAATAAGCTAACGTTCTGGCCTAGAATCACTTGATCAAATCTTGGCAGATCCGCTCATTTGTGAAGAATAGTTGTTACCTACAACAGTTTGGTTGGAAGTGCTGGCTTAGATATTTTTCGACACTCCACCCCGATTCAAAAAAGAAGTCAAAAAACATTTAAAAGTACGGCATGATGGCCAGTAATTTTCTCTTTATTATGTAAGTACCTATTATTGTATTTTTTTCCATTTTGTTTTGCTTTTGTTTAGCGTCTAAATATCACCAAATGTGGTTGTAAACAAAGAGTGTATTTTGTGTTATGCATGCTGAGTTAGCCTTTAAGTGGAGTGTACAACATTAATAAAACAATTGTTAAATGTGTCCATAAATTAAGTTAGATTATATACACGTTGGCTCCCTAATAAATAAATAAATAAATATACAATTTCTTCTAAATTTCTTGGTTTTCTACTTAATTAATAAATAAATAGTAATATATGCGACCGGGTGTATGTTTGTATGTTCTTCCTTAACGCCCTAGCTAAGCAAATGAACTTCTTTTTTGGCATACATTTTGTTGAGAGGACAAAGAGTAACATAGGCTACTTTTTATCCCTTTAAAAAAAATGGCTTTCTTAAGACATATCTCGTGAAAGCCATTTTTTTAAATGGCTGGAGGGCTGGAGGCTGGAGGAGTGTACACCATTAATTTTTTTACATTAATGGTGTACACTCCTCTCCTCTCTTAACATATTAAAAAACCGTAATAAATGCGGACAAAACGCGGGCAACAGCTTCAAATATATTAACGTACAACGTAGTAATTATACCGGGAGCCACACAGTGGCGTGCATAGAGGGTACGCACAGGGTACGGGTATGCACAGAGTATGCAGATGATATAAAATGAAGAAAACCTCCAGTACGTGCTGTAAAATACTTAAGAATAGGCATTGTAATTTGTAATAGTTATAAAAGCCTAACCTTAAGCATTTATAACTCGAAATGGAGATTTTCTTCATTTAATACAATCTGAAAACCTGTGCATACCCTCTATGCACGCCACTGGAGCCACACCCTTCAGACCGTAACATAGCAATGCAGCTTGGCGACAGCAAGGCTTGGTTCTTTCACTATCATGTCTGCATATTATAAGTATTTATGTATATCTATCTATATATATAAAAGAGAAAGTGTGTGGGTATGTTCCGTATAGGCTCCGAAACGGCTGGACCGATTTCAATGAAACTTTCAGGGAATCTCCGAATTGACCTGGCTAGTAATCCTGTAAAGTTTGGTGACGATCGGAGCAGCCCTATTTTTGAACTGTCAAACTGTGAAATACAGCTTTTATTTACTATGATGATATTCTATTGTTGGTTGTACATGGTTGTGGATAATGATCTTCACCCGCTCGAGAATAGAATAGAAGAGAATGAATACGGAGAGAAATAAATGATTTAATATATTATGAGACTTAAATTAAAAATTTAATGATGTAAGTTTATTGTTTAAATAAAATAAAGCAAAATCTTTCGCGGCGAAGCGGGCCGGGTACGCTAGTTATTCATAAAAATATGCATCAGCCATCTCAGTACCCATAACACTACGCTTACTTTGGGGCTAGATGGCGAGGTGTGTATTCAAAATTCAAAAAAAAATTTATTAAATTCAAAATTCATTTATTTCAAGTAGGCCTAATACAAGCACTTTTGAAACGTCAAGTCTGTCCGTGTGTAGTGACTCTACCACCGGTTCGGAAGGCAGATTCTACCGAGAAGAAGCCGGCAAGAAACTCAGCAGTTGCTCTTTTCCAACATCAAAAATTTACATTTTATATTTTAACATTCATTTTTCTATCTTGTGAGAGATGAAACCGGATGCTTCCAAGCAACCTTGTCATTAAGAAACTCATCAATTGTATAATAACCTCGCTGTAATAAATGTGTTTTAACACATTCTTTAAACTTATGGATTGGTAGGTCCAAAATTACCTTAGGAATCATATTATAAAAGCGTATACTCAATCCCACAAATGACTTCTGCACCTTTCGCAGACGATATGCAGATGTCACTAATTTATGACCATTTCTTGTAAGTCGACTGTTTATATCCACTTTTTGTTTATAAAGACTAATATGTTGTCTTACAAATACTATATTGTTATAAATGTATTGTGAGGCTACCGTAAGTATACCAATTTCTTTAAATTTTTCACGGAGGGATTCACGTGATTTAAGTTTATATATTGACCGTACAGCTCTTTTCTGCAATATGAATATAGTTTCAATATCAGCAGCTTTGCCCCATAATAAGATCCCGTAAGACATCACACTATGAAAGTACGCGAAGTAAACAAGTCTTGCTGTTTCTACGTCAGTAATCTGTCTAATTTTCCTGACGGCGTAGGCAGCCGAGCTTAGTTTACCTGCTAGTGTATCTATATGGGTACCCCACTGAAGCTTACAATCCAAGGTCATGCCCAGAAAAACTGTGGAATCTTCCATTTTTAGTGATTCTCCATTTATTATTATATTTTTATTAACTTTCTTTACATTTGGTAAAATAAATTCCACACACTTAGTTTTTTTTGCATTTAAAAGTAAATTATTGACAGTAAACCAGTGCGACACATGCGACATAGCACGGCTTACATCGTCAGAGTTGTCTCTACCTCTATCAGTTTTAAAAATTAGAGATGTATCATCAGCAAACAGTACAATGTCACAGGTTTCACTGACATGGTGTGGTAGATCATTTATATACACCAAAAATAGAAAGGGACCCAAGATTGAACCCTGTGGGACACCCATTGACGTAGCCGACCCCTGCGACTTAATGTCTTTTATGCAAACCCTTTGGGTTCTGTCACTGAGATAAGAGGCAACCAAATTTAGTGCAACGTTTTTGATACCATAATGGGCTAGTTTAAGAAGCAAGGTTTTATGATCGACACAATCGAATGCTTTGGATAGATCACAAAAAACACCAATGGCATTCTGCGAACGTTCCCAGGCATCGTACACATGTTTTAAAAGTTTAGCGCCTGCATCCGTGGTGCTACGACCTTTAGTAAAACCGTACTGCTCCGGATGTAGTAAGTTATTTACATTGAAGTGATTCAAAAGTTGATTTAATATAATTTTTTCAAAGACCTTACTAAGAGCTGGTAAGATTGAAATGGGTCTGTAATTGTTAATGTCGTTTTTATTGCCAGATTTAAATAGAGGTATAAGTTTACTATGTTTCATTAAGTTTGGAAAAGTACCTCTATCAACACTTTCATTAAAAAGTATGGCTAAGTAAGGGGCAATAACGTCTATAATGTTAGATATTACGATTACAGACATACCCCATAAATCACCGGTTTTTTTCTGTTTCAACAACTTAAAATTCTTTATTATATCATATGCAGATATATGTTTAAAATTAAATAAAACGTTGCACTCATTAACGTTGTTCCTCAATAAACTCTGAGCTGCAGTAGGTGAAGAATTAAGTGAATCAGTCAACAAAATAGGAACACTCTGAAAAAAGTTTTCAAAGGTACTTGCAACCTCACTGTCAGCGGTAACTTTATTATCATTAATAATTAATTCAAAGTTTACGTTGCGAGATTTAGCTTTCCCAGTTTCATTATTAACAATTTTCCAGGTTGTTTGTACTTTGTTATCCGATTTTATGATTTGATCCTTAAAGTATAGCGACTTAGCATGAAAGCAAACGTTCTTAAACGTTTTAGAGTACATTTTTACGTGTTGTAGGAAAGCTGGATATTGTCGTAGTATATTTATTTACTAAAACTATTCAATACTTTTAAACACTGAACAGATATCCAGAACACTGTATCCGCTTCATTTTGTTTGGGACTGCATAATATCTAATACATTAATGATCGAAGCCACAAACCGTCGAAATAAATAAAAAACTCAAAAAACTTGGGAGCGTTGACCTCGCAGCGCTGGCTTTGTGCATCTTGCATCAAAGCACTTTATAAATACATCATCCTTGAACATTCCTATACAATAAAATGGTATAGCAGCGTATAATACCTAAGCGACAGTATTCATTATGCTCAGCGACTTTAGTGATATTTATATACTGACTAGCTTCGTAATCCGCGACTTTGTTCGCGTGGTTTAAGGTTTCCATTCCCGCGCGCTCGTTAACAATTTTTAATCTTAACATGGAACTATTTGAGAGATCGGATAGAAAGAACATTTCCTTTTCCATAGCATGGGTGACATGCATACCAAATTTCAAAGCTACGGCTTAGCTTGTAAGTAATTTTCAAATTTCCCTCGGAGACTACTTAAGAACGATTCCTTACGTTTTACGTAGCCTATGTTCTTTTCCATGTCAAAGGTTACATGCACGCCAAATTTCTTTCCGTTCAGCCATTTTTGCATGAGTAAAAAACATCCATACTTTCACATTTACAATATTAGTAGAATACTCGCTTTTGCCATCGACTTCGACCGAGTATGTTGATGATGACACTTAAAACTAGCTGCTGCCCGCGTTTTATTACGGTTTCTTTGACAAATCTCGTGGGAGCCATTTATTTTTACGGGATAATAAAAAGCCTATGTTACTCTGCGTCCTCTCAGCAAACTATATGCCAAAAAAGAAGTTTATGTGTGGCTAAGTTAGGGCGTGAAGGAAGGACAAACAAACATACACCCTGTCGCATTTATTATTATTTATTAAAACGACATAAATATATCTAAATAAGTTCAAAGTTTAAAATAAAAATAAAAAATATGTTTTAAATAAAAAATCCTATTATAAGTAATATTAAGGATTACAGGTATGATAAATAGACTTCATAGCTAAACATTAACTCGACTGTGAGATGGTGATAACAAAACAAAACCTGGCTAAGTTTGTCTTGGGCTCTTCTTAGACAAGGGCGCGTTTTGAACCCTCCTAGCTTTAGTTTTAAGTTAACGAATGCAGTTATTACCATAACCTAACATTAGTATTAACATGTTAACGCTTCATAAGTTCCTATAATAAGAAATAGAACATTTTTGAATTTAATCTCATTTCCCGGGAGAAGCTATCGGGATAAAAAGTAGCCTATATGTTGACCCGGAATATCAGCTACCACTATACCAAATTTTGTTTGAATCCGTTCAGTAGTTTTCACGTGATGCCCGGACAGACAGACAGACTGATAAAAATTAAATAAAAATCTGTTTTGGACTCAGTATCGGAGACAAGTGCAACAATCAGTCCTATAGTTCAAATTAAATGGGTCAATTTGTATCAAGACCTGTGCAGTGTTCGTTAGTCGACTCGGAAAGGGTAAGTGAGCGTGATATGATATGGCGATTCCCGATACCACCACCATAACTGATTATACACCTATTATAATGAATTAATAAACGTTTATGTTGTGTGACATTTATATTTGGCCTCGATAGTGGCTATTGAAGCCACGTGGAGAACTCTGGAAGGCCACCATCTCTTTTTATCTCAAAAACTTAACTTGGTAATGGAACATACAACCACATCACACGGCGATGCTTTTACGACCCCTATAGGTAGAGTATGTACCAGATTTCTAGATAATATAGTATGAAATAAACTATATAATTATTGAAATAGTTTTGGTTATCCAGTAATCTGGTCGAAATCGCATATTTTAAATGTTAGTGAGAAACTTCTAGAAGCGTGACAGAAAGGAAGAAGAAGAAGAAGAAGAAGAAAAAGTCTTTATTGCACATACAAATATAAAATCAGGTTAACAAAAAAAATAAAAAATAAAAACTATACATATGCACAAAGGCGGTCTTATCGCTTGGAGCGATCTCCTCCAGACAACCTTTGGTTGAAGAAACATATGAGAGAAAACGGGATAGTGCAATAATTAAATTGTGCTAATTATAACATTACATACTAATACTACATATATATAGTAAAACATATATTTATATATTTGTATATAAATATCAATATATATATATATATATATCAATATATAAACTTAAATACATATTACTATTTAAACATACACATAAAATACATAGATATTTTGCTACATACTAGACAGGAAATAGTCTTTTAACCGTGATTTAAAGATGTTTAATGATTTGGACTGTCTTATGTCCCTTGGCAGCTCATTCCATAAATTAACCACCTTTACCGTAAAAGAATTGCCATACGCCAATGAACGACTAGCAGGAACGTGTAACAAGCTGTCGTTATTAGCTCGCAGATTTAAGTGAACATTGCTACCAAGAAAGGTGAATCGCTCTTTCAAATATGGTGGAGTTTGTGGATAATATAAAATGGAGTAAAGGAGAGAAAGAGCGTGTAAGTTTCTACGAGAACGAATTGGTAGCCACATCAATTGAGCACGATACTGAGACACATGATCAAATTTACGTATGCCGAAAATGAACCGTATACACAAGTTTTGCAGCCTCTCAAGTTTGTTTAGCATGGTCTCAGATAAATCCAAATAGCAGACATCTGCATAATCCAAAATAGGCAGTAATAATGTATTAGCTATAAGAATTTTAGTTTTAATAGGTAAAAAGTTTTTCCACCGCCCCAAACACCGAACAGCACCAAAAATTTTGCGACTCATTTGAGAAACGTGTGGTACCCAAGACATAGTATTATCTATAATGAGTCCAAGATTCCTGACCGAAGTACTAATCGGAATAGCCGTACCATCAAAGAGAACTGGCGGTAAACTATTATACAATATGGAAGAAAGGAAATAACTACTGCCTATAATAGTTACTTGAGATTTATCTGCATTTACCCGAAGACCAAAGGATCGACACCAAGCCGTTATATTATTCAAATCAGTATTGAGAGATTCAATCGCATATGCAAGATCATCAATGGTCGCCGAAACATAAATCTGCAAGTCATCAGCGTATAAATGATAGGACGAAGATATAACAGAGGAAATCGAATTTATATAGATAGAAAAAAGAAGAGGAGAGAGAACACCGCCTTGAGGCACTCCAGAAGTAAGAGAAATGAAGGAAGATAATTTATGATCCAACCGTACACACTGTTGTCGATTACGTACATATCCCTGAAACCAGTTGACAACAAGTGGTGACAAATTTATCATCCTCAAGACAGCCAAAAGCAAGTCAAAATCGACAGTGTTAAATGCGTTACTAAAATCTAAGAGAGCTATAACTGTAAGGAGTTTATTGTCAACAGCGTACCGAATATCATCACATACCTTAATTAAGGTCGTAGCTGTGCTATGCCCACGCCGAAATCCTGACTGTAATGGGCTTAAGACCTCATACCTTGTTAAGTAGAGGCTAAGTTGTTGATGAACAACACGCTCAAGAACCTTAGACAAAAAGGGAAGAATGGAGATAGGTCGATAGTTTGAAGGAGTTAAAGGGTTGAGAACTTTAGGTATTGGTATGATATAAGCTTTACACCATGCACTGGGAAACGAAGCAGAAGTAAGAGAAAAGTTAAGTATATGACATAGTATTGGCAGAATGTAATCAAGTGCAGCAATTAACATTTTCCTACTTATGCCATCACAACCAATTGCATCCGATTTAATAGCAAAAATATGACTCTTTATCTCAGCTGCGGTAGCGGTGCGAAACTGGAATTCAGGGGCCCCATGTACAGGCAAAGATCTTAGATGGTTAAGTGTACTTTGCTTAATTAACGAATCAAATGAGAATGTAGTGGCAAAATGCTTATTAAGACCATCCAAATCAGTGGCATGCGAGACGTGTTGGCGTTGACGGCCAACACCAAGAGAGGCTAGAAATTGCCATGTTTTACCGGTGTTCTTTTGGTCCACAGAGGAGTGAATATATTTGCGCTGAGCATCTCGACAAAGTCTACTACATTGATTCCGAAGTTTTTTATACTTAATAAGGTTAGCGGCGGATGGGTTTAACTTATATTTACCCTTAGCTGCATTGCGTTTGGACATAAGTGCTTTGATATCATTAGTCAGCCATGGTGCAGGAAGATGCTTAATTTTAATAGGTCGTAGTGGAGCATGTATATCGTAAAGGCCGATCAAAATAGAGTTAAAAATATTAAGTTTGTCATCTATTGAATTAGCAGCAAAGACAGTCTCCCAATCAATGTCACTAAGATCTTCCATAAATTTATCATTGTCAAAGTTTCGAAAGCTGCGTCGCATAACTATAGTTGGCTTTGCTTTAGGAGGACGAATTTTAAAAGACAAGTAGACCAAGTCATGATAGGAGAAAGCCTCTGCAGGTAGCTGTCCATGACTGTCAACAAGATTCAGCGAAGATACCATCATCAGATCCAATTGAGAAGGCATACAGTTCGGAAAGAAATGAGTTGCATGCGTGGGTAGTAACATAAGATTGGAACTGTTAATAATATTCATTAAATTTTTAGAACGGTGGTCGTTTTTTATAAGACACGTGTTAAAGTCACCCATAATAATGGTATGATCAACTGTGGATGAGTATTGTTCGAGTAAAGTTTCAAATGTTCCAAAATAATTAATATGAAGTGAAGGACAGTAAAAGACACCAAGAAGAAGTTTATTCTGACCACTCTGAACCTCAATAAATAAGTGTTCAGACGATTCAGAATACGTTGATGGAGACTTAGTTAAAATACGGAAGGGGATGTGACTCCGTAAATAAATTGCAACACCTCCGCCACCTTTACCCGTTCTGTCGTTTCTAATGAGATGGAAGCCAGGCAAACAGTAGGACGTGGAAGGGAGACAAGGTTTAAGAAACGTCTCCGACACAAGAATTGCATGAATGCTTTTTGTATCAAAAGAAGTCAGAAAATCGGAATAGTGCGAAGGAATGCTCTGTGCATTAATATGTACAGCATTAAAATTTTTAGAATATGGTGAAAATGTACTATCAAGCGCAGAGTTAAGCGGTATAACTGTACTATGGAAGCTGTCATTGGACGAAGACGAGCCTGTACAATAAACATCTTCAATATCTGAATTAGTTTCGCTGCAATTGCTATTAAATGAAGTCATTATATAATAAGTAGCAATAATTAGCAATTAAATATATATATATATATATATAAATGTAAATAAATAAATATAGTCAATAAGTTACGATAAAATTATATTCACTATTATATTTAAACTATTTATCAATGTAGCAATATTCTTCTTCGTACCAGCAAGTCCTGTAGAAAATCACTTCAAATGTACAATACATATCCAATAAATACAAGGAAAACAGTTAAACATTGTAAAAATAAAAATAATAATAAAAAAAAAGAAAAACAAGTTAGACTTGTAAAACAACTCTAAAGAAAAATTAAAAAAAAAAAAAAAAACTCCCTTAATATCATAACTCTAACTTGAACGTTGAGATTTAGGTACCTAGGCAGCTAAATAAAGGTCCAGTATGAAATCCTGTAATCTGCGCAGGCCCAAACTAATAAACAAACAAATCAAAATAATAATTATTTACAAAATTTGATAAATAACAAATAACACAATTTTAAAAGCCAAACTCAGTACACAATATACATAACTAATAATTGTATACGTATAAAAAAAAAAAAAAAAAAAAAACAAAATATTTGGGAATTTCTCAAAGAGGATATAAACATTAAAAACTGGTAATATTGACTTCACGCTTACAAAGCTTGTCTATGGTCGAAAAATGACAAGTGACATTAATGATCTAGTGACAACTACAATTGACAATTCGAAAAGTTAATAAATGTTTGTCTCTTTCAAATAAATCACTTGTGGGTATTTTAGTTATTAGCATAGGATTACGTTTATCAATAACACCAAAGTAAAAATCTAAAAATCATCATCACACAAGTCACATCACAAAGGATACGTCTATATGTACATAACTATGTAAGACGACCTAGTAAATACAACCGACACCGAGTTATTAGCCGGAGTAACTGATGTAATGTTAGAGAGATAGACATAAAGCAATAAAGAGGAATAATGACTTACCGTAGTAGTCAGTGGCGTGTGCTATATAGGGACTCCTCGGGACGGGCTCCAACAATTTCAGGATTATCGACAGAAATTGGCACCCGTTTAGCTCTGATTAGCACCGATATTATTTATATGGAACTTGGCTTTAAATTATTATAAAAATTATGTTTTGTATGGGATATTGTAACTTTTTTCGAGTGTTCGAAAGAAAGGAAATTTAACGAGGTATAAATGTATTATTTTATAGTTATATTATATAATTGAATTATATGGCAAAACAGCTACTATGATAGCCTCTAAAACATTTAATTATTAGAGTTGATTTCAATTAAACATAGATCCGTGCTCTTTTTAAAGAGTTTTTTCCAACATAAGTCTGTGACGTTAAAAAAAATTAAATCCCTATGGTATGAAGAGTTTCTTTTTAATAACATAATGGATGTCTAAGTAACAAAAGGAAAGTAAGTAATGTATTTAAGTACATAATGTAGGTACGTAATAAAGCAAGTTATTAAGTAATATAAAGGAAAGGAAGTGGTTTATTTAAATAAAGGAAGTAATTAAATAAATCTCTAAAGTAAATAATTAAGAAAATAAAGCGAGTACGCTTACATTATTTATAAGTCAGTACGTAAACAATATACGATAGTAAATAATGTGCGTAAGTTAATAAAGCGAGTAAGAAAAAGATGTAAGTAAACAAAGCAGTGAGGTAAATAATGTGTGTAGATATGAACGTAACGCTAACAAAGTCCGTAATTAAATAATGCAAATAAGTAAATAATGCACGTTGGTACATAAAGCGCGTATATCAAAAAGCGAGCATGGAAATAATGTGAACCACATTCTTTAGTAATTTAATTAGAATTAATTTACTAAAGAATGTGGATTTTAAATAGAGTATCAAATTTTTTAATGTATTTATTGCTCATTATTTTGGCTATGGCTTGGCTCCCACATCAGAGATAGCTATAATGCTGTCGCGGACTTTTTTAAAAAACTGTTTCAGAGCAACAATCCCACCGTACATTATTTCAGCGTACGCCAAGATAGTTCACAGATGGTAGATTTTTTTTCTGACTTATTCCAAAAGTGTTATATTTTTGAAAATTTAATATTATAAATGCGAAAGTGTGTATGTTTATTTGTCCTTTCTCCACGAACTAAGCGATTAAGGTGAGTTTTTAACCCAGGTCAAAGTCAAAGTAAAAAATATATTTATTCAAGTAGGCCTGTATGTGGCACTTTTGATGCGTACATAAGAATTACACGGTAGTGAGATGATGGCGATAACCACATTAAGGTAACGGTTCCCACAAGATTTGTGTAAAACTTACTAGAACGCGGGAGTCAGCTAGTATGTTCATATTTTTTTGGTCTGGTGGGAGGCTTCGAACGTGGCTAGTTACCACCCACCTACAAAAACGTGCCGCTAAGCGATTTAGTGTTCCGCTGCGATTTCGCGTAGAAACCAATTAGGGGGACTACCATACTCCTTAACAGGTTAACCCGCTACCATCTCATCGTTCAATAGTTATTGCGTGAAAGAGTAACATCAAACATAGATCCATTAATCTTCAACTTTCGCATATAATATATTAGTAGTTTGGGTCATATATTATATAATGTATGTTGATAGGTATATCAGAATCTACGCTAATGAATTAGGAAAAGTCCTGTATTACTAGTCGTAAGTAAAAAAAAAAAATATTCTTTGGATATTATTTCCACGTTTGAGCAATTGTGGCAGAAATACAGTTTAGTCCTTTCCTGTAGATCACTAGGAATTATTTTCGTTTATTGTTTTGAAGTTCAATTATGATTTATAAAATGAAAATCTTATAAGTCGGTACCTACTCGGGGTACAGTCGCTATTAGAATGTAACAAGGTCTCGAAGTTTCCACGCAGTCTGTGCGCTCGGCGAAGGCACCGGTTTCTATTGTTTTTCGCTCGACAGCCGATACTCGTGCGCCGCATGATTAAGAATGCAATAGGGCCTTTACACGCGTAAGATTGTATATAAGGATAGGGTGAAAAACATACTATGTTTTTTAACGTGTTCATTAAATAAATAAATATACTACCCCAATACACACATTGTCATCTAGCCCCAAAGTAAGCGTAGCTTGTGTTATATTATGTAAAATTATATTGCAAAATCAGCAGTGACTATTTTGCAATATAATTTTACAATTCCACAATACTTTTCTATCCTGTCCAATACAGTAATTTCTCTGGCAACCTGGACTTTAAGAAACTCACCAATTAATAAAAATAATAACATAAAGTTATTATTTTTATTTATTGGTGAGTTTCACCAATTAATAAAAATTAATAAAAATAATAACTTATTGTTATTATTTTTATTAATTGGTGAGTTTCTTGAGGATAGAAATAAATATATTACGACAATACACACATAACCATTTAGCCCCAAAATAAGTGTAGCTTGTGTTATGGGTACTACGATAGCTGAAGAATATTTTTATGAATATAAATACACATAAATACTTATAATACACAGATAAACATCCAGACATCGAAAAACATTCATGTTAATAACACAAACCTTTTTCTATATGTGGGATCGAACCCACGACCTTAGACGCAGAAAGCAGGGTCGCTGCCCACTGCGCCAACCGGCTGTCAAATTGCGTAGTAACCTCGATAATCGATTATTTTAATGCGTTTCAATACATTGTTTAAAATTAGGCCAAAAATAATTAATCTACTATTACCTTCGGTATCATGTTATATGGCATGTGTCGTCGACAATTCTCAGTCAATTTTTTTTTGAGTGTGTGTGTCGGGCTTAAACAATCAACTCATTGTTTATGCACGCAGAATAATTCTTAGTTCTTAGTAACAGATTGCACCTTGCAAGTTCTAGACCTACTATTAGCCACAGACAACGACCTCTTATAACAATAGGAGTTGATTTGGGAAGAGGTTACCTAGTGTGAGATTTTAGATTTTCTACCTACGGTGAATTATTATTGTCAGTTCATTTTATTTATTTGTTTATTAAGGCACAAATATGAAATGGTTTTAATAATAACAATAATCTCAAGAACATTCCGAAATTAAAAATATTACACATTTTGTATATAATCAACGCATCAAAAGTGCCATCTATTTGCCTATTTGAATAAAGAAATATTTGACTTTGACTTTGACTTTATTAACCCAATGAGAGGTTACCGCAGCATGGTAAAAAAAAATAACAAGTTGGACACAACTCAAATATAAACTAAGGTCCTACTAGTTTTAAAATGCACAAAAAAAGAAATGTTAATCTTTTTTTAATTCTACACATCTATGCATTCGAGGTATCGACTTAACAACGAATATCGAATCTAGTCATTGTTCATTAACGATCAGAAAAAAACATAGGTAAAGTATCTCACAATTGGCCAGGGCACAACCGAACTGCTTTTAAGCTTTTAATGTGACAAAAGTATAACTAGTATTCCATAGAACGGCCGACTGGCGCAGTGGGCAGCGACCCTGCTCTCTGAGTCCTAGGCCGTGGGTTCGATTCCCACAACTGGAAAATGTTTGTGTGATGAACAAAATACATACGCAGCGCTTGGAAGACTTGGAGTAATTTATTTTACTTTAATTTAAATTTAATTAAAAAATATAAAAATTAAAATTAATTACTTATATTCTAACTAATTTAGTGTTCTTTCCGAAGTTAGGAAAAGAATTGACAATATGCAAATTTAACTTAAAATGAAATGTTGTCGTGACGTAAATTCCTGCTTGGTTGCATTGGTGGGGCCGTGCTGCGTCTGCAATCTACCTAGGGCTGCGATATGTAATTAACATGATTGTTTTTCAGTGTCTGGGTGTTTATCTGTATATTATAAGTATTTATGTGTATTATATTCATAAAAATATTCAACAGCTACCTTAGTACCCATAAAACAAGCTACGCTTACTTTGGGGCTAGATGGCGATGTGTGTATTGTCGTAGTGTAGTATATTTATTTTTATTTATAGAGAAACGATTATAATGTTCGTCATCAACGCATTACCGGGCTACTACAGGGCCCGGGTCTCCTCTTCTCGGGAAATGAGAAGGGTTAAGACCGTAGTCTACCTTACTGGCCAAGTGCCGATGCGTAGACTTCACATTCCCTTGAGAACGTTATATGGGACTCTCAGGCATGCAGGTTTCTTCACCGTTTAAAGCAAGTGATATTTAAATTGCTTCAAATTTATAAATAAAACGCACATAACTCCGAAAAGTTAGTGGTGCGTGCCGAGGCTCGAACTTCGTCTCCAAGAAAGGAAAGCCGAAGCCTTACCCACTAGGCTATCACCGCTTCTTGACATTATAATGTTAAAAAATATTAATAAACGCATATTTTAGTTTACAACCTTACTAATATAAATTGCGAAAGTCTGTTTATGTGTGTTTTGGTTTGTCTTCCGTTAACGCCGTGACTAAGCAACCAATCAACTTTATATTTGGCATACTCACCAAACTGCCAAATACGCCACAAACACACACACACCCACATACAAACACGCAAGCAAATTACTATGCACTTTAAATAAGTAAGGTCCTTTTTATATATTGTAAGGAACTTATTAACTTATTCAATGTATCATGTCTATTATTTCTAATATCATTACAAATTATTTTTTGTTTGCATACCTACCCTCGTTTTTATGTTTATTTCTTGTTATGGATGAGCGGTATCCTCAGACACAGGGGTAGTAATACTTCCCTTAAAATAAGGCTCCAGCCATTAGTGTTTTTATTTACCTTTAATTTTATTTACCCAAAAAAACTTTTTTTTTGTAAATTTCCTTATCTTCCAGGAAAACAAGCGGTTCCCAGAGATTCGTAATAAACGCGGACAAACATCGCGGGCAACAATAATTGATGTCGTATGTCCAGGGAATAGGAGGTCCACCAACGCTGCGTTTACCATTGCACGGTCGCCATTCCAGCAGCTTGAGACCCCAACGTCAATTAATTCTGCGAGCTAAATGCCCATTTAAGTTTCACGATTTTGTTACCTACCAAACCAAATAGGAGCAGCGTGGTGGGTCTATGCTCCAAAGTTCCCTCCCCAATCAGAAAGCAGTCGTGCGGTGGACGTTAATAACTAACTCATTAATTTTATCAGTCGGGAATCCGATTTGTCTCTCAATTATTATTTAATATAATATTAAGTGTTATAAAAATTAAGCTTAATTTGCTATAATCAGCGAAAACCAGAAGAATCTGTATGGTGTAATTTATCATTTTATTTTTCGTTTCGAAACAAATCTTTATTCTTCGGTAATGTACCCTCTACGCTTTCCCTCCAAAACTCTTTGTGTTGCTCTTTGCCTGCTTTTCGCGAAGTCTTAGGAAATATTCGATTGCGCCGTGTACGGACTCCTTAAAGCATAACTATTTTACTATTTTAAAACACAGTCAACAATGTGGCAGGTACATAAAAATTGAAACCAATGGCTTCTGTGTACATGTTTATAACATTAGCTCGGAGTTCACATATAGGTATGATACCTACCTTGTCACAATAACCACCCAGTCAACTACGTTACGTAAATATTCAATCAATCTGCATAATCAGAAATGCAGCGAGGAATGCGCCTGTAGAGCCGGTTTTAATGCCAGTTTTCACTAAACCTAAACGAATGCCTAAGGATTTAGGCGATGCCTATTAAAAACGAACTTACATTACACCAACTCTTAGGTGATAACTATAGGTTAACGATGGATGCCTAGGAAACTCCTTAGATTGGACGTTATTTATTTAGCCAATTCTTTGTTCGTCGTTAGTGAAAACGGACATAGATGTATCTGCTTAGAACGTCCGAAGAGCGATGAATAGCCGTGATATCACTTGTGTGCTTTTAACCATGATCCATAGTCTCTTGCGAATCGACCAGCCTCCAACGATCGAAAAATCCCCCTTCGCACGGGATTTGTAAAAAACCATAATAAACGCAGACGAATAAAGCGGGAATCAGGTGGTTAGATTCGTTAATATAATACAAGGCTTATCGATTGAAGCGAAGAAAACGACTTTTGGAAATACCTACAGCTTAGTGCAAGGAAATTTGATGAATAAATACATTACTTATGGCCTTACAGTGTTATCAATTTCATTTTTAAATCATTAATTAAAACCAGCTTTCCTTACAAAATGCAATAAGTTGGCATCAGATTCGTGCTCTCCGTGAATTGGTTCCGTACTTTTTGCCGGTTTCTTTTGCCTATAGCAAATTTTGTTAAAAGAGCCGAAAAAAGTTTACACGGAACGTAAAGTCTCCGTCCCATAGTTACTAATGAAACGAATTATTAAATGTTCTCAATATATATATTTTTTTTTTCGACAATACACACACCGCCATCTCGCCCCAAAGTAAGCGTAGCTTGTGTTATGGGAACTAAGATGACTGATGAATAATTTTATGAATAATATACATAAATACTTAGAATATACATATAAACACCCAGACACTGAAAAACATTCATGCTCTTCAAACAAACATTCTCCAGTTGTGGGAATCTAACCCACGGCCTAGGTCTCAGAAAGCAGGGTCGCTGCTCACTGCGCCAATCGGCCGTCAAATAAAATATTGGATGGAAGCAATCATTGCTTTGCGGAAACCCATGATATGAAAGCAGGAGAATGGTGTTATTTATAATTTCTTCAATACTTATATTTCACACCAAAAAAATCTTCGCCAATCTACGCTACGCACGTTTCGCTCCGGAACTGGAGCATCAGGATATTTTGACTTTACAATGAATTATTGTCAAGTTTGTGTTACAAGGGATATAATTAACGTGTTCACCTGCTCAATCAGGGGAACATGGAATACGAGAAGTTTTCACTTGTGTGCCAGTGATCTGAGTGTTGATAAAGCTTTAGGAGAAGATAAAGTCTGAAGTATCAATAATGTGAGGTATTTGGAAACCAATAAAAAACACTATAATAAAAATTACAAAATTAAACAAAAAGACGGTATCAGGACATTGACGGTTCTACAAAGTTGTCAGTTACTTATGGTATTTTGACTGTTAGGCACGGATCCCTAATAATAACCAGTTTTGCCGGAAGAAGAATTATTAATGACCTTACGAATTACGATGTTTCCGTTATTAAAATTCTCGTTGACGACTTTTTTTGCACCGATATTCACAGCGGCTGTCATTAAGTTTCTCACTAGTAGGTCTAGGTCCCTAGGAGGAGACATTCCGGATTTCCGTTTCAGAACTGATACTAAGGGTGCTTTCAAATTAGAACTGCAACTACGAGTGGCCTTAGCGTAAGTTTTCCACGATGCAGCGTAACTCTGCGAGGACCGAACGACCAAGTTTGACAACTCCATGCAAATGGTGCAGATTTATATTTATACTCAAAAGTTGGTCAACTTAAGATAGTTAATAAAATCAAAGATAAGTTAAATCTGGATAATAATTAGATAAATTGTTAATTTTTAGTAGTTATCATTTATTATGCCTTTATGTGACCTTTACAAAAACATTTTACTCAAATCTTGGGGTGGCTGGAAGAGATCTCTTTTAGAGATAAGCTTTCTTTTATTTACCTCATATAATAAATTTTGTAATCACAATTTCTGGTACATAAATAATAAATAAATTGATATATTTATGGGACTTAACTTTACTTTACGGGACATAACTTTTTATGGGATGAACTGCCCGGCTGGAAAATTATACGATATTTCCAGATATTATTTGAGTAATTTATTAACTGACTTTGCAGATAATAAATTACTCAAACTAGTATGCCCCCATAATTTGAGACCCATTGGGCTGGTATTTTTGCACTGGGAAATGTTCCGTAAGGCTTCTTGTTCGAAAGACTTTTTGTTATAAAACTTGTACCGTTTAATTGAATGAAAAAAAAAACTGTAGGTATTGGGGGGGCGTTAAACTCAGTGAATTAATTTATGTTTACGTCACTTAACCTACAATAAGGTTTTTTTTAGTTATTGTGGTTTCAAGTAATGTAATGGTCTTGGATAGAAGTACGCGTTACTTTGCGGAATTCTATGATATACAATGCAAATTAAGCTTCATTTTGCAAAACTATGCAAATTTCGCTCCGACACCAGAGCGTGCTCAGAAGATGTTGTCTTTACAGTAAGTTAACCAGATTTCATTGTAAAGTTAACATCTTGTTGATACTACTGAATGCTCTAATGTCGGTAGGAGCGAAACGTGCGTAGAGAGTACATTGTCGAAGATCTATTTGGTGTGGAGTAAAAAGAATGAAGAAATTATAAATCACAACGTACATATTCTCCTCTTCGATTTCGCTTTATAGTATTGATAAGTATATACAATAATTCTTCTAATGCCATTGCAAAAATAGATTATGCGTGAAGATCTGAAATGTTATGTCTAGAGCTACTTATAGCTTGTTAATGTTGGATATTAAGACTATTGTATAGCCGGGGCAAATGTGTTAGCAATAGTTTTTGAAAAACTATTGCTGTTACGCTGAGCCTGTCTTCCACGTAGAGTGCGATAGGGACAGCTGTATGTAGCTCAGACTGAATTGTCTATAAAATCATTTAAATTTACAGGTTAGCCCGCTACCATCTTCGACTGCATCATTGAGACACAGGTGAGATTGCATTCAAGGGCTAACTTGTAGTGAAATAAAGAACAATTATTAATCATATTGTGTATGATGTATTTGTGTAAACTAGTTTATGTATTATTTTGTAGTTATTCGAATGTATGTATTTTAACATTTTTGTACAACCTGCAATCTGTTCTCCTTTTTTCTCTTCCTGGCAGAGATCGCTATTCATCGATAAGGCCGCCTTTTGAATTATATTTCTCTCTTCATGTTTCTTTATTTCTCTTGATGTGGTGTGCATATTAAGAGTTTATTAACACATTCAGAACGGTTGCATACGTGATAACGTTAAGTCTTGTTGAAAGACTCAACGGCGGAAATCATAATGTGTATATGGCGCAAATGCACCTCCTGCTTATCATCTCAAGCTTATTAAAGTCCTGTAGCAAGCCACGCGGCGGTCATACGAGTGGCGGATAATAGAACCGCTTGAAACTACAATGCAGCTATATATTGCCTTATTGAATAGAAGCAGTCGTTACTTTGCGGAATTCCATGATATACAAAGAACATTATCTAAATACTACCAGTGGCGTGCACTTCGTACATGCACAAATGCACTGCCTATCCTCCAGTTGAAATATAACTCGTATAGGAGGAGGACTTTTGGCATTTTTTTAGCAATCTTCCCACTGTATGCATACCCTGGTAAGAAACCCAATGCACGCAACTGAATACTACCACAAATTCAAATTCAAATTCATTTATTTCAAGTAGGCCTACTTTATAAGCACTTTTGAAACGTCAAGTATGCATGTTTGTGTGACTCTACCACCGGTTCGGAAAGCAGATTCTACCGAGAAGAGCCGGCAAGAAACTCAGTAGTTGCTCTTTTCCAACATTTACAATCATTTTGCTATCTTGCGGGAGATGAGAGCGAGGCTGGCTGCTTCCATTCTACCTTGTCATTGAGGAATTCATCAAATGTATAGTAACCTCGCTGTACTAGATGCGTTTTTACACATTTTTGAAATGTATGCATTGGTAGGTCAAGAATTTCCTTAGGAATCATGTTGTAAAAGCGTATACTCAACCCAAGAAAGGAGTTCTGCACCTTTCGCAGACGATATGCAGATATCACCAATTTATGACCGTTTCTGGTAAGTCGATTGTTAATTTCAGCTTTTGATTTATAAAGAGTAATATTTTGCCTCACAAAGACTATATTACTATAAATGTATTGCGAAGCTACTGTAAGAATACCTATTTGTTTAAATTTTTCACGAAGCGATTCGCGTGATCCAAGTTTATATATTGATCGTACGGCTCTTTTCTGTAGTATAAATATACTATCAATATCTGCAGCTTTTCCCCACAGCAAGATCCCATAGGACATAATACTGTGAAAGTATGCGAAATAAACAAGCCTAGCTGTTTCAACATCGGTAAGCTGTCTAATTTTCCTGATTGCATATGCAGCAGAGCTGAGTTTACTCGCTAGGCTTTCTATATGGGTACCCCACTGTAGCTTACAATCTAAGGTCACTCCTAGAAAAACAGTGAAGTTTTCTATTTTAAGTGTTTCTCCGTTTATTATGATGTTTTTATCATTTTTTTTTACGTTAGGCAAAACAAATTCCAAACACTTGGTTTTTTTTGCATTTAAAAGTAAGTTATTAACAGTAAACCAGTCTGACACATGTGACAAAGCACGGTTTACGTCGTCAAAATTATCTTTGTTTCTATCAGTCTTAAAAATGAGAGATGTATCATCTGCGAACAGTACAATCTCACAAGTGCCCCTGACATGGTGTGGCAGATCATTTATATACACCAGAAACAATAAGGGACCCAAAATTGAGCCTTGTGGGACACCCATTAAGGCAGATGATCCCTTAGACTTTATGTCTTTTACGCATACCCTTTGAACTCTATCACTTAGATAAGAGGCAATTAAATTGAGTGCAACGTTTTTGATGCCATAGTGGCTTAGTTTTAATAACAACGTTTCGTGTTCAACGCAATCGAATGCTTTGGACAGATCACAGAAAACACCAATGGCATTCTGCGAACGTTCCCAGGCATCGTAAATATGCTTTATGAGTCTTGCGCCTGCATCCGTTGTACTACGACCTTTAGTGAAGCCGTACTGCTCCGGATGAAGTAAGTTATTTACATTAAAATGATTTAAAAGTTGATAAAGTATAATTTTTTCAAAGACCTTACTAAGAGTTGGCAAGATTGAAATAGGCCTGTAATTGTTAAGGTCATTTTTATGACCGGATTTAAAAAGAGGTATTAATTTACTACATTTCATTAGGTTCGGAAAAATACCCATATGAACACATTCATTAAAAATTACGGCTAGATAAGGGGCAATAACGTCAATAATGTTAGAAATGACCATCACCGACATACCCCACAGATCACCGGTTTTTTTCAACTTTAATAACCTGAAATTCTTTACAATATCTATTGCAGATATATGTTTAAAATTAAATAAAACATTGCACTCTTTAACATTATCTCTCAATATACGCTGAGCTTAGAGAATCTGTTAACAAAATGGGAACATTCTGAAAGAAGTTTTCGAAAGTATTAGCAACCTCCCTGTCAGACGTCACTTTATTGTTATCAACAATAAGTTCAAAATCCACATCACGAGATTTAGTTTTTCCTGACTCGTAATTAACTATTTTCCAGGTTGTTTGTATTTTGTTATCAGATTTCATTATACTATATTTAATGTGTAGCGATTTCGCATTAGTGCAAACATTCTTAAATATTTTAGAGTATTTTTTTACGTGTTCTACGAAAGTTGGAGTATGATTAAATTGTATTTCATCATACAGCTCATACAACTTCTCCCTACTTTTATATATACCTACAGTAGCCCAGTCACTAAATTTTAATTTATTACTGACATTGATGTGCTTAAAGTTGAGTATTAGTTATACACAGTTAATGAGTATTAGTTTGGTTACAGACGGACGGATACTTAGTGACAGTTGTTACGGAACCCTAAAAGTTGAGGAATTTCTGGGAAGGGTCACGCACGCTGTCTTTCGTAAAAAGTATGTAAAAACCAAAACAAGTCTGCCTTCCAGCTTGATAAAGATAAACGCAACAAAAAGAAATTACTTTAAAAAAAGAGGATGTTTTATATGTTGCTTGCTTGTTTAGTGCCGATCGCACCATCCACCGTAATAAGCCAGCGCTACGGCCTTAACTCCTTCTCATTTTGGGAGGAGACCCGTTCTCTGTAGTCTAGAATTAGAGTTTTAGAGTTAATGAGTACCTACCCAAAGTGTAAAACGGGACCTTATTATCAAGTTTCCGTCCGTCTGTCACCAAACTGTAACATGAAACGTGATAGGAAGACACAGATGATGTAATTCTGATTCCGCTATAACAACAAAAAGGGGTGCCCATTCAACAGACATGGTTTTTTTTCCGTTTTTATAAATAATGGTACGGAACCCTCCGTATGCCAGTCCGTCTCGCACTTCGCCGGTTTCTATTTTCATTTAAAATCCGTATAATATAATATGATTATTTAACTGTGGTGTAATTGTTGGGGCGAGGCGTTAGTAGAAGAGCGAAGAGCAGCAATCAGTTCGGTCAGAAATCCGCGGCTAACTCGATTGCGCCGAGACCTCTCAATTGCGGCCGAGCGGCGAGCGTCGCTTGACATTTGACACTGCGATCTTGTTATATCGAGGTCACGGAAGCTGGACAATTGAATACGCTTCCGTCCGGCCACTTAGCCTCATTTCTGTTTTTATTCATCGACAAGTTAGCGCCTCCCTGCGCTCGCACCGTCCTTAAGGGGTCCATCCACAGGGCAAGATACTAGCGCGTGTAATTACACGTCACCATCACACATCTGACTCCAGTCATCTGGCGCCAGTCCGCCGTAATAATAAAATAATAAACTAATTTATACCATACGATACATACTTAAATATGAGTAAGAATAAATCACCTAATGTCTTATTTATTGCTCAAGATAATGGGCTTTAACAGCATGTTTGGATATGTCTAGTGGCCTTGACTTTCGTATGCTTATTGGAAGTGCATTCCACAGTTCAGTAGCTTAAACAATGCTTATAAAACTTTGTTTTATGACAAGGCGTGCTCAAAGTCAGCGTACGACAAGAACGCAAATCTAACTGCGCTCCAAGAAAACTAAATGTTTCCTTAAGGTAAGAAGGTGATATGTGTGCTTTGTGGCAGAAATAAGATTGGCGGTTCTGTCACATAAAGATCTCCTACTTAAACTTGAATGGTGTATAACCGCTTCATAACTTAATTATAAATATACCCATCTAATCTACTGACTGCTATCTCGATTCAACCAACTAAACATAAGTAGATTGCAAATGATCTCGTTTATTTAAATACCGTTAGGCAGTTAAGTTAGTTAGATTCCTACTTAGTCGTTCTCGCGTAATTAACTTATAGCTTTCCCTAGTAGGCTTTTAAATTAAAAATATACATGCCAGACTATCTATTAGTTCTGTCTGTTTATATGTATATTATAGGTATTTATGTATATTATTCATAAAAATATTCATCAGTTATCTTAGTACCCATAACACAAGCTACGCTTACTTTGGTACTAAATGGCGGTGTGTGTATTGTCGCAGTATATTTATTTATTTATTTATTTATTATTAGTGGTTCGAGTAGTGAAAGTGTATCAAATAATTAAAATAAAGGTGCTTTTAAAGTTATGAAAATTAAGCTTAATTTGCTACACTCCGCGAACAGCAGGAGAATCTGTATGTTGTAATTTATAATTTCTTCAATCCTTATACTCCACATCAAACAGATCTTTGGCAATGTACCCTCTACGCAAGTTTCGCTCCGAAACCGGAGCAACCTCAGGGGATGTTGACTTTACAATGAATAATTAACAATTCTATTATTATTATTCTATTATCTATACAATTATTCATAACGAAAAGCGCGTTGAGGGCACATTGCCGAAGGTCTGTTTGGTGTGAAGTATAAGTATTGAAGAAATTATAAATAACACCATATAGATTCCCCTGCTTTTCGCAGAGTATAGCAAATTATGCTTAATTTTCTTAAATATATCATGGAATTTCACAAAATAACGCTTGCTTCTAGCCAAGCTTTTAAAGTTGTTTTTTTTTTCTTTTCAAGAAAGCAGAAAACCCCAGTTTGATTGGAGATGATTATTTTATTCCCTCGTTTTTTTGCTCGGTATTTACATTTGATTTCCTAAACATAACCAGGAAAGCTCGGTTGTTCAGATACTTCTCTTTGAAGTAATTAAATATCACTTGCTTTAACTTGTTTTATTATTAATTTAGAATACTTTATTGCACAAACTTAGAAACAATACAAGAAACACACAAGAAAACAAAAAAAAATTAAAAACGATTAATAAAAAAAAAAGTACAATAAAATATTCAACAGTCATCTTAGTTCACAAAAATGTTTACGCTTACTTTAGAGCTAGATAGAGATGTGTGTATTGTCGTAGTATAGTTAAAATTATTAACATCCGATTAAGCATGTTTTTTATGGGAACGTGGAACAATCGAGCGAGCGAGTAGAAGTGACCTCGCTTGTTGCCATGGACCGCGCTGCTGTGAGGTGTGTTGCTTGTTGCCATGGCAACGTTTTCTATTGCCCGCCATAAATTAATAGCTCCTTTCCCCACGCCCTCGCCCTTCCTTATTAAATATTACTAGCTGCGCCCAACGGCTTCGCATTATATCCTTACTAATAATGTCAATACAAAAATGAGTCTGAATGTGTTTGTTTCTTATCGTTTTTTAATTTATTTATTCAGAACACTGGAGGTCGCCAGAACGCCGAGGTCTGAGGGCGCTCCGAATCCGTGTTTAAAAAGAAAAGTCATTTATCGTTGAGCCGGGAGCTTGGTGAGTACGCAGTGTACTTTGAGTTGCGTCACATAACTCAGCGGAAATTGCTTAAACTGAAAATAAAAAGCCCTTTAAAAGCTCTCCATTGGTTTAAACCATTTAGAGAAATGTAAAAATAATATTATAACGTTTTAGTGCATTATTGTTCATGGTTTTATTTAATGCCTAATTTATACTGCCGATTTACTACTAACTGCTGCTAATTTGACAGCCGATTGGCGCAGTGGGCAGCTTTCTGAGTCGATCTTATTTTATGTGACATTAAGTAACTTGAGAATGCGGCAATAAATTTCGGTACTGTCACCTCCAGACCTGGGCTAACTTTTTACACTTTAACTGACTTACATCGACTGTTAGTTTTAAAATACAAGATAAAAGTAAACAACTTTGTGAATAGAATGTTTGTGTTCAATCATGTTTTTTTTTACAAATACAAAACTTTAGAAGTACAGTAAATTTCTTTGCCTTATTATCCCGTTTTCCTCACTTGGGCACTAACTTAAGCACAAAATAAGAAACTGGAGACTTGTCAGGCAGCAATTGAGAGGAGCATGTTAAATATTAAGAAATCGGACAGAATATGTAACAATACCATCAGAGAACTTTCAAAAATAGAAGATGTTACAATTAGAATTAAAAAACTCAAGTGAAATGTACGGGACATATAGTAAGAGGAATCGAGAAATGGAACAAACATATTTTATTTTGGTACCCAAGAAATAGAAAAAGGAATCGAGGCAGACAGTTTCGAAGGTGGGAAGACGAATTGATAGCAGTAGCAGGGAAAACATGAACTAGGAAAGCTTTAAACAGAAAAGTGTGGAAAAGAATGGGGGAGGCCTTTGCCAACGTTGGGTAAACAAACTAAGTTTTCAGTGTCTTTAGACTCACCAGAGTCGTTAATATTAGTGTGAATTGTAAAAAAAAAAAAAAAAAAAACAAAAAAAACTGTGTCTGAATAAAGGCTTTATTATTATTATTATTATTATTTCCCCACTTGATTTTTCTATGAAGGGTTGTCTGGAGAAGATCCCTTAAGACCACCTTCGTGCATTTTTTTTATTTTTTTTATCTTTTGTATATGCTTTATCTTTACCTACCTATCTATCTAAACTGTGCAAGTTAGCGTGTGTCCATGACCGACTGCTTCGTCTCTCACAACAAATTCCCTTACTATTTTACTTCTAAGTATATTGTAAATGAAGGTAAATGATTTGCAGACGTAAAATGAAGATGAAAGCGAACAGGTGTGGACATTCGTATTAACACTTTCGCGTCACTTCAGTATCGTCACTTCATATACGTGTTAAAATGTCAGCACTTTTAACATTTTACGATCGCATTACTAATCCTAGCTATTTTTAGCCGTAAGCAGAAATTATTGCGACACTGTCATTGAGTAATCAAATATATACTAGAGCAGTCAGATCCAACGGTATCAACAAGCACGTACGGTTACGTGGGCGACCATAATATCGTATCGACTAGTAACTTGAATCATTTGCGACTACACTATAGTGAGTAAAGTATTTGGATATACAAGATGTCACATTAGGCAGATTGATTTGCTTTGAAACTACAGATGTCTCGACAAGTCTTACTAAAACTCGAGAACGGCTGGACCGATGTCGCTAATTTAGGTCTTGAACTATGCGTGGATGACCAGTGAAGTTTTAAACGGTGAGAAAAATACTAAAAACGGCTGCAATATACATAATTATTCTGTACGTGGGTTTGTCAATCAACTCCTGTCTCACAGCTGGACTGATTTCGATGAAATTTGTGTGTGTATTTCAATGGGTTCCTGGATGGTTTGAAAATATAATTGGACCCCGTAGATGGCTCTGCTTTAAGGTCAGAAGACGTCTGCCGGTTCCGCTAATTTGAAATAAAATACATACTTTCTCCGTTTCTGGTATTTAAAGAAGATAAACTTTGTCCTTAACAGGAATTAATAAGAATAAATCACACTTCTTTCTAATAAGAAAAACAACACAAATTGTGGGCATCCGCTAGTTAATAAAAACCTTCATCATAACATGCCTCAAAACGCATCTCTAACGCATCATTAGTAAACGACTAATGCCTATGAATTTTATCAGTCAGGTATGCGTTTTTGCGGAATAATGAATCTTGCTTGGAGAGGACATCTCTAGAACGTAATACATTATTACTTATTGGACATTTATATATATGTCATATGCCGTATGAGTATAAAGACAAACGTTTGTACGTTTAAAAATAAACCAACAGCCATTTTAAATGGAATCGCTGTTAACTGGAATAATATTTACTCAAGTAACGTTTTATTTAAATATAAATTATATTGTGTGTAATATTTACATAAACTACGACTGGAAAAATACCTATAGAATTGTGCTTGCCTTAACCACAGGTTTTAATTATTGTTGGGTCACAAATGTGCTTACTTAATGTGACGCGGCTTAAAATCGATGACTTTTGAAATATTGACTAGAAATATAAAAATTAAAGTCAGTGGTTTCTTTATTCAAACAATTTCTGTGTGCCCGATAAAGTATATTATATTATATTTACATTTATTATTAAATTTTCACAATACATATTTTAGTTTGGCAGTAATATAATAAGTATCACCATCACTGTAGTATAGTACCTATAGTGTTTGTGATAGGTAATTGTTTTGTGATAAATTCGTAACAGCCTCTCGTACATGCCTATTCTTGAAGTAAAGCCGGTTTAAAATTTTTTTTACACTTTTAGTACAATTTGAGAAAACTGTTTGTTTTGTAAGGTTGTTTACTTGGCCTTAAATTTAGCAGTAGGTATGTAACGTAAGAAAATCGAATATCGTGGATATGGCAAAAAAAAACATATTTATTTATTTAACTAGGTAGGTAGCTAGGTAGTTAATAGAAGTTTGATGCACTTGAATTGCACTTTAAGTAATGGGAGGACATAAATCTGAGAGCTAAATAAATTGTACCTCTCTAGTCATAAAACTGGAATAGCAACAACTAGAAATTGGGCCTACGCCAGTTCTCCGTGTCAGCAAACTCAAAGAAAAATAGAAAACTTTCTACATCCAATTTGCTTTCTAACATACCTACCTATTATTGATTTCTACACCTACAAAACTGTATTCATTTGAACATTATTGAATACGTAGATACGTCTATTCAGGTACCTAGGTACCTACTTACTTCGAAGAAGTGATACACCAGTGACGCTCATTAAGGAAAACAATACCTACCTAGGTACGAGTACCAAACAAAACAATAAGGTAATAAATATAAGGTGGTAAATGGAACGTATTTTAACTTCCAAATATAGGAAGTTTTTTAATAAAAACCACTTCAAAGTGACTTTTGTAGACTTTTTGCAATTTTAATAGGTACACGATAAGCGTTTCTTGCACCTATAATTAAACGAAAAATTTGTTAAAATATAAATAGGTAGGTACAACTGAGTACAGATTTATTACAACTGCCTATAATTGAAGTGGAAATAACAACGTAACCACATTTAAAGAAATAAAAAAGTATCTCGAAAATTAGCTAATAAATCGTACAAAATACATTGCACAAATATAACTATTTATTTAATACGAAACCAACGTCTAACGTAAATCTATTAATATTACATATAACTAAAATATTATGATCATAATATTTTTAGAAAAATATAATAAAAAGTTAATGTAAACAAAAGAACAACTTACATCAACAACGCGACCTCCCGCCGTAATCATTTTTTAATTTATGCCACTGCAGTCTGCGCCGATAACAAAAAAAAAAACCCCGATGCACAAACACTTTATACAACACACTCTTTGCTCCGATTCAAAAACTATTCACAACTTTCGAAGTCTATCTGTATCTAATAAATGTGCGCCACGAACGGCGCTCAGTTTGCAATGCACTCATTTTTCACTTTCCGACAACAAATATCTAAGTAAGGCACAAGCCACTTTGGGTTTTAAATCGTAAAAATCCTCGATCACTTTTGATTTGACGCTCGCGGCACTAAACACATGTACTGAGTCTAATTCGGATCGACTCCAACTTGGCAAAACACAAAACTGAATAGTTTACCACTGATGCGTACGCTACTACCGTATAGCTACAGTCTATATGACGGTACTCTGCAGGCGAGACAAAGACGGCGACTGAGTTGTCAGCGCGAAAGCCAAAGGTTAACTGTGGTGGGAAAAGGGATAGGTATATTTTCTGTTGTTGCGTATAAAGTGTCCGGTATTCCCGTTTGAGAATTTGTGAGGTGTAGCTGGCTGCGATAACGCCTGGTGGTGGTCAGCAATAGCAGCTGACCTCTATAGATTATCTATAATTATAAACAAGCTCGTTGGACCGTGTAGAAATTTTCATCAGAATGGAAAAATACACTTAGATGTGTAAAACCCACATCTGTTACCTACACAAACATGTGATAATAAATATTACATGTAAAACAACAATTTAGTTACTTTCAGATTTAACTACAACAGAATCAACACTTATCTAACAAAGACTCTTTCAGTTTAAAAAAAAGAATTAATGCAGTAAATACTTGATTGTTCACTCATAATCATCCAGTTTACATCACATGCCTAATAAATACATCATTAGCTAGCGATTTTTTTGTCAAGAAAAACTTAGAAAGTAGAACTACAGTGAATACAAGATTCACTCTAAATCTCTAAATCCTTAGAGCGGTTTATGAGAAACCATTTAGGCACATAAGCTGAAACTATGTATGTATATGTATTTACATAAACATATAGGTGGTACGTGAAGTGTTCCCTAAAAGTATTAAGATAACTATGTCATGACAAAATAAATTGATAAAATATTTTATTAGTGATTGTTATCATCATTCATCATTCATCGATAAATAACAATATCTATTCCGCGCTGTACATCACTATGACGTGTAGGTGCAGGTATATATATTTTTTAAGTCTATCTTTCCTATCTATCTTATTGAATTCTATTGCATGACCATTCCTTTTGCTAAGTTTTAATTCTATAGTAAGTTAACAACTTGTCAAATTCAAGCATTATTAATAATTAAATATTCTTTTAATTCTTACTCGCCCTATTTTGTGAATGATCTTTTCATTACTTTTTCAGTAAAGTATCATCATTGTCATATCAACCCATTAGCGGCCCACCGCACCCCGGCTAATATGGGCAGGAGACAATTATGTCCCCGGAGAAAGAATATAAATTTACCTTCTCCCACAGCTTTATCAACTCTCAGAGCACTGGCGCACATGTGGAAATAATATCCAAATAATAGATGTGTATCAATAAACGGGGGTAAACTTGTCCTATTCCATGTTCCCGTGATTTAGCAGGTGGGCACGTTAATTATATCTCTTGTCAGAGGATATAATCGGGGTATATAATTTTTATCTTCCGCCCAAGCTAATACAAGCAAGCTAGCACAGCTTTGCAGGGCACCCGTTATCTCCACGTAGTTCTCCACGCCGGCCCAGTGCGGATTAGTGGGCTGCATACGCCTTTGAGAACATTATGAAGAACTGTCAGGCATGCCCGTTTGCTCACGATGTTTACCTTGGCCGTTGAAGCAAGTGATATTTTAATGGCTTAAGAAGCACACAACTTAAAAAATTTAGAAGTGCGTGCTAGGATTTGAAATCCACTACACTAGGCTGTCATCTCGCTCTCAATTATGATCATGCAAATATAAATAAATCGCGGCGTAATTGCATTCTAATTATAATTTTTATTAAAGTAATTTTTTCTTATCTCTAATTGTGATGTCGACTGAGATCTGATTTACATATTTTATCTGACAGACTGACAGACTGACAGCCTTCGGGTAGACATACAAAGTAACTACTTAGATCACCCGTGACTACTTAGTTCCAGTTAATTTGTTTAACAAGATGAATAACACAAATAAATTATTCAAAACTATTACCGAACGATTCCTGTAGTCTTATATTTGAAAACTTGGGGAAACTTATAATATACTAGCTGTTGCCCGCGACTTCGTCTGCGTTTGATTTTGTTTTTAAAGTATTCAGTATCGCTAAGCCTTCAATGAGTATAGTAGTATATATATATAACATGTGACTCAACTAATTATAGACAAATAATTTGCAATAAAAAAAAATTGCGACTATAATTAAAGGTAAGCTATCCTATCTCTTAAGTTGGACCTGACTGCTCACGGTGTACCAATTTAATTTGAAATCGGTTAAGTAGTTAAGGAGTCCATCGCGGACAAACATCGTGACAGGAGATTTATATATATTAAGATAAGATATATCGATAGAGAACCCTTAACAGATTTTCATTGATTTTTTGTCGCAATCGCATCGCGCAAAACTAGAGAACGGATTTTAGTGCAAATTAGCATACTCAATAGTTGTTAAGCCGCTCTAACATTTATGTTATTTTTCAGTCCAAAATTTTAAGTTCGGGCTAGTAAACTATTCCGATTACTTCAAAATCTAAAGAAGCGCGGACGAAGTCAAAGAATGTTACACGCTAGTATTAAATATGTAAATAATGATTTGTTTTGAATGAATGAGGTGGTTAAATGATTTTTTTCAAATTCAAAATTCATTTATTTCAAGTACGCCTACTTTAGAAGCACTTTTGAAACGTCAAGTCGGTCTGTTTGTAGTGACTCTACCACCACCGGTTCGTTAGGCAGATTCCACTGAGAAGACGAGCTGGCAAGAAACTCAGCAGTAGCAACCACGATTGGTTAAATGTGTTTTAATATATGTTTAAACTTAGGTAAAGGTGGATCTAATATTACCTTCAGTATCATGTTATGAAAGCATATACACATCCCCACAAAGGATTTCTGTACTTTTCTCAGACGATATTATGCAGATATCACTAATTTATTTCCGTTTCTAGTAAGTTGATTGTCAAAGATTTTAAACTAAGATTATCGTGGTTAATAAATATTTCTTAAATATAGTTGAACGGGTACATACCACGATAACATTTTTGGATTTGTGAATATTTCGACCCAGTTGCATGGATCGTGGTCACGACGGGGCATATTATGTAGATATATATTATATTTAAGAAAAGTTGATTGTTTATATCGACTTTTTGTTTATAATTACTTATGTTTTGCTGTATAAAAATTATATTATTTGTATGTATATTTCCAATATATTATATTTCTAGCTCTCAAGATTTAGATAAAGATTTGTAACTATTTAGATAAGATCTTTGCTTCTTAAATTTATCTATATAGGTGTCTAAATAAACTCAAGACACGTCGCTGTGAAATGAATGAATGAATGAATACACTTTTATTGTACACTAAAGAAAAAAAGCAGTTACAGAGATATAAATATATAGCAAGAGAGTACAATTTGGTGGCCGTATCGCTACATAGCGATTTCTATCAGGCAAACAATGCGTAAAAGGAAAAACCATAGAAAAGAGGTAGGTGGTGCAACTTATAAGATTTAAAAATTATAAAAATTTATAAATAAAATATATATATATATTTATATTTCAACATATTACATATAAATACAAATAAGATATAAACATACATGAAATTACCCTCAATTAATGTAAACTACTAACAATCATACATAAATATGTAAATATATAACATAAATACCTATATAAAATTACACACTTAAAATGATCCTTTTTTTTACTATTAAGAATGACATATTGCAGATTCGATGTATCCGATCGTACCTACACCAGGTATTCCTGTTTCGTGGGTGCCTATTTACAATTTAACAGTTAAGCATCAGGTGTCACTCGAATATGATGAATTCGAGTGACACCATCATCAGCCTATTACAGTCCACTGCTGGACTAAATGCCTCTCCCAACTGGAGGATTTGCCCAACATGCTGGGCAGGCGGGTTGGGGATCGCAGTAGTATGTTACGACCAACTACGGCCGCAGCGTCCTCTGTGCTACTACGGTAGCACAGAGGACGCTGCGGCCCGCTCTCCGTTATATTTCCTTAGTCGCCTCGTACGACACCCGCGGGAAGAAGAGGGATGGTGACAACTGCATTCTGATCTGCCGTCGCCACAAAGTCAAAGTCAAAAATATCTTTATTCAAGTAGCCCATAGGTGGTACTTTTGATGCGTACATTACATGAGTATTTACTGTAGTGAGATGATGGTGATAACCATATTCGTAAACTTAAAACTAGCGCTATGAGGGATCCAAATTCGTCCTAGTCTAAGAAGCCCACAACAAACTTAGCCGGGTGTTTTTTTTTGTTATCACCATCTCACATTGTCATTTAAAATTATTAGAAGAGCAACCCGGTTAGAGCAATCATTCTCACCGAAGCTTTTTTATCGAGTACGTAGGTAGTCCTTTATACTATAATAGGAGTTTTCTATAAGCTTACTTTTAATACAAACTTTGAACTTTTTAAGAGACATCTCCGAGATTTCAATGTGGAGTTTATTGTGGAATTGTATGCAATTTCCTTTAAACGAATTATGAATTTTATGTAACCTAGTATATTGCACTGTAAGTTCATTCTTACTTCTAATGTTTAAATTATTGCAGTCAGAAACAAACGGCAAATTACTAGAATTACAGACTATCAAATAATTCCTACAATACAAGCTAATTATTGATCAAGTTGCATTTTCTAGTAACTTTTTACTAAACACAGGAAAAGTTTTTCTGTTGAAGCATAGCTTAAGGGCCAGGAAACAATTTTTGCTTTTGCCTGTTCTACGGAGCAATGTTTAATGTCACAAATACTGGTAACTTTAGTATAAATAAAGGAGTCTACAAATGGTCTGAAACGTTTAGCAAAGCTTAATTTGATTCTGGGCAACGAGAAACGAGACGAGGCAAGAGACGGACAAACGGAAACGAATATGCCCCGTGATTAGGACCACGGGTATTTTTTACCCGTAGTCCTTCCGAGATATACCTACATCAATATCATCAAAAGCCTATAACAGTCCACTGGTGGACTAAAGGCCTTTCCCAACAGCAGGAATTGGGTTGGTGATCACAGTAAATGTTAGTACTAGCGGACGCTGTTGTCCGTTCTTCGTTATATTTCCTTAGTCGCCTCATACGAATACCAAGTCTTAGCGTAATGACATATATAACATAAGTAGCTTATAGCCTTCCTCGATAAATGGGCTATCCAACACCGAAAGAAAATTTCAAATCGGACCAGTCGTTCCTGAGATCATCGCGTTTAAGTAAACACACAAACAAACTCTGCAGCTTTATATATTAGTATAAGTTTATGATGCTCCTAATTAATATCTACAATTTTTTAATTTTTTTTAGTATTTATTATAAATTTAATATGCATATAAAAATTTTCCGAACCGGCAGGATTTGAACCTGCGACTCTCTGGCAATCGTGGCCTGAGCGCTTTTTCCAATTAAGCTACGGTTCTCCTTCTATTGATGCCGAAAATTAGTATATGCCTTTTACATCAGTCTTATAGCGACTGTAGCGTCATCTAGTAGGAAAAGCTGCAGTTTCAATCTACTATTTTCAAAGGTCCATATTACCGTACCGTAGCTTAATTGGAAAAAGCGCTCAGGCCGCGATTTTTATATGCATATTAATTTTATAAAATTTATAATACCTACAAGTTTTGGAATATTGACATCTAGTGACATATATAGCTTTTAGTGACATCGCTCGCCTGGGGTGCGTTGTGTGTGAGCCCATGAGGCTTAACACCCACGCCTCAGGTTGACGAACACATTGCACCACGTTGCAGGACGTGTTTCTGGCATGCCCTGCGAAGTGTGTGTGCCCTGCCCTCTGTTAATGGACGATGGTTTTTCTCTTTACTTCAGAACAGTATATTCGCGCGAGGATTCAGTGACGACGAAGATAATGGGGCTGGCTGAAAAGTTCTGCGCTTTTTAGTATGCAGCTATATTGAGCCAGCTCCTTTGTTACACATTTTTATTTTTTTTATACTTTAACAAATTTATGACACAAATGAACACACATTTTACAGAAATGTGTGACAATAAACACGATTTTTCTTTCTTTCTATATATTTTATTCTCAAGGATACAAAATACTTTTAGAATCAAATATATAATATGTAGAATTGAATCTTTGCTCATTATAATTTTTAGGCGCTGGTGGATTTTGATCAATCTATTTTTAAAATAATTGATCTAGGAAAGCTTATATTATAGTTGAAGGTAGGAGATTAAATATACACAATAGAATATAAAAAAATATTTAAAGCTTAGATGATGTTATAACTTTGGAATCTGGAGTTTACATTATTCTCTCTTGATTTCTGTCGTTCGTCCGCTTATCAACACAATCAAGTCCTTTCAGGTCATTTTTTTTAGCAGCTGTACTATGTAATTAAACAGTATATTATCTAGTAATTTCAGTGGATATAAAAGTACTGTTAGGCTGTGCTTGCATAAGGGAGACTAAGAACTATTTACATGTTTATTCGCTTTTGCCGGTGCAATATGTGTAATAGTACCATCTACGGTTTTTAAACAAACAGTACTATTACGCATAAAAATAATGTCGTGTTTATTATATAAATTTATGTATAAACGATAACATTGACGATTTGGAAATGTTTTTTTTTTCAAAATTCAAGTTGAACGAAGTTTTTTTTGATTTAGTACATACTTCCGAACATCTTAGGTCAGTTTTTCTAAATTAGCCATCATGTTTATTTAGGTGAATACGTATCTAGGGCCCGGGAACCTGGCAGCAATAATAATGAGAATGCATTCATAATCGGCAATCAAATTGAATTGCAATTGTAATAACTCTTGAAATTGAAAAGTAAAGACACATACACACGCAAACTAATTACTAGCGTGTTCCGATTTCACGCAAGCTCTGCTAGAGCGCAGTTAAGTTTATCAACATTGATAAACCTTTGTACCTACGTGCACTTACCTCCATAGCATCGATGCAGGCTGCCATTTGCCCTTATTTGCCTAAGTGCTACTGAACTGTGCGAATTGAGGAATAACGCATAATAACTGCCGCATTGGTGACGACCGACAGATCAAGATACAGTTGCCACCCCTCCTCTTACCGCGGGTGTCGTACGAGGCGATTAAGGGAATATACCGTAGAACTTCGATTTACCTTAACCTAACTTGATCTACCTTCACATGAGTTTAAAAAATATATTAAAACACATTTAACTAAAATAACGATAAGGCTGCTTGGAAGCAAGCCACTCCGCTCTCATCTCTCACAAAACATTAAAATTCTAAAGATTGTTAAACAATAAAATTATGTTGGAAAGGAGCAATCTGCTTTGTTTCTTGCCGGCTCTTCTCAGTGGAATCTGCCTTCCGAAGCGGTGGTAGAGTCACTACAAATTGACTGATTAGACGTTTCAATAAACTAGGCCTACTTGAAATACATGAATTTTGAATTGGTACTACTACTGTGCTACTGCTACAATGGCATGGCATGCTATACTACTTCCGAGTCTTAGGCTGTGGGTTCGATTGCCACAATCGGAAAATGTATGTGTGATGAACATGAATGGTTTTCAGTGTCTGGGTGTTTATCTGTATATTATAATTATTTATGTATATTACTATAAAATATTCATCATTCATCCTAGTAGCCATAACACAAACTACGCTTACTTTGGGCGATGTGTATATTGTCTTAGTTTATTTATTTATTTGTTCATGACCATTTTTCTAAAGAATGCGTCAAGAGTATAGCTTTTGCCACATAAATCGTTCGGGGTAGTAGCTATTTACACATGCTTATTTCTGTAGACCGTAGTCCACCATTCTAGCCCAGCGCGAATTGGTGGGCTTCACACGCTTTTGAGAACATTATGGAAAATTCTCAAGCACACAGGTTTTCTCACGGTGTTTTTCTTTACCATAAAAGCCAGTGATATTTTAATTGCTTTATATACTCTACGTAGTTACTTAGATACTTTTTTGCTGTTCTTCCTTTAATGCTTAGTTGAACGAGTGGCGTTCAGATTATTATCATGAGAATATTTAGAATTTCTATAGTCTATAAACATTTACCTTAAACTACCGCAAAGGTAGCTGTGTCGGTCGCATTAACACTTCATTATATTTGCCTCTGATCGAGCTGCTGATTTGTTGGGAAAATGGGAATTTTGTAAATGCCTAATTATGATATAGAGTATATTTAAGCAATCTACCTAATATCTATACGGTATAATTTAATTTACAACGATCAAAATCAGATATTATTTAGAAACGTGAATGCGATTGTGAAGCGTGATCTATATAACGTCAATTCTCCAATTCGGGTTTCGAAAATGGAAGACAGGCGGCCATTTACGAGTATGTATCGGATAGAACAAATGAGAGACACAATATAGTTGCGAGCTTGGAGCTAGGTGAGATACTGATCTTCCAAACTTTAACGCGGAAATCATTATCATCATCATATCAACCCATTTCCGAGAACTCTCAGGTATGTACACTCGTACATACCTGAGGAGGTTTCCATACTATGTTTTCCTTCACCGTTGAAGCAAGTGATATTTTAATTGCTTAAAACATTTACTAGAAAATTAGAAGTGCATGCCGGGATTAGAACTCGTTCCCCCGAACGTCAAGTCGAGGTCCTACCAACTGTTATGAAACTGTCACAGTCATGGTTCAAAAACTTCCTACTGTCAAATCTTGTGACTAAATTGACAAATTTGGTTTGATAAAAATATCTGCATGGTAGCTATATTATTTCCGCCAACGAAGGCGAGAGACGAGTAAGTCGCTGTAAAGGGATTTTAGAACTCCATATAAAAAACCTATGATCTGCACCTGATCTGATCTGCACCTGTGGATGTGTTGGCGGTATCCCAAAGATGCCCAAACGATAAGTTTATTTACCTCCCCTTTTATCAGCCTTTAGCACACACACTGTTCAACATACTGTGTAGCCACTGTGGTGGACATGCCTGTATATATAGAGATCCAGAAAGTGTACGGAATAATAGATTCCGCGTCCTCACCGCAGCATTAGAACTAAAGTAATAGTAGAAAAGTCCTTTACAATTGTTTCTGAAAAACACTTGTGCAAACACCATTCGGTTTTCAAGCAGTGTAACTTGCACGCGCGTGCCTTGCGCGTGTCGTACCGGCCGCGTAGAAGAAAAAGAAAAAATAAGTTTTTTTTTAATTTCCATGTGGTTTGGGCAAAGGGTGCGTGCGTTTTGTGACGAGGACGACCCGAGCGGATGAGCAAACTGTATATTCAGCTAGTTTGTTCGCCCCGGCTCGAGTCGTTGTTGGCACAGAGTATCAGCAATCATCACATATCGGCGTTGCTAAAGCGGTTGAGGACACGTGACAGAATGCGATTGGTTCCGTCAAACGGTCGTAAACGTAAGGTAAAAAAACGAGTGAACAATATTTTATAACCTCCTTTATAAATATTGTTTATTTGAATCTAATACGTTCCATCGTTTTGATTGTATTTTCAAAAACCAGAATTTAGGTGGTAGGCGCTGCAAAGGTTTGTTATCATCGGGGTTTCGATTATTTCCATGTTTTATAAATTATAAAACATGGAAATAATCGTTTTTTATATAGTGGCACGTTAACTGCGATATCATATAGCGGAAAGTTACGATGGAGTCTAAAATAAGTATACAAACACCGACATATACAGATTAAGACCTGACACCAAATAACCCACAATTTCTGTCCCGACCCGGAAACCGAACGTAAAGAACTGGATTGAGATCCAAAGATATATATCCCGAAACACGATTGCTTGTTTTCAGTAACAAAAATGATAACTAAATTAATTTAAAATATCTTTATTTAAAGTATAATATTAAAGTATAGGCATAAATAATTATATTCAACGTATCTCGTCATAAAGTACACAAACGAAGGGGCATTTATACAGACTCGTTATAGTTAAAAACTTTTGCAGTAATTTTGGGTCGTTTCTTTTCAAATTAAGTATAGTGTTTTTGCTCGGCTATAACCCAATTTTTTTATTCATCATCTTCAACGTCCAGCGGTTCTCTACGAGTCTTATGTCCACTTAATCAGGGATCTACCATATCTTCATTTACCTCTTCGGGATCACCATTCTAGCATCTAGAGACACCAGAATCCATTAGTTCTTTGAGCTATGTGCTTCTTCAGCTTCGCGATTCGTTGAATGAGCTCTTCTGCGAATCTCTTCGTTTCTGATTTGATCACGTAGAGATCTTCCGAGAATTGCTCTCTTCATTGCCCTCTGAATGACTTAGGAGATTTTTATAAGGCCCACGGTTAGCGACTACGTTTTTGCCTAGAACCTAGACCTAGAACACGGAACCTGTTTTTAGTTTGGTGTGGTTTTGGAGCCATAAGTTATCACTCATGCTAACACACACTGTTCTAAGATATAGCTCGGTGGGCAGGAACTGAGGAATTATTGACGAAAAGCTTTCACGAAATTTCCCATATGATGTCATACCGGGGTTTCGAACCTCCTCGTGCCGGTTTCCTCAGAGCTTTACTACCTTCATCGTTGTGAGTTCTGACCGCTACAACTTTAATCTAGGTTTTTAATCCAAGCGTACTACAAGCGTTATCGGTTCGTTACTTCGAAAACGCTGCCTAGAAACAATGCAGTCATAAACTGCTGTTATAACTAGGGCGTCACATTTATTCCTACAAACCGAAATGGTGTTTATTACCATGGCCCAGGGGTCACTGTGGTCTGAAGTTACAACTCTTTTAATAATAGGAGTTTTCTTTAGAATTCATAACGTGAATGCGTTAATGAGTACAACAAGTTATCGTGTCCAATAAAGGCTTTATGAAAAGGTTACCAGTGTAAATACTATAGGTAATTACGTATTGCTTCTGGTCCAAAATCAACTTTGGTATCGCAAGATGCTGGAATAGCGTCATCGCACCGGTAAACGCAGCGTTGGTTGAGCCCCAAAGAGGTGGACGAAAGACATCGAAGGAGTAGCAGGGAGCCGCTAGACTTAAGGGTTTGAAACTCCCTACAAATTATGTCCAGCCCGTCCATTTTTTGATATGATGATGATTGTTTCTGGTAAGGCATGATAGCCTGCAGTGGCGTACACTTCATACACAAAAGCACTGCCTACCCTGAAATTTCCATATAACTGGCAACGGAGGAGGATTTTACAAACTTAGTTCAAAATTAGTTCAGCCGTTTCGTTGCTACGATGCCCCGGGCACACACATAGACACGTACAGTGATACACACATCCACACGTTCACACATTCACATATCGGTGGAATTAAATTCTACTAGACTAGCCTAACTACCAACTTGACAGCTCGGAAATACTCCCTACAAAATTGCACATTTCAAGAACTCCCGTAACTACTTGGTTTTCGTTTTAACAGCACTTCATCCCGAATATCGCGTTTATCAGAGAAAACGAGGCCTCGAATTCTTACGTCGTTTACGCACATGGGTGGGTCTCCACGATCTAGGGCTATCCATTCATTATGGTCTAGGGCGCCTGTAGACAGATGACATTTTATATGGTCTTCACCGGTTATCAACTGTCACGAAAGTTGCTGAGTACAGGTATAGCCACAGTCAAAACAAGAAAAAAGCATAGCCACAAAGCCACCATCACGGTGTATTGATTGTTCCCTATCTTACCGCGCCATTTACCTAACCGCTAAGTAGTTAACTCTTATCTGCCGCAGTTAAAATATCATAATTTAAATGCTATTTTGTTCGTGCGATAGATATATACTTAATACCGAATGCCTCATTTCAAAATATTAGAATGCTACGAGTAGCTGCACTTATGTGTTGAACAGTCTGGAAGAACTAACTGTGTTCCTGTGTGAAGGTTTAAATAAATATACTACGACAATACACACATCGCCACCTAGCCCCAAAGTAAGCGTAGCTATGCAAGTCACTGAGCTGATGTATATTTTTTTATTAATATAATACACATAAATACTTATAACATACAGATAAACAACAAGACACTGAAAAACATTCATGTTTATCACACAAACATTTTTTTCCAGTTGTGAGAATCGAATCCACGGCCTTGGACGCAGAAAGCAGGGTCGCTGCCCACTGCGCCAACCGGCTGTCTGTGTGGTTGCCGTTGTAATAACAGGCACTTATATTATGAGGCGAATGAAGTGAGTAAAATAAATAAATAATAATAATAATGACTGAATGAATACACATTTATTGTACACCACATAAAAATACAGGAAAAATTATTTAAAAAAAAACTAGTTTACACGATGTATACAATTTGGCGGTCTTATCGCTACGTAGCGATCTCTTCCAGGCAACCGATGATGGCGTAAAACACTGCTCAAGACGAGAGGTAGGTGGTGCATATAAATATATTTATAAATATATACATAAATACTATATATATGTAGTATATATATATAAATATATATATATATATATTTATATATATGGATAATAAACTTCTACACAATATTATATATACATACTAATAATTAAGATATATCTATACAATAAATATCAATAATAATTTATTTGCCAGAATGTTTGTACAAAATGAATATTACAACTTTTCATAAATAAACCATAACATTCAACTTAATTATTAGTGTGCAAATCACATAATATTACTTAGGACTTCGACATCACTTTTGAGTGGCCGAGTTCAAATCTAAGTTACGTGAGTTTTAACGTTCATGCGTTATACATATCGTGGTTACTACATGATTTATAGTCTTCCAAAAGGCGTATGTATGATGAGGTACAGGCATCTATAGGTATATGTTTAAAAAGGTAGGAGCAATATTATACGGTCTACGTTCCAAGTAAGCTGATTTATTCGCAGGCAATCGTTTATTTCTCTACTTGAAATCTTTTATAGTTCTGATAAGAGCGCGGACAATTTTACGCCATGGAAATAAGCTTTTTGTAATGAACGCACCTATATGGCACGACTATGTTGCAATGTTAGATAAGAAATTTTCAAAGATTTACAGTTTTATAGCTTCCTTTTATTGATTTTATACGGCCGTGTACGAAGTGCCGAAGCGGTGATATCCAATGTTAGGACTTCAGATTTTTTCGGGGTGCCGCGGCCGAGTTCAAATCCCAACACTATTACAAATTTTTGGACTGACTTAGGAATCGAAACCTAACCCAGTAGACGGATATAATAGACATTTAGACCAACACGGGCGTTTCAACGTCATTACCGGCCTTCGCATCTCCTCCCACTGCCCACAATGAGACGGTTTTAGGCTCACTACGCTGGCCCAGTGCGGATTGGTGGACTCACAGAAAATTATGGCGCACCTTACAGAAAATTATGGAGAACTCTCAGGCATGCTGATTTCCTGACGATGTTTTCATTCACCGTTAAAGCGAGTGACAATTTAATTGCATAAAATTAAAAATTCATTTATTTCATGTAGGCCTAGTTTATAAGCAGTTTTGAAACGTCAAGTCAGTCTGTTTGTAGTGACTCTACCACCGGTACGGTAAGCAGATTCTACCGAGAAGAGTCTGCAAGAAACTCAGCATATTGCTCTTTTTCAACATCATTTTACAGTTTACAATCTTTAGAATTTTACTATCTTGTGAGACACGAGATTGGAGTGGCCGGCTTCCAAGCAGCCTTGTCATTAAAAAAATCATCAAATGTATAGTAACCTCGCTGTAATAAATGTCTTTTAACATATTCTTTAAATGTTTGCATGGGTAGGTCCAAAATTACCTTAAGAATCATATTATAAAAGCGTATACTCAATCCCACAAATGACTTCTATACCCCTTTCGCCGACGATATGCAGATGACACTAATTATTTCTTGTAAGTGGACTGTTTATATACACTAATATGGTAAGGTTGGGAAACTCTGCAAAAGTTATTGCGGAAGATACTACCCCCCAACGTAGGTATATAACGAGAAAAGGGACCGCAGGTGAATCATTAAATATATCATACGACATGATAACGAATCAACTGGTAAGATGGTCCTATTATTTTCACGTGGCTTCACGAAGTACGAGAAAGTTCGCTGCGAGGTAAGACCGGTAGAATACCTAGTAATAGGTTTAATCAAATGCCATGGAAGTAAACGAGGTCCCTTATCGAAGCTTTCGGGTTTTATTGAATCGGTTACGGCTGTGTAACTCGCCATGTTAAACAACGCTCGTAAAAATCTTGTTAGTGTATTTCACTTTGCTTAGAGAAATTACATGGAGTTTTACTACTTTTATGTTAGTAGGTAGGGTATGTTATATAGTAGGTAGGTACATTGTATACTTAACATGTAATGTATGCATCAAAAGTGGGAGTTTATTTTTTTGGCGTGGTGGAAAAGCTTTATTGATACCTCCGACCCTTGGGCAGGACGGAGGTTATGTGGGATTCCCCCCTCTAAAGGGGGTATACCCAAACAAAAAACCACCACGGCATGTCCCTCTTGTTGGCTTTGTTAGACGCCAGGCCACCCATAGCCCTTACTTGAATAGAGATATTTTCGACTTTGACTTATAAAAATATATCTAAAAAATTCATCGTGTCATAGCGTTCGGGGACACACACCTCCGAAACTGCTTGACCGATTCTGCTGCATTTTTTTTTGCATAATCGGTCGTAATCTATTCAACCCCTAAGTGACAAGTTTTTTTTTTTGATAAAATTTCTTATATTTTTTTTATGATTTAGCATCCCATCAAACCCAAAAGAACCGTAGACTAAATCGTGGGCAAAAGCTAGTAATATATATTAGGAGGTATTATTTGATGATATTCCAAAACAAATTTCCATGAAAGTAAACTTCTAACTTGAAATTCAAATTATTAAAACTAATGATTTGTTACTATCGTAACATTTAACTATGCAACGTGTCACCGAATTATGAAATACTGTTGAAGGGTGCAATATATTTCATAAGGAATCGCCATGTAAAAATATGAAATAAAAAAGCATATTAATTTTTCCATAAAAAACTAGTTCAAACCATTCTAAGTTTTTACTTATGACAATCCTACTGAAGGTAAAGGACTCAAACATCCATCACTTAGGGAAAGCAATATTATGAGACGTGTCAATTTAGTTTAGAGACTTGTTTTAATCGGCACTAATCGAAACATATGTCTGCAGTTAAACGTAGGGTTACTAAATGCGAATACTAGGCCGTTGTTATTTTGTACCTCACTTGAAAGTCCGCTTCTGCTACTGGAATCTTTCCTGAAAGGTTTCCTTGGCCACCTCGTTCATGAAATGAATGCACTTTTATAGAACACTTTAGAGAAATAGAAATATAATTTGCTATTTATCGCTTTATAGAGATGTTCTAAGCGTAAAAAGGAACGGCTACCAAATTAATTCTGTTTATCGCTGCCAATAGGAACAAAAAAAAATTGAGAAAAATATGAATTAACCTTCTTACCAGAGCTATAACAGTGTGATCTCTATATTATCTCTTTGTCCAGCGTTGGCAAATAAACATTAATTAAATAAATAAAACATCACAGTGAAACTAATGTATTTATTTAATAGACAATAAAATGTACTAACATTCTGTTTAGTTCATAGGACATATTTTATTTAACATTTAATAGCTTTTTTATCTTCGACCCTTTCGTTTAATTTAAAATTATGTATTCAATATTTAGATTGCTCATACGCTCACAACACATTTGAAAATGGGAACGAAATTTTTTAAAGTAAAAAGGAAATTGCATACTCATAATTATTTTTTTTTACTTTAATTTTGACCAATATTCAATTCTTCTAGCTTCTGCTTATTCGATTAAACACAAAACCTAATCCTACCGATTGTTAATTTGAATTCATTAAAAGTTAATTTTTGAACGCACCATGTTATTTTAAATCATTAGATATATATCGCACACACACATCGCCATCTAGCCCCAAAGTAAGCGTAGCTTGTGTTATGGGTACTAGGATGACTAATGAATATTTTTTATGAATAATATACATAAATACTTAGAATATACATATAAACACCCAGACACCGAAAAACATTCATGCTCATCACACAAACATTTACCAGTAGTGGGAATCGAACCCTCGGCCTTGGAATCAGAAAGCAGGGTCGCTGCCCACTGCTCCAGTCGGCCGTCTAATATTGATTTTCGAAAGCATCTATATAATTAAATATCTTAGGTGAACTCTTCCCAATTAATTTATTTCCTCTTGATTTGTAAATTAATTATTTGGTAGCACAAATCTAAACATGTACTTATAATTAAAACAAATTGACTTTAATAAACATAGGACAGTTTTTCAAAAGTGTCTATACTATGTTTTTAAGACGTACGCGAACCGCACTGTTGATATGGGTGCGCATATGTTACCCGCCTTAATATATGGAGGAGTCCATTACACCTGCTATCGCACCTACCTCAACTTACTGCTGCGATTTTAAAAAAGTAGCGGTATCGTAGCTAACCTATTGATTTTAGGTAATTAACATAAGCAACACAGTCGCTTTGGTAGAAAAAAAAAAATAAAACAAACAAAAATAAATTAGAATAGAAGAGTTTATTACAATAATAAAAATCATACTATACTTTATTATACTTAACAGTAATAATTCAATTGCGCACAAGTCTCTGAATAAAACAAAATTGACATTTCTATTCTCTTTCACAATATTCACTGTAGACAAGGATAGCGCTATTTTTTGAACTGTCAATTTAGTTGGACTTTTGTGTGCAGTCGAATTGGTAGCATTTTATTGTGTTTCCTATTTTATTTATTGCATTTAACATATTATAGTATCACTTATTAAAAATAACCATATCCAAAATTCAAAATTAAATATAAAATTATGATTCAATAAAATCTTAAGTAAAAATAAACTTTTTTTTAAATGAACTGAGAATGCTAGTGCACACTTGTGGGCTTTCATCATCTTATTATTTTATTTATATTAATAATTTTATTTAATAAGGTTGCACGCGACTTGGAAATATTGCAAAAAATTAAAGTCGAATTCTTGTTCTATGAAAAGCAAAACAATCAATCTGGAAAAACAGTATAAGTGACCATTTGATAAATTGTATCTGCGCACCCAAACGCACGAAGTTCGAGAAGACATAAAGTTCATATCGGACAGTACCAAACATATGAACGGACGTTGCAGTTTACTATAATAAAAGATAGCAGCTCTGTTTTATGAATGCTTTCGGCGAATTGAGATTCAAGAGTACTAAGAAAATAGAGCGACCTGTTCGCGAGCGAGTGGCTATAGAATGATTTTTATTAATTATAGCACACGCGTAGCGTCTTAGTAGTTGGCCGAGGTTAACTAACCCAAAATAGAAGAGGAAAGCCCACGAGCGTGGATATGCATGTGGATACACTATTAATGTGATTAAAATTTGATGTTTGTTAGGAAAAAATCTTCGATCAATAAATAATATTCTAGATATGCTGTCAGTGGTCAAAAACGAAACAGAAGAGTTCAATTACAACTTGGGAACTTATTTTCATTAGTTAAAAAAAGAAAAATAAGACTTCACTGATGATTTACTGAACTTATTTAAGTTAGAAAAACGGCAGTGAGTTCGCGCTTCGAAAAAAGCAATCTGAAAAACTTATTTTAAGTAAGGACATATTATGAAAATTAAGCTTAATTTGCTATACTCCGCGAAAAGCAAGATAATCTGTATGGTGTAATTTATAATTTCTTCAATCCACACCAAACTGATCTTCGGCAATGCACCCTCCAGGCACGTTTCGCTCCGAAACCAGAACTTAATATATCATGGATTTCCGCAAAGTAACGCCTGCTTCTATCCAATAGTAAGAACATAAGTTACATTCAAAACATTTGAAACACTCAACATATATTTTACCCGGCTAAGTTTGCTGAGGGCTTTTTCTTAGACCTGGACGCGTTTTGAATCCTCATGGCTTTAGTTTTAGGTTTACGAATGTAGTTATCGCCATACAAAATATGAACATATTTTGTACGTTATCAACGCATCAAAAGTGCCATATTGAATGCCTATTTGAATAAAGAAATAAATTTGACTTTGACTCATTAGACAGTAAAAACAAAATATTTTTGTAATTATATATTTTTTTTACTTTAAACAAAATAATTGTTTTCAAAAAATATCGAATACGTTTAAACGAATGGTTTTTCTTGATATGATACTATTATCCTGTAAGTGCAATGAGAGAAAAATACAGTCATTTTTAGTTTCGAAAAGTCCTTGACTTTCCTTGATATATCGGGAGTCACAGAAATCACCTCAACGCTTCGCTTATGAGGCGTGCGAGAAAACGAGAACTGTTTCTGCTAGATTTTAGTATTCGACTGCATATCTAGTGCATTATTGATCGGAGGCATATATTCTGTTAAATTAACAATAACACAATAAATCTCTAAACTTAACTGTAAACTGTAAAATTTGTGTAATATATTCCACAGTTTAGGTCAGTTCAGAGTTTTCTTGTACAATCGATTCACAAATACAGTGTACTATTACAATTTATTACAGATCTATTAATTTATTCGTAGTATTTACAGTAGGTGTGTTAGCAAAAATATGCGAGATTTCCGTTCAATTCCACAGACGGCGCGAATTTATTTCGTACCATATTATTATTATATATTATACTCAAATATTGAGATACTTATATTCTACGCACAGTACGTAATTTCTATGAGCAATATATATATGGGCTATTCAAGAGCGATAGAACTAAAAGTTAAGAGCTCATACACGAACGGCACGATGTCAAAGAGGTAATTTTTGGCGGCAGTCATTTGTATTTGTATCGGCATGCTGCTCCCGATGCGTTTAAGGCTACAGTTACCTCCGCCGTTAGCTTTTACTGCTAGTGTATATGGCCCTAATACGCAAAAGTATGTACTATATGGCTGCCCGCACACAGTGATATGATAATATATTTTAACAATTTTAATTTGTTACAATGCAATATTATTGACAATATGCAGAATATCCCCCTATGTATGTGCCCCTCGCATTACCACTTCAGTTTCGCGACTCGTTGAGCTATGTCGGTAATTCTAGTTCTTCTACATATCTCCTCAATCCTGATTTGATCACGTAGAGATTTTCCGCACTCTGATACGACTATCCAAGAACCGAACATTAGAATTGCTACATATATCTATACTATTATTACTTTTAGAGACACTTGTATGTGTCATAGGGACACCCAGTCCATTGTGTTAAAAATAGGGGTCAATGCTCTTTTGTTCGTAAGAAAGCCTCGGTAAGGTATGTCACACTTCAAATGTTTTTGATAAAATAATTACATCCTAAATAATTTGACGCGAGTTCTACTAATAAGTAATAAGTAATCTTTACTACGATTACCATCAAACAGCATATTTTAACATAGCCGACTTCACTTTGGCAATTATTTATTGTAAATCAAGCAATTCTAATAGAATATTTTTGATCATTTAAGCAAACCTCAACCTGGTCTACTGAGCAATTAAAATTAAGTTGACGGCGGTTAAACCATAATGGGACAAGTAGCTCAATAACTAGCAAATAGTGCCAATTATGAAACGGTGATAGTGGATTGGTTAGGAGCTCGACTTTCGGGACGCCGAGTTCGAAACCCAGATATTTTAATTACGGTGCAGGAAAACATCATGATGAAACCTGCATGCCTGAGACTTCTCGATGTTTTTAAAGGTGTGTGGAGTCCACCAATCCGCACAGGGCCAGCGTGGTGGACTACGGCCATAACCCCTTCTCATTGTAGGAGGAGACCTGCGCCCTGTAGTAAGCCGGTAATGCGTTGATATGATGATGATGACTAAACTACAATGGCCGGTCTAATAGTAATGCTGTCCTTTTTACAATGTTCCCTGTGGACAAGGATAGCAAGATTTTTGAACGTGTGAATTTAGTTTACCGCACAGTGACACGAATCGGCATCATTGTGCGGTCAGTCTAAACTTGCCTATTTTAAACTAATAAGTTTACTAACACGCATGCCAAGGCCAATACACACATTCAGTGAACAATTTTCATTGGTTGATTGGATAAACACAAAAAACAACCAAAGATTTGATTGGAATAGTCAATTTAGTTCTAAATAGTGTACCCCACCTATTCGTTTTTCTTTTTCTAATCCTAATCTATCGATAAGGCTGCCTTTGTATCCCGCTTCATTCTTCAAGTGTTTGTTCTTTTTTTTTCGTCCTTCCGAGTGGTGTAAAAAAAAAAAAATAAGTGTCCGTTATTTCATTCAGCAGTTACAAAAATATCTGTTTCTATCGAAACCCTTGCATATAACTTTGTACCTTTTAGCTTTGTATGCCTTAATCTTTCTTAGCTATAATTTGGCTGTCATATATTAAATCCTTTTTCTCTAAACACTACTTCCTATTTCTCGTAATAACGAATGGAATAAAAAGTCGAGTAACGCCTTAATAATTTAAATATATATACAACGTGTAAATGAAAACCGGAATATTACTTCACACGCTTTAGAGGTAAATTATTTACTGTCTCTGAAACTTATCTGTGAAACCGAAGCGCTAATAGTTTTTGAGTAAACCACTGCCCCATTGGCAGTGGTTTACTCAAAAACTGTTTTTACTGAAAGTTCAGATACAGCCGTAACAACACAAGCAAAATTAAAATCAAGTGACTCCTGACACTTTATTTTCGCTTTGCGTAGTGTAGGTACTGTTGATTGACTGATTGTGTTCTGCCATTATAATGTACAGAACCCAACATTAAAAGGAAAAAGTTGCCCGCTTAAGTCTCACGAGTCAGGCCTCAGTCCGGACGTTCAACACCGTAAAATCGCAATGTCATGGCACGCTCAGGACAACTGCATGTTCGGGCGCCCGTCAAACGGCCATTCGGGAACGATTACAGAAAAATTGTATGCAAGCAATTTTTCTAACCTTCACTACCTTGATCGCATCATAAATACTTCGTCATATTTTACTATCGCCTACAGAAATTTATTTATGGTTGAAATAATAATCAAATATTTACATACATCATTCTTATTCTATATTCAAATCATAGTGATATTTGCGACCGACTCAATATTAGATGAACTATTTTTACACTCGACTTAAATACTAAGTAATTGTCTACTTATTCAAAAATATACTCTATTTACTTGACGATAGGACAACAATTAGAATGGCACGGCGCAGAGCTGTGCCATCGGCGCAATTTATTACTACGATAACATTGTTTAAATTCCATATTGGACTTTATTTAAATACGTAATATCGCAGTTTAGCGATAATACAGTTCAGGCGGAACGTCCATAAACCTCATATGCGCCATATTCGTTTACAAAAACACGTCCAAGGATATTACGCATGTTTTAAATAGTCAGAATTACCCTTTAACCCACAACTGAGGGTTAAGCTTGTGCTGTCGGATATTTATGCTAGTGCCACTTTACACCCAAGAATTGCTGAAGCGTTGTTAATTTTTCATACGTTTAATTCCGAATTTGGATCTTGCGGTCATTTTACTATAGTAAACTTGAATTTATTTGAAAATTGCAGCAGTAGAAAGTGTTTGCCCCCATACAGCAAAACAGGTAGGTATCTTTTTAAAGAGCTTGACACCGGCCTACTTTCATATTTATCATGTAGGATTCATTTTTAAGAGTAAAAATGTAAGAAATTCTTCACCAATAATATATATAGAATTGAACTGAGATAAGTGCAAGACATGACAATGCAATGACAAGAAAGGAAATTGTAAACTGAAAAATTGGTTTAGCAAGCTTTATTTTGCTACACAGAGATTACAAATTGAAAATAAGAAGTAGTCAAGAGTTTTATTAATGTCTTAAAATTTTGAAATTATTTTTATATGACAAGAGAAAATAAAGCAAAAATTAGTAAGCTAAGAAAATGGGCTACGCTTGAATATACTTTTCATCAATTGGTGTAGGTTTGAAATTTTACTTAAGTATAATAAAACCATGATAAATTACAAAAGTTCATCTATCTACCATATTTTTTTTATAAATGTATAGAATATTCAAAACATGGTCGCTCGACACACAAATACTAAGCAAGATGTTAGGTACCAGCCCTAAAAGACTCACCTAGCGCAAGTACGTTGATTTCTGAACTGTATGATCGCTAAGTTGTGGTCATACTATAATAATTATTACGATATAACATTTTTTATTTACATAATTTTATTCTTTTCTTCTTTACTCGAAATTTCTTATTTTAAGGGCGTATGCAAACTTACCTAAAATGAACAGAAATCATTTTTTTTTACCTTGCACAATTATAATACTTTTTTCAGGGACGTCAATACAAAGCGGTGATTTTAAAACAGTATTTTTTTGTGATCGTAGTAAGTTACGTGTTCCAAAATACTAAATGTACCAATAAATGAGTTTATACAAATAGAATGCAAGCAATTGTCTGGCCTTCATATATCTAGATATACCATAAATGTAGGTATAATTAGTCATTTTTACTAAGTAAATTACTTTATAATTGAAATCCTTTGATATTATATTATAGTAACACAGATGTATTGATTTGATCTGTGAAGTCATTTAACTAAAGTACTTTCAATATTGAGGAATAAATTGTACATTTTTACAGGTTTTGTATAAAAAATAAAATAAAATAAATCTTTATTGAAAAATCAACGCTAAATATGTACTAACTAACTTATTACCGTATTCCAATACGTTAGGTCGGATGGGTCTGATTTTATTATCAACTATGTATTATCAGTTTGCCCCATATCATCTTACAAAAATAACGAATCTATCATTCATATGATATAGGAATTAGTCCATAGTTCTGTACTTCCTAAATTATCTTTGTCAAATAACAAAACCACATATATCATTTGTGAGGACAACATATCACTTAAACCTTAACCTAAACTTACAAAGTGACGATTAACACGCGTTATGTTAAATTTAAAAATATATGACTCATATGAAGTTGTCCCGTTCCAGTACTCTTTACTTAATATTATCACCAATACCATACTAAATTTAAAAAAAAATCCAAAACCCAAAATAAGAAATTAAATCATAATAATATAATATTAGTATTACCAATTTACCCCAATTACTCTAGTAAAATTAAAATGGTAATACTATTCAAGGGCATTTGTCGTTGAATTGTCAGATTTCATACCTATTTTAGGATAGTATGACCTATATAAAAGAATGAGATTATTTATTATCGATGATTGCATTTCGATTTATAAGCGTTGTAAGAATTTAGTGATATAATTTGGGTATTATGATATATAATCTACGGGGATAGTAAGTCTAATTAGATATTATTATATGATGACATTGATTGAACACCATTAGGTATTAACTCAACATCCAAAACAAAGCCGCACACAAGTCAGTGGTGGTATTTTAAACTTAATTTATTGGCATGCGATGCTCATGTCATATCACACTTTAAATTTTCCTTATTCAAAATGAGCCTTCGCATGCTAAGTTCATATAATAATAATACGAGTATATTGTGACGATGCGACATCATTGTTTTAGGTATTGTGAAGAAGTAGTGTAGTGACAAGTAGCTTATAACATACATACGATACCATTTATCAATGTCTCATACACCGCTTATTAATATATAGGCCGCGTTCTGACCACCAGTGATCACCAGTAATCACTCCAGTCTAATTAACCCCAATGTTTAGCCCCAATATTACCACCTGTCCTGATTTTAATGGTGTCAACTTATTACTGAGTAAGACTTGCTGTAACCACTAATGTTCAATTATCACTTTGCACCCGCAATATAACCATTTGTCCCCAATATTACTGGATGGCCCCAGTATTAACGATTATACCCGGGTCTACAGCAGCGGCGGCGAGGGCGGCGGTGTCAGCTGCGGGGACAGCGGCGGCGGGGACAGGGCTGGCGGGGCGGAGGGTGCGCATCACCTCGAGGGACACGAGCTGGTAACAGACTTCCCGCTGAGGCATGAGAACCCGCTAATCGCTGATTGGAGGCTTGACATGGAGCCGCTGCAACGAAAGAATGAACGTTTTTTCTTTTATAAAGTCAAAGTCTAATATTTATTCAAATAGGCACATATATGGCGCTTTTGATGTGTACGTGACATGTAAAATATGACATAGAAGTGAGTTGATGGCGATAACTAAGTTCGTCAACTTAAAACTAAAGCCACGAGGGTTCCAATCGCACCCTGGTCTATAGCAATAATCGACCACCTGATGGTAATTTTTTGTTTAAATTAATCGTGAATGATTTTAGCTATGTTTGATGAATATCGGTCAAAGATGGCCGCCGCCACAAAATGGCGATCTACATATTTTTTCACAATTCCCTGAGTGTAGGTTTGATACCCATACGAATGGGCTGGATTAGTAGAATACCAGATACTATTTTTGATGTAAAACATCTATAGGCGAGGGTAAACTTGATTGTTGGATTCCATCCTATAGCGTGATGATGATATAATGGAATATGTACTATATTATATATATTTTATTAAATTTTAATTTGTTTTTAATAAAAAAGTTGTTATTTTATGAAACAAATTTGTAATGCTTTATCTTTTCAGTACGCTATATTTATCGCTATCTGTTCTTTTATGCATATAATTTATATTAAACAGTTTCAATGTTTCACATCTACCAGGCGTCCCGTGACGGCTCCCACATTTTTTTATTTTGTATCGGTGTTTTTTTTTAAATTTTAAATTTATGTGATAACTAGTGACCCGCCCAGGTCAGGTGCAATGTATGTAAGTTTGGTAATTTGAATTGGTTTTTCGGGAGTTTGAATGTCGCGACCGCGACCCGCCCTGTCACCGCTTTTTAAATCTCTGATATTAATTTTAATGTAACGTGAACAGTACTAATGCATTTAATTGGATGAGGACAACGTCTCACTTCACACCCGCAGAAAGTTACCAGCTCATAAACTTTTCCCATTTTATCGGGAAATGGGAAAAAGTTTGTGAGTTTGTTTTCAACTGCTAAATGGTATTAAGTGACTAACCGCCTGTTCGCGAACAAACGTCTAATATTGAAGCATCAAAAACCACACAAGGAGTGGTTTTTGATGCTTCAATATTAGACGTGTACACGGTTTATTATGAAAAATGAAGCTTAACTTGCTATACTCTGCGAAAAGAAGAATAATCGGTATGTTGTTTTCCGTCTGTATATTTATAATCTGTATAATACTTCAATCAAGCGTGTACTAGTTTACGGTTTCTGTGTGTTCTGAATTCTGTGACTATGTAGTGATTACCGGTAGTGGTGGCTGGCGAGCGTCTCGTGGAAGTACATAAGCTGTGCGGCGCGGGACCCGTCCGCGGCCTCGCAGCGCCACTGCAACACGTAGCTGCCGCTCTCCGACATCACGTGCGAGCCCTGCGACGTGGGTTTGACACATTCAAAGTAATTGTATTCCAAATGTAGCAACTCGCACCTGGTGGGCCCGTGCTACAATGCGAATTCAGACTCCTAATTTTGGATCTGACGATGACGATATTAAACACTTGTAATAGGCAACAACAATACAATGCACGTACGTACTATATTATGAAAATTAAGCTTTATTGTCTATAGTCCGCGAACAGCAAGAGAATCTGTATTGTGTAATTTATAATTTCTTCAATCCCTATACTCCACACTAAACAGCAATGTACCCTCTACGCACGTTTCGCTCCGAAACCGGACCATCTTCAGGAAATTTTGACTTTACAATGAATAATTGTTAAGTGACAAGCACGTACGCACTTTGGACTGCTGCTTGCACTCGTTGATCTTCGTGCAGCTAGCCGCCTATTACAGCCCAACTCGACCCGAGTTTGTTTGCGCGCCGATACTCTCAATGAGTATACAAAGAAGTTGACTTTGTATACTCATTGAGAGTTACGCTTTACTCATTGAAACATTTTTTTAAATATTTTTTTATAGGAATATTTGACGAACCAGGCAGGCAGTTGGCCCACCAGATGGTATGTGGAAAAACATCGCCTATATTATACACAGCAACAATTCGCAGAGCATGCACCATAAACTTGAGGCGTTGGTACCACGCCCTTCAGACCGGAAAACAGCAAGGCGGAAGAAATAAGCAAGGCAAGTAGTACTGTCACCTGTATGCTCTCGCCGTCGTGGCACACCAGCGTGGGCTCGACGCGATGGTAGTGCTCGCCCTCTCGCCAGCCGCAGCCATCCAGCACGGAGCGTGTCTCTTCTGCACTTACCCCGCCCACGCAATCCGCTGTACGAGGAAGCATAGTTATATCAGTGGCGTCAAGAGTAGGCATGAAGCAGAACGATGTTATAAAATGGAAATAACTTCCATACGAGTTACATTACTCTTTTAGGGTAGGCTATGCTTTGGTGCATGTGTGAAGTACATGCCGTCTCAGAGTAAGGATAGTCAAAAAATTATAGCCAGTAGCGTGAACAGGGTTTTTGAATAGGGCTGGCATAAAGCAAGAAGGAGGAAATAAAATAACACGCACGTTTGAGATGAGAATGGGAATTTGAATTAATGAATAAATATATCATTCACTTATTCAATCACATACTTCTACTACTAATGCCCGTTTTCACTAACTTAGGACAAGGTACGAGTAATACCTAAGTAAGTAACGCCAAATCAAAGACACCAATCGATTTTCACTAGGCAACTCATATAACCTAACTTGTCTATGGTTCTTGCCACAAGGTGTGCTATTTTGTGTTTGTATTCTCATACGTTTCATTTTTCAAATTGATTTAAGGTAAACTTTACGATCCGCCAAATCGGTGTCTTAACTTTAGCCGGCACTAACGTCGTTATCGTAAGAGTTTGTGTATTGTTTTTCCTAGTCATAACCTAAATCCCTAGGGATTAAGGGGATTATTAGGTTTCATGAAAGCGGGCATTAGGATGATAGATAGATAGATTAATGTTTTTATATATTTATATATATAAAAACAATGTTTACTATGACCCATAAATATTTGAATACGTTAAGGTAAAAAGTCCTAATTCGGACATGGCGTGGGTGAGTATCTGAATCCTAACTAGTTATTACTGTGTATAGAATAGATAGAAAGTCTTAATTGCACAGACAGAAAACAAAAGAAAAGGTAAATAAATATATATTCGCAAAGGCGGCCTTAAAAGCTTGAGGCCATCTCCTCCAGACAACCTTCGGTTGATGAAGCATGTTTGGTACGGAAAACTAGATAGTATGAAAGGATACGTTTTTGACAGCCGATTGGCGCAGTTTGTAGCGATAAGGCCGCCTTTGCTTAGCTTTCTGCGTCCAAGGCCGTGGGTTCAATACCACAAAATGCAAATGCAAAATGTTTGTGTGATAAACATGAAAGTTTTTCAGTGTCTGGGTTTTTATATGTGTATTATAAGTATTTATGTATATTATTCATAAAAAAATATTCATCAGTCTTAGTACACATAACACAAGCTTACTTTGGGGCTAGATGGCGATGTGTGTATTGTAGTAATATATTTATTTATTTATTTGTAAGTAAAGTGTAGTTACCAGCCGCGCGGTCGGGATGGTCGAGTGCGCGGTCGCTGCGGTACACGGTGAAGGAGATGTCGTGTCGCAGCACGTCGAAGTCCCACGTCAGAACGCTCTGTGGGTCGCGATTCTGAACTATCACCTCGTGTACCTGACAAGTGCAATAGGAATTATTGTGACGTAATACGAAGCGAGCGGTGTGAGCTTTACATATGTAATATGTTCATACATAGGTATATATATGTTTACATTGCTGCAAGACGATGGTGATAACTACATTCGTTAACTTAAACCGAATCCTGGTCTAAGTGACCACAACAAACTGAGCGGGATTTCTTGCTATCACCATATGACGGTCGATTGGGCCAGTGGGCAGCGACCCTGCTTTCTGAGTCCAAGGCAGTGGGGTCGATTCCCACAACTGGGAAAAGTTTGTGTGATGAGCAGGAACGTTTTTCAGTGTCTGTGTAATATGTATTTCAACCAAACAAACTTGACCGGGATTTTTTGCTATCGCCATCTCAGTCGGTAATAGCCTAGTGGGTAAGGATTCAGGTTCCCTTTCTGGGGTACAAAGTTCTATCGCCCTCCTCCGAATACTTGCGTGTTTAATTTGACCAATTTATCATTTATTATCACTTGCTTTGTCTTGAAAGGAAAACATTGTTCTCAAAGGTTTTGGAGTCCACAAATCCACTGTTGGCCAGCGTAGTGGAATACAGCCTTAACCCCTTCTTCTTGTGGGAGGAGACACGTGCCCTGTAGTGGGCCGGTAATGGGTCGATATGATGATGATGGTACGTAAAATAGATCCTAATAGGAAAGTTATTGCAGGGTGTCTGAAATATAATACAAAAAAGGAAGACCAATCTTCGGATGCAGAGACGATTGATCTGCTCAAGATTCCAAAACCTGGAAGAGACTGTAGACTGAAGGCTTTTGCACGGTAATTGCCACCAGCAATTTGCTGGTGGGAGGCTTTGGCCGTGGCCGACCACCCTACCGACAAAAACGTGCCGTAGCTAACACCCTTCCGACAGGGATTTAGTGTTCCGGTGCGATGCCGCGTAGAAATCTATTAGGGGTATGACTAATATACTCCCTAACAGGTACGCCCGCTACCATCTTAGACCGCATCATCACTACCACCAGCTGAGATTGCAGTCAAAGGCTAACTTGTAGTGGAATGAAAAAATTAAAAAAATGGCATTGTGTAATTGCTTCATTACACTGTAACTAGGCTTACCTATAAAATTAATAATATAATGTAAAATAATTAAAATGAAAATCAAGAAGTGATAGAATTTTATAATAATAACAGAACTAAGGGACTATGACAACATAACACCAACCTGTCCCTTCCCCAAACTGACAGATCGGTAGATGCTATCCTCGCTCAGAGGATCACCATCACGCTCCGTGAACGCGCCACTTACGTACAAACTCTTCGGCACCAGACCTCCTTCGTGAACGAAACTCTGCAATAATAACAGCACATACTAACCATATCGTTTTATCGCGTTTAAGTTGAAATATAAACAGCTGAACTCACAGAAATTATCTTCAGAGTATTTACAACAAGTTTCAAACCCGTACTATCTAAGCCTTTTCTCTTATATGAGCAACTTCTCCTATGTTTGAGAGTATAGCGTGCTCTCCGATGTAGGGGTCCGGATACCACCAGTTGTCTAACTCCGGTCTGGTACTGAGCATTTCCTTAACCCCCGAGGGTATCCAACCCACAATAAAAATTGGTCAAAATCAGCACCAACGAGACATTTTCTAACACGATTCAAGTTCATTATTCATAAACTTTTTCGCCCGGCTCTGCACGAAGCGCTTAACATACCGGCGAGAACTCCCATGATTTCAGCCATTTATAAATTCCAGCATCTAATTAGCTTTTGTATTTAAGTGGAAATAGAAGACGAGACAGTGTTGACAAAACAAATGACATTTTAGCTTAAATATTTTATTATTACGGTGGATAACCTAACTCCTACCCAGTACCATATATGGGTAAAAATACTTTTAAATTGGATGTGGGAATTTCATCAAAATCGCCAAAGCTTCAAATAACGATCAATTTGAGTAAGCTTACTTAACACGGTCATTTGAAACATCCAGTTTGTCCGATTGTTATGATTGTATCTGTTTGATCTTTGTTTGGATAAAAAAACATAAATATTATGCCAAACTTTACGGTTAGAAACTCAGCAGAAACTATTTTGTAGAACTGTAACAGCCTCGACTTACTTAACATTTCAAAATGTTTAGTCCTGAAATTCTTGTCGCCATAGGAGGACATAAATAAAATTTAATCTTTTCCAAAATTCCCTCAATCCCAAAATCACACTAAGCCGGAAGTTGAGATTGAGGGAATCTTGCAGTTGCAAACGCACTTTTGATATAGCAAATACAAAGTGTAGGAGATAGTAATCATACGAGGTAGATGGAATATTTGTGCATATACTTTCTAGCACATATACAATATACATAACGAATCACGAGGTTTCTGCGGTATGTTAATGATTAGTGAACAATTAGCGTTTACGTTCTACAAGTATTGCTGACGTACTCGTGACAAAAGCTTTAAGTACACAGACGTATGGAAGATATTGAGGAATGTAATACTTTGTGCTTTATCGAACTGTTCAAAATTGCAAGAGAGAATAGGTCACTGTGGTGTTTTCTTTGATTTTATGTTTTATTTTACGTCCAGAAAATACCATAAATAAATACCTATCCATAAAAACAATATCGATCGAAGATTTAATCATTTTTTAAATACGGAAGGCGTTAGTGAGAACATTTTGCTATCTCCCTCACACGCTTCGCACCTAACATCGACAAACGAAAGATTAAAGATTCAAGGCATCGGGCATCTTTTTCTTTTTGGCAATGACTAGATTCTAACTTGTTTTCTTTTAACTGGTTGAGCCCCGGTATAACTGTCAGGCGTAACAAGGACTGGAATCCTGAGCGCCCAAAATTAAGACAACTTTACCCTTGCTTCGTTTCCACAACACGTAAGACAGTAAACTCTATAATCTCAGGCTGTGACGAGTGACAGAGACGCCTTCATTTGTCGAAGTCTTAAGCTGGTTTTCTTTATACTCGTATTTTAATTTCTGGCAGCAAAAAACAAACAAAATGCATATTATTGATGCAATTGTAATAACTGCTTTGACACTGTCAACCATCTATCTATTAGTAGACAGTTTTATAGTCAAATACAATAGAGTTGAACTTAAATTGCAATTTTTTAATTCGCTTCCCCAATTATAATCCTCAGCCTCCAAAAATCAAAAATGTACAAGATTTCCCGAAACACTAATCCTTCCGTCATAACCAAATCGACAAAATGCTTCTTGTATAAATAAATTTATATTTACATTCTAGCTAGAGACGCTGACTGTAGTTACAGTCTCAATCGTTCAGGTAAGCTCATTTCACTCTGAACCTCCGGATGATGTACTAGGGGTAGAGAGACTACAGAGAGTACAATGGAATTAAACTAGCAAGTATTTCCGAAGTGACTATGCTCTTGCAATCTTGAACGGTGCCCTTGATGATGCATAGCACATGACAAGTGGCACCGTGTCAGCTGTGGGACAATAAGTCATAAGTTCGTATCTCGTCTCACGTGGCGTACATGGTCGTAATACCGCTGCGGCACGTTCAGTCCCGCGTCTACTATGTCCGCCTTGCCGATGACAAACAACACCACAACATTACTACTAGTTATACAATTTGATAAAACACATTGAGAGATATCGTCATGAACCTAAAAAGAAAACACCTGGTTCGAAAAATTAAGAGTAAAAGGTAAAACTTTGTTGTTGAAACACAAAAGTGCTTTAAAACCTAGCGGCTGACAGGTAACCTCTTGCAAATCCTTAACGGTGTCCTTGACGATGCAACTGTAGGACATAACACGTGACATGTTAGCTGTGGTACAGTAAAGCATAACGTCGTATCGCGGCTCAAGTGGCATAAATGATCATATTAACGCTGCGGCACGTTCCCGTCAAGTAAGTTACACGGTTAAACAGCATCACGTATTAACAATAAAATAAGTTAAAAAGAAACATATGACAGCAGATTAGCAGAGCAGATTTATTGTGGACACAAGAAATCCAATCACAAGACCTCCATATAAATATTCTTACAATGTAAAATACTAACGCAGAATTGTACTACTTATTAAAGCACCATGTTTGAAAACATTTTATCCTATGTTGCACGTGATTTATGATAATCGCTATTAATTAATGCAATAAAACTTTATTTATCGTTAAGACGTTTATGATTTCATTTTATAATAGCACATGCATTGCAATATAAATATAAAGAATAATAATAATAAGAATTCGTATCTGATACGATAAAGACGAATTTTATAAATCTGTATCCATTTCACCAGATGAATCTCTCTTAATCTTACATTTAGATTTTTATTGTACAGTTAATAGAGAAGTCGTTAATATAGAAAATAAATAATTTCGATTCTAGAGTCTCACCTTGCAAGGCCCTCCGAGGAAGTCTGGTATTAAATCTTTAGGTATGTAGTCGAGTAATCCACCTTGTTGCAGATAGTCCTTGCCGCCGTAGAACAAGAATTTACTGCGAGTGTTTTCGTCTAAAATTAAGAAAATCATTTATTAAAATATAAAACTTTGTTTTAAAGTAAAGTTTTGAATGAAATTTAACCAACTTTATCTGATTTATCATATTTAACTAACTTACATAACTTTTCTAAGTAAACAAAAGCAGTTTAACTTCTACCCATAGAAGACATTAATTTCTTTTGCTTGTGTATTACAAATCAAACTTTTTTTGAACAAAGAATGTTTCAAGAATTTCTTTGTCAAAAATACTATTTTGAGTACTTTGGAAAAGTGTTCACAATTTGTCCATTCCACGATTAAACGATCATGCCTACTTGGCGAAACAGCGTTAATTCATTTTAGGCAGAAATAAATCCGTACTTAAAACGATTAATCATTGTCAAACAAAAATATCCAGACAGACATCTGAAGTAAACTAATGAACGATGATATTATAAATTAATAGTCTTCGAATAGTCTTCTTTATTTTGGTTATCTCATATACACTAAACAATGGAATTTCTAATAGGCGACTAACTACAGTTAAATTAGTCACATCGTCAAACTAGTAACAGCTGCAAAAAGTGCAGAAATATGTTGTGCTGGTGATTTTTCATCGTTAAACATAATTAATAAGATTTTATTAAATTTTTTCATAAAAAGTACAGTTATATTTTTTTTATGAAAAGATGCATCGAGATGTCTTGGTCCCCTTTGAATTCTGCTGAGAGCGTTCAGCAGAATTTAACAATTATTCATAATTGTTACATTCTTAAAATGTTTGTTTTATACAGAGCAACTGCTTAAATTGTTATCTTCTTGTCGTCTCAAATTGCTTTCATAATCTGTAGTCGAGTCACTACAATGACTGATAACTGAAATTTGTTAGTAATGATTCTTTTTACCTATAAAAGTGCTAACTATGGTCCATAGAATCGGGAAGACTCTTGGTGCTCGCACTATGAGCACCCTTCCCATCGTTTCCGGATAATTCGCCTCCACGATCTGTATTATCCTCAACAGAGCCCTGACTCCGGGCCGCCATAGATGCCTCATGTTGAGCCCATCCAAGTCTACCAGGAGACACCAGGATTGGATCGCGTGTTCAGATGAACGAGTCGCCTCTTCTAGCAATTTCAATCCCTCTTCACAAACGTGAAGCGTCTGAAAAATTTTGAGAATATCGTAAGCTCACTTTCCGCAACATTCCACGGTTTGATTGAAATATTTATTGAGCTGCCTGTTATAAAAAACTATACGCAAAAAAACGGTGGAAACGGTACAACAACGGAACAGTAGATCAACGTGGGTTTTTCGCAGAGATTGTTAAAGGTAAGTCAACAAAAATTTCAAACGGCGTCAAGAGTTGAAGCTAGATGTAAAGTGTAGTGTAATAAAAGTGTTCTTTTTTTAGTCTGTAAATTTAGTCTAAGTACAAATACGAAATAATTTTAATATATTCTATTGTTTGAGCGTTCACCCTTATTCTACCCAACCCCGTGAAATAAAAGTAGAACCTCGGGCGTTTATTTTTCTTTATCTTCCGAAACATTTAGTAAGGCCTTCGTTCGCTGAACGTATACCACTATATTAGGTTAACGGCCCCGATAACAATCTAGGGTCTTGCCCATTAAATTGCGACAGTAATAGCTGTCTAGTCCTGAAATACATATTGTATTTGTCTCAAATTTATTATTTCAATTATATAGGGAATATTTATTTTTGCTGAACATTAAATTCCCTTAATTGTTTCGCTTCACATTGCATTGCGAATACAAAATGGGGCCCTGATTTCTCTATTATATTCTAATAGTTACACTTATCTAAAAGCATTCTCCTACTTTTTGGTAGTAGTTTTTAGTGATGGAGCTCATCCAGGGAACTCCACCGCCACGGAGCATTGTTGTGTTCCAGTCGGAAGTGAACCTCCCTTGCCGGTGTAATTACGGGCACACGAGGGTCAACACCAAAGAAGCGGTGATAGCCCAGTGGGTAGGACTTCAACTTCACTTTCGGGGGGCACCTCTAACTTTTCGAAGTTATGTGCGTTTTAAGCAATTAAAATATTACTTGCTTCAACGGTGAAGGAAAACATCGTTTGGAAATCTACCTGACAGTTGTCCATAATGTTCTCAAAGGTGGCACTAGCACTGGGCTAGGGTGGTTGACTAAGGCCTTAACCCCTTCTCTTTGTGGAAGGAGACTCTGGCCCTATAGTGGGCCGGTAATGGGTTGATATCATGAGGCTCAAAACCTCCGTGTTCCTTGTTAAGCAAAAACCTCCGGGTTATCCAAAAACTGATAGTTTGTAGGAGAGGTTCTGCTTGGTCTATCAATTATTACAGTAGTACAAGTACATTTAAGTCGGAAGACGTGAAATGCAAAAAAATATACGCCATAAAATGCTTTTCGCCAAGCACCATTAATACCATAGAGAATTTTCACTGAATTTGCTAAGAATAAGTATTTCATGCATACTACAAGACAACCATGAAAGAATACTAACCAACTTCAAGAGTCCGTCCTCACCAATAGATTTAAGTAATCCTTTGACATCCATCTGACCCAGTCGTAGAATGTAAAGCGGACGTCCATCTACAACAAGAAAAAAAAATTGATGACGATTGAAAAGAGTTGAAGGTAAGAAAACGTTCTGTGGGTCAAGCATACTTAGAGCTATAGGTATTGCTAAGACTAATCTGCACCTCCTCAGAAAAGCTGAGTGGCTCAAGAATTACTGAAGAATTACTTTTAGTTTTGTTTCGGAATACCACCACGATTGAAACAGGAAGGAGTTAAAGCGAAGCGTGCCTGACTTTTATATACCGTGATATACTCTCTCTCTATCACTATGAATCTTATGGGAACCAGTCTTTAGGAATATTATGGGAAACGCCTTTACCCAATTGACTCAGACTTTTAGGTACCAGTAGATTTAATTAGATATCATTTACCATTGTCGTGATTGTCTAGTTGGCAGTAGTTTCTTATCATCTAGCGTTCAATGCTCGCGATTGGTTTTTTGCGCTCGAATACTTTACGAGAGCATATCTAAAGGTAAAGCAACAACGTGTCATCATCGTAAAGTATTCAGGCTCTATTTAACATCTCATACCCATGTCGTGATGAAGCCAGCCCCCCCGGAAAATCTTGTATTACAACGTCGGAAAACTGGTGCTCGGAGAGAATGTACTCCTTGCGCAGAATATACTCCGAGGGCATCTTTCAAGCTTCCTAACCCTAAAGCAACGTTGGCACAACGTCGTTAAGCGTTCAGGCTGTAATTAACATCTTACCCTTGTCATGATGATGCCAGCCGCCCGGGAAATACTGTTTCACAACGTCTGGAGTCTGGTACTCGGAGAGGATGCGATCCACCTGGTGCTTCTTGCGCCAGAGCAGCGACTGGGAGAGCATCTCACGCGCTTTCTCTACGCTGAAGTCACGGGCGCGCAGGAATCGGAGCAATGTGGTGTCGCTTGGTACCTGTTCAAAGCAATGAGTATACAATCATTCAATTATTCGGACTGACATCCGGTACAATTTCTGTTGTTCTCTTGCAGGGGTCCGTATGGCAGTTACCCTGCACGTAAACAAATCCCTATTTTGATCAATAATAAACATGCACAGAAATCAATCTAATAGAAAATTCAATTTATTTAAACAGGGTTCAAAGATATTTGAGAATTTATCACTTTATCGGCCCAAATTCAAGAAAAGGTTGTATACAACGAAGACAAATGTTTTTAAACATTTTGTTAATAAGGCAAATTGAAGGAAATTATACTTTCACATGCGCCCGTTGATTGTAGATTTCTGAACTTGAAGTTACCGCGTTCATGAATTTGACTAAAAACATTTTCGATTCGGATTTCTGGATAACAAATAGTTGTCTCACTTAAATTATATGGAAGAGGGGCAGAACTAAGAGGTTTCTTAAAATATCCAAGGCTATGCCTTAGATGTTTAAACAAGGAACCTCATCCGTCAATTGGATTCGCGATTCTACTTCCAGAAAAACTTAGTTAATTTCTTTAGCTAGTTACTCAGTGATCATCCAAGACTTCTTAAAAGAAAACTTAGATTTCATATTTTAATTAGGTTTGCATAGCTTAAAACAAATTTGCTTAAAGTCTTGGGAGTGATTGCGAATACGATAAACAAAAAACAATATTACAAGATAACAAATGATTACATGCGTGTTAATATTTTCATAGGACGCTACTGATATGTTTGACCTTTACAACTTTTATTATCATTTTTCCTGATGTTCTACCAACCAGGTCATTCATCATTGTTATCATCTGTAAATTAAAAAATGAAAATGATTTTCGTCAGTTTTAAGCTTTATCATTTCGAAGTATTATTTTGCTAAGATAACGAATCTGTTGTATAATTTCACGATATCCTTAGCGCAGTGGTGAGCGCTGTGGGTTTAAGTGGGAGGCCCCGGGTCGACCGAAATTCGGGAATTTAAAATTTCGGAATTTTTTCTTGGACTGGTCTGGTGAGAGGCTGCGGCCGTGGCTACCGTCCTACCGCCAAAGACATGCGGCTAAGCGATTTAGCGGGTATAGCTTATACTTAACAGCAGGTGAGATTGCAGTCAAGGAAGGGCTAACTTGTAGTGGAATATAAAAAAATTAAAAATAATACGACTGTAGGGTTGATGAATGAACAATAGGATATAGAATTCGTTTTTAATTTACCTAAAATCGCTGTCGTGTTTCTAAAAAGAATTTTTATTTAACATCTATTGTCTGATACGAATTCCAAATTCAAAAAATTCTAATTTCAAAGGTGGGATCATTCTTTTTTTTTGGTATTTGGTTCACCAACAGCTTTACATTAAAAAAACAATTTAAACTAGCTTATACAGTATGAAGACAAAATGTTCAGCTACTTATAGGTAAACACCGCATGCAAAAATAGTGTTAAACTAGCTTACAACTACACAAAGGTAGGTAATGTATACAATTTCATTCGGGCCATCAAAAGAATTAAACTTATATTTATTTCAATAACAATTGAGAAATTTCTATTAGCATAAAATAAGTAGGTAGGTAAGCAGTCTAAGGTGATATTAAAAACACATTTTGCTAATGTTTCGAAACAAAATGTCACAATAAAAAGCGAAAGATTAAGCCATATGTACCAAGCGTACATAAAATCTAGGAAGTCAGTCGATGAGTCGCCGTTGTGATTAAAATACACATCTGCAGCCTTGCGGCGACTGCGGAAGTGGCCGCGTATACGGAGCGACAGATACGCACTGTTTCCAGTTATAATTTATTTTATAAGCCTTCATACATTTGGGTTCAAATAAACTTTCCAACTTTGGTGTGTACGAGGGTCATGTTTATATAAAATATTAAATTCTCCTTAGGGTCGGCGCACATCAAACGGCATGCTAAAAAATCTTTTGAACGCGAGAGTAAACACGTTATCAGTTGGCTGCGGAAAAGAAGTTGATAAGGGGCATTTTTTATCCATCCGCTGCTCGATGTCATATTATTTTATTTAAAATTCATCATCATAACAAACAAAACATTTTTTTTTTTTTGAAAACACAGCAGTCATAAATGCTATTTGAAAAAGGAAAATGAAGATTAAACGCATCTAAAATGTTCACGCCTATAGGGCAATTGATACGAGCAAAGTATATATTTTCCGTATACACTTAAAATTGAATGAATGAATAAATGAATGAACACTTTTTTTTGTTGTACACCACATAAACATACAGAATTTTTTTTAAAATATTAAAAAAAAACACAAAGTACCAAGGGCCCAGATTATTATCATGTGGGAATTTGGCAAAATATCCTTGTTGCTAATTTAATTTTAAGGTAAGATAAACACTAGGAAATTACTGTCATTGAATGACAGGGCTGCCATTTTTATTGTAGGTTCCGAATGTAGTTATGGGTATTTTTGAAGCGGTACAATATTTATTTAACCAAATAACTATTTAAACGTTTCCTTCAAAGGTACGGAACACTTGGCTTGTGCCCGTTTAGGTCGCACTTGAAACATCTCATTAATAATATACATGAGAAGCGGTCCACCGCGACTTCGTCCGCGCATGAGTCAACCTTGAAAGATAGACATGCTGTCGTAGACTTCTTTTTTTAGAACTTTTAAAGGGGTACAATTCCTGATACGTTATTTTACCGTTGATATGTTTACCCATCGCACGCATCGGTAGCGCTCAAGAGGAATGACTTTTCCCGTTTTTGCAACATTTGCTTGGATGTTCCATTCCTATTGGTCGTAACGTAATGTCATAGCCTTCCTTTATAAATGGACTATCCATCAGAAAGGATTTCCTCTAATAGTTTCTGAATTTTGAATACTGAATTCGAACCAGTAGATCAATGAGTTCCTGAGATTAGCGCGAAAAACCTAACTTTACTCGTCAGTTTTATAGTAGCAGTAAAGATTCTTACACTTTTGGACCGTCTCATACACGATTTTAGTCTGCTCTTTTTATCGCGTACATACTCGTAAACACCAAAATTATCCTCCATTTTTATTTTTATTGCTAAACCTACGTAACTAGCAATCTATTTTGTAATACAGTAGGTTGCCTAATTACCACCTAAATTACTAAATTAGTCTGTCGCTGACGCCTAACGCCGTAACGTAATGGAAATCGGTTTCCCAGCTGACCTCGGAAATATATTACATTATTTAAACTGGGTCTCCTGTCTAATGTATCTAATTAGGAAATTGCTTGAAATTCTTAATTTCAACCCGACTGTGTTGCGTAAAGAAGGACCATGGGTTCAAGACTCTAGATATTTCTTCGAATCTTCATCTGTATAATCTATAGTTTACCACTATGTAGATAATAAAAATAAAATAAAAAATAAAAACCTACCACTTTGTATCTTGACAATATTCATTACACATCAACCCATTACTGGCCCACTACAGATCACGGGTTCCAACAATGAGAAGGGGTTAAGGCCGTAGTCCACCACGCTGGCCCAGTGTGGATTGGTGGACTCCACACACCTTCGACTAAATTATGTAGAATTCTCAGGCATGCCAGGCTTCCCCACAATGTTTTGCTGCACCGTTGAAACAAGTGATATTTTAATTATTTAAAACGCACTTAACTTAAAAAGTTTGGGGTACGTGCACAATGGGATTCGCACTCGGCACCCCGAAAGTGAAGCCAAGCTCTTACCTAATCACCGCTTCAATATTCGATTAATGATAAAAATGAAAGCATTCAGAACTTATTTGACACAGCTGATATAATTAAGTACATAGTGCATAATTAAGTATAATATTCAAATATTTTTTACCACCCACACCAGTCTTCATCCCGCTGGTCTCGTACGAGGTGACTAAGGGTAAACCAGTAGACTGTTATAAACTTTTGCTGACGAAAATGAAGATGGTGATATTTCTTCCCAACACGCCTGTGGTTTTCTATTAGATAAACACTGACCTTTCCCTTCTGTAAATCGGCAATCCATTTTCTGAGCTGCATCAGCCTAGACTCCTGTACCGGTGTAAGTTCCCCCAGGTATCGCTTGATGTAGTCAGAATCCATCGAGTATTGGTCTGCAACAAAAACCACAATGTTAATATAAAGCCTTATGATTTTGGCAGATACGTCGTAAAAACGTTGCACCAATTCTCGGATAATATTACGACACCGATTCGACGGTGCGTAATGTTTAGAACTTTATAGGGTAAAGATTAGGGAACTCGAAAAAAGATATATATATATATTTTTTTAATAACCTTAAATCCATAGGAAAAATGAAATATTTGATGATACAAACACAAAGTACCACACCTTGTGGCAAGAACCATAGACAAGTTAGGTTATATGAGTTGCCTAGTGTAATTCAATTGGTGAAAGGTAAATATATGCCTAGGTTTCTATTTTGATTAGGCGTTACTTAGTTAGGCATTGCGTTGTTCGTCGTAAGTGGAAACGCTTTAGATCCCCGGCACCTACTTATAATATTATTATAAGTACGTGCAGGATATTCGGACATTATGGAGTTATATGCGATTTAATTTTAAGAAATGAAATATCACTTGCTTTAACTGTGGTAGGTAAACTCTAGTTTTTTGAAAACTGTTTCCTAAATCGAAAAATCGTTTATACACAGCCGCAATTTCTTCTTCTTCGAAAAACAATCACAATATATAATACACTAGCTGTTGCCCGCGACTTCGTCTGCGTTAGATTTTGTTTTTAAAGTATTCAGTATCGCTAATCCTTAAATGAGTATAGTAGTATATATATATATAACATGTGACTGTTAATTAATTATAGACAAATAATTTGCAATAAAATAAAATTGCGACTATAATTAAATATCTAAGCTATCCTATCTCTTAAGTTGGACCAGACTGCTCATGGTGTGCCAATTTAATTTAAAATCGGTTCAGTAGTTTAGGAGTCCATCGCGGACAAACATCGTGACAGGAGATTTATATATATTAAGATTTTTGTAGACGTCGGAAGTAGAAAAAATGCAAGAAAATAAATAAAAGTCCATAAAAAGAAATAGTTAAAAAATCCTTTCCATATTCCACTTGACTCCCTAAATTTCCCATTAAATTTGCCGGAGTACAATCAGTATCAAAGACACTGTTTTATTTTTAATATATCCAACAACAGTTTTTGATAATTATATTTCACCGTATTTATATTTGGTCATTCAGACTGAGTTACTCGACAATACAGCATTCATTTCCTTTGGCAGACATATTACGGAGTTACATTTAAAAAGTCGTCCTCTTTTTTTAATTCAGCTATGAAGTAATAACCTTCGAGAACAGAAAAACTTGTTGTTTGTAGCATTCTGAAAGTAAAGAACAATCATTAGGTCTTTACTCGCATTTCGGGAAACAATAAAAAAGTGTCGATGTAATTTTAGTTTTGCCTTGTATATTATAGCTTTCTTAGAAGTTTTATCTAAGATCCAACTCATTTCTAAATAATGGTTTTATATTATAGCTTTCTTAGAAGTTTTATCTAAGATCCAACTCATTTCTAAATAATGGTTTTATTTACTAAAAAGTACTTTGGAAATCGCCTCAATCTAATAAAAGGAAATGGCGACAACAAACTTTCTGTTTCTAAAAAAACATTAAAATATAACTTAAATTTTAACTAGATATTTTAGTTAATCAAAATATTTTATACTTTAGTATCAACATAAGAGTATGTTATACAAGGTGTAAATGATAACCGAAATAATACTTCACAGGATTTAGAAGAACATTATGTACTGTCTCTGAGACTTATCTGTGAAAACAAAAACCTAATAGTTTTTGAGCTACTACCATAGTTTTTACTGAAAGAAATCAGGTACACCCCTAACGTCACATGCATTATTAAAATCATGTGACTCCTGTGACCTGTCACTTTATTGGGTACGCGTCGCGTAGGATAGTTTTTATGCGCGTGTCGGTCTTATATCTTCAATAGGGTTGTCATAAGAAAACACTTCATCATATCAACCGATAGACGTCCACTAATGGACATAGGTCTTTTGTAGGGAGTTCCAAATTCCACGGTTCAGTGCCGATTGGATCCAGCGTAAACCTGCGACGCGCTTAATGTCGTCTGTCCACCTCGTTGGGGGTCGACCAACGCTGCGCTTACCAGTTCGTGGCTGCCATTCCAGCACAGTAAACACTTAGAGTGTTTTGATTTCGTTTGTATGGATAGTAAAAATATGCTTCGTTGGATTAAACATATTGATTATTCCTTATAAAATAAATATACTTATGCATCCTTCAACATTATTTCGTAATTCGGTACAACTTTGTATATGTTATACTTTATTAGGTATTTTTCTAAAGTATATCATATCGTAAGTGTATATATAGAGCTGATATCTCAAAGCAATTTCAACTTGAGGTTAGACGGCCTTCAAGAATCAGTGCCAATGACCTAAAATATTTGTGACTTAAACCTGCAAATTACTAAAGAAATAAATAGGAAAGAGTTGGAAATATCTATGCACTAATTTTATAATGTGTTTCTTGTGACTGCGTGATATGTAGAGCGCTTTACTTCCAATCAACCTCGTCATTAAATTAAGCTAATCGAAATATATGTTAATAAAATAACAACGTAAACCATCCGTAGTCTCTACAGTTATTATTTAATTTTCAGCTTATTTAATAATTTCGTACTTCATTGGAATATTTAAATAAAAATGCAGTTAAAACGCGATGTTAAATTTAGGTAAGTTGGGCAAAAAAGAGGGTTTTGAGTAAACGATTTAAATCTCGCAGTTGACTCGTAAAGTAAGTGCATTGTGAATTGAAGTTTGCTTCAATTTTGTACTTTATAAATACCTGGAAATTTTCTAACGTTTTCCACTTTTTCACCTGAGAACGAAAAAAAAATAAAATACCTACCTAATGTAAAATGCGATTGTCGAATTTATTTGTAAAAGGGTGTAACTTTCCTATGAATATATTGTAGGAGTTATTAGGAAACGTTTTCGGGAAATCATACAGCACAAGTTGAAAGTTGGTGTTAACTAGGTACAAACTTCAATAATCTCATTTTACATGCAAATGAAGAACATTTAAGTAGATTATTCTAGATACCCTACATTGCTCTGCCTGTTTTAAAGGTAGATACCTCCAGTGGCGTACATAGGGGTTTTAACCAAAGTTGGCACAAAGCAGGAAGATCGTATAAAATTAAATAATAATACTACGAAAATACACACATCGCCATCTAGCCCCAAAGTAAGCGTTGCTTGTGTTATGGGTACGTAAGATGACTGATGAATATTTTTATGAATAATTTACATAAAAACTTATAATTTATACATAAACACCCAGACACTAAAAACATTCATGTACATCACACAAACATTGTCCAGTTGTGGAAATCGAGTCCACGGCCTTGGACTCAGAAAGCAGGGTCGCTGCCCACTGCGCCAATCAGCCATCAATTGAAAAATTCTCCTTCTATACACGTTGTATGCAATTTTTAGGGTAGGCAGTGCATTTCTACATCTATCCCCTGACAAGGGATATAAAATACGTGTCCACATGCTAAAGCACGGGAATATGGAAAAGGATAAGTTTACCCCCGTTTATTATTATTTATTTATTATTATATTATTTTCACTTGTGCCGCAGTGTTCTGGGCGTTTATAAAGCTGTGGGAAAAGATAATTTTTTATTCCTTCCTTACTTTTTCCTTTATTACCTCAGAACGACTAGCATGGGCAGAAGACCTTTCTTCATGAGGAAAAGACAGTATATATACTGTCCCCACAGTTTTATATTTCCTTCAGTCGCCTCACACGATAGAGCCAAGAGGAAGGGTGGTAAAAGCTGTATTCTGATCTGCCGTCACCACAATCATATTTAAAACGTCACATTTACTTTCGATATACATATTTGCAAAGAAACATGATCGGAAGCTGTGCGACGCCGGCGATTGTCCCGGACCCGGCGCGATGTAGGTCAGATCCGGATTGAGACCTATCTAATCTGAACGAGCATATGACCCCACAGCACCCAATACTGATAAAATATTTAATGTGTCACGTCGTGGCACGTTTGCATTGCATGCTGATGACGGGCTATAAATATTAAATATAAATATATAAATATAAATAAATATACTACGACAATACACACATCGCCATCTAGCCCCAATTTAAGCTTAGCTTGTGTTATGGGTACTAAGATGACTGATGAATATTTTTTATTAATAATATACATAAATACTTATAATATACATATAAACACCCAGACACTGAAAAACATTCATGCTCATCACACAAACATTTTCCAGTTGTGGGAATCGAACCCACGGCCTTGGACTCAGAAAGCAGGGTCGCTGCAAACTGCGCCAATCGGCCGTCATCGTATTGTTTTTAATAAATGTTAAAGGTATCATTATCATCATCATATCGACCTTACTTCAGGGCACGGGTCTCCTCCCATTATGACAAGCGGTTAAGGCCTTAGTCCACCACGCTAGCCCGGTGAGGATTGGTGGACTCCACATTCCTTTGAGAACATTATGTAGAACTCTCAGGCATGCAGGTTTCCTCACGATGTTTTCCTTCACCGTCGAAGCAAGTGATATTCTTTTATCAATTAAAACGTTTGTAGCTTCAAAATTTAAAGGCGTGCTGGGATTCGAACTCGGCCCCCCGAAAATGAAGGCGAGCTCCTACCCACTGCGCTGACACAGCTTTAAAGGTATCAAATAACTTTAAACTTATTCATTGAGTACCATCATCGTCACCCATCGGGTAAAGAAGCACTAAAATCACTTGCTTAACGCGCTATGTCCGCATTTATAACTTGGAGATGACAACCCTATACTAAACTCGGAACAGACGGGTTGTTTGTTTGTTTCAATACTTTATTGCGCACACACATTTAATACAAATTGAAGCGGTGATAACCCAGTGAGTTCGTATTAACTTTCGATGTTTCGAGTTAGAATCCAAGCACGCACTTCTAACTTTAATAAGTTATGTGCGTTTTAAGTAATTAAAATATCACTTGCTTCATCGATAAGGTTCGGTTCGTGAGGAACGTGAGGAGAGTTCTACATAATGTTCTCAAGGGTGTGTGGAGGTAACCCGTGCCCCGTAGTGGGCCAGTAATGGGTTGGTATAATGATGATGATGCGGTCTCCACATTACCAAACTAGATGGCACCACAGATATCCTACATCGCACTAGCGAAGTGTTCACAAATATTAACCATATATACAACTTCCAAAGACTAATGCACTTCGATTCTCGAGCGAAATCAACCTCTCGGGGAAGATCTTCCTATTGTTACGATCGAGCGTATCTCTATACCTCCCGTACATTGGTGACCCCGAAGACTCAAAAGGAACTTAATCTAGACAATGAGGCATGCAAAGGCGGTCTTATCGCTAGACCATAACCTTTGGGGAAGGGAATAATATATGTAGTAGCAGTAAGTTTGGTAGTAGTAGCACAGAGGAAATTGCAGCCTGTTCTCCATTATATTCTCTAAGTCGCCTCGTACGACATCCGCGGGAATACGTGGGGTGACAACTGTATTCTGATCTGAGTCTTAAAATCACTTGCTTTAGCGTTCTGTCCTGATTTATAACTTGGATATGGCTGCCCGCACACAGTTAATATGATTGACAGTATAAATATTGCTAATATTTTTTTACCAATAGATAAGTACTTCAACTCTTCCCAACTTCTAACTGCCAACACAGGCAATATTATCGACTATATACAGAATATTGTCAATAATATTGGCGTGTGTGTGGGCAGCCTTAACTAAGCTCGGAACTTACAATAAACGGCGCCCATAACATAGAATCGCTATACAAATAAAAACAAAATCAAGCTGCAATGCAAACATTATATGCTAAAGTAAAATCAACTCAAATTCTAGGCAGCACGGTTTTATTTTCATTGTCCTTTATCGATAAATCACTGCCTGCGAGCGCGGTGCTGGCTTACTGAGACAAGGTCCCATTTGTCACCCGGAGCGCGGCTATGTAGAACTTTGCGCATGCAAGTGTGAGGTCAAGGCCGGGTTCTGGAACACAGTTTCTGGTACCGCAGGCAATTTGTAACTTGCAGCAAACTTGGAAGATAAATGACTTTTTGGAAAATGTTTCACGAAGCGGAAAAGCGAATGTTAAATTTTTGAAATTACAAAGATCCGCGAAAGCGGAACTATACGCTTTCACGGATCTTTGTAATTTCGTGATAAAACACACAAACTGGATTAAAGTAACCTTTTTTTTTTATATCAAATCAAATGTGTATTCAAAATTTAAGCTCAATCGGTTGGGGATACCTCTTTTAAAACTCAATTGCAAGATCTGACATTAACAAAGTCACATTAAAACATTTATAAGTTAAATAAACGCTTGTAATAGAGGTATTGGGGAGGCTTGAGCGATGATAGCCTAGTCGGTAAGGCTTCGGCTTCTCTTACGGGGTACCGAGTTCGAGCCCCAGTGACCTCTAACTTTACGGAGTTATGTGCACTTTAATTTGAGCAATTAAATATCACTGTAACAGTGAAGAAAAACATCTTGAGGAAACTGGCATGTCTGAGAGTTCTACATAGTCAATGTCAAAGTCAAAAATATCTTTATTCAAGTAGGCCCATTGATAGCACTTATGATGCGTGCATTACGTGAGAAATGTGTACACGGTAGTGAGATGACGGAGATAACTATATTTGTCAAGCTAAAACTAGAGCTACGAGGGTTCCAAACGCCCTGGTCTAAGAAGACGCCCATAACAAACTTAACAGTGTGTTCTTTTTATCACCATCTTACATTGTCATTTAAAAAAAACAATGTTTTCAACTGCGTGTGAAGTCCGCCAACTTGGCCACCCCAGTTACTATGTATGGATCATTTACTTCGTATTTCTTTTTATATAGTAGCAAGGAAAATACCAGTAATTTTCTACATTTTACTTGACAAAAACTTAAAAATTATGTATAAAATATTTATATCTTGCTTTTTAGTTGCACAAAAAGTCGGTTCCTCTTAATAAAAATACTCGCTTTTTAATATCTTAGTTATGATAGCCTAATGGCAACTGCTCATAACTTTCTATAAAATATTGCTTTTCCCGAAGGCAATTTCCCGTTAATTCTTGAGGAGTTCTCACCATCAGCTCCTTTATTGTGGCGAGCATAAATTGACAGCATTTAATAAACTTACTTACTCTATACCATAATCAAAGCGCTACCAGTGTAATACTTATTATTGTCTAGTTCCGGTGGCCATCAGTGGTCTTCACCAGACCACATAGTGCTTTTCGATAGCAAATGCTCAAGTTACTTTAAAAACAAAAATCGCTATATTACATTTGAAGACACAAATTGTCACAACAATCTACCAATAGTAAAATGCAAGAAAGCAATTTTTGAAACTCTCAACAAAAAAAACTATTATAGTATAAAATAATACCTTAGTGACAGTAATATATCTACTTTTGTAACCGTACAACAACATTTGTAGATGTACTATTTGCCTAATTAATTTAAAAGACAATTATTACTTATTTCTGATTTTTGTATTTTTATTCTTTAAATTGTAATGTAATTTATATTAAATTTTTTATTTTTAAAAACATTTGCAAACTGTCTGTGACAGTCGATTGTGAAGGGTCTGTTCAATGAAATGTGTACTTGTTATGTACCCACAATTTGGTAAATAAATAAATATTATTATCCCTAATAATATTATAAATATTAAAGTTTGTTTGTTACACTTTCACGCGAAAACTACTAAACCGATCTTCATGAAACTTTTTATACATATTCTTGGAGGTATTATAAATAATATAGTATACTTTGCATTACAAAGAAAATTACGTAAGATAAAAAAAATGCTTGTGAAAAAATCTCAATCTCATATATGACTATAGGTGTAAACTTTGTAGCAGTATGTAACCAAATGGGAAGTATACCGTCTCAAGCAAAACATATTTTTTCAAATCGGTTTATAAGTTACAGAGTTCTGAGCTAACAAACAAAAAAAAAATACAACCGATTTAAGAACTTCCTGTTTTTTGTAAGTTGGCTATAAATGCAGGCGAACAATAATAGGAGTGGATCCCTATGCTTTACATAATTGTGGAATGTGTTGAATCATCGCTTTCGTAGTAGGTATACCGATAATATACATCAACGCACGTAACCGTTACATTCACAGAACTATCACGATGATATGCTTTCTGATACATCGCTATTATCACAATCAAATTAAATTAAAACTGTATTTATACTAACTTTATTTATGCCTCAATATATTATGCAAATTAAGCTTGTAATGTAATTTATATAATATCTTCTATTCTTACACTCCACTCAAACCGTTTCGCTCCAAAACCTGAGCATCAGGAGATGTTGTCTTTACAATGATTAATTGTTAAGACTTAAGAGTAAACAGATCTTCAGTGCATTGCCGAAGATGTTTTTTTGATTGCCAAAGTTTGGTGTGGTGTATAGGGAGTGAAGAAATTATAAATTACACCATATAGATTCTCCTGCTTTTCGCGGATTATACCAAATTGTACTCCTTGCTCTATGTTTATATCTCTGTAACTACTTTTTTTCTTTAGTGTACAATAAAGTGTATTCATTCATTCATTCAATATATCATGAAATCCCTTAATTGTTATGCCATGTGCGTAGAAATATAACGTTTGCGTGACTTGCCACTTCAACGGTTTAGGAGGGATCTCTGATTAAGTACAGCATTTAAAAATTAAAAAAACTAATAATTTGAAAATGTCTTTTATTATAATAATTGACATAATTATATTCGCCGTCGCTGGGATGAACTTTCGCTTCTGTACTGTGTACTATTTCATTTAAAAACTCCTTATCTTGAGAAGTTCACTTTTCTGGGAGTGCAATCCGATTAAGAAGTGTCGCGCGCTGACTCTGAGTATGCATTTTCACAGAACTAAGTTCTACGAGCACTCGTTTACAGTGCAAGCCATTGTACTGTGGAATGCGCTCCCAATCGACATAAGGCAGTAAAAATCACTTGATATATTTAAGAAAACTGTCAAAAATCACTATAGTTTACATTAAAGACGACTTGTAATAGTATTTATCGACTTTTATGGTTTATTACAATCCGGAAGTCGGAACCGTATGTTTTCTGGGATAAAAAAAAACCTATGTCGTCAAACTCAAATATTTCTTTATTCAAATCGCGCCCTGGTCTAAGAAGAAGCCCACAACAAACTTAGCCGGGTGTTCTTTTTGTTATCACCATCTCACATTGTCATTAGAAAATATTTAAGAAGCAACCTGGTTAGAGCAATTGTTTACACCCAAGCTTTTTTATCGTTTACGTAATCCTTTATACTATAATAGGACTTTTCTATAAGCTTTCGCTTAATACAAACTTTGAACTTCTTTAGTGACATCCCCAAGATATCAGCCGGTAATTTATTGTAAAATTGTATACAATTTCCTTTAAATGAATTGCTTATTTTGTGTAGTCTAGTGTACTGCACTGCAAGTTTATTTTTGCTTCTAACGTTCAAATTATTGCAGTCACATTTTCTTTTAAATTTTGATATATTTTTGTGTTGCTCTCCGTCTTTTCTCACTCAATGCCAAAAATCAATCTGATTAGTTGTTTGGTTACGGCAGGAAGGAAGGACAAACAAACAGTTTCGCATTTATAATATTAATAAGGACTAGCCTTAATTTCACTATTTTGTAAGATATGAAAAGTATGAAATGTTATAGAAAGAAAGTGAGAAAAGGAAACTGGACAAATTACACGTAAAACATTTTTTCTCTCTTCGTTGTTGAGAAACTTTTTATCGAGCATTGTGTGCTTCGAAATCCTTACTGGGACCGCCTACGGTTACTTCGAAATGCCAACACCCTCGAGGGAACAATTAATTAGAAGAGACCCACATAACTTCTGCCGCTTGCATGTTTAAACTTCTATAAATAACAAAATGGCTATTTGTATGAAAGAACGAATGAGCTAGTTGATTTTATTTTATTTATTTTATTTATTTATTTAAGTTGGTCTGTAGTTGAACTTGCTAACCACTATATGGTTAGCATGTTCAACTATGGATCACGAAGTCCTGGGTTCGAATCCCGGGTCGGACGAAATTATATAAGGTATTGTGTATTTTCTATTAAAAAAGTTCGGTACCAGCCCTGAGTTAGGAAGTTGGTGGTGTCCGCCCCTATGCTTCGTTGATAAATTTCGGGTTGGTGGTACTAAGAGTTTCTTGATAGAAAAACACAATACTATTCATTGGCCCGACCAGGACCCCGTGTAGTCGATAACAACTAGACCAAAGAAGCAGTTTGGCGCAGTGGGCAGCGATCCTGCTTTCTGAGTTTGGACTCAGAATGACAAGGGTTTAGCGGATTGGTAGACATAATTTTCTCGTGGTCGCATGCATGCGAGGTTGGTAGCTGCGAAATTTAAATTCTCGTATTTCCCGTCCCGCGTGCTTACATCTTTGCGTTTGCAGTGGTTACAATGGCGTGCATAGAGGGTATGCACAGGGTATGCAGATTATATAAAATGATAAAAATCTCCAGTACGATTTATATATAAAAAACTTACGGGTAGGCATTGTAAAAGTTATAAAAAGTTAAGTTTTACATCTCGTCATCATCATCATCATCATATTAACCAATCGACGTCCACTGCTGGATAGGTCTTTTGTAGGGAGTTCCACAATACACGGTCCTGGGCCGCTTGCCTCCAACGGCTCCCAGCTACTCGCGTGATGTCATCTGTCCACCTCGTTGGGGGCTGACCTACGCTGCGTTTACCGGTGCGGGGTCGCCATTCCAGCATCTTAAGACCCCAACGTCCATCGGTTCTCCGAGCTATGTGCCCCGCCCATTGTCACTTCAGCTTCGCGACTCGCTGAGCTATGTCGGTAACTCTAGTTCTTCTACGGATCTCCTCATTTCTGATTTGATCACGTAGAGATACTCCAAACATAGCTCTCTCCATCGCCCGCTGAGTGACTCTGAGCCTCCTTATGAGGCCCATAGTCAGCGACCATGTCTCGTACTGGATTAATATAACTCATTTAATATCATCTGCATACCCTGTGCATACCCTCTATGCACGCAAATTAGTGATAGTAATACATAAATATAAATATAATAAATCAATGGATCAAAGAATCTTACTTGATGAGTGCCTATTCATCAAGTAAGATGCAACGTAAAGTACGTACGTGATGTAACGTAGAAATTATAAATTCCCGGATTGGCCGCCCTGCCGGGACCTCACCGCAGACAGGTTCATATAACGAGGGTTAAACATGCAAACGGCAGAACTTTTGCGGGTCCCTTCAATATGTAATTGTTCTATAAAATGCGTGGGCGCTCGGAAGTACCAGTAGGTATCCTATTTCTTACTTGCTAATTCTATTGTTACTATTTCATCATCATCTCAACAGGGTCTCACTACAGGGTCCTCCACTAATGAGAAGGGATTAAGGCCCACCACGCTGGCCCAGTGCGGATTGGTAGTGTTCAGCGCCGTTGAAAACCTTATAGAGAACTTTCAGGCATGCAGGCTTCCTCGAGATGTTTTCCTTGACCGTTTAAAGCAATCGATTTAATTAAAAACGCACATAACTCCGAAAAGTCAGTGGTGCGTGCCTGGGCTCAAACACGGTCCCCGCAGAACGTAAAACGACGCCTTACCCACTAGGCTGTCACCGCTTCTCACCACGACCCATACCATATGTTAAATTGCAACTATCTCCCGGCAATGACGGCCGATTGGCGCAGTGGACAGCGACCCTGCTTTCTGAGTCCAAGGCCGTGGGTTCCAACAACTGGACAATATTTGTGTGATGAACATGAATGTTTTTCAGTGTCTGAGTGTTTATCTATATATTATAACTATTTATGTATATATTCATCATTCAAAAATTATTCATCAGTTATCTTAGTACCCATAACACAAGCTACGCTTACTTTGGGACTAGATGGCGATGTGTGTATTGTCGTAGAATATTTATATATTTATATTTATCTCTCACTAACCACAGCAACACTGCAGTGCACGCAAGGAACATCTTAGAAAGTTTTTTTTTTCAAGCTTTTTTTTACTACTAAAAGCTGTTATTAGTTTAAGCTGCTAGTTTTGTATCAAACTAACAAGATGATATATAACCACTTCTCAATTTTAATTACTCATGAAGTGAAACTGTTTAGGGAATAAATGTCTTTAATAATAAAAACCTTTTTAGCTACCTCTGTCCCTTTGGACAGGACAGAGGTTATATGGGACTCGCATACCCAAACTAAAAACCACCACAGCATGTCCCTCTCGTTGGTTTCAGCAGAACCCCTTGTATACCTACTTCCCGGACGCTGTATCCATCAACCTTCATGGGCTTGTAATACATCCTAGCGGTAGTACTTCACCGGACGAGCTCTGTCACAAAACGCTTTAACTTCCATCGGACCAAAGAATATATGTACATTTTGCTACATCTATACTCACCTGTGTCACTCAAATTTGCAGTCACGGATGCTCATGTTGCAAATTTCATCACGTAAATAAACTCCAAGCAAAGACAAAAACTATTCATCATAAACGAAATATAGTATAGTTGGCGCCGGAAACAATACATTTTACAGAAAATAATACATCGTGAAACCTTTGTATGAATATCTATGACGTCAGCCACCCACAGAGTGCGTGGGCGGGCGGGAATTTTGTCGCGGGAGCAATTCGTCGCGTCAAGTGGAACGAACTTTTAGTCAATATTGTTTTGTATTTATTGTAATCAACCCATTATCCGCCCACTGCAGAACGGGCCTCCTCGAAGCAGGGTTTAGGTCGTAGCCCGCCAGAATGGATAAATGCGGATTGGTAGACTTCACACGCGTTGGAGAACATTATAGATAACTCTCATGCAGACATGTAGGTCACCTAACGATGGTTCCCTTCACTGTTAAAGAAAGAGCTATCTAATTATGAAAATTAAGCTTTATTTGCTATACTCCGCGAATTATTCATTGTAAAGTCAATATCTCCTGAGGATGCTCCGGTTTCGGAGCGAAACGTGCGAACATGCGGTACATTGCCGAAGATCTGTTTGGTGTGGAGTATGAAGATTAAGGAAATTATTAATTACACCATACAGATTCTCCTGCTGTTCGCGAGTATAGCAAAGTAAGCTTAATTTCCATAATATATCACGGATTTCCGCAAACACCTATTCAATAGATATGTAATTCATTTTATTAAAGGCGCCCGTAATTCCAAAAGGTTAGAGATGTATGTGCCAAAGATTGTACTTGGTCCCCGCAAAAGGGAAACCGATGTTTAAACCACTAGGCTATCAGCTTCGTTTAGTTAGTTCAAATGACCCAGTGACCTCAAAACCACCAATTCAAAGCATTCCGATGTGACAATCCTCTACAAATTACAAAGTTCGTTATTTCCGATATTTCGGCGGTTCCTTTAGATTTTTCCTTATGTTCTTTTCCACTAAACCCTCCAAGTATTGAATTGAATACAAATATTTAAATTGTATATATAAAAGTTGTTTCTATGGGCTGAGTTTCTTGCCGGCTTCTTCTCGGTAGAAACTGCCTTCCGAACCGGTGATAGAGTCACTACAAACAGATAGACGTTTCAAAAATGCTTATTTTAGGCCTACTTGAAATAAATGAATTTTGAATTTTTGAATTTGAATAATATAAACGTTATTTTTATCAACACAAATATTCTAATGAAAAAATATTTGTGTATTGATTTTTTTGTATGACAGTAGCTTTGTTCTATTGTTTGGAGCCGGGTGGCGCAGTGGGCAGCGACCCTGCTTTCTGAGTTCAATGCCGCGGGTTCGATTCCCACATGTAAAATGTTTGTGTGATGAACATGAATGTTTTTCAGTATCTGGGTATTTATCTGTATATTATAAGTATTTTTGTATATTATTCATAAAAATATTAAAAAGTCATCTTAGTACCCATAACCCAAGCTACGCTTACTTTGGGGCTTGATGGCGATTTGTGTATTGTCGTAGAATACATTTACATATTTAGTTTATTGTATTCGCATTTTTGTTATTTCCATTGTGTACAACAAATTCATGCTTCATTACCTAACACAACAAAACCTGACAGATTACTTTTAACTTAAATTCGAGTCTGTTGATAAGACTCACGAGTTTATGAAGAAAAAGCAAAGAAGTTTCACTTTTCACGCGTGTACACACCAATCAACACACGCAGCTTCTTTCTAATTACCAAGATCTAATTTCCGAGACACGATTTACTTATCGTCTTCTACAATCTATGACGCCGTTTCGTCCCATACCCGTAGGCGTTACAAAACGACGCACACCTTCAGCTAATTAATTAGATACGCAAGAAAATATCGCGTGACATTACTTTGATTTTAAATCAGTAAAAAAAAAAAAATCAGCTCCTTTGCCTTAAATAAAATCCAAAGATTTATATTCTGTTTACATAAAAATCAATTGCAGCCTGTAAGAAAGATCGACTCGAAGAAAATTTGAAGAGCTTTGGAGACTTCCCTGGCGCAATCGTGAACGTTAAGATCTCATAGGGGAATCCCCAGCAGGGATTTTTTTATTGCACTACTAATCTCACCTGGTAGTAAGTAATAACGCAGTCTGAGACGGTAGCGGGCTAACCTGTTAGGGAGTATGGTAGTCATACCCCTTATCGGTTTTGTACGCGACATCGCACCGGAACACTAAAACTAAATCTATTAGCGGCACGTCTTTGTTGATTGAGTGGTAACTAGCCACGGCCAAAGCCCACCAGACCGAGAAAATGCAGAAATTATAAATTCCCAAATTCCCTGCCGGGAATCGAACCCCGGACCCCATGCTTAAATTCACAGCGCTCACTGTTGCGTCAGGCAGGTCGTCAAAACATCAACAGAAATCAACAATGAACAATTTAGATTTTAACATTTATTTTTCTATCTTGTGAGATGTAAAAGTGAAGCCAGATTCTTCCAAGCAACCCCTATCCCTAACAGTTTAGCCCGCCACCATCTTAGACTGCATCATCACTTACTACCAGGTGAGATTGCAGTCAAGGGCTAACTTAACGATTAAACAAATGTTGAGTTCCTTGCCGGTTTCTTCTTCGTGGAATCTACCTTCCGAACCGGTGGTAGTCACTACAAACAAACAGACTTGGTGTTTCAAGTATTTATAGATCCAACCTGAGTCTGTTTTTTTTTGTATTTGGGACTTTTCTCATAAATAAGAATGTCAGTCCCATCGTTTCCTATACGAAAATTGTCAATTTTTCTTATCTCATCTTAGCCTTCTGCCTTTGTAGCTCTAACCGAAGTCCTTAAAATAAATGCATTAAGTGTTTTAGAAATCGCGTTCCGTGTTCAACATGAAGCCCTAATAGTATCAAGTTTTAAAGGAGACGTCATAAATTCATATGTCCTTGAAGATCATGTACACTGTAATTTCATAAAATATTTCATGCATACATCGTTATATTAATATTAAATCGTGGGAGGCAGACATACGTCTAGTAGTTTCTCGCAACACTGGCTTCGTTCAGCAACGTTCCCAGTATATTATTGTATGCATAAATTATTACATATCCGTTCATAGATTGTATGTAAAGACCAAGAGTATTCATTTTGGGCATGTCTACAATGGTACGGAAATTATTTCTGTAAAGTAAATATTGGAAATAGAGGCTTTACTTTGCGGGAGTCCGTGATATTTCAATTTCAATAATTCATTACGCAAATAGACAACTTCATATCGCCGTATAGAAAGTAAGACAAAGTGGCTATAGCCATACAAAAGCTGTTCAGATTTCCGACACGGGCCTGGTCTTGCACGTCAGAGATGGTATTTGAGCAAAGACTATAATGCGGGTTTATGGGTTTTAACAACTATTATCACAAAGTCAGGGCACAGGGGCAAAGAGCTTTACACTGCCAATTACCAAACTCCGGGCTGGCACTGAAAAATTTTGAACAGAAGATACATAATGACAAAAAATAATTGGCACGACTCGGGATTCAAACCTGGTGATCTGTAATTTAAACATTCACAACACTAGACCAACGAGGCATCTCTTCAGTCCTCTTATAAATCCTGAGCACTCGTGAAAGGAATAAAAATATAAAATAAACTCTGTACTTTTGCGTCGTGACGTCAGGAGAGTGGGATGTGAGATACCCGCCCACTCGAGCCCGCTCGCTGCATCCGAGAAATTTCGCTCGCAGATTTCAGCAAAGTTTATTCAGATTCCTAGAATTCCTTATCGAGTAATTTCCGATTTAGAATTCCCTGAGATAAGTAATTGAATTTATGCGGTGCTGACGAAGGGAAATTGATGAGAATATTTTTTTCATATTTCATGAGCAACTTCCAATATTTTTCTTCTTTTGCTTACTGAGTACAACAAAAGCCTACGTCGTCGTCTCAAACGATGAACCGTTTCAGCAATTTATAGAACTATACACTGTGCAATCTCGATAACATTGATCACGTAATGATTTTGTGTCGATAGTTCTCGTTGAATGCGATTATTAAACTAATGCAACTAATGATCCGCGAAAACGTTAATAACTTGAGGCAATTTCATAATTGACTATAACTTGTTTCACCAACAGAACTAACCTTGAATTATTGCCTATTTGATATTAACAACTCATATGTGTTAGGCACATTATCAAAAAAACACAATGTATAAACACCGGTTGGGTACAAAACACAAAAATAATTTAAAAAAATATACAAATAAAACGAATACAACAAAACAAAAAGTTTATAATCCATTTATATTACTCTTAACTACTTCTGTCTAGCCTACGCCCGAAGAAGAAAGACAAGGGTGAACTGAGGGTCAGGAGTACGAACATCGCGCACAGTAAGACGATGACCAAATTATCCCACCGAGTGATATACCCAACGATCGCATTCTGAGCATCAGGCGGATCACAGACGTAAGATGTAGACCAGTTCTTCCCAGAATCTTTATCGTTAATATTTAAGCTTGTCTTACCGAGCAGAAGCTGATCTTTGTCGGAGTCCTTAATGGCGTTGTTACGACGCGACAGCGAAAGACAATCTGCCAACTTCTTCTCAGTTTCTTCTGAAGGTGTACACGATAAATCTTCTATTTTCTGTTTTTCCTTATTTAGATTTAAATTGCTCAATACCCGTTCTTTCGCTTCAGAGGAAAGCGATTCTTCCACATTCTGTTTACTTTTCGTTCTACTCAAGCTTAGTTTTCGGAGGATGCCCGATCTCTTGGAATCTATGGATAAAGAATTATTTTCATACTTTTGTTTGCTTTTTCGTATGTGAAGGTTTTGGCCGCTCATGGCATCTGACTTATTCCGTTCTGAATGATGTCTGTCAGGCTCTCTAGTATTAACATCTGATTTGCTTCTGGACCTTAGCAGTTTTTGGGAGGATTTCTGATCAGAAATATTACTCCGACTGTCCGGGGCATGTTTGGATATGTCCTGGGTGTCGCTTTGGCGTGTCCAGTTTATGCCTAAGTTGGCTTGAGTCACTGTATGCGATGGGCCTGGGGAACGGAAAATGGGGTTAGGATAAGATAGTGGGGAGCAGGATTAGGATGGGAATTTGCGAATACTTGAACTAGCAGTATTCCTGTCTTGATAATAAATAAGTTTGATTTTTGTTAACAGCTGATTTAATTTTATATTTGCAATTTATTATACGATTTTTATTTAGATTTTTATTATGATATCCTAGACACAGATATCTATTAAGGAGTCAAATATTCACCCTAACATATGGCCAATTAATATTTTTAAGTAAAAATTTCACGTGTATATAAATTAATTTGTATAACCTTGGCTGTAAGTGGGTTAAATGTATAACTAA